>NC_036438.1:0-667002 GCF_000184455.2 Aspergillus oryzae RIB40 | reverse complement strand
TGGGTCTGGCTAGAGACAGCATTGTCATGCGTATGACAGGTTGCCCCAACGGTTGCGCCAGGCCCTGGCTCGCCGAAGCTGCCTTCGTCGGTAAAGCGTACGGTGCCTACAACATGTACCTCGGCGGTGGCTACCACGGACAACGTCTAAACAAGTTGTATCGCTCCTCTATCAAGGAGGATGAGATTTTGGATATCATGAAGGGTCTCCTCAAGCGGTACGCACTTGAGCGCAATACAGATGGCGAAGAGCCTGAGAGGTTCGGAGACTGGTGTATTCGTGCTGGCGTTATCAAGGAAACTACTGATGGACGCAACTTCCATGAAGGAGTAAGTTAATCCTCGTTATCACACATATTCAGGCCTCCCACCTAACGACATAAAACAGGTTGCCGAAGACGAAGATGACGAGTAAAGAATTAGAATCTGGAATAAAAAGAGGGTAAATAAATTGCTTTGAGTTATGTTGTGCTTCGCTTTGATTGTCATGACCATCTTTAACTACGTCAGTTGCATTGTTTTAGATTCCACCATTGCCTTGTGAGCCATGAATTTTTGATGTAGTTAGTTTGAGTTGTTGCCATCGTTGCTTGCTTCTGTGTATGCCTGTATACGCTCACGTCCAAAAGCATTTGACTTGGATCAGTCCAATTCCATAAATCTTCATGTACTACTGTGGGAAATTATTGACGCCAGTAACAGCCATTAACTTTTACGTGCTACGTTATAATTGCATAATATCCATTTGGGCTTAGCCATGAAAGGACTCATGCCATACTTCCCGACTATATAGTGCCGTCCTCTTAGAGAGTAAGAGACATCATTTATAGGTTCCCTTATATAAGTCATTAGAATGGAAGGCGGTGTGCTCCACTTTTCTACCCTTATCACTTCCCCGCCGCCCCGATATGGAAAAAATTGAAGAGAAAAGCAGTCAATTGCGCACGATTTACTGCGCTCCTGTTCAATTCTAACAAATATTATCCATCCAATGATACGACCTTAGTCGGCCGATCCATTCATTGCCCAAAGCCCCATATCCACACCATGGACTCCTCAGACCCCGTCATCGCATCCTACGACGTCTATCTCACAGACTCCGAAATCTCTCGTTACGTCCTCCAATATCTCGACCGACTACCAGACTACCCCTATGACGACCGCCACGGCCAAAAGCCCACCAGTTTCCGCCTAAAACCGAAAACCGGGCTTGTCGAAGTCGACGTCCCGATCAACACCCGCATGAACTATGACGTGAATAAAGGTCTGAAGTACGGCGATGCGCTGAAGAAAAGTCGCAGCTCGCAAGAGGGCGGCGCATTCGGCATGGCGGGTGGTTTCAGCGGCGGCTCCCTTGCTAGCGGGAATAAGGTGAAGATGGAAGCCGGTGGGGATGTGGAAATGGGCGGCATGGGAAATGGAGACTCGGCTTCTTTATTACGGGTGCAGACGTTGGGCGGTCGCATTAAGATTCCTGAGGAGGGAGATCCAGTTTATATGTTGGCTGCTTTCCGGGGGAGTGAGTTGCTGCGCTAGGCTTCTTTGCTGGTCTTGCAGGTGGGTGCTAATGATGGTTATAGATAATCTTCATCTGTCGCCTGTTTCAGCGGTTGTGCAGGTGCATCCTCATCTTCATCACCTTGATGCGTTAGATGAGCTTCCCGCCAAGGGGAAGGGAAAGAAAAAGGATGATGATGAGGGTGGTGGGAATGAGGCTCGCGCGATTGATATCAAGGTTAAAGCGGCTGAAGATGACCAGGCGAGTCAGTTGGCTGGCAATCTGGATCTCTTGAAGAAAATGCAGGAGGAGAAATGGGGTAGCTATGATTGGGTCGATGCCGAGGTGAGTATTTGTTCCGTGATGGGTTCGTTTCTTCCAAGAGGCTCTGCTGATTCGAGGTACTCTAAGACTGAGGAGTCATGGCAAGTATATGAAAGCTACATGATGCACCAAGATTTAGAAAATCTACCACAATTGGAATCGGCTATCGATAGTGAGGACTATCTGGATAAGATGAGTGCGCCGCGCATTGACCCGGCGAACCCAGAGATGACTGGATGGGCTATGAAGCAGAACCGGATGAAGCAGAATGGAAGAGGGAGTTCTTCTAGGAGCAGTACTGAAGAGCAATAATTAAACTTTGTACGTGTACAAAGATAGACTTTACGAATGGCCTCATGAGAATATCCCCAAAAATGCATGGAGCGTGCGACATATGGTCGAATGATTGATAGTATGCGATGCATGCTATAGATAAAATTGATGATATAGGTACCTGAACTCTATAAAAAGCAGGCACAAAACTCTGACCTTATAACAGTAAGAAATGAGTACATAATACAGAAAATTTGAACAGCTTTGTTGCAGAGGAATCTGGTCGAAAATCTGGGAAAATCGTTGACGATTGCCACCTTTTAAGTTGATAGGTCTACGATGTGGACGCGATCCCGCAAATGAGAAGCCGAAGAAAAACACGATAATCAAATCACGTGCACACACGTGCCTTATCTCCCCTTTGAGGATCCGAGTATTTTTCCCCCGATTTCTCCGTCCAGGAACTACGGCATCTCGACCTTTTCGCCTTCATCAGACCTTCACACCCCCTTCTTTCTTTACCCATCTCTTATAAACTGGTGAAGGGCTGCAGGACGGCTTGTCAGCAGATATATTCCGCTGACAGGAAGTTCGTTGTCATTTATTGAATCCTTCTTGCGCATATTCGCATACTAATGAATTTTGTTCTTGCATAATTTTTGCCTTCTTTCCATAATTTTCTTTCTTTACGTACCTCTACATCGTATACTTAATTTATCCAGTTGCTTCAGCGAAAACTACTGAATCATGTTATCCCGAATTGCTCGTCAGAAAAATGCAGCGTCTCATCTCCGGGTTTCTAAAGGGCGTTTGGTGTCGCCATCTTTGGCCGCCCTGCGGTTTCACTCCCATCTAGGTCGCTCGAATTCTTTTGTCAACGCGTCTGTCAATGTTTCCCCCGATCGTCTCCGTCAACCATCTTTACAATCAAATCGGTATCTCGCTACGGCGGCAGACCACTCCGCCGTTGAACAACCACCGTACCCTCCATTCGAGAACTCCTCATACACAGCCGGTCACCGGTATGACCAACCGGCACAAATGGCTTCTCTTTTCCCACCCATTTCGAAGGGGTTCAATGCTTCATCATTAATAATCATAGACGACCTTCTACAGACAAGACCGAGAGCTCTCAAAAAGCACAAGGGTATCGGTGGTGATGAAGACGAGATGATGGCAAATCTGGACATTTCCCTGAAAGTTGGCCGAATAGATCGGGCTGCCAATCTCGTCACCCGTCTCGGGGAGTATTTTCCGATCGGTTCGCCTGAGTATCTGGCTATTCATAACCGTTATCTGGAGGAGATGGTGTCACACATGGTTGTGACAAGGCAACACAACTTAGTCTTGCCCTTGCAAAGATGGTTCGAAGTTGACATGGCTCACGGGGGCGTTCAGCCGGATGCGCGAACATATGCGATCATGATTCGGATGGCACTACGTATGCTACATGGTGCTAAGCGAGATAGAGCAGTTCGCAGATATTGGAGTTTCGCGAAGACAGCGGGTGTCGAGGAAGAGGTTTTGGCCGTTCCAGTTCTTTCGGAATTAGAGCTAGGCGAACTGTCAGAGGTCTGTATATCCCATTCTTGCTTTCGCTCTAACTTTATGAGGTGTGCGGGAAAGAAGACATTGGCGCTGACACAATTCTTTTCACTAGATTTGTTCCTCTGACCTTCGACGTGTTGCGATTGGCAGTATACACTCAGACATTGCCAATAATCCAGAGTCCATCACAGACGAGGTCCCGGCTGTTAGACCTGTTGATCAGAAAGGCCTTGGGCTTTCATCTTTGCAGGACTCTCTCTCAATGTTCTCCACTGGCTCTGATGTCGCTTTTCCAACTGACTCCAATTATACGGAAGAGGAAAAGTTAGAATTATATAATCAACTCAGACAGCGACAGTTAGAGACGGATTCAATACGGACTTCACTTGAACGATGGCGCCAAGAGTTTACTCAGATGCAAAAGTCAGGGTTGGATATGACTGGCGGTGGAAAAAAGCTAGGTACCATCATGAATCAGTGGCATATGGGCCTTGTATCCAGGATCCAAGAAGAACTCAAGCTTGTTGATGAAGCGGAGGCCAATCCCATTAGAACTTTCGAGCAGAAAGAGCGTTATGACTACGGAGTTTATCTGCGGAGTCTGGACCCGGAAAGGTTGGCCGCGCTCACTATTCTCGCCGTTATATCTACCTTCTCTCGCGGAGGAATGGAAAAAGGAATCAAGGTCTCTGCAATTGCCACTGGGATTGGGAAAGACCTGCAAGACGAACTCATAGCTGAAATGACCCTTAAAAAGCAGCAGACGGGAGATGCCCGTCGCCTAAAAGCACTTCGGGAAATTCTTGCTGGTCGCAAAAAGAAGGACGGCCGAGCATCCTGGCAGAAGATAGTGCACGATTTCGAAAAGGAGGACCCGGCAGCTATCTGGCCCCCTAGGGTGAAAGCTAAAGTCGGAGCCGTCTTAATGAGTTTCCTTTTCGATGTCGGGAAGGTTCCTGTCTTAACGGAGCATCCACGTACAGATAAGAAAACGATCGTCATGCAACCCGCATTCCAGCACTCCTATCAAATTAACTGGGGGAAGAAGTCGGGATACGTTCATTTACACCCAGAAGTTGTTCAGATCGTTGCTAGGGAACCTACCGCAGATGTGCTAGGTCGTCAGTTGCCCATGATCTGTAAACCAAAGCCGTGGAACGGTCCTAAAGATGGTGGATATTTCATTTATCAGAGCAGCATTGTACGCGTAACACCGGGCGAGACTCTACAACCATCTTATATCAAAGCAGCGATGGAGAACAATGGTTTGGAACAGGTCCGCGAGGGTTTGAATATTCTTGGAAGAACTGGGTGGAGGATCAATCGTGACGTATTCGAGGTCATGCTTGAGGCATGGAACTCGGGAGAAGCTATTGCCAGCCTTGCGCCCTTAAACCCCGACCTTCCTCCCCCACCTAAGCCAGCTCCCGAAGAGGGTCTCGCTGCCGAGAAGAAGTGGGATAACGCTATGCGTGAGATCGAAAATAGACGATCCGGCATGCATTCCAACCGATGCTTCCAAAATTTTCAACTAGAAGTTGCGCGTGCGTACAGAAATGATACTTTCTATCTTCCCCATAACATGGACTTCCGTGGTCGTGCTTACCCGCTTCCACCCTACCTTAACCAAATGGGTGCGGACAATGCTCGAGGACTCCTCCTTTTCAGCGAAGCTAAGCCGCTGGGCGCTCGTGGCCTGAGATGGCTGAAGATTCAGATTGCAAACTTGGCTGGCTTTGACAAGGCCAGCCTGTCGGAACGCGAACAATGGACAATGGATCACTTGGACGAAGTTCTTGATTCGGCAAACAAAGGTCTACACGGCAGACGTTGGTGGCTTGACGCAGAGGATCCATGGCAATGCTTAGCCGCCTGCTGTGAGCTGAGAAACGCTCTCCAGCACCCGGATCCTACTCAATATCCATCGCGACTACCTATCCATCAAGATGGCTCGTGCAATGGACTGCAACACTACGCAGCGCTTGGTGGTGATAAGGTGGGCGCTCAGCAAGTGAACTTGGAGCCGTCCGACCGCCCATCCGATGTATATTCTGGTGTCGCTGAATTTGTTAAGGAGGCCGTCGCCCGTGAAGCCAAAGAGGGTATCCCAATTGCGAAGTTGCTTGACGGGAAGATCACCCGTAAGATTGTCAAGCAGACTGTCATGACGAACGTCTACGGTGTCACCTTTATGGGAGCTATGAAGCAAGTGCGCAAACAGCTTGTTGACCACTACCCAGAGCTTTCGGCCGATGACACGAAGGGCGGTTCGTTATACATTGCTCGGAAGATTTTCGAGGCTTTAGGCACAATGTTCAATGGAGCTCATGAAATCCAATACTGGCTTGGAGACTGCGCAAGTCGTATCACGCAATCTCTCTCTCCTGAACAGATCGAGGAAATCGCAAAAGAAGCTTTGAGCCCTACACAATCAGACGGGGGCTTGATCAGGAAAGCCAACGACCCAGCTCAGAAGTTCAGATCCACTGTGATCTGGACCACTCCTCTAGGTTTGCCTGTTGTCCAGCCTTACCGTGTTCGAAAATCTCGACGCGTTCGGACTACTCTACAGGATTTAAGCATTGTCGACATGGGCTCGGACGATGTCGTTTCCAAGCGCAAGCAACTTCAGGCTTTCCCACCGAATTTTATTCACTCCCTCGACGCTACCCACATGATGATGTCGGCTATTGCCTGCGACCGGGCTGGTCTCAGCTTTTCGGCGGTCCATGACTCCTTCTGGACCCATGCCTGCGATGTCGATTCTATGAACAATATTCTCCGAGAGGCTTTCGTTCGCATGCACTCTGACGATGTTGTGAAGAGGCTCGCGGCGGAGTTTGAAGTCCGTTATGGCAAGAATCTGTTCCTTGCGAAGGTCAACGTCTCGAGCAAGATTGGAAAGGCTATCCGAGCTCACCGTAGACGTGCAAACCACAAACAAGCTAAGGTGCAGGAACTCTTGGAGGAGTACAAGAGACAAAAGCTTTTGCAATCGGACGATCCGGAATTGCAAGCTCAGGGACGCGCAATGGTCACTCCCGCTAGTGTCTTTGAGCAGGCCGGCGGTGCCGATGAGGATCTTGCTATTTCGAGCTCCCTTGGTGAGACCGTTGTCGGCCATGTCCCGGAGAATCTGGAAGCAGCAGAGCGGAAAACTTCCGGCATGGATGCGGATTCCTCAGACCCAATCATTGAGAGTCTAATGACCGATTTTGACGACGTTCTTGGCCCGAAGGCGAACACCGAAGACGCCACTGCTGAAGCCGATCTGGATGAGATTGACGAGCCGAAGAAGAAAAGGCGCGGTGCTGTCCACACTTGGCTCTGGTTGCCGTTGCGCTTCCGCGAGGTACCTCGGAAAGGAGAGTGGGACATCACGCGTATCCGAGACAGTGAATATTTCTTCTCCTGAAGAATCAACCATTGGTTGGCTGAGCGGGCCCTCCTTCAAGTTGGACGGGAGTTTGAACACATTGGGTTGGCGTTCGCTTTGGCGCGATCGATGAAAAATAAAATTAGAGGGACGGGATCGTCTGCGCCCTAGTTCCTCGCTCACCTACCTAAGCGTTGCCTCGTTTGAGCATGATTAGTGATATCCCCATTCTGTGTATCTGTTGCATCTTTTACAAAACTCTCTCCCTCTCTTCACCTTGTGTATTTTTCCCTTTTTTCTTTATGCAGTGGTTTTCTGGCCACTGTTGGTGATTGATGTATAATGTATGTTTCACGTGGATAGATCTGGCGTTGGACATCGGGTAACATGTACAGTATGACTAACTCTGCATTTATGTTTATATATGCGAAGGCTATCACAGACGCGAAAGGCTGTGATCATTGTACATACAAAATAACATATGCAAACTCAAAATTCTGTGGCTTGTGATGAACCCTTTCCATTATTACTTAGTAGTAGTAAACATGCCAAAGTAAACTTTTTTGTGTTTTTCCGGGGTAATTTAGGCAAAATGTCGGACAAAAGAGGAATACCCGCCAAGACATGGTGGGCGTGTTTGAGAGCAGATGAAAGGGATGTTGCAGCAAAGTCCTACTTACGGAGTACTACTTCACGCCGTAGTACTACTACTACTACTACTAGTACTATTACTACTAAGTAGTAGCACCGACAACCTGCAGGTCGGTTAGGAAGGTTCAAGTTGGAGCATCAGACAGGGTTCCTGCACACCAGCAGCCTAGCGGGGAAATTCTACTACATCTTCCGTCGGCTTCTGCCTCTTCTCCGAGCGATCGAGGGATTTAATTAAAGGACGAATCTGCTCAGAGGCAAATTGAGAAAGAGAGGTGGATTGCAAGAGTCGGACTAGAGTCGGGCAGTTTCGACTAAAACCGTTGTAAACTTGTATTAATAGTGCTGTTATTGTTTATTCTTCCGTTGAATCTGCTGACAGCATGTTGGCGTGTAGACTGTGATTATAGGTGCATACACTAGTCTCGGACGTGCTTTGATGGAGTAGACTTGTACATCGGCATGTATTACATATACTGACTGACATAGGCTACCCCAGAGTCAATTCCATCGCGTTGAGTCTATGTATCCCTGGAAGTGCAATATATAGGCGTACGCACATGACATGGGTTGAGTGCCCCAGGCAGATAGTGATGCCGGCACTTCCCCCACGTTTCATACTTTAAATAAATCAATGTGTTCTTGATTGAACATCTGCCGGGTCATTCATTTCCTATAACAATGATTTTGTTGAGAATGCTATTCCAACAATAAAAACAACTACTCGGAGATATTGAAAGGCCAAAACAAATCCTGATCACCAATCACCCTCTCCACCTTGACCTGACGATCCGGAACGCAGCCCCGGCAGGCACACCTCATCCGAAAGTGAGGGACCTTTTTCCCCGCCTTTTTTCTTCTGTCCTTTCCTTGTCATTTATTGGCTTGTTCAATTCTAAATCAACTGCTACGACTCCACATCTTTCTATCCATCACTCAGGCCTGTGGACAAGAAAGCGGGTATTAAAACGGATCGTCGTCTTGTCATTCTAAACCTGGATCTCGGCGGAGCCCTAGACCAAGTTTGCCTCATGAGGAGATTATCTACCATCTCCCGGGCCTTCTCCCCCCGTCGCCCTGTGGCCTGACGGATGGCTAAAGCCATCCACTCGTGACCTTTAGTCTCCGTCTTAGTGCTTTTAGTGCTTTTCCTTCCCCGGTTTTCTCGTATGCTTCGGTGGCTTTCTGGGGGGCATCTCCTCGTGTCGTCTGCTGTTGACTCGATTCACGGTGAGTCCCCGGCCTATAAGGTCTCGAGGTAATTCAAACCGTCAAGCTAAAATCCTCGTTAGCATTCTTTCTTGGTTCCCCAGGTCTAAGACCCATATTTCCCTTTCATCTCTCTCCCGACCCGATTACCTTAGTCGGCAATATGTTCTGACCCTGGCCTCTGAGCCGATTTTCTCCCTCTCCACTGACCCGTACCTTTGGCTCTCTTTTTCTCTTCAACTGCCTTTTCACTACCTCGTTTCCTTTTTGACTCGCTACACCTATTCGTTCCTCTTCAAATAGTTCCCCTGGTTGACACTCATTCGATGTGACGGACTATATCTTCTTAACTGGCTAGTACCACTTTTACGTGATTTTGGGGCCTTAACGGCCCTTCTCCGTTTTCCCTTTTCATTTCCGTTCCCCACATCCGCCAGTCTTGTCCAACCGCGTTCCTATATGTACCAGTAGATCGACCGGTCGCTTCTCTTGCCCGGTGAGAATGTCGACGACCTCGATTCAGCATTTTACGAGCTCCTTCTCTCCTTTTTCTTCAGGTACCCAGCCGGTCGGAATGGCGCAATCTCAGACGGTAGGGCTGGACACGCTCGCCGAGGGTTCGCAATACGCGCTGGAGCAACTGCAGCTGTCGCGAGAAGCCAATGGGGCCAGTGCCGTTGACGGTGGAGTTCCTAACCCTCTTAGAAGCTCAATCTCCAAACCCCAAGGTCAGCAGCTTTACAGCGACGAATCCTCCGCCCAGCACACCCAGAACGCAACCACCGGATTCAGAAACCTGCCTCAACGGGACCAACTGGCAGAGGCTCGCTCGACGATCCGCAAAAGTTCAAACTCCGGCCCCGTCCGCCGAAGAATCAGTCGAGCATGTGATCAGTGTAATCAGCTTCGGACGAAGTGCGATGGGCAAAACCCATGTGCGCATTGCATTGGTAGTGGTTCCTTTATTCACTGCGCGATGCTTTATAAACACTAACACTTCTTGGGCAGAATTTGGCCTGACTTGTGAATATGCTCGAGAACGCAAAAAACGTGGCAAAGCATCCAAAAAGGATCTCGCTGCGGCTGCCGCCGCCGTAGCCAACAATGGCACCGCGCCGACGTCAAACGGCAATACATCCAACGATTCTGTATCGTCAGCTAAAAGGCACACCCCTTCGGATGGTCAATCAACGCAAGAGGTCAGCGGCAGGTACGATCCGAATTTTGATGCCTCCCGGAATCTGGCGACAGCGGGACAATCGCAATTAGGACAGCACTCGGATATGTCAGGTATGGCGGGGATGCAGGGCTCACAACAGACCCCGCACTCTCAACCATCCCTGGGTGGTGCAATCGATGCCATTCACTTGAATCACTTCAACACTCTTAATGATTCCAACCGACCGCAGATGTCTGTTCCCGACCTTCGTTCATTACAGATGCTACATCCATCCGGCGCAAATACCCGGTCTCCGTCGGGAGCACTGCCACCTCAAGGGATGAATTCCGGCTATAATGACGGCGCTTATTCTCTGATGAACGCATCAGAAGCAAATCACCCATCAATCAACCAATACCGACTGGGGAACTCTGCTGAAAACCCTCCGGCACCTTTTCTAGGCTTATCACCCCCGGCGCAATCACCAGGATGGCTATCACTACCTTCGCCATCCCCTGCAAACTTCGCGTCCTTTAGCATGCCTCCATTTTCCAGCACCTTGCGGTACCCTGTCCTCCAGCCCGTCCTCCCTCATATCGCGTCGATCATTCCTCAGTCATTGGCCTGTGATCTCCTCGATGTCTATTTCACCAGCTTCTCCCCTTCCCACTTGTCGCCGCAATCCCCGTATGTGGTCGGGTACATCTTCCGAAAACAATCGTTTCTCCATCCCACAAAGCCAAGGGTATGTAGTCCTGGCCTATTGGCTAGTATGCTATGGGTTGCCGCACAGACGAGCGATGCAGCGTTCCTGACATCTCCGCCGTCGGCTCGGGGCAGAGTATGCCAAAAACTTTTGGAACTCACGGTTGGCCTACTCCGGCCGCTGATCCATGGACCCGCCCCTGGGGAAACATCTCCCAACTACGCTGCTAATATGGTCATCAACGGGGTAGCTCTGGGCGGCTTTGGGGTCTCCATGGACCAACTTGGCGCGCAAAGTAGCGCAACAGGTGCCGTAGATGACGTTGCCACCTATGTCCACTTAGCGACTGTGATCTCTGCCAGCGAATATAAGGCAGCTAGTATGCGTTGGTGGACGGCAGCATGGTCTCTCGCTCGCGAATTGAAGTTGGGACGTGAATTGCCGCCGAATGCCCCCCAGCCGAGACAGGACGGCGAGCCTGAGGACGATACAGATGTGGACATGTCAAAACGTAATCTCCCTCCTCTTATCACATCGGTCGGGGGTAACTCTGGAAGCACGATCCTCAATGTCACTGAGGAGGAACGAGAAGAACGTCGGCGTCTTTGGTGGTTGCTCTATGCAACAGATCGCCACTTAGCGCTCTGCTATAACCGCCCTCTGACATTACTGGACAAGGAGTGTGAAGGACTCCTTCAGCCAATGAATGATGACTTGTGGCAGGCTGGCGATTTTGCTGGTGCCACTTACCGGCAGGTAGGCCCCCAGGTAGAGTGTACAGGACACAGCATGTTCGGTTTCTTCCTACCCTTGATGACGATCTTGGGTGAAATTGTCGATCTCCAACAGGCAAAGGAACATCCCAGGTTTGGTCGTGTCTTCCGGAATAGTGCAGACTGGGACCACCAAGTGCTGGAGATTACCCGTCAACTGGATACATATGCTCAGAGCCTGAAAGAATTCGAGGCTCGTTACACTAGCAGTCTAGCTCTTGGGGCAGGGGAAAGTGAGGCCGCCATAGAAGGATCTCATTTAGACCATGTGAGCCCATCTGGCCGTTCGACCAGTACGGCTGGGTCGAGGGTGAACGAGTCCATCGTGCATACGAAAATGGTAGTCGCCTATGGAACCCACATTATGCACGTTCTACACGTCCTGTTGGCCGGGAAATGGGACCCTATCAATTTGCTTGAGGATCATGATCTCTGGATATCTTCGGAGTCGTTCATAGCCGCAATGAGTCATGCGGTCGGCGCTGCTGATGCTGCAGCGGACATATTAGAGTACGATCCAGATATAACTTTTATGCCCTTTTTCTTCGGAATATATCTACTGCAAGGCAGTTTTCTGCTACTACTAGCAGCCGATAAGCTTCAGGGTGATGTCAGTCCCAGTGTCGTTCGCGCGTGCGAGACAATTGTTCGTGCACACGAGGCTTGCGTCGTGACATTGAATACTGAGTATCAGGTGAGCTTTATTTCTCAGGAATCACACATGATAGATGCCTAATACTTTTATCTCTCAGAGGACATTCCGCAAGGTTATGCGTTCGGCTTTAGCGCAGGTTCGTGGGCGCATGCCTGAAGATTTTGGTGAACAGCAGCAACGTAGGCGAGAAGTGCTAGCCCTCTACCGCTGGACCGGTGATGGCAGTGGTCTTGCACTATGACGAGCGCCGCCGCCACCAAATAGCTCTTAACCTGCATCTCTACCATCTGCATAGCTAGCAAACCTGACGACGTGATGCGATCTCATGACAGTTATTAATCGAAGAGGCCCGGTCGCCTCGGGGTCCAGGAGTTCAAAAAACAACCTAGTGTATGGGCCTGGGTTACTGCTTCCTCTCTTTTTCATTAGTCTTTCGACTTGTCTATCGTTGGATATTTTCGCTTCTCACCTAGTTCGTTACACTTCGAATTATGGCTCGTCACGTATTTTAGGTCAAGCTGGTACTCCGTCCGAGGGACGGACCGGGCCACTTTGACACATCTACCATTTTCAGTATATAGTTTTCGCCACCTGGTTTGTCTATCGTTGATGCGACCTGTACACTATTGTCAGTTGTACTGTTTATATCACTGCTTGTCATCTACAGCAGTGTAGTTTATTATATATACCCACATTCAAAAAGTCAATACATGCACACATATCATCCTGCATCTCAAGATCATATCCTACAGCTACATAGAGTATCATTGATACAACTTCGGGATTTCAAGGTGAAGGCTCTTGATGACTGCAAAAGGCTCAGATGCGTTTCATGTTGGTGGCATGTTATAGACGTTGTAGACATGATATATGCGCATCTAGATGATGAGCACAGTCAGCAGTGCACTTCTGATAAATACAACATAAATCCAAGCCTCAGTCTATCCCAACATACTCCTAGGCTCCAAAACACATATTACATAACAACGAAACCCATAGCCCAGACAGCAAACTTGACTTAACGAGCCGAAGAAGACCCGCTCATGTCTCCCGATTCCTAACGGGGATCAAGAGGATACTTCTTGCGCAGCTTATTGACAACATAGAGACACCAGCCTTCGCCATTGAAAGAGTCATACCCTTTGGGGTTCATAGTATCAAAGCGGATATCTACAAGCAGCGTTCGGCCGCAGACTTCCCAAAGACCCTGATTTTGCGCCTCGCCCATTTCGTACTCCTTCCACACTCCATTAATGTTGATCGGTGGTGGATTACCCTAGTAATCGCGTGCAGTGAGGGCGTTTCTTAATAGTGCTTCGAGTAATTCTCGCTTTGGAATGCCGTAGATGTTGACTTGGCTAGTAGGTAGGGCTTGATAGGCTGGGTTGGGCTTGGATTGGACTTACTGAGATGACCGTCGTAGTTCCTTGTGGAGGGCATCCTTACAAGGGCCAGTATGGACTGGTAGGAGTATCACTTTGGTTTTTGGTACGATGGTGAGCATGGTTTTGAGTTGGCAACGACAAGTTGATGCTTGTATTTATATGGTGAATGGTTAAGAAGGGCTTTTCTTGGAGTGAATGGATGGCGGATTATGTTCTTTGTTGAGTCGGCAAATCCATATTTAAGGTTCCTATATTCCTCTTGCTCTTTTGAGACTAAATTCATAGTAATGGAATATATTGTTATACGTTGTAAGTGAAGCTATACAGGTAATTAGCCTGTTTCATGCCTGGGGCATCAACTCTTCTTTGTCTATCAGCTCGTGTATGCGGAGAATGGCGTAGTAAGTACATAGCGCCGGTTTCTTATAGAATGATCCAGCACTAGCCAGACCTTACCTGTGTTTTAAGTTGGTACCTGAATTATGCTAGAGTGGATAGATATGAGGCAGCAAAAGAAACGCTCCAATAATATTGGATGTGATTGAGATTGTTCCAAGTATGACGCCACTGCTGAGATAAGCTCTTTATCGGCGATAAGGATTTATCCACCATATCCCTCGGTTCTCGCTGCTTTCCATCCTCCAGCTACCTTGTTTCCTTGTCTTTCAACGAGATGGGCGATTGCCCCGGGCTTAGCGTTGAATTATGAATCGCCTAAGCAGATCCCTTTGTCAAGTATCGTCTCACCATTTCCGTCCACGACCGTCCTTTACGCCCCTCGTTCCGAAACGGTGTATAGGAATTCCGCCCGCCTTTCTGCTCGATGAATATATTCCGCGCTACCAGCTGCTCACATCGGTAGATGCTTCGAAGAAACGCTCTCTCGCTTATGCGCATCTACGTGAATGCAATTTATGCCCACGTCGTTGCGGAGTAAACCGGTACGAAGAAACCGGGGTATGTCTAATCGGCGCTGAGACAGTCAAGGTCAACACGATCGCACCACATCGTGGAGAGGAACCATGTATTCAAGGATTCAATGGCAGCGGCTCCGTGTTCTTTTCAGGATGCAATTTGCGCTGTGTGTTCTGCCAGAACCATGTACGTCATACCTTTTTCTTTCGCGGCAGTTCTGCATTTCTCAGGTCAACGCGCTAATGGAGACCTCCTTAGGACATCGCCCACCAACGTAACGGTTTCGACTTAACTCCTGAAGAACTAGCGGACTGGTTCATGAAGCTTCAGCAAGTGGGTAACTGCCATAATATCAACCTAGTCACGCCGGAACATGTAGTGCCGCAGGTTGCGCTCGCGATTCTGACGGCGCGCGATATGGGTCTCAACATTCCTATTATTTACAATACGTCGTCGTTCGACTCGCTCGAGTCTCTCCAGCTAATGGATGGTCTGGTTGATATTTACTTACCTGATTTTAAAGTGTGGAAGAATAGTACGTCGAAGCGATTGCTCAAAGCCGAGGATTACACCGAGACGGCGATGGAGAGCATAAAGGCCATGCATAAACAGGTCGGCGATTTATGTTTTACGTCGGATGGGATTGCTAAGAAGGGCGTTCTACTGCGGCATTTGGTTATGCCTGGCAAGGAGGACGAGGGCCGGGAGATTATGCGCTGGTTGGCGGAAAATGTGTCCAAGGATCTCTATGTGCATATTATGGAGCAGTACCACCCGGATGCCCATGTAGGGAAGAGGAAACGGACTATGAAGAATTCGAAAGGCGAGGAAGAGGCCGAAGTGCGGTATGCAGAAATCAACCGCGCGGTCCGCGATGATGAGCTCGGCTCTGTCAGGGATGCCGCCGTGGCAGCTGGGCTTTGGAGGTTTTGTGAGGCGAATGAGAATAGTTCCATGTTTCATCTGTGAGTCTTGGTCCAGTACCCGATCAGGAGACTTGAATATGGCTATTACAGACAGATAACTGTCGATCCGATGAGGCGCCAGTCTTTGGTTTTTCACGTCGGACACATCTTTTTCATCTCACCTTCTCAGCCTCGCGGTAGATGGGAGAGGCGACTTGGCGGTTCTGCCAATGATGGCATAACAGATTTTCAGCTGCTACATAAACGAAGTTAGATAGTATGCATGTGTAGCTGCCACAATCGTTATTTATACGGGTCAGCTACGGAACCTCTTAAGATGACCGAATATGAGCCTGTTGATGCTTGTATATAGATAAACGCAGAATCTAGAAAGTACAGTAGAGATTCACTGGGTCGTAGTACAATAGCGAGAACTCTAGCCATTCTAGAAGGAAAAAGGATCGGACATGAAATCCGCCGATGACGCCGACCCACGACCCACCCAGGAGCTCAGCTCATTTTAACTCCGCCCAGCTTATCATCTTTGATTGTAGGCTATTGTTCCCTTTCAACAAAGACAACAGCTCAGCCTTATACAATTTTTTTCCCTTCATCCTTTCACCATTCACTCATAACAGACCATGCTATAACCCCTGCAGTTTAACATCCACCACCACCACCAACACCAAAAAACTGAAAACACATACACCAAAATGAAACCAATAATCGCCATCCCAGCAATAATAGGCCTCGTCCACCGCGCTTACTCCCGCAAATCCCTCACTCACCTCGGCCTCGCAACAGCAGCTCTAACAGCAACTGCCCACGCCCTTCACCCCTGGTCAGCGCCCTTCGCCCTCCTTGCGGTCTTCTACTTCGGCGGCACAAAAGCCACAAAGGTACGTATACGTCGCGGGGTCGGGATCTGAGCACGGGACCTAGCCCATGAACTCTTAAAAATCAAGTGTACAGGTAACTAACTCAACCGGTCGTTATCTAGGTTAAACACGATATCAAAGCTCAGCTAACCCTCTCCGCGACCGGGTCGGAAGGCGGCGAGGGCCAAAGAACCCACATCCAGGTTCTAGCAAATAGTGTCGTCGCGACGGTGCTTATCCTCCTCCATACTTATGTTCTGCGTGGGTCGTCGGCGGAATGTTTCGAGAATGGTCGGAGTGCGGCGGATTTGTTGGTTGTAGGGATTGTTGCGTATGTCACTCATCCTCTCTTTTCTCTCCTCATTTGATTCAGGATGAAGATCAAAAACAAGAACGTGGGAAGGAAGGCCAGTAAATGCTAACGAAGATAACCACAAAAACAGCAACTACGCCGCTGTAGCAGCCGACACCTTTTCCTCCGAACTGGGCATTCTATCTAAATCCAAGCCCCGCCTGATCACCTCACCCACACTCCGGGTCGTTCCACCAGGTACAAACGGCGGCGTAACAGCCGCGGGTCTTTTGGCGGGCGTATTCGGTGCGTTTACGGTCGCTTTGGCGTCCGCTGTGCTTTTGCCGTTCTGCGCGGAGTCGAGTCTTGTGGATCGGGTTTATTGGACGTTTACGTTTACGGGTTGGGGCACGTTGGGGAGTGTGCTGGATAGTGTTTTGGGGGGCTTGTTGCAGGCGAGTGTTGTTGATAAGCGGACGGGGAAGGTTGTTGAGGGAGAAGGCGGGAAGAAGGTGCTTGTACATCCTCATCCTAGGGCTGGGGGTGCTACGGGGTATTCGAGTGCTTCTGCTTCTGCTTCTGGGTCCGTGCAGCAGAGGAAGGGGGAGAAGGGCGGTATTGAGACCGTGCATGAGAGTCGGAAGATTGAGAGTGGGAGGGATCTGTTGGACAACAACGCAGTTAATGTTTTGATGGCGTTTATTATGAGTGTGGGCGCTATGGGGGTTGCTGGTTGGGTTTGGGGTGTCTCGGTTTTCGATATTGCGGCTTCAGTTTAACTAGTCGGATATGTATTATTGGATGTGTGATGTGTGATCGTGTGATTATGGGATTATGGGATTATGTTGCTATGCAAGGATGCTATCAAATTGGTGGTTCTCGTACATGATGAAGAATATTATGCATGGAGCATGGAAAGAATAGCAATGCTAAATTATAATAGCAGCCTAGATAACTGAAGAGTAAGAGCGTGACATCAGTGTTGCAGATCCGTTCGAGTAGTTGGGGCAGGATAGGGCTACGCTTGTCCAGTAGATTGCGAACTAGTCTATACTGAGGGTAAGTAGATACACCTCTTCTTGTCTGTTGTATTTGAATGTTGCATCCTGGGACTTCAGTTTGGATGACAGCATAGGGGTTTGCAGTGAGGGTCCTCGGTGGGGATTGCATCCTTCCTCACTGGGTCCATAGCTATCATAGTCAAGTTCTGGAGATGACAGTCGAAGCTTGAGTGCAAATTCAGCACAGAAAGCGTCGGTTATTGAAACCTTTTTAGGGTGAAACTGGAGCGCATCCATATTAGCGACCATGAGATCCGTTCAAGATTGCTGGCAGACTTGGTAGAGCATGCACAATTCGCAGAGTTGTCTGTGAATGACATAGCTTAGGAAGCTGTTAAGCTTCAGGCATGAGGCAGATACAAGAAAGACCCCAGAGTGGCATAGTGAATCAAGATACAACAGCCAATCATGGCTCATTCCAGAGTGCTCCGGAGGAGGTCTGTTAACAATGACCTTGTCTTGTTCAACAAAGGCATTGTATGGCACTCGGTATGTGTATTTTGCTTATTGGAATAACACAGTGGGGTCGACACCAAGAAAGTGACCTCCGGAGTCCTTCATATCCCTGGGAGGGGTGGCTGAGGGGAACCTGTGACATAAAAAGCCTCGGTGCGACTGGTATGTCCGCAGTAAGGCTGGGATGATAAGTGTCATGCATGGTCAATATCAGGGATTATCCTAATTCGACCATGAGCCATATCGGTAGTAACCTTGAAAGTTGATTAGCTTGCATACGTGCGGTTGTCGCGCGACTTTGAGACTACGAGTAGGTCCATGATTGGGCATAAATCTCTCAGGAGGGTAGAGGCGGTCATTGCACATACACAAGCCACTGAGAATTTGTGAATTCTTCGGGGATTGGTATCGGAATGGAGCTGGGTCGTATTCACTATGGAGCATTCGAGCACGCCGTGAAATTAGTAACTTTTAGTAGTGGAAGTACCTCGCCGCATCCCGCTGGCAGCTCCGGAACAACCACCAAAAAAAGACCCCACAAGTGGGGCACTGCAAACGCTGCAAACTTGGGACAAACGCTGCAAACCGACGATGCAAACACAACGTCATCACACATTTCTCCACCAGCCGTGGGTGATATTCCTCGTATGGTTGGATATCAATCTCGCTGAACATGGCATGCGTGACACATATTGGTGCAGCAGTTGGCGTCCGGTTCCGGAAGTGGGCCAGAACTCTCGCCCTTACAGGATAGCCTGTGTTATTCTAGCCGTGGCCTGACCTGCATTGCCCTTGCAAATCTCAAATCGGATCGATCTGCTTTGATGTCAGAGCGTACCGTCAAACCTTCCAACCATCACTGAGTCCAATCTGATAACCAAACTGGACTAGTCCTCGTCCGTGGGGTGTTTGCAATAGGAATTACAGAATCAGTATGGATTATTCAGGAACAGCTCAATCCGTGGAGCTGGGAAATTCAAGGGCTAGACAGCACCCATGCTTTATGAAGTTCCCTCTCTCCTCCGCTGCATTCCAAACAAACCTGTTTTGGCATACGAGGCTCAATTATTCTTCCTTTTTCTGTATTTCCTATTGATTCCTATGTGTGTCATACCATCTGCAGGGTACTATCTGCAACTCCTCATTTACCCCTCATTGATCTGCCCTCCCAGAGTATATTCTTTATCTTTGCCTACCATATAAACAACCCGGTCCGCCTACTATAACCCCCACGGTCAAGATACTTTATTAAACTTGCAGTATTTCCTGGAATTTCTTTGTGTTTCTTGCAGGTTTGTGGTTTCTGCGCCGTCAAGTCAAAATGTCACCGTTGGCTCTTTCTCCTAAGACCGTTGACATTGTCAACATCTTTCAGAATGACGTGGAGTTCTCCCTCGTAAATGAGATCCATAAGGGCATTAGTCCTCCCGCTGGCGTTAGGAAGTCAATGCCAACGATGCTTCTTTACGATGCCAATGGCCTCAAGCTTTTTGAGAAAATCACCTATGTGAAGGAGTATTATCTAACAAATGCGGAAATCGAGGTCTTGGAGACAAATTCCAGGAGGATAGTTGAACGGATTCCAGACAATGCGCAACTGCTTGAATTAGGTAGCGGGTGCGTCATCCTTCCAAATCAAATCGTAACCTTTCAGGCTGCGTAGCGTATCATTACCGTTCTCCGGTTTTAACCGCCTTTTAGGAATCTTCGGAAAATTGAGATTCTGCTACGGGAGTTTGAGCGCGTGGGAAAGCGCGTGGATTATTATGCCCTTGACCTGTCTCTATCAGAACTGCAGCGCACATTCGCAGAGGTGTCCATTGATGATTACACACACGTTGGCCTCCATGGTCTCCATGGAACCTACGACGATGCCGTCACTTGGCTTAACAGCCCCGAAAACAGGAAGCGGCCCACGGTGATCATGTCTATGGGTTCCTCTTTAGGGAACTTTGACCGTCCTGGCGCAGCAAAGTTTCTCTCGCAGTATGCTAGCCTTCTTGGTCCATCCGATATGATGATCATTGGTCTGGATGGCTGCAAGGACCCGGGCAAAGTATACAGGGCATACAATGATTCAGAAGGTGTTACACGGCAGTTCTATGAGAACGGACTAGTGCATGCAAATGTTGTTCTTGGATACGAAGCCTTCAAACCTGATGAGTGGGAAGTAGTGACTGACTACGATGCCGTGGAGGGACGACACTGGGCAGCCTACTCACCCAGGAGGGACGTCACTATCAACGGGGTCCTTCTTAAGAAGGGGGAGAAACTCTTCTTTGAAGAGGCGTACAAGTACGGACCAGAGGAACGCGATCAACTGTGGCGTGATGCCAAGTTACTCCAGTCTACGGAAGTGGGCAATGGGTCTGACGATTACCGTGAGTAGCAAATGGCTGCCTCATTTCAGTAGACGTGTATGCTAAATCTGGCTTTTCGCAAAATAGATCTCCATCTTCTGACATCCGCTGCCCTCAACCTCCCCACGTCTCCCTCTCAATATGCAGCTCATCCTATACCCAGCTTTGAAGAATGGCAGTCCCTGTGGACAGCATGGGATAATGCTACAAAGGCTATGGTCCCTCGCGAGGAGCTTCTGTCAAAGCCGATCAAGCTACGGAACTCTTTAATCTTCTATCTGGGGCACATTCCTACATTCTTGGGTTAGTCTACATGGCTTACTATTCCCAACACATAACTTGATGCTAATTATGCAAACAGACATCCATCTGACCCGAGCCCTGCGCGGAAAACTGACAGAGCCAAAGTCTTATAAACTAATTTTCGAACGTGGGATTGATCCTGATGTAGATGACCCCCAGAAGTGCCACTCCCATAGCGAGATCCCAGACGAGTGGCCAGCTCTTGATGACATTCTAGACTACCAAGAGCGAGTCAGAAGCAGAGTTAGATCCATCTACCAGATCGAGGGCCTTGCAGAAAACAGAATCCTGGGTGAGGCGCTTTGGATTGGATTTGAGCACGAAGTGATGCACCTCGAGACATTCCTGTACATGTTGATCCAGAGCGAAAGGATACTTCCCCCGCCCGCCACTGAACGGCCGGACTTCAAAAAACTGTACCAAGACGCTCGGAGAAGCATGAAAACAAATGAGTGGTTCTCCGTTCCTGAACAGACACTTACTATTGGCCTTGATGGTGCTGATACCAACGACGTACCCCCAACGACCTATGGGTGGGACAATGAGAAACCTGCGAGAACAGTGACGGTTCCAGCATTTGAGGCGCAGGGCAGGCCCATCACCAATGGTGAGTACGCCAAGTACTTGCAAGCGAATCAGTCGCGCAGAAGGCCAGCATCATGGGTCCTGACCCATTCGGATGAAAACTACCCCATACCTATGGCCGTCAACGGAAGCAGTGTCGGGGCTACGCAGGACTTTATGTCCAACTTTGCTGTCCGTACTGTCTTCGGCCCAGTTCCACTTGAATTTGCTCAGGACTGGCCTGTGATGGCGTCATATGATGAATTAGCCGAATATGCCGAATGGGTGGGTTGCAGAATCCCAACCTTCGAAGAGACAAGGAGTATCTATCTGCACTCAGCGCTACTGAAGGAAAGAGGTGGCGTAAATCATAATGGGGAGCCCAATGGCCATAGGTTAGTGCAGCCTCATTATAACGCCACATTCCGGGGATTGAGCTGAGCTAACGGCTTTCAGTGTGAACGGCTATCTGAACGGGATGAATGGAAATAGCTACTCGAAGATCAACCCAGGCAAACCTCGTACGCCGGACCACCAGCCTGTACAATATCCTTCCCGGGACGCCTTGCCAGTGTTCCTTGATCTGGACGGTCTCAACGTCGGGTTCAAGCACTGGCACCCCACCCCAGTTATCCAGAACGGCGATCGACTCGCCGGTCAGGGTGAACTGGGAGGCGCATGGGAGTGGACTAGCACGCCATTAGCGCCACACGATGGCTTTAAAGCCATGGAGATCTACCCGGGATACACCTGTAAGTACCAGTCCCGTTATCGGGTACCCTCTCATTACATACTAATTCCGCACAGCCGATTTCTTCGACGGTAAACATAACATCATCCTGGGTGGTTCTTGGGCTACTCATCCCCGCGTTGCTGGGCGTACCACTTTGTAAGTTTACCGGTATAGAACCCGGGGCACTATAAGATGCTGACAACACCTCTAGCGTCAATTGGTACCAGCACAACTATCCTTACACCTGGGCAGGAGCACGCCTAGTGCGGGATCTTTAGAGGCGTGTGGGGGTTTTAGGCATAGATTTCATGCTTGCTTATCTAGATCTCTAACCATGTTAATGGTATACCTTTGCTCTACGCCTAATCTGTCTTTCCTTCCAAGTACACTTTATCAAGGGAGTAGGTGGAGTGTGGACCTCATAGTAGATTACTGTTTAAGGCATAGTATAGTGGGTGCCGCCACAGCGGGGAAGCTCCAACCGATAACGTGACGAAGATACCCCTCCAACTTATCAAGCTGTCTTTATACATGCCCGGGACAATTACCCAAACTAAGGTTCATTGCTTCGCTTTGATCTAGAGATTGTAAACGAGCAGCTGCAATATGTCTCTCGAAACCATCACCACCATCTCGCCCTCCACGAACCAGCCAGTTGTCACTCGAACGGGCGTCACCTCCGAGGACCTACAGCGAATCCCGGAGGTTGCACAAGAGGCTTTCCGGTCATTCTCCCGGTCGACCACTCTCAAACAGCGTCAAGAAATTGTAACACGTGCATTGGACATTCTTGAGAAGAAGAAAGATGAGCTTGCGCGCGAGCTGACCGAGCAGATGGGTCGTCCGATCGCATATACCGGTGTGGAGGTATTGACAGCTATCAAGCGCAGTCGCTACCTGACCAAGATCAGTGACTCGGTCCTAGGCGAAGAGGGCGTTGTCCCAGGTGAAGAGGAGAAGGGCTTCAGGCGCTATATCAAGCGGAAGCCTGTTGGTGTGGCGTTTATCATATTTGCCTGGAACGTACGTTGCCGCTTATACTTTGGCTTGAACTACTCGCAGGAAGAATATACTAACCATTTACTTGCCACGGAATAGTACCCCTATTTGATCCTTGTCAACAGTTTGATCCCTGCTATTCTTGCCGGAAATGCTGTCATTTTGAAACCCTCCCCGCAAACTCCGACCATAGTAGAGCAATTTGCCGCTGCCTTCGCCGAGGCAGGACTGCCTCAGAACGTCATCCAATATTTCCACTGTGGATCCCCTACACTACTTGAGACTATCGTCCGGTCACCTTTAGTCAACCACGTCTGTTTCACAGGCTCGGTGGCTGGTGGCTTGGCTGTGCAGAAGGCCGCGTCAGACCGCATCGTCAATGTTGGGCTGGAGCTCGGTGGCAAAGACCCAGCTTATGTTCGGGACGATGTGGATGCAGCGTGGGCCGCGGAGGAGGTCGTCGACGGAGCTATTTTCAACAGTGGACAGAGCTGCTGTGCGATTGAGCGGGTCTACGTTCACAAGAACATCTACAATACCTTCGTTGAGGAAGTCAAGAAGGTCCTAAGCAAGTATCGTGTCGGAGATCCGTTTGACAAGCAAACACAGATCGGACCTGTTGTTTCAAAGCGAGCGAAGGACACGATTCAGGCCCATGTAGCCGATGCGATCCAGAAGGGTGCCAAGGATGAAACTCCAGCGAATGAGACATTTGAAAACCCTCCTGCGGAGGGCAACTACGTCAAACCTACGCTTCTGACGGGCGTGAACCATGACATGATTGTCATGACGGAGGAGACCTTTGGTCCTGTCATCCCTGTTATGAAGGTTGACAGCGATGAGGAAGCTATTAAGCTGATGAACAGCAGCGAGTTTGGACTGACTGCCAGTGTCTGGACCAAGGATGTGGCTAAGGCTGAGGAACTAGTTGAGCAGGTGGAGGCGGGAACTGTCTTCATTAACCGATCTGACTATCCTAGTCCGGTAAGTTCTAATATGGACCGAGATTTGATTGCCATGGTGGACCTAGGACGATGCTGACTGTTTCAGGATCTCGCATGGACCGGCTGGAAGAATTCGGGACGGGGCGTAACTCTGAGCAGATTTGGATTTGAGCAATTTGTCAAGCTCAAGAGCCACCACATCAAGGCTTACCCTAAATAAAGTGGGTCACTTTTAGTTGCCATGATTTACGAAAGTCAATGATCGTTTATAGTAAGATAGACTCAATGGTCAACCCGAACTAAGGTATGATTGCTCAGGGGCAGGCCCCTGGAAAACAAAACTCATTGTTCGTTCCCTCTTTCGAATAGCTATGATCTGTAGACAAACAGCTATTTGTCCTGCTGTCGTGGGTACCCATACATTCAAGTTATTCAGAAAATGATAAATATCATGGCCGATCGATCCAAGGTCCAGCATATACCAAGAAATATATTTCTGCAGGGAAGAATATTAAAACGCATAACGCCAATCATAACAATATGAGCAACTCTAGACAGTAATCGTCACATATAAATATCACTTAACAATTCATATATCATGACTATATGTTTAAGTTTCATACAATTTGTTGACAAACAGACTAGGGAGAATCAAGATCTACTTAATAAATATGCTTATAATGCTTAGATTAAGTATTACATTAACAGCTGGCCACCATAGTATAGTGGTTAGTACGGCGGTCTCATAGCAATATGACAATTCCTATCTAAAGGAGTTGCAATCCGCAAGCACGAGTTCGATTCTCGTTGGAGGCACATATCTTTTTGTATTTTTCTTTTCTTTTTGTTTTTTTTTTTTTTTTTTTTTTTACATCTTCACTCTCGTTTTCGAATATTTATTCTTCCCAGTTAAAATACCCTTATCCAGTTACTCCGACCCAACCGGTAGTTTAACACAGCCTTCCACATCTTTTACCACCTATGGCAGATCTGATCTCACAATTGACCAACAAGACCGTTCTAGATCGACGCTTGGCCTGCTTCCGCCTGCATTAGTATCTATTCTCGACGCCTCCGCATGTAGGCCACATATGCACCATAATCAAGATACCGCAGCTCCCAGATCCCCTGAAAAACCTCAGAATACTCCGTATGTACATAACACATATGCCATTACTAAAGAAAGCAAATAACGTATGGAGACCCGATTACGCAGTCTGTCCCCATAGCACAGACGCCCCGGGGTAAAATACAAAAAGCCCTCAAAGAAACAAGCGTATGTTCCATCCGGGGGGGACCCATAAACGCCCATCTCATGAAATCACTTTTAAGAGGATTAACAAAGTCATACGAACAGCGACACCATCGGCCGGACCGGAAGATCACGACATCATGGCGCGCTTTAGTAAAGGGACGGGCTCTCCGATCTCCATCGTAGGTTTTCGGCCGGCATGTATCGACGATCTACGGCGTACATAGTACATACGTACACGCAGTAGGTTGGTCAGTTCAGCGCAGCCAGACATACCCGCCGCGGTTGTGAATCGTAGATAACATGATACTGACTCGAGCATCATACCATTCGCTCACTTATTCGCTCTCACCCAGCTCCCTCTTTCTACGTATTCTTATCTACGGAGTAACTAGGCAGATAGGTACGGTTATATCTAGATCCCAGGCATCTGAATCCACAGAAACCACACTCCCCGTAATAGGTAACACTCAGCTGATCTCACACCGCCATTAAATCAGATTTCGACTAGTCATTCCAGGGCCCTAACATACCTAACCCTCGCCTAGCCTATATCTTAAGTTTTGCCCTTTTTCTTTCCCTAAACGGGGCGCAAATGGGGCAAAAGGGAGAGAAAGTGAAAGTAAGAGTGGGTACTACAGGATGCGGTGACTGATCCACTGATCTCCCGTCCGTTCCCCCCAAAATCCCCATTTCAATGCCCCATCTTATTCTCCTCTCCCCTTTCTTGTCTTTCTTTCCACGAATGTTCCGTACGGGGTGGAATAGGGGGAGGAGTGGTTTCGAAAGGAAAGAAAGAGAGGCAAACGGGACCAGGAGCGATGGTGACGAAAGGGAGGGACACAACAACTACGTCGTTCTTTTCTTGCGCGTATTATTGAGCCACTGGGAATGCGTGAAGTCAGTTAAGTGTTTCCCGACGCAAGGGAGCAAGAGATTCCGGGGGTGAGGTCGTCTATTGCTTGGATTTGGGGGCCGTGGAATGCAAGATTACCGTGTTTAATTGGGGAATGGAGGACTGGACTCGAGAGTCTCGGAGTGCTACGGTACTGTCTATTCCGTTTCCCGTTTCCCTTATTTTTTTCTTTTTTCTTTAGTTCCTTTTATTAAGACCGCTGGCTGGTCATGTTTGAAATGTGACTTGGGTGGTTCCATTCGATCTTTGATTGAATTCCATGAAGATGGCTGTAATTGCACTGTACTCCGCATACACCTGTGGAATGTTCCATGGATTCAATCGCCATTTTTTTGATTAGTGTTTCGATTTCATTTGCTCAAGTGGATTTATGGATATCAGGTCTGTTTATTTTTTGGGTTAAATTCTATTATGTCGCGATCTGTGATATGGAGGTTGGTAAACAATGGGAACTATTGATTGGATTGATCAGTCTTTCTGGTGGAATGTCTGATAGTAAGCGATTACGCGCGCGCCCCAAGAGTTAAGTCTTTACTGGTGCACTGCCGCCTCCCGAGATTATTCTGGACCCTGAGGACAACTCAGTAAAGTTTCATGGGAACATGCATGGAACCGAAAAAGAAAAAAATAAAAAAAAAAATCTCATCGTACAGCTTAGGGGCTGCCGTAGTTACAGGTTGCTGGAGGAATCGATGTGGACTGTCCACCAATGCATATGCTAGATAGGAGACTTGGATTACGATCTTTAGACGCCTTGCTATGTATGCGCTGTCGTCGATAGGCTATTGCCCAACTCAGTCTAGATTATCGCCTCAGGCAAGTGTTGCGCCAGCATTTCTTGCATGCATGTTACTGTATTGAACGTTTGAACGAGGCAAGAAGGGGGTTGAGGACCAAAAAAAGAAAATAATAGTAATAATCTTAATATTCAAAAAAAAGGGAAAATCATTCACGCTATCTCATTCGGCCAGGTCACCCTGAGCCCTGAGAGATACCCACTTTTATCTGCTGCGAGGGGATAACTGCCAAAGGAATGTGTCACATAACGCGGTACGAAAGGAACATAAGGCTGTCACTGTTGGCTTCATGCCACAGAATGTGCTGATCGGGTTAAGTCTGCATTTTGCACGGGCAAAACCGTTAATTCATTCAGCTGGCTGGCAAAGTTCTTTCTTTCGAAGAATTTCCGTATATATCATCGTCCTGCCTCCCACTGTTGTGTTAAAAAGGTTTGTCCTTTTCTTCCCCGGCCAGCGTCTCCAATGTCATAGAACATCCGCCAGTCTGTCTTTCGTTCTGTTTTTAGTACCTTTCTTCTTTGGGCAATCGCCTCTCTTTCATTCTGACCGTGTCCTTCGTTCCATAGAACATCTTGCAGAAAGCGTCCGCTCCCTTGTCTTTTGCGATACCGATTTTTAGTCCTCTGCTTGCTTCGATCCTGCGGCAGATAGTGATCGATCAGCGCACTTTGCATCTCATTTCGATTCGACCTAATTGACTACGAATTTTCTTCATTCCGATATCCCCAGCTTTGCAATCATGGAGTGTTTCCGGCAGATTGGTCGACTGGTTAAGGCCCCATTCCAGCGTGACTCGCATCACAAGGCATTGGAAATCGTAAGTAGAGGTCTTCAAACTAAGACTTGGCCTGGAAATTGCAACTGACAACGAATTCAGGGGCCCCCAACCAACTTCCGCAAGGAGGAAATGCCGACTTTCTTCCCAGATGACGAGTCAGTACATGTTAGCACCAAACTCCGAGAGACTGTTTCTGACAATGCCGTTCACAGTGCTCAAACATTACATAGCCACAGCTCTTCCCTAGAGAAGGATTCAATGATCAAGACCTTGGAGCGTGAACCCTCAGCTCGTCAACGAATCAAGAACAACGTCCGAAGACTGAGTGTCAGAGTAGCCCGGCCAGTCTCAGAACACGAAGACTGAGGCTGTTTGCTCAAAGCCGGCACGGGAATGCCTGGCTTGCTGAACCTCAGGAGTTGCGCCACCAGAATGGAATCAATGGGCGCCGGATTGGCTGTAAAATCATCTCGCTTAAACCATCTGCGGATTCAAAGCAGGAAAGTTGGAACTTCGTTGAGACGCGATTTCTTCGACTGCGGATTGTTCCCACGGGGTGGAGTTTCCCGTCGGGTTTTCCTAATAGACGGTGAAGAACCTCGACCCTGTACTTGTACGTCTGAATTTTGTAGCTCTGGCAGCTCAACAAAATCATCATCAAAAAGCAATCTCCTTTTGGATTGGGTAGCGGTTGGTGTCTTGTATCTAGCATTGATAGACTGCATTTTCCTCCCCCGGTCCTTTGTAGGGGTCAAAGGGCTATGCCGAGAATTCGACGACATCGAATCAGAACTAATGAGACGTGCTTTCTGAGTGGGCCTCGGTGTTTCATATTGTAGATCTAAGTCATCGTCTTCCGAAGCTGTTTCGTCAACATCAATACTTTTGGCTGCTTCATATATCCTTGGTGGCGAACTATTAATTGCTGCTGAATCTCTCCCCGTGCCAGACGACTGTGAAAATCCCGCTGCCGCCCTTGTCGATGACTTGATTCCCTGCATACCTACCAATGACCTTGCCTTCCTAGGACTCATCATCAGACCATGTAGTGATGTTCCCGCCCACGTTTCATCCTCAATCTCTTCATTCTCCTCTTCTGAATCCACCTGCGGCCGTTTACTCTGTACCTGTTCAAGCCCAGCTTTCTGACGTGCGGAAAGCGCATCGGCAGCATCTCTCCGTCTGGTGACGTCGCTAACAGGCGTTACCCCATCGGTCGGCCTAGCCAGATTCTGAATCGCCGCAGCATTCTGTAATTTAACCTCCTTTTTGCGCTTAGCGTATTCAGCATAGTGAAGATGTTGAGTAAAGGATTGGGCCACGGCGTTGAACTCGTCTTCAACCATAATGTAAAGATCATCGTTCGATAGACCCTCAATTAGAAACCTAATTATAATCGATTCCCCAAATTAACAATGTTTCCTTGAGCTTGGCTAGCGGAAAGGGTAAAGGAAAACGGACTCTTCCGATGGACAGCGGTGAATGGGAGACGATGGCGGAGTCGGGGCTATACTAGAATGTTAGTTTTGATGCTTCCCATTTCCCCTCTATACTATACATGATCTGAAGAAGTCTCGTTTCTTCGGACTAGGATCGCGCGCTCTCGCTCTGGGAGTCGCATCGCTGTCATTGTTTTTGTCGCTTTTCTCTTTTACCACTCGCTTTGGCTTGGAGTCTTTGCTGCTTTTGCCGTTTCCTGTGCCGGTGAGCCATGGTAGCGTGCGAGGCATCTTGTCTGATGTTCAGTGACGCTGTGCCACGACTAGACTAGATTTAATCGACTGTCATTCTCGGTTCACTCTTCTTGAAGCTTACAGAAATTGAGTGCGGGCAGGAATGGGACGCGAATGAGGCGCGATAAGAGATGACGGGACGCGGGAGGGTTACCGCCCCGCCTCCGCATGATCACTTTACTGAATGTAGTAAGGTAATATCCTCTTGACTTGATCCATCTGGGGGAGAGGACAACTTAAATGAGGGTAAAACCTCACTACTTGAATCCTAGAAGATTTTACTCCCTATCCGTACGGAACAAGTTGTAGAAAAACCCGCGTCCATCTTGGGTATCGATTTGTTCTATTGCACAGCAAGATTTGTAATACACATGCAATTAATGTTGTGTCCCCAACGCCACAGAAAAACCCCTAATATCAAGAAATCCATGCTCCAGTCAACCCGATGCTGACATTATCATAACGCCGGTCCAGGAAACAGGACCCAAGGGAAACAAAAATGCACAAAAGAGCCATGAATGTCTGGGAACGATATGTCGCTATGCCTCGCCGGGGCGCTTGCTGTTGCAGCTAACAATCTTCACTTTATCCGCTTGTACGGTCGTCTGGTTGTCCAGTTTGAAGGTGACGTCTTTGATGAGGAATGTCCATACTTCGTCGCAGAAGCGATATGTATCCAGGTGGCCCTGTTGAGAGAAGCTCTGTTAGCCTTTGATACTTGACAAACGAGGCTGGCGCGACTCCTCTGATACGATGCTCCGCAGGATATATGTACCTTAAAAGTTAGCCTGGCGCGCACTTTGTCTGCGAGAACCTCGGTGATCACTCGATCGAAAGTGGAAAGAATCTTCATGGCGAGCTGGGGCTCGATTCGGCCATCATTGATCAAGTCATCGAGGGTGTCGGTAAGGGACAGGCCCAGGCTAGATTAAAAAACGGGTTAGTAAATGGTTGAGCACATCAGGCTGGCTAGTCAGTACCTGCTCCCGCGATAAAGCTCGTAATATGCTTGTGCGTTGCTCATGGTGCCGAGTATGGAGCGATCGATGTAGGTAATTGGACTTGGTGAGAGTTGCCTGAGTGATATGGCCCGTCGTGGGGAGTATCTGCACGTGATACACAGTTGATATCATGTGACCACTGTCCAGGTTATTACATCAATATGATTGACAAGCTTAATTTCAGAAGAATTTACAGTAATGATAATGTCTGAAATTGGTATCATGATCAGTCAAATGAAGAAAGTACCACTATTGCGGGTTCCCGCGAGGTTCCTCCCAGTGCAATCGGTATATTCTCCTCTTAGACAAATATCCTCCACTGCGCAAAGGTTACACGATACCAAGAAAGGTTTGTCTAAGCATTGGTACTGTTCTTAAAGATCTTCAGCCTAATGGAACTAGCAGGTGCATCATATGAGTCAAGCAAACAGCTAGAGACCACGGCAAAGGATAATTTAACATCCCAAACTGGCAAGAAAGTGAAGCCAGAAAAGGCCAAGACTGTTTCACAAGCCGACGAGGAGCTTCGCCAAAAATTAGAGCAGATGTCTGGCGGGGGAGGAGCCTCTGGAATAGAATACGAAGATGGCAAGCCTAGTGCCATGAAGAGAAGTGTTCGAAATAATATGTTCCGCTACATTTGAACGACCACCGAGAAGTCTGCCACCTCTTGAGCAGCGGCTGACTGCAGCTCCTAGCTACAAATATGAAGCCGAAGAGACTGTCATTGACGTGAACGTCATCTTAGCCGGTATTTCGGCCTGAATGACGGTGAAAGTTCTATATCCAAAGCACAGATGAATGCTGGACAAAGACCCATGGCAGTACCCCTCTTCCTGGGTGCCACAGAACGCTATACGACACTAAGAAACTTACCCCAATCACCCAAATAATCCTCTTGTTCTGAGCGGCTTGGGCCATCTACTGTGTTGAAGAACTGGTCGAAACGCTCGATTTGGGAGTCGATCAAGTAAACTGCGAGTGTGATCGGCTATGTACTTCATTCTAATAAACGCAATTTGAGATAAAGGGGTGACCATGTCGTATAGATAATAATGCAGAATTAGCAAGGAAGCAAGGGACCACTAGTATAGAACGCCTTACTCAATTAAACAAGCGCCTCTATCGCCCAGACAAATTACGAACTCCAATGAACCACGGCGCTCACCCGGAGACATTCTACAAATGTAAAGATCGTATCGCATAAATGAGAGAGATGGAAGGTTCCTCAAGGATCACCGGTTAGCTACCATTCCCGCCAGAACTCCAGCGCCAATGACACCACCATCGGAAACTTCGCGTAAGAAGACCGATTTCCCGCTCTTCTGCGGCCCAGTTCTCATGATGAGACGGTCAATGAATTGCTGACACATGTTCTTGAAATTAGGATAGTGTTGAATGATTCCGCCCGTGTAAGCGACGACAAGCTCTTCAGGACCCGATTGCCAATCCGCCGGCGTAGGAGTGGGCGATAAAACCGGAACAATTGGCCCGTTGCCTCTTTGTGCGTTTGTTGATACTTTCGACGTAGATGGTGATAAGAAGTTTGTTACAGCCGTGACGTCAGCCCCGCCATTGTGCTCAGGAGATGCAGCGCTAGAGGGTTGTGGTGAGTTTTCAGTGCTCTCCACTTTCAACTCAATTTCGTTCGCGCAGGCGAGTAACCCTACTACTGCTGCAGCAATCAAGCCCGCTGCTCGTTTTTGTACGGTCCGGGCAATCTTCCGAAAGGCACCGGCGCACACAGCATCCCATTGCCACTCACTGCTTTCTGGGGAAGGTAGAGAGTGATTCAACACATCCGCAAGTTCCAGGTCCGACCTAGCACGAGCAACATTATCTGAAATGTATGTAGTCGTTAATGCATACTCTTGGACGAGATTGGCAGGGAGTTCCTTCGAAGCTAATCCCCTAACGTTGGTGAGATAGTCAAAAAGGATGAGCCGAATAAGTTCACCGATGTACCGACCACCAGTCAGGTACTCAAATGGCTGGAAACCAGGTCGTGCACATGCCCTGTCCAGTTCAATATCCCATTTAGTTATTATATCGAGTTCCTTTAAGGGAGGTGCGCTGCCGGCAAGAGTCCACTCAGTGTTAATGACCGTCTCTACTGCCTCTGAATCTTTCGACTTCACATGGTTGGCCTTCGTTTCATGCAAAGAACTCAGTTTCATTGGAATTGTCGCATTGCATCCCGTGCCTACGATGATACCCATAGCGACCCGGCTGTTGGGTAACGACTTGACAGCATAAGCCAGAGATGCCAGCGTAGCGACGGCATCATTCGTGATGGCAGCAATCTTGAGTTTTGGTAGAGCGAAAAGTTTCCGGCGCTTGGAAGAAGGTTCATCTTCATCGTCCGGACGTCTTGTGTGTCTCTCATAGCCACTAAGAAGGATATTGCGAAGGTTAAGATCCGATGTAATGGCGAAACCTTTACCCATCGGCATCAACGTAGCCTCTGACAATGATTCCTGCCTAATCGTTGTTAGCTGTATATAGTTTGGCGTTCGGTCCTATATTGGTGGAAACTACTGGCGGCATCCGTGACCAGTATAACCAAGATCGCACCAGAACTTACATTATCGGAAAACTGAATGTGATTCCCATCTCTAATTCTTCGGGGACCTTGCCTTTGGTAGCATCCGAAGTCAAACTTTCGGCTACCACTTCCGCAATACGATCACCAATCCAAGAAAACAGGTCCTCTGCGTTGTCCATCTTTAGGTGCTCCTGGATAGGCCACGCTTTCTCCAATGTTCGTCTCACGCGCTGTCTTTGTGCTCTTCGAATGGTGGTCGATTGCTCTGAGGCATCCGTGGACCCGATATCAGAATTGGCAGCATCCCCCAACAGCTCAATGAAGGCGACTCGTAGGTTACTTCCCCCGACATCGATGGCTAAATAACGTCCTGTCTCCAAGCCTGTGGGCAAGTGCGTCACTGGCGTCGGCAGAAACTGTTCTTCTGAGTGTAGGGCCAGATCACGATACACGCTAGAGAAGCGACGCGCAAGTTTGTATAGAACCGCTTCATCAAGAGACAATGGCGATAGGAATTGATCAAGTTTGCGATGATGCTCCAGGTACTCCCTCTGAGAAGGGTCTAGGTCGGAACCCTCATCCTCCTCATCCTCAATAGGGTCCTCATGTATATCATCATATTCTTCTTGCTTCGTCTTTTCTGCAGCTGCCGTAGTGATCGGAGCCATTGTGAAACGGAAACCTCGAAGGAAGAAAAGGGAGAAATTCACGGAGAGCCGAAGTGTAGAATAATTGCGCACCGGTGGAAGTCGACTTGTGCGACTTTCGAGCAAACAAGTCGTCCGGTCAAGTCGCCGTGGGGAACGGAGTTTGGGCTTTTGTGTTTACTTGCTCTTGTATCGCGGAATGTTTACGAGTGGGAAGGATCTAAGGGACCGGAATGAGGACTGGGGTTTGAGCGATAAGGTGCATGCCTTGAAGGAATCCGGGGGAGTTATGGAGTAACCTTATTTGAGATTCCACTTGCGACCAGGAGTGAATACGGAGTGCGGTCAAGCGTGTGGGGCACTTTCGCAATCGTGCGCTCTGGAGCTGGAATATGAGAAATGAATGTCAGTCTCGGTATCGCGTTAAATTAGAATAGTAAAGATGTAGACATTCAATGGTATCAACTGTGATGACGCGTATCTGCAGTGGAATGATGGAAAACGAAATCCTGCGGGCAACAAGAAGCAACAATCTCGACGATCATAATGCAGGGAGCTTCAACGCACGCACCAAGTAAGAAAACCTTATCAGGGAGGGTGGCCAGGCCTAGAAGAAAATGGTCGCTACTTACCTCGCACAAAGTGGTTGCACTCACCCGAAGTAAAAGAGTAGTAGAATCTATGTAGTAATTGTTGACGTCGCTGAAGGCAGCAGTAGAGAGTGTATATGTGAGTGTGAGTGTAAAATGTTACAGTAGATGTGGGTACACAGTAGGTATGACGGAGAAGACAGGGAAGGAGTCAATTAAGTACTATATTTAAACTAGCACGATCATGCGAAGTAAAATCAAAATGAAAAGGAACAAACAAGACCAGCCAGTGGATGCGGGAAATATATGGCCAAGTCTCCACACCGGAGACGAGGCCCAGAAAATGAAATAGGAAGTGGCAGAGAGAGAGCGCGAAAAATAATAAAGAGACGATGTGGACAGGAAAGGGAAATAAGACGAAGGTTAGTCTAGTAGATTAATATGATTGATAGTAAGGTAGAAGAGCCGCTGCCGTTGGACGGAGCGAATGCGACCATCTCCCAAACGATGTGACGCTGGAGGTCAGTCGTATTATTGGTACAATTGGTACAGTACCACCGGATGATGCTTTTTACTGCTTCTATCCACCTCCCCCGGCGGAGCGTCTCGGAGGAGCTTCTTTTCTCGGGTCATGTTGTTTTGGATTTTATTCGTTCATCGATTTCTTTGGTCAATTCTCCTCCCCTCCCGCTTGTTGCTATTTTCAATGGTCCGACTATTATCACGGTTACCTTTTCGCGTACTGTATGTATGGTGCCTGCTCCCTCATTTATCTTAGATGCTACCCAAACAATCTTCTCCTTTTCTCTCTTCCTCTCAATGCGAAGAAATTTTTTTTCTCTCTGTGAATCAAAGGAGAGAAATATATTATCCACAATTATAATTAACAAGAAAGGTTGAGCAAGACAATGCATATTGCTATGTGACTAAATTTTTGTAATCAATCTTCATTAACTGGAACTACAACAGTGACTCACTAGAGAAAGTATATTGAACGCAACCAATGAAAACAACCAGGTTTCTGATATTCACACCGGAAATCAAGTCCTACTCCGAGCAGTAAAAGAAGGTAAGAAAAAAGACACTGCACCAAGCATCTAGATAATTAAACAGACAGACCATGTGGAAGACAGTGGGGCAGGGCAATCTCTACCGACTTCGGTATTGAAACGCACTGACTTTAATGTCAAGTTAGATGCCGCGCGTTTCAGACCCTTTCATCATGTCAAAGACCCCTTATTTGTTAGACCTCGCATGGATCAACCAGCGCCATGACCTTTCCGGTGAGATGGCACGAAGGTTTCTCATGTACGGACACGCCGTGCTAAACAAAGCCCAGGCGGAAAAGCGATACCCTATCCTCGTTGAGACTTGCCCGCCTTGTTGGGCTTTTACTCGAGCCGAGAACCTGCAGAAGGACCGTGGACACGAGAGGACATTTTGCAACGCCATAAAACCATCGTTAGTATCGCCAAATTGGTGCTCACTATCGTATCATGTGGGTCATGGAGCGAGCTGCAGAGATAGGTTGTGGTTAAATCACGGATATGTTTCGGCTGAATCAGGAACCCTCACGGCCACTACCAGCTTTCCAAAAAGCGCCAGTTCTACTCCGTAAATAGACTTAACCTGCCTCCGAAGTCGGAGAGATTTAGGTCATCACTGACGAGAAGGCGGCCCCCTCTAACATTGCGTAGATCCTAGGGTCTCGGTATATAGCCGGTGATCGAATGCGTCTAGTAGGACGCTAACTCACCGAACGTCACTCGTCACCCCTCCTGGCGAAGTGAATGACTCGGGCAAGTTTCTCCAGTCTGCCTCCTGGTTAATCGAAAAATGATGCTATTGCCAGGTAGCATGCAGTAGCGCGTCGCAAGCGATAGCTAGCTCTTAGGACTGAGAATATACTGACGCAATCATTGTCTAGCACGCGACAATAATGTGTTGGCTCGGAACAACTCGCGATGACAACTGATTGACTTTTGCCACGGCTCTAAAAGATGTTCATAGTCGGTGTGTCAACATTGAATCAACTGCTGAATGGTTCTGGAGATTCTCCCCACTTATGCACTCCAGATCAGCTCTACATACACTGTATATCCCTTCACGAAAGAACCTAAGATTCACTTGATCTGAAGTAACGATATTCGGCGGATATCCGGAGGAAGGCCGGTGTTTGAGTATTTGCAGATATAAGGGTCTCGTAGCAGGTAATTAGTGAGTTAGTCATGGATCGTGTACTGCCATGGACTGGACTCCTGAATTAGTTTCGATTGCTCCTCACAAACCATGGTATGCTTGTTCATCTGTTTGTTCTAAGAGTCTCTGACTTGGCAGAGCCCATCATTTGGTAAAAGAGTCACAAGACTGCTAGGAATATTAGCTACGCCATTACATAGTATTAGACCCAACTCCCACCTTATCTTCTATAATTGAAATTCAATATTTGCTAAACTAGACCTTCGGCATTGGTCATTATCTTGGACAAAAATACTCAGGAATACAACCTGACACAGAGTTCATCTCACGACTCTCGCCAGGCTCAAACCTTATGCTATTACTACTAGTAACACTGCCACTGACATCTATCAATAAGTGACGCGACTTACTGGGATGTTACGTATACTGACAAACAAGATAAGGATCAACTCTCTAGGAGTTTCGATGCCGCATGTATGTATGCATCCGGTTGAGTCCTCGCTCTTGTACCTTATACACATATCGATCCATCGTGTGCTTTGTCTTACCATCCGTCGCTTTCACCATTCACACATATCAGCTTCAAGGGGCTTTGTAAAATGCCAATAAAAGTTCTTTTATTACGTATAAGTACTTTGGTTCAAGCCAGATGTAAACTGTCCATACCACGCTAAACTACTTTGGGAAACATCCACTTTTCTCAGACTCAGTCTCAGTGGCCACAGACTGGGCACCCCAGCTGTACTACGAGCACTGAGCACCCCAACCGTCCAACATCATTCACCAATTATAATGCACCGTCATCATGCCGAAAAAAAGACAGCGCTCAGATGGAGATGAAGAGCCTCGCGTCTCGAGCGGGAAAGGCCTACGCTTAACAAGAAGTCGAGTGTGTAAGTCAAGAAATCTTTCGGCCGACGGCGGTGCTAATAACCTAGTACTATAGGCATGGAATGTAAGAAGCAAAAGACGAAATGTGAAACAAATGCAGGTGAAACATCATGCAATAGATGTATTCGCCATAAACTAGATTGTATTTCACATGACATATCTCAACAATTCCTACATGAAGACTCAGCGTGAGTAATATCAATTTTGCCTGATCAACCTTATCTCTAACACGCAGCAGCTGGAAAACACAAACAACGGCAGATATTGCACTTCTACGAGCTGCTGTGAACCATCTGTTACAGCAGACCAAGCAACCGGAGCTATGGACATTCTCCAATAGTCAAGTAGTTGGCTCACCACGCCCTTGCTCGGAGTCCCATAATGTAAACCAGCCGTCCATGGCTCCAATGGACATGTCAAGAGAAAATTCCCCTCAGCCGCAAGAAGAAAATTCATCAGGTCTCGTTACGGTGCCTATGCGCAATCTGTACGAACTTACTAGGCTGAAAAACCTGCGCGTTAATGCAGGATGGAGGCCGAATTCTTCCTTGATTCAGGATGACTTCATCTCTCAAGGGGTGGTTACACTTGCAGAGGCTGAGTACCTCTTCGATCGCTTCATGCGTATCAACAATAGGCTATTATGGGATGGTATACTACCGTTTCATCACACGTTGGATTCTGTTCGACGTGCTTCAACGCTGTTGGCAGCCGTCGTTCTCACCATCGGTGCCTTGCATACTCCAGGGAAGACCGAAGCATTTCACCAGAGCTATGACGTGTTTGTCTCACTCGTCTGCGGCTCGTCGCTGTCTCGTAATCATAGTGTCGATGATGTTCGGGCGCTTTGCATTGGCGCATTTTATCTCGCAAATCTCAGCTGGAAGCTTTCAGGACAGGCCACGCGTATTGCGGCCGAGATTGGGTTACACCAATCGTATCAAAAGTTGATACAGGGCGATAATACACAGCGCGACCGTGTCTGTCTCTGGTATGCAACGTATGTCTGCGATCATCAGTTCAGTATCGCCCATGGCCGTCCGCCGGCGGCGGTTGATGATGAATCAATCCGAAATATCGAGCGATTCATGCATACGACAGAGGTACACCCTGGCGATGCGAGATTGGCCGCACAGGTCGCACTATTCGCCATTTTAACAGAGGCCTACGTAGCTTTTGGGAATGAACTAGACCGACCGTTAGAAGACAAAGACTTCGATAAGCTATGGGTTTCTAACGTAGCAATTGATCAGTGGAGACTACATTGGCAACCTCGCTCAAAGGACTGTGCTGCCTTGGGATCCTATCCGTCAAAAGCCTTGGTACTGTACTATCACTTTGCCCGCTTCCAGTTGAATTCTCTTGCTTTGCGTGGTATTAACCCCTCTGGCTTGACATCTAATCCTGAACTTACCTCTAAGAGTCCTCTATCACTGGCGCATCGTGAAGCTGCCAATGCAGCTATTGCGGCGGCTACAAGTACACTCACCCTGATATTAGAGGATGATGACCTTCGTCGTGCCTTTCCTGGTGTCCCCATCTTTACTTATACCATGGTTGCGTTCTGCGCAACGTTTCTTTTGAAAATGGCTGCCACATGGGGTAAGACCTCGACGCAATTCGGTCTGGCTGTAAATACAAGACATATTGTCTCTCTTGTTCAGTCCTCTGCAGACATGCTGGCTGATGTTGCTATGAGTCTCAATGAACGACATCTCGCGAAACATATAGCGACAGGAATGCTTGAGATGCTGCAGCAATTTCGTGCTCTAGATGAGAGTGAGATAAACGATCTTAATGATCGGATAGAAGGTGGCGATAGGAACCACCTTCCTGCCCTACCATCCGAAACCAACGATGTTAATGCGTTCTGGGCAGGGGATTATAATTTTTACGATCTCGGAGGGACTTTTGGCTTCGGACTCGATGAGACACTTCTCGGTCAGATGGCAGCAGATAACTTTGAGCTAGGCATATAGTCCCTCAGCCGGACCGCGATTTCTATTCTATACAATTCGCCTTATTAATTAGTTATTTACTGGTATAAAGGTTTGGAAGGCACCAAACGTGATGGTGAGGTTAATGGATAGTAGTACTTAGCAGAGACGTATACTTACTTCACCTATTCATAACACCCAATCGAGGCTTTTGCAACACGGATTATCTAAATTGCCGGGCAATCCGCAATGAGGCTAGTTCCTTGTGGGTAAAACTGGAGTATAGGTGCCGATTCAAGTGAAGTTCTAGAAGCTCGTGAATGAAGAATGGAGTGGATACTTGTTGGGAATGCCATCATCTTCAGGTCCGGCAAAAGTCCGATGATGCGGTAAAACTCCGGACTATAGCTATCGCTGTCCAGAACTATATAGAGCCCCATATCCCATTCATCAAAAGAACATATTACCCTCTATTATTTGGACAGGTTTAAAGTCATAAAATACATAAACCAGTAACGATGGCCGATATTCCTTCTACAACAAGTACGTACGTCCCTCCCGACAAGAGTAGATCCCAACACTGACATGACCAGATTCAAGCCCAATCCATAATGGGCCCTTACTATCAATTAGCTGCCCATTCAACTCAAAAGAAACAAGATTAGAGACAGTCTCTTCGAAACCACCACTTGAATCAATCCTCAACACCTACGACTTCGAAAAAGTCGCCTCCCAAGAACTAAGCCGTAAGACGTGGGCATTTTATTCATCCGCAGCTACGGACATGATCACACGAGATGCCAACAAATCCATGTATGATCGTATCCTGCTCCGGCCGAGAGTCCTCCGGAATGTCAATAAAGTCAACACCCAGACCACTATTCTCGGATGCGAGACCGGTCTACCCTTGTTTGTCAGTCCCGCAGCCATGGCGAAAATGGTGCATCCGGACGGCGAACTGGCGATCGCAAGGGGTTGTGCCAAATATGGCGTTGGCCAATGTGTGAGTGATGCTTACATCTAAGGTCCGGTTATACCATACCGTCTGACGATATGAGTAGATATCTACGAATGCATCATACACAGTGTCTGATATCACGGCCTGCGCGCCTGGTCATCCCTTCTTTTTCCAGCTATATATAAATCGGGACCGTGCTGCATCGGAGCAGCTTCTCCGGCGCGTTGAAAAAAGTGGGATTAAGGCTGTTTTTCTCACGGTCGATGCGCCGGTTGCAGGGAAACGGGAAGCAGATGAGCGTGTCGGGGCTGACGCCTCAGAGATTATATATACAGCACCTATGACCGGGGCACAAGGTGTTGGTGATGCAAAAGGCAGTGCGCTAGGCAGAACGATGGGAAGATATATTGATGCTAGCTTCACGTGGGAGGATTTGAAGTGGCTTCGACGGTCGACATCTCTGCCTATTGTGTTGAAGGGCATTCAGACGGCCGAGGATGCCTTGATGGCAACGGAACACGGAGTCGATGGGATTGTTGTGAGCAACCACGGCGGAAGAAGCGTAGACACGTATGTTTATACCATATTTACCGGTGGATTAAGGCTAACTAAAGTGAACAGGTCGACATCATCGATAGCGGTATTGATGGAAATCCGTCAATGCTGTCCCCAAGTATTTGAGCATCTCGAAGTCTTCGTCGATGGTGGGATCCGTCGCGGGACCGATATTTTCAAAGCTATCTGCTTAGGAGCTAAAGCCGTAGGAATGGGAAGGCAGTTCTTGTACAGCCTGACATATGGACAAGAAGGCGTGGAGCGCTTAATTGAGAGTATGTCTTGGTCCTTTCCCATCCGAGTATTGCTGCTAACGAATGCAGTCATGAAAGACGAACTGGAGACCACGATGAAGCTATTGGGCATTACAGACCTCTCGCAGGCACACCCTGGACTCCTTAACACTCTAGATGTGGATCATTTGATCCCAAAGAGACTTGGGGAATCGTACAGCGGGCCGGTAGTCAAGGCAAGACTGTGATGGTCATACAGCTCATGGAGGGAACACTCCCCCTAATTTTTCCCACAAGTCTATTTCCCAAATCCGCCATCTCATTCCTCTTGATCTTCCCACTATCAGTAATCGGAAAGACAACAGGCACATCACCATCTCCCAGCCAAAATACCCATGCGGGTGCTTTCTGGGCCCCCAAGCTCAATTGTAACCATTCAATGATCTCCGCACCAGAAGGGCGAGGCTGACCGGGAGTGCCCTGAAGAAAAGCTGCCACTTCCTCTCCCAAAGTTTCGTGTTTGACCCCGACGACACAAGACTGAGAAATAGCATGGTGTTTGTTCAACTCTTCTTCAATTTCTGCCGGATAGATATTCTCCGCTCCTGGGGGATGTTAGTTAACAGCTCAATCTATGAAGCGGTATAAAGATGTACTAACCCCGGATTATAATATCCTTAATCCGACCAGTAATGACACAATGTCCCTGTGTATCCATAACTGCTTCGTCACCCGTATGCATCCACATAACTCCAGAGTGATCAGTTTTGAGCGCCTCACGAGTCTTTTCAGGATTCTGATAGTATCCTTTCTGCACGCCGGACCCCGCGATACAGAGTTCGCCGCGTATCCCTCGTGGTACGATGTTCCCAGTTGAATCGATGATTTTGGCAAACGTGTGAGGAAGTATATCTCTATGCACTACCACCACATCACTTGGCTGCTCTGCTGATCGAGACATGAAGCTGATTGGGGATGTTTCAGTCATTCCTAGTCCATGTATCAGAAAGCAAAGTATTTATTAGACAAGGGGAGATATTCACCGTAAGCCACTGTCAAATCTTCGAACCCAAATGCCTTATGCATCTCCTTAAGTAAAGCTGAGGGAATTGGTGCGCCACCTATAAGACCTGTTCTGACGTGGATCGGGCTAGTCTTGAGCTGACGGTGCCGTTCAAGAAGAGCAATAAAAATAGTCGGCACACCATGAAGCCCCGTGCACTTTTCTCGCACGACTTCGTGGAGTACGGCCGAAGGATCGAATGTAGGTGAAGGGTATACAATTGCGGCTCCGTACGTTAGAGAGGAAAGAAGGCCTATTACCAGTCCGGAAATGTGGAATAGAGGGTAGGGACAGCAGATGACATCGTTTTCTGATAGTAGTAAACGGTGGCCGATGGAATGGGCATTGCTGATGACGTTCCTACTCACATATCAGTATTGTAGAGGTGAAGTCTGCATACCCCGGAGTATTTATTACCTATGTGTTAGCATGGCGATTTTAGGGGCACCGGTTGTGCCACTCGTAAATTGGAAAGTGCAGGTCTGATCGGGCTGGACTTTTTGCTCTATCTCACAGAGTCTCGAGTCTGGTATGGTGCTGGATTGGCCGAGGAAGCTCGCAAAAGACTGGAACTGCTTTGAGATGTCGCCATCTGTCTTCAGCAGAATAATTTGCTTCAAAGCAGGGAGTTCGTCCCCATCTAACGAAGCTTTTAGAACTCTTAGACAAGATGTCAAGTCACGCTGTCCGATATGCGTTGCTGTGAAAAGCAACGAGCAGCCTATGTAATTATGTAAGATTATCTCTCCTGGGTGGGGTGAGGGTCAGGTGAGAGTGAAGTGAGGGTATTGAAATTTACCGGTAGTTCTGAGCACATTGAGGCATTCCGTAGTTGAGTACGCATTATTGAGCAATACTGTAATCGCCCCGATTCTAGTTGCTGCCAGGAAAACTTCTACATATCCCACGCAGTTACCGCAGAAGACGCCGATGCGGTCACCGGCCTTGACTCCATGCGCTATGAGTGCGCGGGAAACAGTTTGTACTCTTAAATTCAACTCTTGATAGGTATATCTAGTACCCTCAGTTGGAAAGATGACTGCCTCCTTGGTTGGAAAGTGGGCTGCTTGTTGGTTGAGGAGTTGCCCAATAGAGTATGATTTTAGGGCTGGCTCGGATGGGCCATGGAGAAAGGATAAAGAAGAGATATTGTCAGACATGATGTGTTGTTCTCCCGACTAGGTGTACAGGAAACGGTTTCCCTAACAGAATGTACTGGTTTGGCAGAGGTGTAAACAGGTACAAATGCACGAAGAATGTAAGAAAATAGGAGGAAAGGGACAATCACAGGTGGGTCTGCATGTGGGTATCATTGAGATATGATGCTACTATACGACAACCTATCGCAAAAAATTTCCTGAACTATTTCTTCTGTGTGGATATGTAAGCCGTACAGCGAGATCAAGGCATATACATAGTTCTAAGCCATATCAAGCAATGGAAGGAACTCAAGACTCCACATAATCAAACCAAGCCATTCTGTGTATCTTATAGACACACTGGGATATAATTTTCACTATAAAGTAGTAGCTGAAACCGGAAGCGTGCATTTCATTTGATCGCTCTTCGAAACGCTGTGTTTTTATAGCTAAGTAAGGGGCACACTCTTGTAGATACGATTCAGCCTTCACTGGTGTTGTTGAATTCAAGACGAAGAATCAGGCGTACTTCTGTAGCATACTACCTGGTGACTATCATGAAGCCCATAGTATATATGTGCTCAGATTCGAAAGGTTACAATACTGCATATGATCGGTTTGTTTTGGGCCCCAACCCCACTGATCGTCTAGTTCTTTAACATTTGATTTGGGGGCACTACATATGTGGAGAGGCAGAAAGGTGTTTGAGGTTCAGAATTATAAAGCGAAAGGGCCGAGAATTATGGCATTTTAATGCGGAGCATAGGTGTTAGAAAGTTGGAGAGGATATAGGCAAGAAAAAAATAAAATAGAATTATCAAAAAAGATAAGATTTATATAATTTAATATTACTATAGAAATAAATTTGTATGACAGCTGATAAAATAGGTAAAACAATTCCCAATAGTTCCCAATAGGTATACCTCTCTATGCCCAGTGTGGCTGGCTGAACCGGAGTTCGGCATTTGCTGGCAGAGCTAGTATTAGTACGTATTTGTGTCTTTGGTGGAGCTGTGAGTTTAAACTCACCATATCATCCAATGCGATTTCCGGTCAAAAAATCAAGTAAAAGGCCCTCTAAGTTATATCTATCTCAGAAAATTTTCGAATTTCAAAAACCCATTGAGGTAAAGATACTATTGTCATAGTAAACGAGAGGAGAGGGCACTTTCCCCGGTCGGAGCTCATGAGGAAAATGTCATCAAGAACCGCCTTCCTACAGAGGATTAGCGTCCGACTTGAGCAGGCGGTCCAATGAATGTGCTCATACGAATTAGGCAACGCGGCCCTTCTAGGGACTTGTTGACAGACGTATTGCGTAATGATTGGCCATTCAGTGTCTCATGATTCAATCTTAAATGTACTAAGGCTCCATCGAAGTTCTCGATTCTCTCCACTTCCTTTTACTACTCTTACGCGCCATAGCTATCCGTCACATCTCACAACGAAGACTCGCCAGTTAATGGTAACTATGGAGAAGTCAGAAAATCGGCCTTATGGCCAATACCACTATGTTGAGATCCCAACTTCTCCCGATGCGACCCCGATGCATGCCCGACGCGGTCGCATCTCTCGACTCGCAGTTGCCCTGAGTTTCATCTCCTTGCTCACGCTAAGCACCGTGTTCTTCGCCATCCCAGGCATCAATTTCTCTGTCTGTCACAAAATGAGGGGGAAATTTGGTGCGCTTTTATCCACTCCGAAGGGTGGTGAGACACCTGTGCCGGCATCAAGCAACAAGGTCCCGCTTGAGGCTCATATCATGAGCAAATGTCCAGATGCGCAGGACTGTCTCCAGAAACTGGTTGTTCCTGCTATGGAGCAGATCAGTGAGAAAGTCGATTTCGAGTTGTCCTTCATTGCAAGGTGTGTAGACACAGTGATCTCGATTTAATATTGTAGCCTACGGAACTAACCGGCAATTAGCGTCACTAATCAATCATCTGATATACATTGCAAACACGGCCCTGGCGAATGCATTGGCGACATGCTTATGCTTTGCGCTCAGGACCTACCTTTCTCACCTGAGGGTGAGACCGAGAAAACTACTCGCATGCCCACCATCCGTTCCCTCGGATTTGCCAATTGTCTTGTCGGCCAGTACGAGGATATTCCGGACCGCACGCTAGTTCAAAACTGCGCCTTACAACATGGTATTGATTTTGAATCTCTGAACAGCTGCGTCAGCAGGCAGGAGGATGATCCCACCAATGGCGACTTAAGTGGTCTCGCATTGTTGCGTCAAAGTGCCGTCCATAGTGCAGACCTTGAAGTTCATACGAGTTGTACTGTCCGGCTGGACGACTCTGTTTGGTGTGTCCGTGATGACGGAGAATGGAAGAACTGCGCTAAGGAAGGCAAAGGCAGTCAAGTATCTACACTCGTGGAGGAAATCGAAAGACTCTGGGACGAGAAGAACTAAGTGTTACGAAAGGGCTATGATGCCAGTATGGCTGTTATGACTTATGAAAGTTGTCCCCAAGAAGTGCTGGTTACTGCTTCAGCTCGCATTCCTGCAGGCAACAGTACTAAGATTATATCCGCTTTATATATAAGCTTTATTTATGCCAGATATTGATGCTCGCTAATTCATAATGACTAAAAGAATCTGTTTCTGTTTCTGTTTCTGTTTTGTCAAGAAAGTTTTGCATTTCACTTTTCTGCCATGCAAAATACTGCGCAAACCACAGAGGATTAAGCTAGTGCCAGTGTCTTTCACAGATGCATGCCGTATACTCAAATCTCCCCACCACATCGCATCGTTTACAAAGAAGTAATCGTGCATATTTGTCACGGCAACCATTCACTGAAATTATCCCGTTGCTGGGCCCCTGTATAGCAACAGGATCTTTTGTCGTGTTTCTAGTTTGCTTCATGGAAGTCATCCGTGTTTACCTGTGCTGCTTTCACCCATGCTCAATGCATACTGATTATCAATTCCATCTACTCACCAATATTCCTTCTTGCTAACTGCGCCCTTTTCATTTCCTCTGTCCTCAACGCTCCTTGTCAATCAACAGCCATGGCGTCCTCTTGGCTTCCATCACCCTGGAAAAGTCGCCGAGGAAGAAGAGTCGACCCCGAAAGGACAGTCGACGATCTGGTACGCAAATATTATACGACCAATCAACAAAGCACCAGTGATATCCTCCGCGAGATTCTCGGAAGCCCGGAACAGGCATCGCTTCTCTTCAGTGCGCTCCGACGCCAGGTCTCTCTGATCAAGTGCCGCTCACAGGCTTTCGAGGACGGTCAGATAACTACCTACGACCGGGCCCTGCTGAAGCTCAGCAAGAATGGGGAGAATCTGACTGATACCGGCGCACTTGAACTTTATTTAACTGAATTTCTGGGAATTGTCCCCATCTCGCCCACCTCTCAAAGTAGAGCTATACTAGCTAAACAGCTCGATTTGGAAAGCGTACTAAGTAGAGGTATGTACCCTCGTGTCCTTCTGTTCAGTGAGCTTCTTTAACTGTAGCGTTTTAGCTTCTGCCCATGGTACCCCACCGGAGACAGCTATCGATCGTAAGGAACAGTCTGAGACGTTGTTTGTTGACCAGGCGCATGTCAAGCCTGAATATAAATTTGAGGATCACAACGATAATTATTACGTGGAACATACCGGCTTGAATATCAGTTCTACTAGACACGCACAGGAAGTTTTCGACCGAATTGACAGGCTCTTGGACGTTTACCACCGCGCCAAGGATGAGTACTACAAAGCTTTGCAAACGGAGGGGTTTGTTAGCCTCGAGGCAGTTCGTTTTCTTCGAGACACGGCCGAAAATGTTCTTCGCTATCTTCATGCAAACGGACTGTCAGACCATACTTCTGTCCCGGATGTGGAGCAGGTCTTCCTGATTGCTAGGGATAAGGCGACACAGCTTACGGGTGGTCGAAAGAGGCATTTCGATGAAGGCATTGAGAGACATGGTCGTAAGAGGAAGCGACGGGCCCTCGACTCATACCGTCCTAGGAAATGACCCTCAGGGTGTGTGTGCTTTCTATTCGCTTGTGGTTTAGGGATGGATACGGAGTACATTTGCATACCATCTTGACATGGACTGAATTTATTGCTGGGAGTTGAGGTGCGCTCTGATATGTTTGTTACTCAGTCATTTTCATTTGTAACGTGTTTGTACATTAGTATGCAACGGAGGAATGGATGAAGCATTGTAATGTACCACAGGTTGAAAAAATGTAGTGCATGCTCTTTCAATCTATGCATTCCCTCCGGTCTTGGCGCAAATCACAACGCTAGTGGGCACCACGTGCGCTCTCCTGATCAGGAATGCCATACATACGCAATACTGTATCTCTTCTGCTCCAACACGATACTACCGTACCTCCTTATACGCCAAATGCAGGCTAGGGACTGTAAAGCTGGAGTGCAATTGTGGCTTATTCCCGTTTGAAGAGAGATGCTGTCTTGAGCTGCTAACAAGCGAACTTCCCGTGCTTCCTGAAATGGCCTCCTTGTTTCCTCAGCCGACCGAGGCCGCGTATTCCACGTCCAGTAACACAACGCCCTCACCCGTTCAATATACGCCTGTATCCGACAGGTCTGAGGATGAATCAGGGCCCCTAAACCGTCCCCCTCCGGGCTCATTGAAAGTGCAAACGCAATTTAGTGCTGATGAAGATGATCGTGACGATGGGTACGACTCATACGACGATCCCGAGGAGAAGCCCGATACTGGCTTTCCGAAGTATACGGCAATAGAAGAGAAGCAGATCGTGAAGAAATTCGATCGCCGACTAGTTCCATTCTTAGCGCTACTCTATTTACTCTCCTTTTTGGATCGATCTAGTAAGTGCTGATAGATTATGTCAAAAAGCAGCGAGATCATTGCCTCCAAACCATAGGTGATGTACGTATAGTAAACTAACACCGACTCAGATATTGGAAATGCCAAGATTGCTGGCATGACAGATGATCTTAAGCTTTCGTCTTCGCAATATGAATGGCTTCTTACAGCATTTTACATCACTTATATCCTCTTCGAATGGATGACTCTCATGTATCGTCTTGTCCCGCCGCATATCTACATTTCTCTCTGCGTATGCGGATGGGGCCTCGTCGCATGTTTCCAATCTCTAGCAACTTCATTCGGAAGCCTTATCCTCCTGCGCGCCCTTCTTGGGATTACAGAAGCGGCGTTTGGCCCGGGCGTCCCATTCTACCTATCGCTCTTCTACAAACGCGAAGAGCTCGCATTTCGAAACGGACTGTTCATTTCAGCGGCACCCCTGGCTTCGTCGTTTGCAAGTAGCCTCGCTTGGGTGATTGTCAAAATGAGCAGTAACGGCCCAATCGCCCCGTGGCGCACTCTGTTTCTAGTGGAAGGGTTCCCAAGCGTGATCGTCGCAGTATTCGCCTGGATCCTGATACCAGATTCACCCGGCAGCGCCTGGTTTCTCGGACCTCGACAGAGAATGGTAGCCGAGCTGCGAATGGAAGAGAGAAAGCCAGATCACCACGAGCCACGTCGAGGGAAGTTCAATTGGAAGGAGGTCAGAATTACGCTAGCCGATCCCAAGTCCTACATTACAGCCGTAAGTCCCCATAACCTCACATCAATAACCAACCCCTCTTCACTAACAAGAGCATATTCACCAGTTCATGTTCTTCAGCTGCAACGTAGCATTCAGCTCCATGCCTGTCTTCCTCCCTACCATCATAAAAGAGTAAGCATACACACAATCAAACATCTATCTAACACCTAAGGCTAACACAAAAACAGCATGGGCTACTCCTCCGTAACTTCACAAGCCCTCTCCGCCCCACCTTTCCTCTTCGCCTTCATCATAGTCCTCCTAACAGCCTACCTCTCCGACCGCAACCGCAAAAGAAGCCCTTACCTCATCACGCACGCTCTCCTCTCTTCAGCATCCTACCTCATCATCGCCCTAACAGGTCATTTCCATGCTCACCTCCCCGCAGCAGCACACACTACTATTCGATACCTCTGCGTCTACCCCGCAACAGCGGGCTTCTTCTCCGCCATCACCCTAATCATGACCTGGACTATGGACAACCGCGTCGCCAAAGAGGGTAAAGGCGCGAGTATCGCCATCATGAATGTGATTGGTCAGTGTGGACCGCTCCTCGGGACGAGGTTGTACCCCAGTGTTGATGGGCCGTGGTATGTCCGTGGGATGGCGACTTGTTCGTTCTTCATGGTTGTTGTTGCGATTTTGGCGTTCGTGTTGAAGGTTATGCTGCTGAGGGCGTGTCGCAAGGTTGAGGCAGAGGGAGATGAGATTGAAATGCACGGTGGGGAGGAGAGCGAGGTGCTTATGGGTGGAAGGAGTATTGGACGTCGTGTGGAGGAGAAATTTACGTATATCATCTAAGATAAATGGGTTTGGATTGACCACGTGGGAACTATATATGATTTGATACGATATGGCACATTTACTTGTTTAAACCTAGGACAAAACAAAATGTTCAATAGCAAGACACCTACCTATCAGCACCAAGACCCCAAAACAACCCCTAAAAGTAATAATTGAAGCAAGAAGACTAATTGGAAATCCAATTAAGAGCTCATATGTATGTCGATGCAAAATACATGCCGCGAGAAAAAAGGTATGTTAGAAGAACCCGATCAACCAACTATGCAATCAAACCAGCAAGCATAGAATGCGAACACAAAAGACACGCGTGCTCATGATTCCGACAAGACAAAAAGGCTATACAAGCAATCCGCGCCAAACAAATCCGTGTTTTTCCGTTGAACCCTATTTATACCCCCTTTCCCCCCAATTTTAACCACATCATATATAAGGTTGTCTTTTGTTTATTGTGCCAATATACACAAGGAATTTACCACGCGGTGTGGCCACCATCAATGAGCATCGTGCTGCCCGTCATGAAGCTGCTAGCATCACTGAGAGCGAAGAGGGCAGCACCTCTGAATTCCTCAGGGTACGCCAACCGCCCAAGCATGTTCTCTGCCTCCCAGACAGCCCGAGAGGCCGGGTTCTGCTGAAACACCTGCTCGACCATGGGGGTGATGATGTGACCAGGGCAGAGACTGTTCACACGGATACCGTGGCGGCCCCATTCCATTGCGAGCGAGCGAGCCAGCTGAATGACGGCCGCTTTGGAGGAGTTGTAGACAGGGGAAGTCATGCCCTTGTTGGCGATGAGACCGCTCATGCTCGCGATAAGCAGGATGGAGCCCTTCTGCTGGTAGTTGAACATCTGGCGGGCGGCAGCGGTGGCGGAGTTGAACACTCCGTTGTAGTTGATCTGCATGACTTCGTTCATGGCGGTTTGGGAGTGCTCGAGGGCGCTCTGGAGATGGTTGATTCCGGCGGCGGCGATCAGACCATCAAGACGCTTGTTCTGGCCGGCAATTTCGGCGAACACGTTGTTTACTTCTGCATCATCGCGGACGTCGATTCGGTAGTACTCCAGGCTGCCGCCGTAGTTGGTTTCCGAGTGCTCTTTTGCGGCCATGAAGTCTGGGTGGGGGTTTTCGAGGCGGTCGAGGCAGTAGACTAGATACCATGGCTGGTTAGTATGGTTGCTGAGAGGATTTCGTGGACAAGTTGGGAAGTACCTTTGGCGCCGGCTTCCATTAGGGCTTCGGCCATGGCTAAACCAAGTCCTCTTCCACCGCCGGTGATGGCGTAGACGCGGTCATTGAGGTCGAACTCCTTAAAACGATGCCCGTTCTTGATTGATTCCTTTGGAGGCATCCGCGTTTGAATGTGATGCGCTCCATGGGTAGTAGTAGTTGTGGAATATGAGAGTCGTGTGAGTGGGCGGAGGGTTGTGCTTGGTTGCCATGAACGGCTTGCTTGGAACAGCATCTGGGATAAGGCAGAGCGCATGGCTACGGTGTTGATAAATTAGAAGGAATTAAAAATTAAACAGAGATGCCAATAATAAAATGAGACGGAAATAGCACAGCAGGAGTAAATGCTACCACAGATTAAAACAAGTCTCAATCGCTTGGTCCCCATACTATCTACGGCGGAGGGCCTGGGGTTTATAGTCTCAGAGGGAGCAAACTGCGTGTGAGTAAGACATAACAACCGAAAGCGAACATCGTAGGCACTGCGCAAGAGAATGCGAATCAAGGCCAGCAGAAAAATCAAGCCGGCCGCGTGATACCTTGATGGGTCCGCCATTGGATTCTAGATTGCTTTCACGATGACTTCAGGGTGATCCAGATCCAATTCAACGCCTGGGAGGATCCATGGTACAGGGTCTAGTCCATGCACAGATTACAGTGGTAGAACCTTGCCACAGGGATGATGGGGGGTGAACCGGCATGGAGCGGCATTGGACACATAATCCCGAAGTGCAATTGTGGGTGCGGTTGTGTTCTAAGGAAACATCGTGAGTTTTTTGTTCAGACAATGGTTCATGGCCGAGAAGGGTAAGACAGATTGGTCAGTTGATCGAGGGATGACGATCACTAGGTTTGTGGAATGGTCCACCCAGCGCGGGATTCCCGAGTATGGGGAGACCGAGAATTGGCAGATGCTGGATCAGATTTCGGTTCGTGTCCCTCGCCATAGGAGCTCATAGCGGTCAATAAATTTGAAAACAACAAGGGGCAACAAGCAGGACACAACACAACAAAACAAAACAAAAATAAAGGAGGCAAACTGTGATGTCAATTGTAGGTAGTTCAATTGACATATTCAGTTATGAAAAATCCTGCTTCAATTGAGATTTTTTGCTTGGGTTGTATTGCGATGAGCTCACGATGGGTGTCTTTCCCAGCTAATACCGGGGAAGCGACGGTTACCCCGGCTTTCCCTTCTTTGCGGGAAGGCAATCCTCCAATAGCAGCCTCGGCATCGCAAGTGGTGGTGTAATCCGCCCTCACAGTGCCAAAGTACCTTCCCGCAGCAAGATAACACTGATTAGGGCATCCATTGCTTCTTTCATGGTTCTAGACAGTCAGTCTTGGACGATCCTTGCAGTATCAGTCCCAGTCTTTGGGTCATTCATCTTTCCAGAGTTTTTCTTGCCCAGGTTGTTTCTTCCCCACACTTTGCGTGTTTATAGCAACATTGCCCCACAAACCTATATCAAAAGTTCCAAACGTCGGTGGCCTGGAAACCAACTTCCGGTTGATTTGGTAACCCATACCTCCTTGGTATTGTTTTCTTTTTTTAGTTTCCCTTTTCTTCTTCATTTCTGCCAATAATATGCCACCACTCTCCCTCTTTCTGGCTCGCTAAGGATCCACGGCAGTACTTTTGCTACTTAGCGCATGAAGCTTCCGAAAAATGACAGCCCGAGACAACCATGCCTGAGCCGACAGCATAGGTAGACAATCTTTCCAATCCAAACATTCCATCCACAGGAACCCAAGATTCTTCGAGTAACCTGCCTGTTAGGCAGACCCAACCTCTTGATATCTGTCCCGTCTTCCCGGCCGGGGCAATGGTCCCCCTTACACCAATTTAGGGGCCTCATCATCACTTCAACCGTCCATGGTCAAGCGGGGCACAGTGGTCAAGCGTAAAAATTCATGTACAAAGAAGCATATCATCGCCTAGTTGGTCGGAGAATAAGCATCAAATTAAAATAGACACTGGCTGTTGAGATCCCGATAAATTAAGCTCTCCCCCTGTGGCTGAAGTTAGGGCCCAATCATCTCGGTTACCTATTTGGGTATTCCGTGAAAGGAACCCTGAATCATGTGTACCTTCACATTTTTTTCTTCGCTAGTGCTCACCTAACGCCGTATAATGATGTGCATGTAGGACGATATGCATTGAGGAGGTTTCCACAAGAGATTGGATATTGATCATTTGACATTGGTTGCGTCTTTGACCGCTGACACTGCCCGAGTTACATGGGGTTGCTTGCAATTGGCCTATGCGGTAGAATTCCAAGTTTCGTAATATTTCTTTCAAAAACATCCAGGGATCTTTCATTCTGTTATGGGCCAAAGTGCTGCTTCCTTGCTGTTCAAACTTTGCCACAGCTGGTTGCAGAAAGGATAATGTGTTGTATGTTGTGCGTATAATCACGTCATCATCCGGCCAACTGGACAAGCTTGGTTAGCCTCAATGAGAGAAAGTAAATTGGTTTTAGAAAGTATAACAGTAAGACATTTGAGTCCCATCCCTGAGTTGAGCCTCAGTGGCTTGCAGAGACGGAGGAAGTAAAATAAACATGAAGCTTCTAATCGGATCCAGCAGGTGTCAAGCCTGCAGGGGCTAACTAGATCCCGCCTAGTCGAAACCCAGGGTAAATGAAGGTTAAGCTTAACATTGTAGAGCCCAAGGCAAGGAAGGGCTACAAGAAATTGAATAGTGTCAATAGAGTATTGTATTCTATACGTGACTCTCTCTCTCTCTCTCTCTCTTCACCTCTTTCAGCGACTATAAGTTCTATTAGTAGATCTCCTGCCTCACACAGGAGATATGACGCCTACCATAGGCAGTGGTTATGCGGCAGGGTTTAGCACTAACCTTCGTGACACTGGCGTTGGCCCAGCCCCCGAGCCCACTTAATATTAGGGACCGCTTAGGGCGTGGCTTCCCCGGACCCTATCCCGTAGGTTAGTAGTTCTTCCCGAGTGTCGGGGGATGAGTTAGGCAGTCATGTTGCCCCATGACAATTGTAAATTCCTAAGTTTATGCTAAGAATACGTTACATGACCATACTCATAAATCGTTTCCCAGGAGTCGGATTTCCTAGTATCCCGCGTTGCCATATCCACCTGATACAAACGCTGCGGGCCCAATGCTTCCATTTGCGTTCCCGAAGTCTAACTTCATTAACAGTCGATCCACTCCGGCCGCCTTTCTGGGCACATAGTGGCCCAAGTTGGCCTCAGTACCTGTGCCATTCTGCTGGTACATTGACCAGTTTTCACGTGGGTTTTTTGACATATCGAACATGGTTCGTCCCTCCCCAGACCGGCTATCGTCGATGTCTTTCAGCCGTGCCACAAGAACCTTGATTCCAGTCTCAACTTCGCCTCGCGCTGCACTAAGTGATTGCCATACTTCCTTCTCTTCTCCGGCGTAATCGACCAAGGAGTCCACGACACCTTCGTCTGTCTCTAAATCCATGTTGCGCTGAATGCTTTCGAGACGGACCACAAGTGCGATGAAATGGTCGACACTGGTAAGTAGGAATCGAAGGGCTTTTGTGAAAGGTCTGTCGGTCAAAAAGAGTGCTTGAACCATGGTGAATAGGTACCGACGATGTGCGACCGTCAATGTTTCAGGATCATGCCGTGTCCTTGGTGACTGAATGGATCGGTCCAAGCCAGCTTCAGACATTTCCTCAGAGACCATGCTGTTATAGCTGGGCTTGCTCTTTGACGACGACGAAGTTCCAGGTCGGGAGTTCGTGGACGAGGCTGGGGCACCGCCAATCCACCCCCGGAAGTGTTGCCAAGAGCCATTGATAACCTCTCCTTGAAAAAAGCTGCCTACCTCTGACAAAACAAAAAGGGAAGCACTGCACGTAGCCCAGACAGGTCTCATCTGACGGGTTCGGATGTTGTCTCTTTGCCTCCCCGCTCTGAGCTTGTTCTGGCCAAACTGGGAGTTGCTCCTGGGTGGACCCAATGGGGATGGGTGGATCTTTCGCAGAAATGTGTGTTTCCAAAGGTCCCCCAAGTGTAGTTGCGCACGTCGAATACCCAGAAGATAGGAGTGAATTTTTGAATATATTAAAACGTCAGAAGCTGAGAGGAATAGATCCAAAGGTGGGTGCACTTGTGCTGAGAGAACTGTTGGGGATGGGAAAAGGAGGTCATCGAAAGGGATATCCGAGATGTTCGCTAAATGGTCAGACCCACCCGCTGAAGGTGTCGCCGCGACTGAGTGGCCTTTTCTTTTATCATTCATTGATAGCTGCAGAAGGCTTCTCGCAAGATCAAGCTCATCATCTACGGGATCTTCCTCGTTTTGCAAAGAATACAGCTCAGCTAACGCTTGTGACAAAGCATTCGCAACATCTCCCTCCTTGATGGAAAGTCCTTGGAGGCCCTCGGCAAATTTGCCTTTGGAAGCCAAATTTCCCGGTCGTCGATGTCTTTCGAGTAAACGAGCATCGGCATGCGATACAAGCGCCGACGCAAACTCGCCGCGTCTCAGCAACAAGAAATCATGGAGGACAGCCAGAATCTCGAGGATCTTAGGGAGCGGTAGCAGTTTAGAGAGTGTGCTTTGCGACAATGATAACCGAATGGAGTTTATGCTATTGGATAGTTTGGCGGTCGATATGGGTGATTTCAGTGTAGCAAAGTGCTCGATATGCTCTCCGTGTAGAGTGACAGGTGTAGTTGAAAGACCTGCTGGAGGACCTGTTCTAGAGCCACTGCGCTTTGCCCTGATAAGGTTCAATGTTTTCCCAATAAATAGTATAGATGAAGCTGCGTCGGGGGAGACAAATTTGGGTTGCAAGTCTGTTCGTAGAACAAATTGTGCCACAGCCGGGGTACGGTTGCTCTCGGCTATGCTATCCTCTTGAATGAAAAAGTCGTCCTTGCCTAGCACAGGAAGATTCCCATATAGCAGCCACGTTGACAGTTGCCTCATCCAAGCTGTTTCAGCGGCGCTGATCAGGTGCAGCGCCATCTCCCCAATGTCTATATATCCGGTTTGCGATTCCGCCCGAAGGTAATCGATCAGTGCTGCGCCCGTGCAACTCTGGTTGTTGGCTTTCTTGTGATTAGGAAGAATAAATCGGGCGACCTCCCAAAGCCATTCGAGCCGTCGGGTCCAAGGAGAGAATTCGCCAACTATCGTGGACAATGGCACAATTCCGTACCCACCAACATACCCGCTATCCTCCACCAAAATTGATTTTTCCACTTCGAGTACCTTTCGTTGAAAATCCCCAAGATGCTGTGTACTAATCGCAGTTGAAGCAGCTCGACATATGACAGAAGAGTGTGAGGAAGAGATCAAGGCCGTATGAGCTCGTAGTTTAGCATGGAGTCGACTCAGACGGGCAAGGGAGGCGAGGAGGGCTTTTTCCGGAGGCGACAGGAGAGGAAACGCATCCTCAGAGACTGTATCTTCTTCGGCATGGGCTTCGAAAAGTGGTGACGGTTGGCCGGAGAGGGAGAGAAGGATTTCGTGGAGCATTCTGTTTGGAGCTCTCTTCAGAAACCGTTAAAACATGTGCGTGATAAAGGAGCTAACACTATCTTGCAAGGTCAGCCTACCTTAAAGCGCTATTTTTGTCCGCGCTGGACCTTTTATGTTGCCAATATAAAAGTCCGCGTCCAAGAAGCTCGTACCGACACATATACGGTGGCCGACAGTCAATAGCTGCCGGTGGTTCTGCGTTCAGCCCGATATTGCGGCGCGTCGCGTAGATGCGCGAGATGCAGAGTATCTCCGTAGCTATGTAACTGATGGAGGGAGGCAATACTTGTTCTAAAGGGTGGAATCTATGGCTAAAAGTCAGTATGAGCTATATTGAGCTTTAGATACCTTCAGTTACCCATTGTACCCGTCATCATTATTTCCGTCACCGCCCTCAATTGAGCTCCCATACTAGGTGTATTTCGTGGTTTATTGGCAATTTGGCGGTCATCTTCCGCCCGCGGGGCAACGGCCAATCACCGCGCGCTACTGCTGAGTCAGCCACCGACAGCTTGTCCCTCTTACGTCGCTACTGGAGGAGACGTTTCCATCGTAACAACGTTGTCTCTTTTCCCCATCTTTCTCTGTCGTTCTGTCAGTTTGTTTTTTAGTCTCGCATCTCAAAGTTTTCTTCCTATCCCGCCATTTCCATCAGGAGGCTTTTGTACAATATCCTAGAGTGAAAACAATCACCGCCACCTTCCCGGTACTTTGACCGCTACCCCTCCTAAGCCCGCGCCAGGAGCTGTAGACTCGAGTCAAATAACTGTTGGAAAGTCTTGCTTGAAGGCAAGGCTTTCGGCTCTCAGATCGCCACAATTACCTCCGAAATTCCCGTTCGCGACGCTGCGAAGCTGGGAAAGCGAAGAGCGTCTGCCGACAAGTCCCCAACTCGACCGGAGAAGAAAATCATGACGGTATGCCCCAGTATCAACCATCCATTCCTAAAAATATTCTTCATCCACCATCGCTGACAAGATGTAGGACGTCGAAATGAACGTCGATAACCCACAGGAAACTGTGGAGAAGATTAAGCAGGGGGAGATTGATGAATCTCTGTACAGTCGACAGCTGTGAGTGCTCCCAGTATCCAGCTCCATATTTCACCTCGGAAATGGTTATACTGACTACTTCTCTTCTCTACCCTCAGGTATGTGCTTGGACATGAGGCTATGAAGCGCATGGGCACTTCGAATGTTCTTGTTGTCGGACTGAAGGGGCTTGGTGTTGAGATCGGTATGTACGACGGTAGCCGTATGCAGTACAGACAGCTCTAACAACTGTATCAGCCAAGAACATTGCTCTCGCCGGTGTGAAGTCTCTCACTTTGTACGATCCTGCGCCCGTTGCTATCTCAGACCTTTCCTCCCAGTTCTTCCTTCAATCCCAAGATGTCGGCAAGCCGCGTGCCGAAGTGACGGCCCCTAAGGTCGCCGAACTCAACTCATATGTTCCCGTCACGGTCCACGAAGGTGGTAACCTCGTAGATAACCTGGAGCAACTGAAACGCTACCAGGCAGTGGTCCTTACCCTCACACCCCTGAAGGATCAACTTGCTATTGCGGACTTCTGCCACAAGAACGGCATCTACCTCACCATTGCCGACACCTTCGGTCTTTTCGGTTACCTCTTTAACGACTTTGGAAAGAACTTCACCATCGGTGATGCTACAGGTGAAGAGCTTGTGAGTGGCATTGTGGCCGGCATTGATGAGGATGGTCTAGTGTCCGCTCTTGACGAGAGCCGACACGGTTTAGAAGATGGAGACTATGTGACATTCACCGAGGTAAAGGGCATGGATGGCCTGAATAACTCCGCCCCTCGCAAGGTTACTGTTAAGGGCCCTTACACGTTTCATATTGGTGATGTCTCTGGCCTTGGGACGTACCAGTCTGGCGGTATCTTTACACAGGTCAAGATGCCCAAGTTTGTCGACTACCAACCCTTGGAGGAGCAGCTCAAGAAGCCTGAGCTTATGATTTCGGACTTTGCCAAGTTCGACCGGCCGCAACAGCTACACATCGGTGTCCAGGCGCTTCACAAGTTTGCCGAGTGCCATGATGGCCAGCTTCCTCGCCCTCACAATGAGAGTGATGCCCAGGAGGTCCTCAAGATCTCTAACGACCTCGCCTCGAACCAGGAAGACAAGGTCGAGTTGGACGAGAAGCTCATTAAGGAGCTTAGTTACCAAGCACGCGGTGATCTCAGCCCCTTGGCCGCGTTCTTTGGTGGTGTTACAGCACAGGAGGTCCTTAAAGCTGTCTCGGGAAAGTTCAGCCCTGTTAAGCAATGGCTTTACCTAGACTCTCTCGAGTCGCTTCCGGCTTCTACTACCCGGTCTGAAGAGAGCTGCAAACCCCTTGGAACCCGGTATGATGGTCAGATTGCTGTCTTTGGTAAAGAGTTCCAGGAGAAGATCGCCAACACTACCCAATTTCTTGTTGGCGCAGGTGCAATTGGATGTGAGACCCTCAAGAACTGGGCCATGATGGGTTTGGGAACCGGTCCTAAGGGAAAAATTTATGTTACCGATATGGACCAGATCGAGAAGAGCAACCTCAACCGTCAGTTCCTATTCCGCAGTAAGGATGTTGGCAAGCTTAAGAGTGAGTGTGCCTCGGCTGCCGTTCAGGCCATGAACCCCGAGCTAGAGGGCAAGATTGTCGCATTGCGTGACCGTGTCGGGCAAGACACTGAGCACATCTTCAACGAGGAATTCTGGGAAGGATTGGATGGGGTTACCAACGCGCTGGACAATGTTGATGCCAGAACTTACGTTGATCGCCGTTGTGTCTTCTTCCGTAAGCCTCTCCTCGAGAGTGGCACTCTTGGCACCAAGGGCAACACCCAAGTTATCCTTCCACATATTACCGAGTCCTACTCCAGCTCCCAGGATCCTCCCGAGAAGTCCTTCCCCATGTGTACTCTGAAGAGTTTTCCCAACCGGATTGAGCACACTATTGCCTGGGCCAGGGATCTTTTCCAGACCTACTTTGTTGGCCCTCCCGAGGCTGTCAACATGTATCTGTCACAGCCAAACTACATTGAGCAGACGCTCAAACAGGCTGGCAATGAGAAGCAGACTTTGGAGCAACTGCACGATTTCTTGGTGGCCAACAAGCCACTGACTTTTGACGATTGCATTGCCTGGGCTCGCCATCAGTTTGAAGGTCAGTACAACAATGCAATTCAGCAGTTACTGTACAACTTCCCTCGAGATTCCAAGACCTCTTCTGGACAGCCTTTCTGGTCCGGCCCCAAGCGTGCTCCAACACCTTTGAAGTTCGATAGCTCAAACCCCACGCACCTCGGGTTCATCGTTGCCGGCGCGAACCTCCACGCTTTCAACTATGGAATCAAGAACCCCGGAGCAGACAAGGAATACTACCGCAAGGTCGTCGACAATATGATTATCCCTGAATTCACGCCCAAGTCTGGCGTGAAGATCCAGGCAGATGAGAATGAGGCCGACCCGAACGCTGGAAACGCTGGCTCATCTTTCGATGATAACGCGGAGATCCAGCGCCTTGTCGACTCGCTGCCATCGCCGAAGTCACTTGCTGGATTCCGCTTGAACCCAGTTGAGTTCGAGAAGGATGATGATACCAACCATCATATTGACTTCATTACGGCGGCCAGCAACCTCCGAGCCGACAACTACGAAATCCCCCAGGCTGACCGCCATAAGACTAAATTCATAGCTGGCAAGATCATTCCTGCTATCGCGACGACCACCGCGCTGGTTACTGGACTCGTTGCCCTAGAGTTCTACAAGATTATCGACGGCAAGGATGACATTGAACAGTACAAGAACGGCTTTGTGAATCTTGCACTTCCGTTCTTCGGTTTCAGTGAACCCATTCCTAGCCCCAAGGGCAAATACCAGGGCAAGGAGGGTGAAGTGACCATTGATCAGCTTTGGGATCGCTTCGAGGTGGACGATATTCCTCTGCAGGACTTCCTCAAGCACTTCTCTGACAAGGGTTTGGAAATCAGCATGGTCAGCTCGGGAGTGAGCTTGCTGTATGCCAGTTTCTATCCTCCCTCGAAGGTGAAGGACCGTCTCCCATTGACGTACGTATTCTCTTAACCCCGATTTCTCTACTAAGTTGATTAACTAACGTTGGTATGTAGGATGAGCAAGTTGGTGGAGCATATCAGCAAGAAGCCCGTTCCGGAACATCAAAAGAATATCATCTTTGAAGTTACGGCTGAGGATACAACGGAGGAGGATGTCGAGATCCCTTATGTGATGGTGAAGCTGAGGAAGTAATGTGCCGCATCTACATAAAATCTGGCCGCTAGAATATGGCCCCTATGGTACCTCAAGTTTATAAACAATGATATATGACTTTTTTCTTCTTCAGAATGATACACGTTCGCCTTGGTGCTTTTGCAGTGTAGAGCAGAACATATTGCTATACATCTGTAGGTGATCTAATTTTGATGAGCATGTGTAATCCAACGAAAAATAGTAGAGGATTCTTTGTCATCTATTGTTGTCTGTTAAACCGTTCGATTGTAATAGGTAAGCTCCAGATGTCGGAATCTAGACCGAGCCGAGTGCTTTGTCAGGTGTTATGTGATTCCGCCGTAAGCAGCGGGACTAACGTCATAGGCTGTCCCCGCCATTGGTTCTCCAGCAATATAGCTTTGGTCCTCGATGGCTACTTAATTCTTGAAAAACACGACCCCTCCCTTCAGATATAACTCCTCCCATGTCTCGTATTTATTCTGCACTGCGTCGAACCCAACAGATCTCGCAATTTATCACCCAACCCAGAATCATCACATCCTACAGAAGCTCCGTCAGCCCCATACAGCTCCTCCCCTCTTCAACGCGCAGTATGTCGGTAAGCTTATACCAATTGCTCATAAAACAGCTTTTGAGCTCCTTATTGAGGTTATATCGCTACAGACCGGTAATGCCGATAAGATCACCGACTGGGTCAGTCGCAATGACAAATCGGGCGAGTTCAAACGCCAGACTTCCATCTTCCGCAATTGGATCTCCAGAGAAGCCGGCGCGGAATTCCCCCCAGAAAAGGACCGTTATCATCTCTATGTCTCCTATGCTTGTCCATGGGGTGAGCAATACCTTCTATATTCTATCCTTCTTTTCCTTTTTTTTTTTTTTTTTTTTTTTTTCTAGCGTTCGTAATCGGATGTTTAATCACTAACATCGTCTCTAGCACATCGCACACTGATCACCCGGAAGCTCAAGGGTCTGGAAGATTTTATCACCTTCACATCTGTGCACTGGCACTTGGGCGAGAAAGGTCCGGAATCTCCAAGAAAAATACGCAAAGTACGAGTGAACTAACCAGCGACTCCAGGCTGGCGCTTCGTGACCTCAGATGAAAAGCTCCCCGGAGAAAACACCACCCCAGACCCATTACACTCTGATGTCACCCACCTCCGGGACATCTACTTCGCCAACGACCCAGACTACACAGGCCGATTCACTGTCCCAGTGCTATACGACAAAAAGACACAACGTATCGTAAGCAACGAGGTAAAGTCAACTTCCCCAGCTAACCCCCAGACGACCTCGTACTAACACAAAACTCCCCTCCAGAGCGCCGAGATAATCCGCATGCTTTACTACGAATTCGACGACCTCCTCCCCGCGAACTCTTCCCAAAAGCTTCTCGACCTCTACCCAACCAGCCTCCGTAGCGAAATCGACACTTCAAATGAGTGGATCTACAACGATGTCAACAACGGTGTCTACAAGTCCGGCTTCGCAACCACACAAGAAGCCTACCAGAAGAACGTGACAACGCTCTTCTCCTCCCTCGACAAGATCGAAGCCCACCTTCAGAGCAATGCCTCGCCGTACTTCTTCGGTTCAGCGCTCACCGAAGCGGATATCAGGCTTTTTACGACCATCGTGCGGTTTGACCCTGTGTATGTGCAGCATTTCAAGTGCAATATCCGTGATATCAGGTCCGGGTATCCCGCTATTCATCGCTGGTTGAGGAATTTGTATTGGGACATTCCGGCGTTCCGGGAGACGACGGAGTTCGAGCATATCAAGTTCCATTATACGAAGAGTCATACGCAGATTAATCAGTTCGCGATTACGCCTGTTGGGCCGGTGCCGGATATCTTGCCAAAGGATGAAGAGGTTAGGGCTGCTGCTGCTGTGAAGAAATAGAGGGGACAATGGAATGAATTTCTTTCTGCGTGATATGCCAATAGCTAACTTTCGGGTGGCCGGAGAACTGTGAATGAGAATGATTATGCTTTTATTTTAGTGAATATATATGTTCTAATGCCACAACAGTAAATAGCATGGACCGAAAGCCTTCGCAGGTCTAAATATATGTAAATATAGAGTAGGCCGCCCATATCTGGACAGTCGGGGAATCCAATAGGTATACAAATGGAAAATCAAAGTGACGATATGAGCAGAACTCCGTGAATATGCTTTGTGGCACGACGCCGTGCCATGCTAATGAGGTCAATTATGCAGCCCGGCCGAGATGCTGTGTGATAGCACACGAAGTAGATCTCACGGTGCCGAGAACGTAACGAGAAACAGCAAAGTCGTTCGAAGACTATGCAAAACTGGGAAAAGTAAAGGCCTCCCCGCTATCTGAAAAAAAGAGTAAGCCAAAGGTGGAGACCATATGTTATTTCCATCCAAAAGCGATAAGAGGTGCCGTAGAGGGAATGGCTTGAAAGGGTATCTTGACAAATGTTCTGAATATCGATGGAAATAAGCTGGAAGATCGAGAAAGCAACTGGAGCAGACCCCGAGCGTATGTCTGAGCCATTATTGATTCCTAGGCTGGGCCCAGGCCGTAAAGCTTTCTTAGCTTTACCTCAGACCAAGCATTCGTTTCGAGTTTTCATACACGACGTAGCTTATGGATACGGCAGGAGCAACCTTCATAAGGTTCGGAGTGATTCCTTTGTAGAGGCCGCGGAAACCTTCGGTCTGAATGGTTTTGCGAGCGACGTCGCCAATGCTATTATAGGTTGCGGGGTGGAGAATAGTGCCCTGGGCCTGTAGCCGTGTGCGGAGGACGTTCAGTGGATAAACAACGGAAGCGCTGAATCCTCCGCTTATCGCGCCGATGGCTCCCGTGGTGAAATTGTTCAGTGGGACATCATCCTCATGGCAGTGATGGAGGCGAGCTTTCCGTGCTAGTAATCCGCGCTTTAGGTACTCGAAAGTCGTCAAGTCAATAGCGGCATATGGAAACATGCCAACAAGGCCAAGAGGCAAGCCACGAAAGAAGCCGAGTATACCATGCTTATTCAGAACCTTCCGGGCAGTAGCTGCGATGAGTTTGTTACCTTTCAGACCACCTTCCACAGTCTCACATTGCATCCGACTGTCAGGATCCATTAGCCTCGGGTGAACAAAAAGCTAGATGCATCAGGTGACTTACAATTTCAAAGTGTCAAGGGGATAGACAAAACATCTAGCACTGCATTAGATGATGGTTCCATGCACAGAAGACTGTTTAACATACTGGGCAACCATTCCACCGCACCCTCCAGACAAAAATTGCGACGTTGGTGCAAGCTGTTTAGGGTCATTATGACCTTCAAGACGAGCGAATGCGCGTTTAGCAGACTATGACATATTAGTGCCCTGCTAGAAACCCACTTGAACAGCCTAACAAGCTAACCTCATATGCGCCAAATTTGATGGCTGATTCAGGCATGACCTTCAACACATTCAACCCATTACCTATGACGATTAGATTGGGTCTGTGTTTCAAACTTCAGTCGACGAACCTGCAAATAAGCTTCGTATGCCTCCAGCACGCCACAATTCCTTGACAGCATCGGCAAGGGATTTAGATGCATTCCCTGCCGCCCGCAGCGGAGCACCATCCTTCGCCGCACAGACAGCTGCCGATTTCGCACCGGTCTGGGCAATAAGATAGACTTTAAGTCTATCTAGAGGTGCCGTTGCTGTCCTTGATACGGCACCTGCAATCCCGCCGGCAATGAAATAACCTAATTGAGGAGTGTTCTCTGTCAACTTTCGTTCATAATATCGGAAGGACATCCACATGGCGACAGTCCTGGGTACGGGCAGCCACTCCAATTCGGAGTCACCGTCTAAGAGTACAGAATCATTCTCAAGCGCGACCCCAAAGTTGAGTGCCCCACCAACTTCCGCATAGGCTGCCGGGATGAGGGCTGCCAATACGTGAACTGGGAGAATATTGTACAAAAGGTTCTTTATGGCCAAGATATAACGCTTAGGAAACGAGTGGTCTGTACCTAAACCCTGTAGATCATTGATGTGGACATCTCCTTCCGGGTTTAGATTTCCCGTGGCCGTGTAATATGACAGGACAGCGCGCAAGTTGGAGTAGGCAGGCAGGAAGAGAAGGAAATCCCTATATATCACCAGGATTAGCCATAGCCAAGGTTCACTTGACCGATGAGGCACGCACCTCCACTCCGGATAAGAAATGACACCGTCGCTGTTCGTGTCCACGTCCGCAAAGAATGCGTCCAGTTTAGCGCTGGAGACCGTCACGTCGGCTTTGGAAAATGCGGCTTTGAGTTCGTTCTTGTCGATTTCTCCATTGTGATTACGATCGATGGTCTGGAAAAGCTGCCATAGTCCTTGCTCGGTATGATCGACAAAGGTCCGGAATTCTGATGATCATTAGGTCGGTAAAGAGACTGGCGCCCAGCCAGCTGCGACAGGAAGACAAGTCATGATCCACTGCGTGTGATCTTACCGGAGTAATCAATATACCCGTCACCATTGGTGTCAACCGCTTTCAAGACATTCTGAAGCATGCTATCCGCATTTTTGAGGGCTGTGGGGTAACAGATCAAGAGCAGGCGGGTCAGTCAGCTGCGCAGCAAGCACGAGACTAAGTCATAGCGGATGATATGCTCACGGTGATCAATCTTTTTCAGCCCCTTTTTTAAACCATTGAGATCGAGACGGCCGTCCTTCCGGGCACCTAAGCTCTGCCAGAGTTTCGTGACTCGTTCGTCACGTTCATCTTTGGATTCGCCGGGTGCCATTTTTCGGTTGTAAATTTATCATCGGCTATCCGACATTATTTTCAAGGAGGGGTCACGGGACTTGAGAGCGGAGGTGTCCCTGTCAAAACAGGGTGGTAGTAGGGTAGACTGCGATAATAGCTTGTGCATCGAATCTGTGGAGCTAGTTTATAAAGAGAGGAGAGGTTCCGCATACATTGGTATGTCTCTGGATGGGGCTCCGGCTAGCCGTGAGAAATCAACCCGCGATGATTTGCTTCTCTTACGACATACGCCGGAATAAACCTTGACTCCGGTCCGGACTCACGGGACTGGAGGCCCAGCTCCGCTATACCACTTTGGGAATCTCATTAGGTCACCTGTTCAGATGTCTCGATGTGGATGATATCAGTATACATGTGCGATATTTTCGATGACCTAAGGAAACTCGCGAATTAGGTGTCTCTAGCGCACGGTTGCTTGTCTATAGTGTTTCTTTGTGCCGATAGAATCGGGTTGATTCGGCCTTTACAAGAGCTCCGAACACTTGGATGACACATACATCCCTGATTATCATCGGGTCTTCTTTATGATGACAACGATTTCAGTCACGACTGCTTAAAAGTCTCGAACCCTTTATTAATTAACTTTTTCCGGCCATTTGTCATTGCCATGGCTGCCAATTATTGGGCGTCGACTCAACGTCGACATTGGTTGTTTACGAAAGAAAGATTGGCAGACATTCGGGAGTCTTTTAGAGAGAGAGATAAGGCCGCGCATTCGCAGTTTCCTCTGCCGGATCAGAGGCTGCTAAACATCTACTTCAGCCAACGTGAGATCTGATAATCTTTGAAGGTCTCAATTAGATTTTTAGACTAAACACTTCAACAGAACTCATAAAACTTGGGAAGAGGATGTCAACTAGACAACAAGCACTCGCTACGGCTCAAGTATACATCAAACGGTTTTATACTAAGAACGAGATAAGACATACCAACCCGTATCTGGTAGTCACCACTGCATTCTATCTCGCCTGTAAGATGGAAGAATGTCCTCAACATATCCGGTTTGTGGTCGCAGAGGCCCGAAACTTTTGGCCCGGTACGAACAGCCTTGGGGGTAGTCTTCTTTTTGTTTGTCGCTGACTTACCGGTAGAATTCATTGCTCCGGATGTGTCAAAGCTAGGCGAATGCGAGTTCGCTTTGATATCCGAAATGAACTCACAGCTCATCGTTCATCATCCATATCGGACTTTATCCGAGCTCCAACCGGAGCTATCGCTTACATCAGATGAAGTAGCCCTGGCATGGTCCGTCATCAATGATCATTATCTTACCGATCTACCATTACTATACCCACCTCATGTGATTGCGGTCATGGCAATCATCGTTGCTGTTGTCTTTAAACCAAGCCAGACGAGCTTCCATGGGACTGCCGCCCCACTGGCCGGAGCGATGCGAGATGGAGGGATGAATATCCTCGCAGCTTTGGGAGATAAGAATGGCGCTGGTCCGCCTCCCCGAATTCAGAAACTTGTCGGCTGGCTTGCCGAGAGTGAGGTTGATATTCGAGCTGTTATTGAATGCACCCAGGAGCTGGTGTCTCTGTATGAGATCTGGGAGAATTATAGCGAAAAGCACTGTAAGGAACTACTCGGCCGAATGGTGAAGAGCAAGAATCTGGACAAGTGAGATTATTTATTGGGCTCATTATACTATCTTGCATTTCTAGTAGAATCGGGGCAGTTTGCTTTTGCGTTGCATTCAGGGAGTTTGGGTAGCATTACATATCAAACATGCGCAGTGTTACGGGAACAGATGTAGATACACCTTTACTCTATATATCTACTACAATTTGATAAGCCGGCATGACTTCCTAGCCTCAGGCTGTTAATGAAGGCATATAATACTGACCATAGCTTTCTTGTCTCATTCTTTTCGAAACGGTTATAAATTTATCTTCGGCTTACATTGCTGATAATGAGTCAATTGACAGCATATTGGAAAATATCATATGGCAAAATAGCTATTAATATGCCTTGCGATCGATCTACATTCATTTGGCATAAGGCTAGATGCATCTACGAACGACGAGCGCAACACCAAGGTCCAGGTCGATTTCAAGGCCATTTCCAAATGCATAATCAGCTCAGCAAGCATCCAAGGCACGTGCAGGCATAGGCACATATCAAGCCTCCCTTGCTGCCTGATACGATACTTCACAAAACAGAATGGCCTGGAATTTGTGGCGACATCCCAAGTGAAAAGATTTATAAGCTGCACTGCCTGTTTTCTGTATCTGAATAGAGAGCGTACGGTACAGCATATACATACATATGTACATGCCTACGTACTACTAGAGTATCACACAGAACGCAGGGAGGTACTTTCTGAAAGACTAGGCCTTGTCTCAGAAATGTCCAGAGTCCATGTGCGAATGCTTAACTGAGGGGCTTAGATCGTCATGCTAAATAATGCGTCATGGAGTCCCCATTGTCAAAACGCTTTGAGAAGGGGGGGGTTGTCTCGATGTCCACGGAACGGCTGGCAGAGGAAGTGACTGAATTTTGGATCGCCAAGGGGCCCCAGATATCGATGGATCTAAAGATACGAGAACCAACCATTCCTTCAGTTGAACCCACCCGTGCGCTTGCAATAAGATCGGAAAATTAAGATCAGTAGTGGAGCATAAAACAGATGTATGCGCAATCGTGTCGGTGTGAGTCTTTTGCAACTCCTTGAGCCACCGACGTTCCATACATAAGATCTTGTCTTTGGAGACAAGGGAGACGACAGTGGCTGATTGGACACGAAAACTCAATTGAGACTGGAACACGGGCGCTTCCTGAGACTTGCCCAGCAAGACAGGAGTAGATCGTGTTTCACACCCCTTGCTTTTTGGGGTACGTTAGCTTCGGTTGCCTTCGAATGATGTACCACATTTACTCCGACACTGGGGTGGCCTATAGGATCGCTTATGGCTCGGTCGCTGGTTCGGGGTAATCAACCGGAGAGAAAGCAAACAAGCGACATCTGCCGTGCAGCCTGGTCTGTGTCGTTGAATTGTGAAGATTCCTGCATCGAATCTACATATCAGTTGTGCCTATACACATGTATTGTTTCTTGCCCTTCCTATTCTTCTCATTATCTACCGCCAACATTATACTCTGTATACAACTTCCTAGTTGAGAGAGCACTAGAATAGTTGGAAAATGAAAAGTATAAGACTCGTATAATGTCGAAAATTAATCGACGAAATATGACTTATCATTAATAATGACATTATCAACAGAGTTCTAGTCAAAGAGGGGCAGGTGTATGGCTGGGAGGGCGGAAATCCATCTCATCGAACCAAAGGGGCGGTGAGATGAAGATGCCGTCTTTCAGGAACATTTCGCAGTATTGAGTTGGTCTCAAAACTAAAAAAGCCCTCAGGCTCATGGGCACCAAGTTTACCATGCAGCGTTAGGGCCACTGGCACCAATGGCGGATGGGTACCCAACGCTGCACCTGAGATAATCGGGAAAAGGATAGTACTAGTCACCCATCCCCAGGAGTCCATGTGTAGGGCTTGCAGGAGGTGTGACCCTATCAATGCCATGATGCTGTTCCAGTAACCGCCAGCTTACCTCGCAGTAGTCCCACACAGTGCATATCGCATAACGTACTAGTTATTCTACCCTCCAACCACTCGTCTATCTCATTCAAGTCGGGGACTCTAACAGGGAATTGATGGAGGCCCAGGCGATCAAAGCACATACCCGGTACCATGCGTCGGGAGCGTTTGACAGCAGAATCCAGATATGTATCTATTATTATCTTTTTGTGATGATGATGAGCAAGCGCCGTTACTTGACTAGTTCGTTTCACAGGACGTGCAGACCACATTGTGGCTGTAGCACCGCCCGCCTTTTAAAAGCGGCATGAAAGTCCTGGGAGAAGATCCGACGTTACGGGAGAAATCAGTATTACATTATCTCTATGGCACTTCAGCAGTATTGTTGTTGTTGTTGTTGTTGTTGACTTTTGACTCCGTACTTCCAGCTCTCAATGGGGTCCTGTTGTCGCTGGTCCCAAACAACAACAAAACAAATAAATAAATCGAATTACCTAAATTTACCCCATCAATTTTCCACCCTGAGTCAGATAACAGAAAAAGTGCTTCGGTTCCATGACGGTATGCATCATACAGTTTTGTATCCCGTACACCATTATGACTGAATAAGGTAGTTATTATCACACCCAATACCTGAATTAGTGCTCCTTTACAATGGGGGATTTTCAGATCAGGTGGAGGATAGACTTTTACTTTGGAAAACTGTCGAAGCCGCGAAGACCGCCTGGCCCTCTATGATTTGAATGGTTGGGGGAAACAAGGATCCGCTTTAGACTTCCAGGACCAAGTGGCACGGTTCAAGGGAAAGGTACCGAAAATGATCACAGCAAATCATTCTCTCCCAAAGGGGTGGGGTGGAGCCTACATGTTGCAAATCATTACCCGCACATGTCGTCGTAGGCGTTTTCTCCCTTTTTCCTTTTTGTCTGTCTTCGGAAATGGGTACCACATTCTTCCCCCCATCATGTTCATGAACATGCCTTTGAACCCGCCTTCTCCTGCAATTATGTGAGGGAAAAGAAAAATTCAAAATGCTCCATCTAGTAGGGCAAAACAGACACATCCGCTCTCTTCCTCGTTATTGGCAATAATATGATGTAGTTCCTCGTCATTCCTATGCAGACTCGCCACGATCTTCGTAGGTCTTACAAAATACTATTGTAGATCCACAGCCGTTTTCAATAGTCCGTAGTACGCCAGTCGTCATTCCACAGTGTGAACGGCCATGATGTAGTAATATGTACGCATCATACAACAGGCAAGTCGGATGCACAACCTACTAGCCATCGTACCATCCATCGTATTGGAGCTGTACGAGCGGGTATTGGTTCGTCAAGAAAATGTGAGAACAGCCTTAAAGACCAGGCTGACACACTAGGGCCGGGCATTGGCCGACAGCCACTTATGCTCGATCAAGTAATGCCCAGATATCAGGTCTCGAGATGGTGGAGGTTCTCTACCCTCGATAAGGATTAGGGCGAAACTTACAACGTCACTCTATTCCACTTTGGTAGCCGCCTCGAGCCGCTCTGGAATTTAATGATTGGCTGCTGATCCAAAGTGGCAGTAATATCTCCACTTAGAGTTCACTTGGACATCAGTTATTGGCTTCTGATACCTAGACTTGCCACTGAGCTGCCGCCAACGGCTCTCTGGTTGGGTGACCTTCTGCCCTAAAACTGGTGCGTGACCTCTGCCAGTAGCGCAGGAGGGTCGGAACGGAATTGTTACGAAACTTACCACAGCACATATGTGCCGGAAAAGGGGAACTCTTGTTGATCGCCGGGGGTACTAGTACGGTACGTTACAAATGATTCCCTTGCAATGCTCCACTCACTCAGCCCCAGCCGAATAACACTTGCAGCCCCTCTTACTTTCGCCTCCGTCCACTCCGGGCTCTTTTTCTTCGCTCCCGGTCTTCTTTTCAACTTCTTGTCCCGCCATCGATCAGTGATTCCCCATCCCACACAACCACTAAACGCATTTTCGTCTCCGACCTTTCGCTACAATTTTCTTCTCGTCTCCTTCAGTAATATTTCTCTTTCCTCTCGTGATTACTTCTGCCCTATCTTCACTTACATTCCACCGACCCTTCGTCATTCTCCCTACTATTTCTTTTTAAAAGTCTGTTTATCCTCAGGATTCCAGCGTGCTGGTCCCTTGTTTGTATCCACCTTCAAGTCTTAAACGATATAACGGCTCTGTTTTTACCGTTTTATTTACTACAACTACACCAATATGTCGGCATCAATCTTCTTCCAGCAACAGCAGCATGCTCACCACGGTGCCGCTGCGCACATGCAACCTTCGAATAACCACCACGGCGGACGCTCTCGGCGAGGACCTAAGATGGCCGCTCAAAACGCCCAGCGCCAGTTCCGGGGTGTAAAAAGCATGAGGGAGCTCGCTGAAGCTCCCGCGGTGACTGCCTTCCGCGCGAGGTTCGAGGCTGGACGGTCTTTCGACTTGGACGACGACTTGGAGTTCTGCCCCAGTCTCCTGACCGAGGACGATGTATGTTTTTCCTCAGCCTGAGCATCGGCTCCCTTGACCCTTCCATACTGGAAATCGTCTTCCTCGTATAGTACAGGACAATCTTCTAACATACACCCGAACCTCTACAGCTTCACTCAATTCATTCCGCTGGCTCAGATCGGTCGTCTCTTTCCAGTGGCTCACCCGATTCGTCCCCTCTCCAGCATCAAATTCAGCCTGTTCAGCAGGTGACACCGTCCATCTCTCTATCTCCCGCATCCAGCAACTCATACGTCCACTCCGGCGTTACCGGTAATCTTAATCACGTGAACTTCCAGCAACCATCTGCGGTCCGCACCCGCAAGGTTATCCCTATCGTCAACCCCCATACTGGCATGACCTTGACCAGCCCGCCTACGTCCATCTCTCCGGCCTCGATGCAGAATGTTCAGCGTCGCTGGTGAGGACCGCTATCTTACCAGTCGCCATGTCACTAGCCAAGGGCCTGCGCCCATGACATGTCTTCCACTTCGTCCGGCTTCTGCATCATTGGGGTTCCCTAACCGCGGGTCTTAATTTTCGTTGTTTTGCTTACTATTTGACATGGCCATCGCATCTCTTACGACTAAACCGATATATCCTTTTCTCCGCGATAAAAGGCTAAATCATTGTTTCCTCTTGTATATACACCCTCCTCCGATGACGATCTTGAGCACTTTTATCTAGAGTGATGCTTTCGACTTTCTGCGAGCGACGGCGCCTGCGATTCGATTTTTGCATTTTCACATTTCAGACGATACCTTGTTTTTTATTCTTCGGTTAGGGAAAATACGTCCTTTTGACCTCGTGTCGTTTTGGCCGCGATGATGTATAGAAAGTGCGGCGATCTGCCATATTGGCGCGCATTTCTTTTTGGTCCGGAGTTTTTTCTTGGTGTCCTTTGGCGACTCTGCAAGATACTCAGCGGTTTGCCATCTATTTCTGATATCCATGGTTGGTTTTGGGTGGGTCGGATTTTTTTCATGCTTTTAGGGATCTAGAAAGGTGGAAACGATATACGTCTGCATTGATTGGGCCTGTGAATTGTTCGGGATGTCTTGTGTGTTTGTTTGATCTTATATTTCGCATTTGTGCCTTTACCAAATTTTTTTCTTATTCTTTCATGTATATGGGTTGGAGATGGGTGACATTTCTATGTTGTTGCTTCTGGCTAACGGCTGTGAAAATCCATGGACTGGATGTGGAGTTTGTCTCGGGGTCTGTCTGGCAGACATAGACCGGTTTTACTTGAAAACTATGTTCTTTGTCGTGAATCGACCATCAAATTTGCTTCATTTGTTCCACGTTGACTCGTTTGGATATTTTTGATATATCTGGGAACTCCCGGAGAGTGATGCAGTGTATGATCTTGTGTTCCGTTCGCTTTTGGGCATTCCGTCATTCCATCCCATTTCCTTTGTCTATATGTCTTCTTATCTTAAGCTATGCGGGTAATGCCTAAACATAGTTGTGAGAATAGCTTTGGACACAGTCCTATTTTGTCAAACCTTCCGCTGCGGTAAACATGGTTTCAAAACTCGCCTACATAGTGAAGGTCAACCAGCATGACGAGATCAAGATGCAGAAATGCTGATATACTTGGTGAAAAGAAGAGGAAGTGATGGTGGCACAATCGTTATGGCTAATGCCGATGGGTAGCCTTCTAGCCTGCCTGGTGTCACGACACTCTTGTTCTACTCTCATTGAACCCTAGTATGCAAGTTTGATTATTCGTCTACCTGAGACTGCTGGGCGCTGTGGGATTGATTTTACAGCTCGGATGTAGCTCGGGAGACAATCCACCGGGCTCTGCATAGATAGTGTGTCTCAGCCTTATGGCCAGAGATATTGATTTAATTAGAGGGAGCGAGCTATTACCTACTAGAAAGAACCGTGGAGTTTCAAGTGCCCCATTGCCTATACTTCTATTGTCAAAAGTAGTACGGAGTACAGTGAACCGTCTTGGCATACATGATATATATTTGATGCCGCCCAGCATTAACACTCCTCTCGGACCTACTTAAGTACTAGGTAGTCATATAGAACTTGAAACATAGAAAGGAAGAAAGCGCAGGGAAGACTTCAAACTGTAGAGTGCCTGACATTATATCTTATTAATGAAAAGGAGGTCACTATTCCAACATGCTAGGAATATATCCCGTCCATACGGAGGTATATAAGGATCTCCCCTGGAAGAGTTAACTGTTATATCAGGAAAGAAACCTTCTGTTCACGTTTGGGCTCTGTACGATTTTCAATCCAAGTGTTTTAGAATGAAGACGGCAACAATTTCCTCTGATTCTCCCCTTCCTCTCTGCCAACACAGTAGGAGCAGTGCCCCCTGGAGGACAAACAGATCTACCCCTAAACATCCTACCCCCGGGAGAAAGACAACCCCCACAACAACTGCCTTCAATAGACCAGCAATTCCCCAACGTGGGCAAGCCCCTTCCTCTAGACCACCTTGCTCTACCAAGGCCAGACACAAACTAGCCCCAAGCAGTCCAACCGGTCCAACCGACTCCGGAACGACCATAAAACATTCCCCACCCTCAGTATATCTTCTGGTAGTGTGGAAGGGATGGCCGTCTGTGTACTGCTAGGACGATTAAGAATAGTCAAGGAAAAGTACCATGACGCTTTCCTTTTGTGCTGCGAGTAATCAGACGCTTCCGGTGAATGTTTGATTGGGGAATTGGGGTATACTTCCATCTGGAGGGTTATCTTCACCTGGTGGCTTGAGGGGTGGCTTCACTATGCTGCTATGTGGGGGTTCAGAGGGATTGAGGGCTTTTATATACTTGTATAGGTTATGTTGGGAACAAGATGTTCAAGGCATGACTTCAGTGCCGTACGGTGTTTTATTCGAATGGGATTAAGATGTCATATAGGCATGTGTGGAATGCGAGGTACCATCGGAGATGAGGATGTTGGATTGGTGGTGAATCAAATCGGTGTTAATCCATTGACTTTTGTAGTGATAATTAATGTAATAATATTAGTTCAGTCTTTTGTTTTGTCCAGATAATCTCTAAGCCTTGAGGATAGCCTGGGTTGTCATCGATAAACCGACTCTGTTCTTGGAGTCCTCGGAGGAGCAGAAGACATGACTACCAGGGAAGCGATCTGTATGTGATCACCTGGAGAACACGACTGAAGGATGAAAAGGCAAGTAAAGAACTATGCTAAATAGGGCATTATCAATTAGACACCCTTCAGCTACCATCGAGTCTTTAATATATTCAAGCTCATAGGAACACCAAGGATGTCCATACATCCAAGCTGCCAAGGCCTGATATGAGGTGTAACCCCTGCTCGTGATGTCATCCCCGTGACGATCAACAACGTCCAAAACAACTTCGGCGATTCACTTTCACAACATCAACCTAGACATTAAATGAAAAAGATAGATATAGGCTACAATGTTTCCCCAAAATCAACACACTCTTCAATTACCGAGCTAATAAGAACCCACGAAAAAGGTACGGAGAACACATAGCAGACTGAATGTCCCTCACTGCCAAGAACGACTAGGATTGAGTATGAATGACGTCACCCTATGACATTCTGGACTCTTTTTCGACAGCAAACCCACTCGCTCACATGGAATTACAAAGGCAGTGGAGGAAGCAATTCGTCTGGTCGTCGGCTCTTCTCACTCTCTTCCTTTCCTGCGAACAGTTATAAATACATCTCGTTGTACCGCATTGAAAGCGTGCAAGATACATACTTCTGCTTTCTACAATAGATCAGAACTACCTTTTCTTGATTTTGGTAAGGCTCCCTACTTTATTTCGTGCAATGGTTGTCTATAATAATGGGAGTTGCTGCTAACAGCTCTAATCATACAGAAAATATCATCTCTCGAATTTTTACCTCTAATTAATCGAATAACCCGCCATGTCCTTCCTCGCTTCCACCATTCGTTCCACAATTGCCCCTCGTGTGGCCCTTCGCCCATCTTATACCGTCACATCCGCCTTCCACACCTCTCCTCTTCGTTCCGGTCTCAAGGAATCTGATCACAGTTCGTCACTCCCCTTTGTTCTGGTTACTGTTAGAAAGTACAATTATCTAATCCTTCCTACCCCCAGACCGAGAGGACCTCCACATCACCTACGAAGAGCACAAACAGGACCAATTGAGAAGCACCAAGGAGGGAAAGGCAAAGTGGAAGCAGGAACTTGCTAGCAACAGTGAAGCTTCCGTAAGTTTTTCTCCCTGTCCCCCTTTTCCCATTATAAGGGGGAAGAATAAGAATGATTATGATACTAATGCTACGTATAGGTCAAAGCAGACCGGGGTGAGGTTGATAGTGATGGACATGATATAAAAGATTTGCAGGAGAAGACGAAGCATCTGCCTAACCGGGATGGACCGGTGAATAAGACTCAATGAAGGGATGGGTTTTAGCTTCCTTGTTTCTTTCTTTTGTACTATTGTCTTTTCTTGATCGGTGTACTAGGGTACCAATTGAGTTTTAAGGAGAGGTGCATGATTTGATTATCTTAGGTTGGGGTCCTTCATGGTGTCATGTATAACTACTCCTGAATAAAATTGGGTATGATATTGATATGGCATATAAGATGTAGATTGCGTAGGGTGGGTGTAAGACCCGAGTCCTTGCTGGGACTTGCATGGAAGCGGTGTAATGGAACAATTGCTGCCATATAATGAATAAATCCGTAATTGATGATTACTCCAAACACCATAAAAGTTCAAACATCAATATAAGGAAAACCGACAATACATTCATAGGGAATCCGCCCCCTGTCCAAAAAAGAAACGCCCTGCGCCTTTCAGAGGAACATGCCCTTGACCAAAATTCACAAGAATGTGAAGTATACCAGAGGTTCTATACGCTCTAGGCTTTATTTCAAAATGACAATGAGAATGACCAGGATAATGATCAAACCGACGATCGTCATCAGGCTCCAATTGTCACCCGCGCTTCTCCGGATCTTGTCCAGTCGTTTTCTAGCCCCGTCTAGCCGATGCTGATGTCTGTCAATATCACCATCCATACCGTCTAACAACGCGACGTGGCCTTCTAGCTCATCCCCTATCTGAATACTGAGTTGATGTTGCCGCCCGATGGATTCGCCCAGACGATCTAGCTGTTCGTCCTGGTCGCGCATGATCTCATTGTGTCGATCATATATTTGTTCATTCGACAGGTCAGATTGGTCTACGCCAGTAGGGGAAGGTGAGTCGCGGTATGGCTGGAAAAGGTTTTGTCGCTCGAGATCGGCTTCTTCAGTAGCCGAGTTCATAAACCGAACTGACTTTGAAGGAGGGTGCTGCGGGACTGGTTGTTTGAGGTCAGGAGACGATTTGACATTGGCGAATTCAGGCGATGGAGAGGAGCCGCTGGCGCCGGCTGAGGTGCTGTGTCCGCTGAACTGAGACGACAAATCTTGATACTGCGATTTCAGATGGAATAGCTGATCTTTCAGCTCGGCGGCGCCATCATCGTTGGTCCGCTCCAACTGAGAGAGGTCTCTCTCCACATCCTCGATGCCGTCGTGCAACGATTCCAAAGAGCGAGAGATCTCTCCGTCTTGGCTGTTGGGTTCCAAATCCAATGAGATCGCTCGTTGTCGTTCTAAGAGAGAGAGTTTGATATGGTCTGCAAGGAGAAAGAGCTGCGATGGGTTCGGCATTTTGAGGTAAGAGGGTGCGCCCGGAATGAGAAGGTGATATGTCGCGAATCGGCGGGTGAAGTGTCGCAGCCAGTCTCAGCCTGACTGATGAGGCAATGCGGAGAAGACAAAGACTCGGGTAGATCCTGGGGCGTTCTGACAAATTCCGGATCGGTTGACCAGGAAAGGATAGGATAATGACTCGCTCCCTCACACTCTATTGCGAAGTGATCGACACAGCGGACAACCCCAGAATGATGGTGAAAATGATGGTAGTAATGGTGGAATGAAGATGGAGATGAAGTGTGACCGAGGGGGTGAGACGGAAGACTGTTCTCGGCCGGGCGCGGGAGTGATCTGCCGCCGCCGCCGCCAGTGGAATCGCTATCAATTATCGTCCGCTCAGCTCGTCCCCCGCAACACTTGCTACCGATTTCCTTTCCTTGTCTCCGGTTCTCCGAATTTTAGCATTCTAGCTCCACCTCTCTACTCATTTCCAACTCTTTCCTTCTTTGTGACACTTCGTCGAGCTTGTCGCAATCGCTCGCCAAGTCACCACATTCCTAGCGGACTTCAGCCACCGTGTAACCCCTCATGCGTGCCTCTCGGGGCTATTGTTTCATCCTCTTATCCCTTCGGCAACTCGAAAGACGATCCGTTCTCGATCGCCCCCTACATTGATTGTCACTTGTGCGACGGGGCTGAGGGCCTTTGAAAGTATAAATCTGGCGAGCTACGAACCGGGTGCACCTGTGCAAGATGAATATCGACGAGTTTCTTGCGATGGAGCCGAGCAGCGACCTGGACGAGATTGTCGACCTCCGCTCTTTGGATTATGTCACCCGGTATGACGATCATCTCATGTGTGCGATATGCCACTGTCCATATATACGTCCAGTGAGATTGCAATGCGACCATGTGTTCTGTCAGAAATGTCTGAACACAGCGATCACTACCTTCGCCACCGGTCGAGACGAGTTCAAATGCCCTACCTGCCGTGCGCCAGCGAGAGGGGTCTACCTTAACGTCCCTCGATTCTTAGTCAATATGTGCGATGATATACGGGTAAAGTGCCCTTTTGAGGTGGAAGGTTGCAAGGAGATCGTCCCAAGAGGCCATATTCAGTCTCATGTCGACAAATATTGCGGCTATAGACTTCTGGATTGTCCAAATGTCTTCTGCACGAAGAAGACTCGGAAGAAGGACCTGAGTGCAGAGGGCAAATGCATGCATGAGCTTCATAAATGCTCACGCTGCGATGAGGAGGTCATGGAACAAGATTACCAGGTGCGTCTGATATATCGTTGGCAACCAGACCGTGACTAACGAGGGCTTCCACTTCAGGAGCATGTTCAGGAACTATGCCCGAGCTTGAAAACTACATGTCCTGACTGTGAGACTACGGTATTCCGCAAGGCTTTGAGAGAACACATAGATGCATGTCCAGAGGCGATCCATAGCTGCGCAGCGTCTAAGTACGGGTGTCCCATCAAAGTTAAACGAGCGGAGCTTGTAGTGCATGAGCAGAATTGCCCGTTGATAACTATGGGGCCTTATTTTGAAGCTCAGAATGCACGACTTGATTCTATGGAGCTGACTATTCGTCATCTTCAACAGCGCAATGAAATCTTCGAGGATGGACTTGCGAGCATTCGGTCTACTCTTGTCGAATCGTCTCGTGTTATGTCTGCACGGAACCTGGACATACCGGCCGAGGCTAATAGTCAGACAAGGCCGTCGAACTCATCTGACGCGACAAATGAACAATATGACAATTCCAACGCCTCGTCTAATGCGACTACCTACCTTCTTGCGCTCCATGAGTCTCTTCGAGAAGAAGTTGGGCAGTTATCACATGCAATCACGGATCTAGATGCTCGCGCTAGCATGGCAATCATGAACGAATGCCTTCGATTAAAGGAGGATATGGCCCATACGAACGCGGCTGTCAGCAGCATTCGAATGCAGGTGCAATGGCTCATGAACCCTCGCATCCACCAGGGCCAACGGACAGGGGTTCGTACCAACAGCAGCAATAACGGCAATGAAACACGATCCGGGCAACTAGGCTCCTCGGCGTCAGGACCAAGCAATGCCACTGCGCCATCGCCGGGCTTTCTGCGGCCCCGAAGACTCAGCGACAGCGGACGCGAAGGGACCAAACTTTGATAGAGTGCGTATGCGCACAATAATTCGACTCAACGAATAATGATATCTGCTTTACTGCTTTACTAGAATAGGTCTGAAGGGACGGCGCTGTGTGTTTTTCTCGACTGACTTTCTGATACCCAGCGTCCACATTCGAGTTGTACTGTAGCCCATAGATAGCCTTGTGATATACCGGTGATAACTTTGGTACTGGTCTGTACTAAACCTGTTGTGCCACCAGGCCTACTGTTTCATCTTCTTTAATGATATAGAATACTTTCTTAACAAACCTTGTGCTATCCTATGTATTTCTAATGCTTTTGTGCAACCATGCTTTATTGGTTTCAAATCATGAACTTCTCAAAGCTGTTCAACTGAGACAAAGACAAACAGTGTCTAAATTCTATACTATAATAAAGAGGGTATATACAGGATTCGTACAGGGGCATATCAATGTAGGACAGCACTCACCCGTCCTTGGGCAACACTGAGCTTTATCTTTTTTTCCTTTCCTTCTCCACACTCCTCTTCAACATTCCAAATGGAATGTAAGAGACTCGACCAACCCTGTTTCATCATCCCCGATTCATGTATCAAGTCCTCCCCTGCACAGTCTTCACACACACACACACACACACACACACACACACACACACACACACACACACACACACACACACACACACACACGAACGAAACAAAACACCAGAGAAACCCCACCCAAACCCAAACCCAAACCCACAAAAATCAAAACAAAGGCATATTAACCGAATTCACATAATCAATATTATCCTTCGTCCCCTCGATGCGATCATGACAGGTCCCGAAAATCCTATCCCAGAGTCTAGTCTGCTTCCCGTAGTTATGGCTCTTGCGCCAGCCCTTCCGATGATGGAGATCATGGTCTTCAATGACGATCTCCGCACCAAGGAGCTCAAGCAGCCAGGCCATGGTCGAGGCACCGGTTGAATGCAAGCGCAGACCGCTGTGGCCCAGCACTTCCGTGAAGGCGATATACTGGTGACAGAGCCACCACTCGTAGAAGCCGAGCGGCAGGCCCATGAGCTTGAGACTGAAGTAGGTAGCCATGGGGACGCCGACCATATCGAAGAATTCCTGTTCGTGGTCTGCGTAGGCGGCGAGTAGAGGGTTCGGGTGTTTAGTGAGGTGGTGAGTGCGGTGGAATTTCCAGAGGAAGCTGACATCGTGCATGAGACGGTGGTACCAGTAGAACCAGAAGTCGAGGACGATGCCGTAAAGCCCGATTTGGAGGGGTAGCATGGGCCAGTTTAGTTGGGAGGGGAGCTGGTTGATGTTGTAGGTGAAGTAGACGGCGAGGGCGATGCGGGAGCCCGTCGTCTTGTAGAGGGATGTTACTACTTTGCCGATGCCGACGTCCGGGACGCCGTCGCGGTCGTGCTTGTCGCCGTCTAGGAAGCCGTAGATGTGGCCTAGGCGGCGGAGGATATGGACTTCGAAGATGACGACGGCGTTGAAGGCCATGAAGTAGAAGTTGAAGACGGCTATTGGGCCTAGGTTGTGGCCTGTGAATGTGGCGTAGACTTGGTGCATAAGGAGCGGTAGGGCTCCGTAGAAGAGCACCCAGATGTTCAGCGACCATTGCGTGATGTAGGGGACTTTTTCGTCCTTTTGGTGTATGGGGATTTCCTTGTTGAGCTCGGTTGGGTGTACGTTCAATAGCTCGATGGCCCAGTGGTTGATGTTCCATTCGTCGCGGTTGGCGGTGCGCCAGGTGGACTTCATCGAGTCCTTGGGATTGGGCTTGGTAGCCATATTTGCTGGTATTGATCTTGATTTGACTCTCCTGGATATTGCCACCCTCTCCTTGGGGAGGCTGGCGAGGGAGGAGCCATTGTTTAAATTGTTGTCGCTAGAGGGGCCACCGGTAGTTCCGGAGAGTGTGTTTCTACATGTGAAAGTGAAGAAAGAAAAGAGGCCGCTTTGGAGTGCAGAATGAAAAGTTCTGGAGTGTAGATCATCATCTGTAGATCTTTTTTCCCAACAAAAAAGAGATGTGGCCCCTGAATGGGCTACGGTAATGAGGGTCCATCAAACTAGAGCCCCAGATCGGTATTTCAGTATGGCTCACACGTGAAGTAAACCCCCAGTTGACATGGCTTTCCGCGCAGATATGCCTCGGGGTCTCGGGCATTGAGTCATTCGGATTGTATTTTAACTATTTTTTTGGTCAGGCAGAGTTGATTTGGGGATGTAGCAAGCTGGTTGTTGTTGTTCGGCAGTGTGTACTATGGGGATGGAGTTGCCGTTGTGCGGGGGAGCATCCTAGTCCAACTTGGGAATGGGTTGCGAGAGCTTGCTGATAGGCGACCTCCACCGTGGTAAAATGAAATGAAATGAGACTTGGTAGATGACTTAAAACTTGGGAGCCTAGGCATTCGGTCCGAATTCATCATGCAATCAATCTCCCTGGCCTGAACAGAAGTGTCCTATTTCGTAATAGAAAAGGTCAAGCGTAACCCTGAGTAAGCTAATCTCATTTCTCTGAGTTACTTGTAGTAGTCATTCCACTTCATTCTCTGCAAAGAACTGACTTAATAGCTAGTAGTTGGAATTCATGACCACATCACTATCCCCTTTCTGTTCACACCTGTGGTGCAAATTGCCAATGTAGAGTAGTTTTGCGATTCTTTTACTTACGGTATAAGTAATATGGGGAAGAAAAGAATGCCTTCTTTATCGAAGGACTCTTACACCCCTAACAGTTCTCATAGTAAGGAGAAGTAGACCGCGGTAGCCCTGGAATCGCTATACAGCTGCAAGAACAACCACCCTTGTCTAGTTACTCTATACATCGCCTGAAGAGCCTTCAAGGACATTTGTCAAGCATATTTAAGAATACCTATGTTTCCAGATAGCACTATAGACACTGAATCCAACTAAGGGGGCATGTTCTACCATTAGCGGTGAATGACCATACACCTCCTATGAAAGAACGATTTTTGCAATATGGCATGACCACTGTAGAGTCAACTTTAACTGTACACCTGCCTACGAAGTGCATTCCATCTCAGTAACCAATACGATCAGTGGCTCACACGTTCACATGTAGTGGGAATCTTGCTCTGACGTGTCATAGCCCAGTGATATAATGTCAGGCATCAGTTTTACCAGCTAAAGAAATAAACACGTATGTGGCAAAGTCTTACAAGCCATTCTCGCTTCAACTAACCTCCATTCTCAAGATGCACCTCGCATCATGAGCTGTTCATATATTTGGGCTACAGGCTAAAGTCTGTCTTTCCTTCGGGATTGTACGAACGCTTCCCTACATCGGAGGCACCTGGAAGCGATAGAGCAGAACATAATGTATCAGTCGGACCAGACTTAAGTGATCTTAGAATCGTATGAGACTCTGCAAATACTGACCTCAGTCATCTGACGTGTACTTCTCTACTTCTCTCCAATGACACCCCAGTCACATTCAGCATAGGAATGAATCGGCTGAACATACGTCAGAAGGAAAACCCTCGGCATATGACGCAAGCTTCGAGCAAATTCTTATCGATCATAGTGCATATCCTGCGGCATGCAACTACCCAAACAAGGAAACACGGCGCCTAGTGACAGGGATCCAGTCATTCAATATCTGTTGGGACGAAAATCATCCGTTTCGCCTTCTTGATCCACAGCAGATGGTTTCCGGCGTGAATGCCCCTGTATTTGGGAAGCAGGTACTGAGCCCCGCGGTCCTTATCATCCGAGGTGATGCGGGTATTTCGTCTGGGTAATAGACTTTGCAGAGCCCGGGGTCTTCTTTGGGCGACAAACTTACTACCGCTCATTCAGGGTATTAAAAGAGTGTGTTTAAGGAGTTCTCAACCGCTATGTTGCCCTATCAGCTTTAGTGCGTGTATTTCTACTGGTACTGTGCAATGGAGGGGTAGAATCCCAATGGCTCTGCTGTCCTAGTCAGGTGGTTGGCACTCTATGAGTGTCTTGGGTGCAAGTGCAATTCTCATAGCAACAAAGCATATAAATGATATACTTGTATTGTCATCGTAAACTTATAGCGTGCACAGTTTATAGTACTCCGTCAGGCAATTTTAGAGTATCTACAATCACATGGAGCAGTTTCACTCTCATTCGTTCGCCAGTGCCTGCGATATCTTCCAACATAATACTGCTGTTCGGAGAAGTGCGCGTGGCTATAGAAGAGCAGGGGGATTTACTGATACTGTGTACCATTGGATGGGAAAGTACTACTTTATCTAAAAATTCTTTACAACCTTTGGGAATATAGCTCATCCAAGCTAATCTGAGGTATCCGCTGACGAGCTTGCTGTTACAGTGGAAACAGGACCAACATCGCGGCTGATGGGAGCATTGTCTGGGTTCGAAGAAGCAAAAAAAAAAAAGAAAAAGTTGAGTAATGACGCAAACCAAAGTTGCAGAATATATCTTGGAATATATTGTGTATTGAGCAACTTAGGAGTCACTAAGTTCAAGTACAGACTCTCAAATTCTGTGAGCAGATAATGTCAGGATGACCACGAAACCCATGACATAGTCGACTCTGCAAACTTGTCTCATAGTGTGAATGTACTCTGCTGTGCATAAACAGTCGAAAAGGCCTTTACAGGCCTATGTAAGACTCCACGAAGTGATCCTGAACTAGCTTCGTAGTATTACTGTGCCTTATACAAGTCCAACGGCATCAAGAAAAGCTCTGGTCAGTAGAAGTTCCAGTTCATACAAGGACATGCTGATAGAAAGACCTGGCACATGGCTATTGTATGCAAGGCAATATTTATTAGAATTTTTCCTGAAATAAACCACAGGAGAAAAGAGAAGTGTCTTCCCGTCGAAATTAGTTCTGCAAATTGAATAGGGCTGCATATGTTTTTGATGGGGTTCATGCCGTCTTCCCGCTTGCAACATTCCGCCCCACAGGGCCAGCCAATCAGAGTCTAAGCCGAACCCTTGATGTTTCAACCACATTCAGATCAGAATTTGATCCAAAAAAAAAAAGTCACAACAGCATGTGCTGGAGCAAAAAGGAAAGCCGAACGCGGGGGTCGAACCCGCAACCTTGAGATACCGTGATGACTAAGAGTCTCACGCTCTACCGATTGAGCTAGCCCGGCTTCTGTTGAAGGCATGGTGAACTAGATTGGTATTTAAGCAAAGATTTGCAGCAAAAATTCTGCAGCCCTAATCCGAGCACATGGTATACGGGGGCATGGGAGGTCTGGGTTTGGAAGCGAAGAAGATGTTGCTTTCTCTGAGCAATATTTCAGCTATTTTCTAAATACCTCTGCCTACTAAAGTACGGAGTTTGAAGTAAAGATTTCATCCTCTAAGTGGGTTGTAGTAGCGTACGGGTGCAACGGATATATAAATTCGCACAGGCCATAGCTGGATTAGCAGCCTAGTTTCTATTAACCTATAAGTGTCGTATAGGTTCACACTGGAGCAGATCTATCATTGTAGATAGGATTGTTCCCCGACCCTGTGACATACACTACCAAGCAACCTGCAGAGAACTACCGATGAGATTCCCGTCAGATTACTTTCTAGCGTTGTGTTTCACTGGGTTTCAAACAACCTCGCTGGACAATTCGACGAGGCAGTGAAATCCCTCTAAGAATGTCGCGAAGGGATTCATAGAAGACGCTATATGGGATGAGGGTGGAAACTGAGCCTTTATGCTGTAACGCACCGAGCAAGTGAGCACTATATAGTGCCGAATGTAGCGCAGAACCTCCATCTTGTCGTATGTTACCTCCTTTGGGCATGTAGCCTCAGCCTTTGATCGCAATTCCTGGTCGTTCCATACTGCTCCAACAAAGCAGCAGCTATCATAGCTGCTCTAATCGCCGTCGAAGAGCCTCTAAGTCGTCTTTGTGGCTTTGATATACTTGCATCGCTTCGTCATATTCCTCGTTGGAGACCCACCCATCCTTCCCGAGAAGTTGAGCTCGCAGGTTTTCGTACTCATTGAAAGCTACTGCCCACTCCTCTCCCTGACACCGTCCTTCCCTGATCTCCTCTTCAGTAAACGATATTGGGCACTGCGTTGTTAATCCTTTTCTCTTCGCGATGTGGTCCCACTTTTCGTATATTTGGACGAGAAGCTCCCTCAAGGGCACCAAGCCATCAGATGAAGATTGCCCGACGAGATAGAAGATATAAGAGGTAGGATCGTCATCATTCTGCATGGCATCCATAGCCTTCATTAGAAGTGGGTTGAACTTTCTTGAAGCCAGTTCGTAAAATTTCTTCAACCTCAGTCTGTCGTGTGCTTATCTAGCAAGTTCTTTTTCCATGGGCGAAAGATTGTCAAAGTCATCGGGTAGTTCAGGCTGAACTGCTCCCCATGGGTAAGGGTCGTCACAGTCAAAGACCGAGGGGAATCTGGCCTGTAAGAAGAGTGGGGCTGTATAAACTGCTTGCCAATCGATTATACTGGATATCTTTGTTGGATCCGCCGAGTCAACAAAGATATTATCAAGATGAAGGTCATGGTGCATAAGAGTGGGTCGGGTAGCCTCTCCTGTAGGCAAGATATAGGGCAAGAGTGTTATGAATTTCTCCAATAGTTCAATATGGTTGTTTATTGCTCCCTGCGTTCTTCGTACAGCCGCTGGAACATCCTGGGGTCTGTGGGTTGCGGACTTCTGGATTAGTGATATCTCACGGCGCGCAACTGCTGTGAGATACTCCTCTGCCGTTCGCCCTACGAATAAGGTTAGTGCTCGATTACCTATAAATGAATAACAAATATCAAGGAGGAGCCAGAATGCAGCGTCGTGGAAGCACGTACATGGACCCCTCACGCCTTGCTCTTGTCTTTCGTCAGCGCAGAAAGAACGCTCGGTTGTTTGGCCAATAACAAATCTTGATGCTGCCTCCTGTTTAAGTATAGGCAGCTGGGTTTTGTCAACGGCATCATAACTGTTTGGGCATGCATCCTTGTAATATAGACTGCCAATACCTGTAAAAATAGTGTTTACAAGTTTTCTCTCGATTTCTACCAAGCTCTTCACCAAACCAAAGCGCTGTTTTTCGGACAAAGTGGCCCAAACTTCGCTCAGCTGGCGGCCATTCACTCTCTCCATCAGGATGTATGCCGCACCCACTGGATTTGACTCTGATGATGGCGAGCTCCAGGCCAGAACTTTAGGGACTGGAATATCAAGCACATTGCGAAGCTATAATGATAATACCTTGTTCGTCAGCAAGTCAAGATCGGAGTGAGAAGCATACAGAGCCGCGTACGAAGTCAAGAGTTGCAACCTCGTTGGAAACCACGAGTTCAGGATGGCCAGCATTTGGGTTTGGAATTCGTGCTAAGACCTCCCCACCACCCTCCATCTCCAAAGAAAGGGCCTTGTTATAGAGGCCTTCGGGTAGTTTGGTTATTCCAATGCATTTAGTACCGAGCACCCGAGAGGCATGCGCCTGTAGTGCTTGGACGTTGAATTCAACATATCGTCGACTCAGTTGACTGTGTTCATCGTATAGCCAACGGCCGGAAGTATAGCAGAACAAGTTGTTCCTTGTTGCGTTAGGTTCATGGGTATTCGTCAAACCAGCAAAACGACGAAAAATCCCCTGGCCCAGGACAGATCTTTTTATTATCCCTTGTCTGTTGGGAAAGTGGTTGAATGTTTTAAACGGTCTATGGAGGATACCCATTATGATGGTTTGTCGCGACAAGCGTTGGAGGACAGAAGGGGGCTCAGAACTCATCCACAGGGGGTGGTAAGTCATGATTTATGGTGTCGGGGCTTAGATGTTCCGCTTCGCGTCATCACTAATTGATTGACTTTGGAGGTAGGGAACTATAAGGAGCGAAAAAAACAATGAAAATGAAAATGAAATGATGTGTTTTGTATTAAGTTTGAGTTTAGGCGGTAGCGGTGCTATTTAATTGATTGATCTTATAGCACGGGTTGGATAGATACAGCTTTCTAGACCATATATGAGTAGCATCTCTAGAAGGGCTGTCTGTTTGAGCATGCTCTCCATACATGAATATCACTTGGAGGGAATACAACGCTAACCATAGGAACTTCAGTTACCAGACTTCTCTTAGGTTATTGGTCAATCAATAGTAAATTATCAGGAGGGGCAACCCCCAATTCGAATCACATAGTTGAAGTATATCCAAAACAATTGACACCCTCTACATGATTATGCTTATCACTTTGAAACATGGTGAACCAAATCTTAAGGCCTCTACTAGCCCCGCAGCCCGCCATAATTTAGCCTCTTTAACCACCCACTAAGCATGCTTGAACTAATTCCCCCACACCAAATTGGAGATACATCTGTACGTCCCCTCACCACCAGACTGCCTTACCTCTCCAAGTACCTCCTGTACACACACGCGCACACACATACAAACCAACCAACCAACCAACAAACCAACAAAAAGAAACAATGTCACCCCCCAAAGCCAACATCCTCCTAATCGGCAGCGGCGGCGTCGGCACAATCGCAGCCCTAAACCTGGAAGCCGGAAACCTGGCCCGCGTAACCGCCGTCCTACGCTCAAACTACCACGCCGTAACATCCAACGGCTTCAACATCACATCCTGCGACCACGGGATTCTAAAAGGATGGAAACCCAGCACCAGTAAGCGTTTAGCCCAGTGCCAACCCAACCCAATTCCATGTAAACCCACTACTTACACAATAAACAGTAACAAACCGCATCCCGGACCCAACCCCGGACTCCCCCAAATACGACTACATAATCTGCACCACAAAAGTGATCACCGATTGTCCCCCGTCAACAGCCAATCTGATCAAGCCAGCCGTAACACCAGGCCACACTGTAATCGTACTAATCCAAAACGGGTTGAACATCGAAACGCCCTATTTCGCCGCCTTCCCCGACAACATCGTCCTCTCGGGCATAAGCATGATTGATTCGCACGAGGTCGCACCTGGGGTTATCGAGCACGGATCCGCGGATGATCTTGTCATTGGCGCATTCCGGAATCCTAATTTAGATATTGCCGTTGAAGCGGCAGCCGCAGAGCGTTTCGTGGGATTGTATTCTGCGGCTGGGAAGACGAAGTGTGTCCTGGGATTGGATGTGGGGTATAGTCGGTGGAGGAAGTTGATATTCAATGCGTGTTTGAATTCGATTTGTGCGCTTACGGGTTTGGATACGGGGCGGATTAGGCTTGCAGGGGATGCAGTGGAGATGCTGGTTAGACCTGCTATGGAGGAGATTCGGGCTGCGGCGGGGTCTGTTGGGGTGGATTTGCCGGGGAGTGTTTGTGAGGAGGTTATTGGGGCTTATCCTGTGGCGTTGTATTTGCCTCCAAGTATGTTGGAGGATGTTTGGAAGGTTGGTTGATTCCTTTCTTCTCTTTCTGGGGAGTTGGGGTTGAGATGAGGTGTGTCTTTACTGACAATTGTGATAGGGGAATCTTATTGAGGTCGAGAGTATTGTTGGCGAACCGCTGAGGGTTGGTCGTGCTAATGGGGTGGCTATGCCTACTCTGTCTGTTTTATATAATCTACTGAAAGGGGTCCAGTGGAGGACGAAGGAGAAAAGAGGGCTGATTGAGATACCGGCTCCGGGTAGTGATGTCGCGGATTTGTAAGACTAGCAATGACAAGCTCTATGTTGCTTTAAGTAAGGAAGCTAACCTTAGGATTGGTATCAATGATCTCACGTAATATCAATATTCCAAGGAGACTAGAGAGACTTTGCTTGAGCTTCTCGATATACATGACATTCTGTCGTAAAAACTAGGAAAAATCTACGCAATTCTCCAATATATACTCGACATCACCCGAAAAGCTATACAACATCTGGTGTATTCTTCAGGTCGCCCACAATCCTCTGTGCACGCTCGAGGGTTGCTTGGGCTGCATCAACCTTACGTTGCAGTGTACTCGCCATTTCAGGGAACCTCCTTGCCTCAGTAGCCTCACCCTCTTCCGCAACGATACTGTGAAGATCGTTACATATATTGCCTACAACCTCATCTACCATGCGCCTCATATCCTGACAAGTATTTCTGATCACAGCCCGACATTGGGCTTCGCTGATGTTGGCGAGATTTGGGAAAATGTTGGAGCTCGTGAGGTGACTACGCATCAGCATTTTCCGTCGAGCATCGGATCCTGTGCCTATATCAAGATTAGACTGCTTCCGTATATAACAGATGAAACAAGATTAAGCCAACAGAAAAGTTTTCATACCTGATTCACTGTTGCATTCGTTATATACAGGTCGCATTAAACCTGCAACATAGGAACTATCGTGGCCATGGAGAGTGTCTGTTTCTACCCGACTGCGTAAAATGAGGTCAATTCATGGTGCTTGCACAGTTAGCCGGAGAGACTTACCTTAGCCCTAGAACTAACTGATCTAGAGACTGGTTGATAGCCGCCATCACACAGTTCTCCCAGTCGTCCATGTTGTCGATGAAGTTTTCAAGAGCCAAGGGAGCAAGATGCATTATATCTAAGGTTGGTTAGTGGAATATTCGGCTAGAGGGATTGGTTGATAACGCGTACCCTCTACTTTGCCTGTATTCTCCTCGAATGTCCTTCTCACAGTCTCTTCTAATGCAGTTTTCTGCATACAGACCCAGTCTCGTATGGATTCCCAAGGTTCTTCTAGATCATTTTGCATGCCTTCCAGCAATTCTTCATTCCAACAATGATAACCACCAGCACCGGGGGTAGAATGCGTTCCATATTTTCGACAGAATGCAGAATATGTGCTATAATGCCACTACAATACGTTAGGTTTTATCCCAGGTGATGTTCAATAGTAACTCATAAACTTACACGTTCCCACCTTCCGCTAGCTTGTAGTGCGCTGCGTTTCCATAAGGGGCAACACTCATCTACAGCAATCAAGAGATGTTAGTTGATGTACTGATTGACCTTCTGGAAGATACTCACGTGTCACGCCGAAGATGCTGTCACGAAACCGATCTTCAAGTCTTCTTGGAAACTCTCGAACTTCTGAATTTCGAAGGATAAGCCGCTACCCTATGTCAGCCCGGGTGTAGTTTCGCATATGATGCTCATACCTCGCGAAAGACGTTCTCCACATCCCGTAATATTTGCCGAAGTGCATCGGCTCTCTCTGCGGTTACATCATCTGAGCCAGCAAGGGCCCATTGCTTCACGGACCTCACAACAGCCGGCACGCGATGCTCTATAAACGCAGCTGTAAAACGAAACTGAGCCTCTGCTGGGACTAATTGACAATAGCGACGAAGTTCTCGGATACCGCTGAGCTCGATATAGGTGTCGGTGTGTCTGTTCGCATCCTGGCGGTACTTGGAATACCATTCGTTACTGATGCAAAAGACCCGGACTTCAGCACCGTGATTTCGGCGTAACTGGTTTGTAACCCTCAGATTTCGGCTTTCAACCAGGAAACGATCAAGCCTATAAGTATATTAGTGACGACTTGATATTTCCTCTTGGTCTATCTTGAGTTCTAAGACGTACTCGAGCTTTGCGTCTTCCTGATTTTCCCTAGATTGACACACGTCAGTAATGGATCAATAGTGTGCGCACAACTGCAAGGCAAGGCAAAACCTCACATGAGTTGTAGTATCTCAGTGCGTCTCCGCCTAGAATTCCGTTCCCTCACGAGCCGCTTATTAACCTGCTTAAGCCTGTTCTGTAGCTGCTCGATTTGCGCCCTGAGGTCACGGCAGTCGCGAGCCGTTTCGCTTGCATTTACTTCCTGAGTCAAGTAAGCACTCGATCTCCAGTAATAGCCTATGAACATAAGATGGCCATACTTCGCTGCGGGTGCACACTATACGCAATGGTTGTTCTTGGGCACAGCGCCTCTTTATCTCTTCAATACTCTGATCGGAAACGCACCGGGAGATTGTCGTCACGACAAAAACCTCGTGACATGAATGTCTGAGGTACCTTTCCGTGGCCCGAACTCTTGCGAAGTTCAGGTCACGAAAGCCTGGTTTTTGGTATTAGTGTATGAAGAATTCTACTGTAGGAGATAGGGGACAAACCAGGCAAGTCAGCCAACACCAGCCCTGTTCTCAAGACAGGCGATCGTAGGTATACCCTACAAATATTAGTCAGATACAGTAGAACTACACAAATTGCACATACCTAATCAGTTTAATGAAGGGCCAGATGGCAACCTCACTCTCACCACGCGGATCCATTGTAAGCATATCAAGATGAGATCTGCATTCTTGGACATTACCCGGAATAATAGTATGCTGAAGCGCTGCACCCCCGGGGCGTCGCGTACATGATTGAGCTGCCCAGTCTTTAAGCCGTTCCAATATTCCAGACAATGCACCGTCAGCCTGATCGGAAAGAAACTCGTGTGTGAGCTCCGGCTGATCTCTAAACAGTGAATTCAGTGTGCTCCATGCTCTGGTTGACCGGTCACGGATTCTTTCCTGCTCTTCTATACTAGTCACTTCGCGGTAAAGATCGGTGTAGTACATCCTAAAGCTCTGAACGAGCTCCTCTAGTAGTTCCTTCACTTCTTCCCCGTCCATGTAGTCGACCTCGATGGCATAACGATCTGGATGGCGCGCATCCGTGTGTCGAAACTCGGTTACTACCGAGGTACATGCAGCACCATCACCACTCTATGCATACTTTGTCAGAAGATTATTGACATAACCAATATCTCCAGGGAGGATGGACCTACTGAGCGGGCGAGGCCTTCTTGATCTAGTAGAGAGTTTATCAGTCTGCTCTTGCCGACCCCGGAGTTTCCAATGAACCCCACCGTGCGCGTCTCGGGGCAATCGAGCTCGTTCAACATGCGCACCTTCTCGTGCAGTTGAAAGAGATCAGAACCACGGTCGCGAGATAACGAGCATCGATTCATATCATTTTGGAGGGCTGACAACTGGCTTTTGATGTCTCGTAGGATTTCCTGTAACCCAGCGTTGTATATAGGTGCACTAGGCAAGCGTTCGCATCGCACGTTGTATAAGGAAGAGTCGTCACTGTCTGTTGCGTTGTCGTCGTCTTCGTCGTCGCTCTCGCTCAATTGGTCGCTGTCATCGCTTGGAGGCCCACCACCATGCAGATGAGAATTCTCTAAATCGCTCACTAGGCCGTCAACGCTTGAATCACGATTCAAGGTAGGCTGTACCCGTGATGGCTCTGGTGTGGGCTCCGGCGTCGCATTGAACAAGCCCCCGTACGTGGATGTGGACCTGCCTGGGGACAAACCAGTACTCTGTCGTCGAGCATCATGCCGCCACGAGGGTGTTCGATGCGATGTAAGGGTTCCCTCGAGATTCAACGTTCGAAAAGACTCCGTGACACCCAAGCTTAGATTTTTACGGCGGGGAGGAGTCGCCGTGCTCTGGCTTGGGGTGTAAGCGCGGTGACTGGAGTCTTCAGAGTCGGACACAGAAGGCGTCCGTTCACCCCCTACTGACGAAGGAGGGTCTTCGTCCGCGACTTCCACGGAAGGTATAATAGCACGGAAGTTGAAGTCTTGGGTAGAAAGATTGGATGGTTGGGGAGAACTCCCCTTGAAAATATAAGGTGGTGACATTAGGCCAATGGCTGTCAGTCTTTGCTTCTTTATCGTGAATATCGGTGCTATGTGAGCATTTTCAGAAGATGGGAGAGTATATGAGACTGTATGTGATCTTAAATAACCACGAGGGTGCCTTGCCTGGGGATACCCCGCAGCATGAAGTAGATTGCGAAGGGCAACATAGCCTCGCTACCCTTGTCTAGCGCTACTTTAGCATCTCAGCTATTTTAGTAGTCTTAGATGCCTTGCCATATTTGGGCGTTGCACCATGTCCAGTAGTTGTAACACAAGTCGATTGGAGGACTGGCCATCTTTTTAGAATGTAGGTCCCAGCTTTGCCTACTGAAACAATTGCGGTCAGAGATGATAAGCTAGGGCTTGCTAAGAGCCCTCAAGTGGCCCAGGAGAAATGTTCCATGGTGTCTGGAGAATGAAGGTCAGCAATGCTGAGGGCGCTAAAACTTACTGGGGGTGTCATGCAAAGTCACTGCGCCGCATCACTAATAGGAAGGACCGGCCATTATGCGACCCACACGAACCATACTTTGTACAATGCAATTATGCATTGGACCAAATGCAGACTTATCAAGATCCCTGAACTCTTTCCTATTGGAGTGTATATTTATCATCGCAATCAGGAGTAGTAGCATGGCTGTGGCTGACGTGCATCACGCAAGAGTGCAACCCAAATAAAAATGCAGGAATCCAGTGCATCGAAAGTACTTGAAACACGGCGCAGTCACCTATTATATCTATAGAAATTTCTATACCACAAAGTAAATCTAACTCAATGACTTGCTCCTGTTCGTAGCGGCCCGGCCCGATTTAGCCTTTATGAAAGGCGTACTACATACCTGGAGAGCCTTGTCTGGTCAGTATGGATTAGATGTATCTGTGCCTAATTTTCACCTAGATGAGGAAAGAGATGGGCGAGAAAATGAAATAAAAATTCTATATCAACTACATTATTCTCTCAAGATTATCCTCACTCAAACTACTATCGCTATACTCAGCCATATCTTTAGGGCACTGCAGGGATGTTGGCCTCGGCACTGGCAACTTTCGCCGACCACTCGGCCAAACGCCATAACGCCATAGTATTAGCAAGGGGAGCCAGTAGAAAGATACCCAACACTCGTCCTCAACCATATATAGAACCATTTCCCAAAAGCAAAAACAAAAAGAAACAAAAATGACAACCATCACCAAACACATAGCAACAACAATCCGACCAAAACCAAGTATACTCCTAATCGGCAAACTCCATCACAGCAAGAGTGAATGGTCCGCACTCCAAACCAAATACAAAACATACCAGTTCATAGGCAACCGACATCAATTCTTACAAAACTGTCAATCCGGAATATGGGATGGAGTCGCAGCACTTTACCGGACGAATTCAACCCTCGAGACTGGGCCATTCGATAAGGAGCTTATTCACTCCCTACCGCTGACATTGAAGTTTATCTGTCTCAATGGCGCGGGATACGACGGGATGGATATACAAACTTGCACTGAAAGGGGTATACGGATTTCTAATACTCCGAAGGTCGTTGCGGATGCCACGGCTGATGTGGCTATGTTCTTGATGTTGGGTGCTTTGCGCCAGGCTATGATACCTTTGGTGTCTATTAGAAATGGACAATGGAAAGGAGACACACCTCTAGGTCGTGATCCTGGGGGTAAGGTACTTGGGATTTTGGGGATGGGTGCGATTGGACAGGTGGGTGTTTTTGACTAGGTATATGTTGTTGCTGTTGACTTATATGATTGTAGGCTATTGCGCATCGGGCTCGGGCGTTCGGGTTGAAGATTATTTACCATAATCGTTCTAAGCTCGCTAGAGACAAGGAAGGTAGGAATATTTCCTTCTTAGTATTCAGCAGTACATTGGACTCAGTCAGAAACAGGAGATGCCGAATATGTGACTTTTGATGAACTACTGGCATTCAGATATCATCAGTCTTAATTTACCGGCCACAAAGAAGACTTGCTATATCATCTCAAAAGCCGAGTTCGAGAAGATGAAAGATGACGTGTTCATTATCAATACAGCAAGAGGCTCGCTACTTGATGAAGCAGCCTTGGTAGAAGCGCTGCAAGCAGACAAAGTTGCGTCTGCTGGACTAGATGTTTTCGAAAATGAGCCAATTATCCACCCGGGTCTACTCCATGACAACCGAGTTATGATTCTACCTCATATTGGGACGACAACACGTGAAACCAAGCGTGAGATGGAGTTATTGACTTTGCGGAACATAGAGAACGCCTTGGATGATGGCAAGCTGCTCACACCGATCATAGAACAACAGGAAGGCCAGTTCTGAGACACATAAAGAGACAGGAGCTCTATGCTGCAGCTGGGGCATTATTTATTCAATTAAATTTCAATTTTTGGTATACGAGATAAGACTATAATATATACTTAGTTTCGAATAGAGAGCATTGACATGTGCATTATCCTGAGCCCACAATCTGAGCCTGTTTCTAACTGCCTTGACACACTCAACAAGCTGACCACTGCATGCCTTTCCACTTAGCCGGTAAACCACCTACCCCTATCTCAACACCTACTCAGCCCAAAATACCACAAGAGAAGCAAGACAGAACATTTATCACGATGCTTAATCACCAACGAGATCCACCGGAGCCATATCCACCGTCATATCCACCGCCATATCCACCGCCATATTCTTGTCCGTAGCCTTGGCTGTGGTCTTGTCGAGAGCGTAGGTTATACCTAGACTCATGATCTTCATCACGGCCATGACTGTGGTCTTGTCGAGAGTGTACGTTATACCCAGGGTCATAATCTTCATCACTGTCATCACTATGACTTTTCTTTTTACGGTGGCGACGTTGGCTATGTCCTTGAGATTCGGAGTGATCACCATATCCATGGCTGGACGATGACTCGTTGTAGTAGTCTGCGCTCTTTCCACCTCCATGACCGTATTGACGACTCTCATGGCTGCTGTGCTTGCCCCCAGAGTGATGCGACTGGCGGCTTTGGTGGCGAGATTCATGGTCCTGGCGTTGATGAGATAGTTCATGGTAAGACTGATGAGATTGTTGATGCTGAGGTTCAGGCGGAGGTGCAGTCTGCTGCGAGGTCTCGTCACCCATCGAGAAGCCACCCAGTCCCAAGCTAGAGAAAGCACTGCTAAGCTTAGAGATACCAGGAATGGGAAGGCTAGAAAGTTGGTCGAAGGGGCTAGATGAGCTTTGTTGCTGTTGGTATTGGGGTGGGCGGTACTGTGACTGTCCTGACTGAGTATGGGACTGCTGAGCTGCATGGCTGTGGCTATGGCCGTGTCCATGGGAGTGGCCACCCTCTCCTGTCTGGTTCTTTCCAGCCTTCACACCCTCGGCACTGAGAATATCGTTCAGTTCGGAGCCACGATCCGGCCTAGACTGCACCCAAGATTCGACTGCTTCGTACATGGTCCGATGTGCTTCGTTGCGCATATCCCTCAGAGCGGGATGATGGAATACTTGGAGGCAATCTTCCGCAACCTGCCGATCGGAGATGTTGGTGTTTTCCCAAGCGTACAGGACGCGAGGTGCGACGTATTTCAGAATGGCAGAAGCGACTTGACCAGCTGGCTCATTGAGGATGTTGGAAAAGTGATCCTTGGACAGCAAGGAGTGGGTAGGGTCGGTGCAGTGAGGGTCAGTCCATGGTTCATACTGGTGTTGGCCAGAAGCGTCAATGACACTAGAAGAGCCAGCCTGGAGCTGCTTAGAGGCGGCGTTGATGATAGGACGAACGAAGGGCGCCAGTAGAGACATAACAAAAACGGTCAAGGTTTCAGTGATTGTCTCGACCAGGGTTTCCAGACCGGGAATGTTCTCAATGATGGATGAGAGCTTCCGCACGACGTTATCTCTGAACTGCAGAATAGGGTATATCTGCTGGATGGTATTGTTTGCGTCGAAGTCAGGCAAGCCGCCCGAGGAAGTTTGATTGGAATCATCAGCTCTGGCTGCCCTGCTTCGTTCACCTCCGAAGCCTCGGCTGCTGCCTGAGTCGTAGTCGTCATAGGATCGAGTAGATCCGCGGGTTGAATAGCCTGAACGACGACCGCCACGCCTGTTTGCTGATTCTTGCTCATCTGAGCGACGCTTGAGCTCCTCGGCTTGGTTAACAAGATCCTTTGTGCCAGGGACCTTGCCGAGCAGTGCCGTCAACGCGCTAGCAGATCCAGAGGATGTATTTGTCTGTGCATCTCCCAGCGCAATATCCATTTCGTTGACCTCCGACTGGGTGAAATGATCGGTCGCTTCTCCAAGTACGGAATGGAAGAAATCAACCATACCGAATGTTCCTGTTACGAGAGGGTAAACACGGTGACCCCGAACGTTCATCTCAGTCCGCTGGCCGGTGTGCGGAAATACATTACGGAAGCCCATCTCACGAAGCGCGAGTTCGCAATAGTTCGTGTGTGCTGCAAAGTCCTCAAGAGTATGGAGTCCTTGGCCGAGGCATCGCAAAGCTTCGCAGAGGTCCTCCTCGTTTCCATTTCTGGTATACAGTCTTCCGTAATGGATACTGCGAGACAAACTGTATTTGATATACCCCGAACTCGTGGACCAGTCTCCTCGTTCGTTGGCGATATAGTTCTTCATGCCGGTATTGGGATCGATATCGAGCTCAACTTGACGGACCGGGCCACGCAGACGAGAATCGTACTGGCGCGCATCTTCGTTGTCGGCATAGTCCTTTGGGTTGCTTGTAAAGAAGTATTAGCCATATGCAGTTTCATATACATAGAGAGTAATACGAACTCGATATGCTCCTCAGGACGATAAGTTCCGAGCCTCTCAGATGTGACCTCAAACTCCGCCGTCGCATAACCGAATGTCATAAAAGCCAGTATCCAGACGAGGATTCGGATAGTGTCAGCTGGGACACTCTTCAGGGTGCCGACGTCCATCGCCTGGGAGCTATAGAGGGTTAGCACGTGCAGCAGATAGCTTCGTCAGATGAGACCCACTAATCACGCAACCAGTTGCCAAAGTAGACGCGCTTAATCATGGTGGAAGTCCACTTATGGCCTTTGATAAAGGCAATGGTCTTGAGCATATCTTCAATATCGCCATGGCGCCAGTTCTTGCCCTCAACGGCGGAGATCGAAGCGATATCTAATTGTGTCAGCAGCCGGGTATGATTTTGGGTAACCGACAAAGCCACGGGCACACATACTGCCAGCGCCAAATGCATGGACTTGGGAGGGGAGTACGACGAGCACGAGACATATAATAAGGAGGGCATTGAAGCCCATATTCGTCCCTGACGCCATTGTGAATATGGCTGCGGGTCTTTAGTTGATGATGTGAAATCTTGAGGAAAAATATCCGCGGAGGGGTAAATTGTGAGGAGAGAAAACGATAAGCTTTAAGCGCTTGGCGTCACAGGTGCACCTCTAAAAAACACAAACAGCTGAATGGAAGTCTTTATTCCCCGATTGTCTTTGAAAAAAATTTTACGAAAGGAAAAGGTAAGGTCCGCTCTACGAAAATAATTTGCAGCTTTAAACAAGGAAATTTTCTTGGTATTTTGACTAGTTGTGATCTACAAGACACGGCAGAGCGACACCGCCGAAGCAGAAGCAAGTCTTTCCTGATGATTTCAGAGCCCCGCCACCAGCATCAGATAACCATTAAGGGTTCACTACGGAATTAGAGGCTGGCTGAGCTTTGTGAGGCTGACGATCCGTGCAGTAGCTCTGTAAGCAGTATTGTACACTAAGGACTCTTTCAGGTCCGTATTACAACTGGTACGAGTATTTTTTAAAAGTGAACGACAATACTCCGAAGTAAGTGACAAGCTGACAATCTCTACCAAGGATAAGTATGGGGCACTAAAGCACTCTAAAAGGACCTCTTCACAGTAGCTCCTTGGTATATGGGGCTAAGGAGTGGCACCACCCTTAGTGCTGAGGGGTCAAATGGAGGGGTAGTTTACAGACCGAACCGCTGTATCCGTCGTACCATAGTCCGTACGAGTCTGTTCGCCAACATCGTAAAGAAACAGTCGAATACGGGCTCCACAATTCAGCTGATATCATCGCGGCAAAACCATACCTTAGCGTATTCATCGACAGAAGCGACCATCAACGTTTCTTAGTCCACGATCTCTAACATCCCATATTGGTCACGCTCATGGATCTTCGTTCTCGGAAGATGGAAAGTGGAACCCGGTCGATTGGAATTGACTCATTTTCATCAAAGAATGGCAATGATATGCATGGGATCGATATTGAATCGGTGTGCTTTGACTTTGGGTAAGCGATCCTCGGCTAAGTACTTCCGTGTATGTACATACGTAGTATATGTACCTGAACTCAGCTCTCCATACTCAAAACTGTACAGATGGGTAAATACCATAGAAAGCTATATGTATTGAAGAATGCTCTAATCAGGTAAAGTAAATCTTCTCTTTCATGACAGTTATCGGCGCCTTGTGTCCTGTTCTTTGACTGCGCATGATGTGAATTCTTGGTAAAACAACCGTCAATACAGCCTCACCACTAGGGTTTCAGCTATGGCCAGCTTCTTTGTTGTATGACCCTTCAACTCTTCACCGCCTAAAAATGTGTCCTCCAAATAGGAGACGCACTGATTCTGGATTTCCATCATTGCACCTTCAAGCCAAGTAAAAATTACTCTACTCAGTCGACAGGCACACCAGAAGAATGACAAGTCAAGAAAACACACCAAGCTGTTCCTTCACGAGCTGCCAAAACGCAGGTACGCGCCGGTGCACCGGTTGCAAAGTAGCAGCATACTGCTCTCCAGCATGTTAGAAAGACGATTGGAAAACACACAAAAAGGCCTGCACAGGGGCGAAGAAGTACAACTGTTTCCTCATCCGCGCCGTACCCCGTGACCCGACGAAAGAGAATCTCACCGAGGCGGACTATATCGAACCGATGCCCCTGGACTCATACGGTGAATGGTCTGCTGAACTGAAGGAGTTAAAGAGAAGGACCAGATGGGGCGGTATTCTCGAACCTGGCAAATTCTACTCTCACAGACCTGTGGACCGCTGGCATTACCATGCTAACCAGCAGTACGAGAAGACAGAGACACCGAGAAATCCACTTGTGAGCCGGTGCTTTAACAGATATATTTATGGCGACGTTGCGGTTGTTAGGTCGTCCGATGTGAGAGTCAATGATTACTCTGAGGAGTTCTCCAGGACGGAGTTGGTTCGCACATTGGAATTCTACAAGGGGAGACACGCCGGGGATGAAGCTAACAGGCGGTCCAAAGCTAGCATGGCTGCTACGATGGGAGTGACGGCGGAGGCTTTTGAAAGGATAGTGCCTGAGGGATTCCCTTATGTTCATAACCCTATGGCCGAGGAGCCGTGGATGCCAAGTGATCTGCCCAATGAGTGACGCGGCTTATTAACGGTATTCGTTGAATGGCAGACATGCCCCTGGAGATTGTTGGTGTCTCAGGTTGGTAGGTACAGTCGGGGATATCGTCTGATATTATTTGAAAAATCCGCAATTTGACCTGGATGATGTATGATAGAGAAGAAGGGATTGATTGAAGCTCTCCTTGACATCAATAAGGGTTGCTTCTGAGGATGTCTAATACTTAATCAATGTATTCTAATAATATTCACACTGTTTGACTGGTTGCATTTTCCAGGGTTACAAAACACCATACCCAATCAGGCCTAGACCCTGAACAAGCCTCGGAGCTTAAGAATACAATCATCCGGAGCAATGGAAGCCCTGACTCTCCAAGTATATATTAAACAAGATAGTAATCGAAATCCCCCAAAATCCTTACTAGAAGGCAATAGGTAGGTCCATGCACAATCATACCACACGCGTATGTAACCATCCACGGGCCGTAGTGTAACTCCTGAGTGGAACTTCGCGAACTACGCAAACGAAACCCCGCTTTATTTTCTCTATCAGTTGGGGCAGCCGCGGGGTAATCCGATCCGACCGAATTTCCTGGAAATATAAACGAGACCGAAGATCATGGATTCCTGGGTAGTATGGGGCTTGTTCCCGACGTAGTATTCGGTATACGACATTGTTGGGTAATAGATTGAAGTTGTATGGATGCTACACAAATCCATTGTTGTTGTTCTGAATGGAGTATAAAAATTTGTTTCCTCTCTGGCTTTTCGCATGAACTTTTTTTTTCTCTTTCCCACTTCAACGTTCATCTTTAATTGAACTCATTATTCTACATACATAACCAACACAATACATCTACTTGAGTATACATAAATAAGGAAAAGAAAAAGAAAAAGAAACAAAAAAAATGACAGTCCAATCAACCCCCCACCTCGACGCCCTCCAACGCGACGGCTTCGTGGTGGTCCGCTCCATCCTCTCCCCCGAAGAAGTCGCCCAATTCCGTACCGTATCAACAAAAGCCACCACACTCACCCGAACAGGCCACTGGCCTCACTTCCGCACCGTCCCGAAGCAATTCCCGCCCTGGCCGACCACACCCCCTCCCGCCTCGGAGGGCGGCATCTGGGGCGTGCAGCACCTCCTCCACCCCTCGATGCCGGGCCGCGCCGAATTCGCGCGCTTTTACTTCTCCGAGAAAGTGCTCGCCGTGGCCGAGGAGCTGCTCGGCGTGACGCGCACCGAGGGCAACGAGGAGGAGCCTCTGGTCATGGAACTATTCAATCTACTGGTTGCGCCGGAGACGAAGGATTTCGAGCTGCGGTGGCATCGCGATGATATCCCCGAGACGGTGGGACCGGAGGAGGAGCTGAAGTTGTTGGAGTCGAAGAGTCCGCAGGGAAAGCAGAGTCATGCGCAGTATAATTTGGCACTTTGTCCTGATGCGTCGCTGATTGTTGTTCCGGGGTCGCATCGACGGGTGAGGACTGAGGCGGAGAGGAATGCTGGGCCTTATGAGCCGGATATGCCGGGTCAGTTGGTGGTGGAGTTGCAGCCGGGTGATGCGGTGTTCTATGATAGCAATATTTTGCATCGTGGGGTGTATCGCGGGAAGGCTGAGGGTGGGGAGGAGACGAGACTTACGCTGCATGGTAGTATTGGACTGAAGGGGGTGTCTGGGAATGAGGCGGATAAGAAGGTGCGGGCTACGGCGGTTTTGCAGCATGGGGTTGGGGCTTGGGTTCATCGTGATGATGCTGCGTTTGGGGTTGGGGAGCGGGCGGAGAAGATGAGGGCTAATTTAGTGGCTATGGGTACCGGCGAGGGTGTCGGTTATTCTCTTCAGGGATAGTTGGGTTCATTTACTTGTATTAGATGCAAATGTTTTTTCACTATTATAGCTCATCGCTATGTCCACGTTCCAATGTACTCCAATCGTTCTGGCTAACACTGAGGGTATTCAACGAAATTATAAACAAAGATAAATCCTTTTACATGTGTGTCACTCATTGTCGTCATATATCCGTATTCATGCCTTGTGCGTTAGTGTCGTCTTCCAGCGGCCGTTGTCCGTATACATAGTGGTATAGCACGTAGATATGGTGGGAGCTGTCGAGGAGCTCCGCGCGCACTTTGTCCACATAGTTCCGGGCATCTTCGGGTGAGTAGCCCAGCACCCGGGTGAACAAGGCCAGTGTATAAGGTTCAACGGCCTCGTACAGAGTGACTCTGCCCACTCTTCCGATTTCCTTCAACCGGTTATTTTTAGGCCATGAACCCACAGGTGCCTGGTTTCTGTCAGCTACATTCGTTCTAACAAACGAAGTATCCGGCCTTAGGTAATACACGCTCTCACGTACCTTGTAAACATCATCTTGCACATTAATAAACTTCGCATCCTCCATCCATTGAGCAAGGTTAGGAGCAACGTTCATATGCCGTCCAAACAGCCTACTCGCCTCGTCGATTTTATACTGCCAATCCATAAGCATCGGCGCCCGCTCAGCAGTCCCATCATCGGAGCGCAACCAGGTCTCATACTCCTGGATCTCAACCCAGCCACCAGGCTTGACATGGTTGTACGCCTGTTTAAGAAACTTCTTCCAATCGGAGATACCGCCGCCCAAACTGCGGACGTGGATGTAATCGAAAGCTTCGCTCGGGCTGAACGCCCACTCACTCTCAGCGTCATCGACGAGAAAAGTGCAGTTCGGGGGCGCCCAATTAGGCTGGATGGGGCTCAGATCGGTGCCGACGATCTCCGCACCAGGGAAGTCCTCGGCGATGTCGATGGCCCAGATGCCGGTGCCGGTGCCGACGTCGAGGATGCGCTGCGGCGTTTGGGCTTGTTCTATCGGGGCGCGGTATAGGGCGCCTCCGAGGAGAAGTTTGAACAGATGGTGCATGAATGCTAGACGGTCTTGCTCTTCCTCGTCGTTGGGCATGGGGTATTGCCCGTTTCTGTAGGCGTGGTAGCGGCGGCCATTTTCGTATTCGTAATCTCGGACTGTGGAGTGAAGACTGAAGTTGGAGTCGATTATGGATTGGGCGTCACAGAGGGAGTCTTCGTCACTAGTCTTATTGTGGGGTCAATGATTGTTCTTGAGGTTGCGATAGACAGCTCGAATGCACCACGCGCCGGCTCGGCATGAGGGGTAACAATTTCCTGAGCGTTCCGGATTTCCAAACCGGATCACCCTAAGCGGACAGAACATTTGATGCAAGATTTGAACATAGATTGACACTAATTATAACATGGGAATTGGTCACATCCTGCGCATAAACATATCTCTCGGTGTATGAAATTAAGGCCCATTGCTCCTTCAAGGGCAGGGAAGTCATTGAATAAAAAAAAAAAAAAAGAAAAATTAAAGTTGGGGGTTTTATGATGCGCGGAATATGTTTACATGTTATTCTTCGGATGCAGGGGAACGGAATGGAAGGGGAATTCAAGCTGCAGAAACGGGGAGGGGAAATGTCTCACATCGACTACGATATGCTCGTCAATATTGGGATGCACCATGATTGCTTGATTGAGTCTAGAGTTTGGTAGAAGTACGCGAGGGACACACGGAAAGGGAAAGGGAAAAAAAAAATTAGAAATGTAATAAGGGTATATATAGAGGAACAAGAAAGAAAAGAAAGAAAGAAAGGAAAACCAAAGCCAAGAAGAAAAGAGACAGTTCGGATATAGAGGGGTAAAGCGTGAATATATAGAGCAGGTATTAGGGAAACCTAAATTGCAACCTACGGGCAGCAGGGGTGTTGGACCCAAGAGAGAGGATGTCGGGTCCGCTGACGGTGGCGGTGTGCACCTCAGGGCACCAGGGCACTGGTTCTGGGTATTGCTTGGTATTGCCCGCCGGATACTGATTCGTCACTCTGCCCTGCCGAACCCATTGTGCAACTATGTTGACGCCCTCGATGCGCCTGGAATCCCTTAGCCGCTCCGGTCTAAACCCAGAGTTTGTCTGGTCCGGAATTTTACTTTGATGATCATACGCACCAACCCTCTTCCAGTTCTGTCCTAGAATGCTTGAATCATGATAGATGTTTGTGCATCAGAATCCTTCCTCGACAAATACAAGCAGAATTACTGAGGCAGGAAAATACGACAGCTTAGAAACCCCGCATTAGCCGGGTCCGCTGGAAAAGCCAATCAAAGTTGTGGATTTGGTCGATCAGCCACTTTGTTGGGCGGATGAGGTAGCGTCCTTTACGTGCATAAAGGTATCACCACTCTCCATACTCCAGATGTTCATCGCCCGACCCGACTTAGAAGATACTACCTAATTACTACCTAGACCCCGTCAGAAATTCTACTAAACAGTACTATGTACTACCTCCCATCTTAAGTGGTTTGACATACATCTTGCACCGGCTTGACTGTAACTGTCGTACACGGTTCGCGTAGGTGGTAGAGGTAGTACCGGCCACAGTTCTAAAGTAAAGCAAGCTGGGAGTAGGTTTGTATGGTTCCATACATAATATGACAAGTCAGCTTGGTGTGCTCCTCAAGGAAATAGATCGGACGGTTATTCGTTCTTGGTGTGGCTCAACAGGGGGTGGATTGGAGACCGTGCATCTCTAGTCCGACAATTATGGATCTGGGAGATGTTTCCGATTGGTAACAGATCATACTGTCCTACTGCTCATGAACTGGTAGCACTACGCACTGTCCTACTAACATCCGACTCCGTATACGAAATTGCCGTGTACCAAGACGTCGCATCATTGAGTCTTAGCGCGGAAAATATGAAAATACCCCTCAAAACCTAATGTCGTTCATCTGCGCCAAGACCAGCCACCTCAAATACATGTAGTCGTAAGTAGATATAGCATGAAGCTGGCGCCACTGTTGAGCAACCACAATGTCAGTCGAGTTTTCATCTCATTGTCCCCCAGACAGCCTTTTACCTAACCAGGATAGTTATGTCAACGTAGATCATGCGCCTTGGCGCTGCGCTGGTAGGGGCCGAATTTTTCATGCAATGCACATGGTCCGTAGGACAGTATTTCACTCGAAATTTCTAATATGCATTAATTAATTCATTGGAGCATTCCGGGCCCATACAATCGCATCCATAAACTAAGCCCTATCCTGCCTCACCACGATCGTATTCGTCATCATCTACACACTTTGGACATGACTACATAGGGACAGGTACATATAGGCCTTATGCCGTAATTTCACGCAGTTTTAAGGCGGGGGAAGTAAGGGCTATGCGAAAACAGATCAGAAGAAGCAAACCACCGAGGAGAGAGATGGCGGACCTTCACAAAGCCCCTGCATTGTACCAGTGGTCCAATGCTCATCCTAAGCTCCGAAGTTTGTCCTGCTCGGCTGGCGTCAAGGTCGCAAAGAGTTGTTGAAACTCTGGCTTAGTGGATGCGTTTCTGAAAAAGTCTAACAAGAAAGCTTGCGTCTCGTCATCACGCTTGCGCACACCAAACACTCCTTCTGTGCCACCCTCTCCGAACGCCATCAGCTCCTGTTTAGTAACTCCAAGGCTGAGATCGAGGGTGTTGCTGGGAAGATCTTCCCAATCATCGTCGTCACTGTCTTCTTCCTCAAGGGCTGCAGCCGTGGCCGCATCAATCTCTTTGCTTCCGGACGCTGCGGCCAACTCCTCGACTAAGACCTTGACGATTTTCAGTGGCGCAGTCACGGTCGTATATTGGTCTGGATTGTTGCGGGTCTGCGATCGTGTCTTAATGCGGCCGGTCTCCTGGATGATAAGGTCGCCCTTAACCTGTACTTGTGCTAGCCGGGGATCTTCGAGGTTGTAAAGCGTCGCCAAGGCGATAATGTTCTGCTTGATTTCGTCATATCCGGCAAAATTGACCGAGTTCTCAAGCCATTTGCTTATCACTATGGGGAGTCCACTCTGGCCTCCGATGTCCACCTGTGCCAAGAAATCCACGACTTCACGCGCGCTGATCAGCGTCAGCCGAGCGAAGACGAGAATCAAGCTTTGGATGAATTGGGCTTGCTCGGCAGTGGCAAGTCGCTGAGCGACCGCCCGCAAAAGTTGTGGCAGATAAGGTCCAAGTCTTTCTGATCCAGCTTTCTCCACTAATTCGGCGGCTAATTGCCCTACTTCGGTCGCAGCATTGTCGTCAACGGCAGGACCCAGCAATCGATCGATGATCACCAAGACAACTTCAGTTGCCTCTTTTCCGCTTTGTGGATCACGCCATGTAATGAATTGATTGAAGTCGTGCGAAAGCATATGCCGAACAGCTTCTGTTGCCGGGCGAATAAGTTCCGCGTCGGTCGAATCCAACAACAGACGGTTCAGCTTGGGCATGACGGCCTCCACAAACCCAGCTGGAAGAGGTTCAAGGGCTCTTTCCGCGAGCGCTCGCAGAAGATCCGCAGCGAAATTTGTGAGGGCATTCTCTTGTGTGAGGTTTCCCACATCAATAGCCCCTGTCAATGAAGGTAGCACTTTTTCGCAGAGACGGACAAAGGAATCATGGCCTTGGTCTGCAACAGATTCTGCGATATCCTCAAAAGCCTCCGTTACAATCATTGTTAACTGGAAATTGGTAGCACCATTGCTGGCAATGTTGAAAAGCACATCGATGGCGATAGATGAGAGGACCACACTGGGATTCACCATGATTGTATCACGAAGTGTCTCCGCGAGTGTAACTTTGAGGTCATCGCTGTCGGAGGGCTCACTGAGGTCGTGCTCGGAGACAAAATCCGATATAGCTGAAATAACTGAGATCTGCAAGGGAGTCGTCATGCTAGCAGGGAGTGAAGGCATGAGATCCTGCAGGGCCCGGATACATGAAACCTTAACAACTTCCGAAGGATCTTCCGAGATTGCCTTCAGGGTGGCCTCGAGGTAGGAAGCGGCTGTCGCACTGAAGGCTTCACCTGCAACCTGAGCTAGAATTCCAGCCACAAGGTAGCCACGAGCTCGAAGAAACTCATGCTCCTGTTGGAGGGAAAACTGGATAAGGTTACTGAAACCCGTGGCCAGTTCTGGAGAAATCGACTGGGACACCTCGTGGAAGTCTCGTAGAAGTTGATTCAGAATGAAAAGTGCCGATTCACGGGTTTTCCAACTATCGTCCGAATCACAGGTTAGATCTACCTTCTGAACCCATTTCGCACACCAAAGGAACACTTACGTGGAAGAAGAATCAGCAAACACATTGTTCAGGTAGACAAGTAAGCCCTCGGCCGTAAGAGCCTTCAGCCATTCACCAAGTTTGACTACCAGGTCACCACTACATGTGCGAGGGGTATAGTTGGCTGTGACAGATGTCTCCTCTGAAAGGAAAAGATTTACATCAATGTCCCACAAGCCCTCCTCCTCTGTGGTGATCTGCGCATACGAGCCGGCTAATTTCAGGATTTCGGGCAGCCAACTGGAGCTTGTCGCAGCCTGCCCTGCGTTCTGTAATTGCTGCTGCAGTTCTGCTTTTACAGGGGGTGCTTTGATTAATGTCTGGATTAAATCCAACTCCTCCAGGACCAAAAAGTCCAGAGTATAGGGAAGTCCGTCCACATCTTCCAGACGGCCTTGTCTCTCGTCGTTGATGTAGAACTCGTAGTAGGCAGCCTGGATATTGGACAGCTCTGTCCATACGGTGGAGAAGAAAACCGGGCTCTGGCCCGTCATAAGAGCCGGAAAGACCATTCGGATCTTCATCAAAGTCTAATGATGTATGGTCAGAATAAGGACTGTAGAAGTTTCAGTGTCAGGAGTATATACCTTGACGACTTGTAACTTGAGTCCGATAATACCTCTCCATTGCGAAGGTATTTCACCCTCCTTGCTTTCTTCTTCCTCATTGGGAGCCTGCGGCAAGGGTGCCTTCAGAGTCGAGATGAAGAAAGGAAACCAGCCGCCAAGCACCTCGTCCATAAATTGTTTGACCGCAGTTTTGTGTTGCTCGAGTACCATCTCCAGCGTATCGAAGCATGAGCGGAACACCGCGACAGCTAAGGCTCGCAGCATAGGTTTTCTTGACTCGTTGGTTGCGACGTTGAACAGTGAGGTGAGAAGATCCCTGGCAACATTAAAGAATTGTTCTTCGTTGAACCCTGTATCTACCAGGTCCAGGAGGACCTTCAACGCACCATGCAGAGCGCTAGCTGTGCTGTTGGCATCATTGATGATCTGAAGAATTGTAGGAAGGAGCTCTGGCCATTGCTCGGGGAAATCGGCGCTGGCAATCTTACTGACCGCAAAGCTGGCAGAGGATTTAACCTTGCGCTCTGGAGTTTCTGTGACAGTAGCCAGATCCAGTAAGGCTCTGCGAACCTGAGACTTATTCACATCATTGATCAATATCTGGCCCTTAAACTCATCTAGATTCGGGGACCAGGCGGCAGCGATGAAGGTGCGCAGTACTGAGAGGGTCGACTGGCGGAGGTTGGTAGGAACGGAATCGTGAGAAGCGATAGCGGCGAGGGAAAGGGGAAAGTTCTCGTTCGAATAGAGGCGAAGCAGTTGAAGCTCAGCAGATTTCCTCGTATCAGCGACCGGGGATTGCGTGTCCGCAAGCAACGAGAGGAGCTCTTGCTCCATGTTGATAGGAGGCAGTCGGATACGACTTGCTGAAAGGGATCAAGTATACACGAATTGAGCTAATCGTCAATAAACACCAGGCTCACTGTAAAGGCCCTTGTCCCTGTTGGTGAGACTGATAGGTTTTGGGAACTTTACCACTTAATCAACACGACCGCGAATTGGCGCGTTGTTAGGAGGGGCAGATGATAGAACCAGGCAGAAAAGGAAGCGGTGAGTGGAATTTCATGGGAGCAAACTAAGTGCGATAAAGACAGTACCCGCTCCATGGTGGGCGACGAAGAACCATGGGAACGTATGTCTTCTTTACCAAACAAAACTCTTCTGCACAAGATAGTTTTCTCATCAATTGTTTCTTTTACTCTACTTCCCCCCTCTTCTCTCATTTATTCAACTGCAATCCCTTATATCTGCTTTCCTCCTCCTAGATAAAATGAGAATCAAGAAAGTTATTCCCTTGTACATCAGACTCATCATGATTTTTTCATTGAGAGAGTATTAAAATGTATGTATAGGACTGGTGTCAATATGGACAGGGGAATACCGTCACACGGCAGTTATATCCGACACATGTTCCACTGATATAAAGACAAATCCTTATAGAAATGCAGCAGACTAAGAGGTCTTTATGTGTTGTACTTTTTTTACTTTTTCCTCTCACATTATGTTTAATTGGCGGGTGCAGATATGATGAACTTCAGAAGTGTATTCTATGCTGGTCTGACGTAGATGGCTGAAATTCTTTATTACAAGATGGACGTACTTGGCAATATAGCAGAAGATCAATCGGAATGGCATAATCACGGTATTACTGTGCTACCCGCTGTGCTGCTCAGACTAAGGGGGAATCGTACGTAACTGACCATTCCCATAAGCGATTGTAGTGGGGGTCAAAAAGGGTAGTTCGGCATAACTATATCTTCCACTTAGATGGTTTAACTGAGGGGCGACTTCCTAGGGAAATTGTCTAATAGAAAGTATGGATGTGCGGAGCGGGTACCGTACATACATACATGGGTTGGTAGATCCCATGTACAGTATGGTTGATACCATACAGCGGTCGTCTCAGGTACGGTATGTATGTACAAACGAACTATTTTCAAACATCAGAAATCAAAACTCGCTGTTCATAGGAAAGCGATTGCCTTTTGCTCCCCTTTCATCTCTCTTTTTTACTTTCGTTTGTCTCCTTGGCTCTGGTGGCTCTGGTGCCAAGGAATCAAATTCAAAGGAGGAAAGCTATAAGATCTGCAATAAGGTAGGTACATACGTAGTTACCCCCAAACGGTAACTACCACTCATACAGATCCTCTGTATATCTAATCAGCCAGGAGCATTAGTGCTACCAGTAGGGGAATTAATTCCCTAGCAGTACGGTGCTGGATTACTTTTTTATGCAATACAATCAAAGTACTCCATACATCCAGGTAATAAAAGCTAGGGGCATTGAGCTAATGAAGAGACCGGAATGAAATTAAGGCTAAGATTGAGTAATAGTTGATGCTGCGGTGGTATTACCATACTCTTTATGGTTTATACCGATAGTAGGATCTATTGTTAATGTTGTCTTTATTTTATCTCGTTTGATTCCCCCCCCCTTGGTATTTTAATTAGGTAGTCCTTTTAATCTCCCCTTCTACGGAGTACTAATTGGCCAATATGTAAGAGGCTTACTCGGAGGACGGGTACTACAGAATGAATATTACCACTGTTACTGCGGTTACCTGCGTGTCGATTCAGGTTTCGCTTTTACCATAGTCGAGATGATCGGCCAAGTGGACTAGAGCGACTCATCCCACCCACTACACTTTCACTAGGTTGTAGGGACTGATCTAGTGGGGAAAGAAGAGAAGCACTTGGAAATATCTAGTGCGGTAAGGTAGACCACTGTATGATGCATACTCTATAGTAAACCTCGAGTCAGCATGCTGTACAAGGTCGTATGTGTCACTGTGTACTCCATAGGTATTACTGTCTTGGGTATGTACAGGTGTGAGGGTATACTCTGTAGTTAAGCTGTAGTGTATAGATCTATACGAGGGAAATCGGTGATGAGCATGCCGATGCCTCTTTTTGTTTCAAGCTATTCTTTTTTAATCTTATTCTATTATCCTTTGAATTATTCATAAAAGAGAGAAAAAAAATATTCGCCATCAACACATCTGTCATAATGATGCATAATGCAAACTTTTTGCCATCTATTGTCATAGCGTGTGCCTTTTTCCCTTTTTCTTTCTTTTTTTTTTTTTTCCGGGTTCGCCCCCGATAGGGATGTATCATGGATGTATGTATGTACTATGACATTATTTCGCCTTACCCATTTCTTTTTTTTATTTTCAATTTTAATTTTCCTAGGAGGATTTGTTCTGCTTGAGTTCTGCAACGCATCCACACCCATGACGCAACCACGTGACAGGTTTGGAGTCGTGACTTGGGCGCCTTTTCCTCGACGACTCTTGACCCGTCGCCCGACAAGCCTTCCCCTCCATAGGACTGCTTTGCCTACTGACTCTTTTTGTCTCTCTCTTCTTCTTCTTTTTATTTTTTTCTCTCCCTTGAGTTGTTGTGCTTTGCTTGCGTGTGTTTTATTCTCCTCGCTCTCTTTGGTCCCTCTCTCGCTTTTGGGATTGAGCAGTTTTTTGCCGTACTCGACTCCATTCGAATCCACCTCTCCCTTCCACCCGCCAAAGGGTTGGTTTCCTGTGGTCTGCCCGCCTACACTCACTCTCCTCTCCCCAGACGGGTAAAAAAGGGAAATTAAAAATACCAGAAAAAAAGGGAATATAATTTTTTTTTTCTAGTTCCCTTACGAAAATTTATTTTTAAAAGAAGGTTTTCAGGAACAAAATCCTCCGAGGGAGAGGGGAGACTAAAGAAGAATAATAACTAAGAAATAAATTCCAGCCAGGGCAAAGAAAAAAAAAAAAGAAAATAGAAAGGGAAATAATATTTCCCCATTATCATCAACTTTTATCATCCACGCCATTCTCCTTCTTTGAACGCATCTCAGATTCTGTTGCCGATTGTCACGACCTCAACGACTTTGCATCCATGCTCTGAGGCCTGCTTGTTTCGTCTTGTCCACCCAACGTATGTTTAATCCGAACAGTTGCTTCCTTACTTTAACTTACAAACCACAATCCACCGTCACCCCTCCTCCCTCCCTCTTTCCCTCCCTCTCTCTTCCTTTCCCTTTTCTCACCTTCGGACAAACACCCATTTCATCATCCACTTTATTCCCGTTGGACTTCCCACAATTTTCACCCTAATTTGGTGTACTTCTTCCCCCCCCCCCCAACCCCCCCCTCTTGAAGAAAAAAGAAAATTTATACTTGTCATTTGATTTGACATTTGTTTCTTATCTGTCGCTATCTCTGTCCTTTTTTGTTTCTTTCACTGCCATATAATTTTTCTTTTCCCTTTTCTAGAATAAACTCTCTTCGATCCTCATCCCCTCCCTCATTTTAACCACACTCAACTCGAAACCCCCATATACTCCCCCCCACTTTCCCTTCCCCTCTGATTGTCGCAGAAGCAAAAGTCAAAAGAGAAAGAAAGAGAGAGGGAGAGAAAAGTCTCCAGTTCCATTTCATGCGTGGCAGAAAAGACAGTTGTTGACCCATCGTCTCGAAAAAAGGCAGAGCGATGATTAGCCTCAGGGTGGAACAGCACTCAGATTCTCCGAGATCCCGTCAAGACCATTTTTTCCGTGGAAACGACGACACCAGAGCCTTCGACGGCAATGCCGATTGCCAGTGAGAGCAGCACTACCGTCAACCCCGTGACTACCACCATGACAACATTTTCCGCCCCAGTTACCGCACCTAGATCGATGCCCAACAATCAGTCTGCGTTGGCGGCATCCTTCACCAATTTCCTCACCGTTTCAATACACCAAATCTTATTCCTCCGTTCGGTCTATCCGCGAGCGACTTTCTTGCCCGTTCGGGCCTACAACTATCCGGTCCGACAGTCCCGTCACCCGAAAGTGTGTGATTATATCAATGACGCGTCAATTGCGGTCGGGACAGAGATCTTAAAGGGCACAATCACCGCAGTCAGTATCATCATTTCATCTCTCCGCACCAACCAGCCCCTCGAACGATATGCTTTTGATCTGTCGGGTTTCCCCCGCGTCCCCGCTGGAGAGATCAATACCACCTTTGAAGATAGAAAGGAAGATTCATCCAAACCAGGTGCCCCCTTATCGGATCGGGGTTCCGCTCCTCCGGCCGACCTCGAGGCACAGTTCCGTGCCTGTCTCGCCAGATTGGCCTCCGCTTGCGCCCGATTGACTCCGTTGCCCCGGGATGACGAGTTTAGTTTCACAGTCTGTATCGAAGTTCGGGAAGATGCCCTGCCCCCTGCGGGTACCACAACAGAAGAACAGACTTGGATTGTGGCCGAACCAGGCAAAGTTCATCTCCGGTCGTGTACCGCACCGTATTCCGTTTCCAGACTTCGAAACGGCGAGCCACAGCAGCCTCCCCCCAGAGTATCGAACGGTCGTGCCAAAACGGTGCCTGTACGACGTGTAGAAGCCGGTGAGCTTCGTCTGGAATTATGGGTGGAAGAAGCACGACAGAAATTTAATGAGCCGGTGGATTCAGAACATCCCCCATGAATCTGACTTTCCGTTCATCTTGATTTTCTTATACTCTTGCCTGTGTTCATCTAGTCGTTTCATTTTCTTTTTACTCAGACATGTTTCTGCAACTTACCATCTTTTTTCCCGTTTATCTCACTCTTGTTTTAGCGTGACCAATGATCGAACATACATGATGGATGAGGGCATAGGGAATTGTCGTCCGAGTGAGCGGCGCAAATATATAAAATGGGGAGCGGACGATTTTTGGGACTCGCATGGCATTACATAGATCTGGTTCATATCTTTCATTTCCTGTTTCTCACTGCTCCGTCTTTCTTCTCTGTCACAGTCCTTCTTCATCTGTTCTTCACTACCATCTTCTGTTCTTTTCTTCGCCGACCTTTCTTTCTATCTCGATTTCTTTTCTCTCCGATATTTTCTTTGCTCCCTCAGACTGTTTCACTTCCATACCATTTCCGCTTGTATTTCTCTCGTCTCCTTTGTCGAACACTCTCCTACTACATGATCCTAGCAAATTCAAATCTCTAGCAACTAGCTACCAGACTGGTCCCCGTTTTATCAGCACCGCCTTTAGTGAAGATTTCTCGAGTCCTGTCCTGTCCGTAATTGATAATATTATCCCCTTGATTGTGGCAGTCTGACGTTTTCTTGCTGTTCCTCTCTCATCTCATGTGTTTTACATTTCCATTCGCTCTTTTGGTTTGCTGGTCCTGTCACGTTGGGTCTTGGAAAAGTGTTTCATTCTGCATGTAGCATGTCTTGATGCTTGGATATGGCTGATAATGAGATGCAGGCGCCCAGAACTTCAGAGCAGGAAACCTTTATATGAAACCGCAAGGACGATCGTGGCTAATAAACGTGAAACCTGGGCGAAAAGAGGTACATTTAAACAACTTGAGTGAACGGGCTGTAAACGGTTTTCGCTTTTGAACTTGTCACCCAGAGAAAGAATGCCTGAAACCGATCATCCAGCGAATGTTTATATATGTGAGGGGTGATCCAGTCCCTGATTCTATATAAACACGTGTTTGATATCGTTGGGATGTAAAATGTTTGAATTTTGTTCTGCTACCTGGTATATATTGTTTTCTAAGTCTGTTTACGTCGTTCATTACTGTGTGATGACTGATGGCAATGAAGTTATTGAATTAGACTACATATTTCTGCATCCTTTTAGTCCCTGTTTACATCTGTATGTACTGATCTCCAGATCTCCAGTGTCTGATCTGACCTATAGTAAGTAAGTTAGAGAAGGTAAAGAAAGGCCCTAACGTAGACCAGCAAAGTCTAAATGTCTGTCCAGGAGCCATAAAAATACTAGCGTAGGTATAGCCTGAAGATACTATAAGCATAAATGAGACATTCCGAAACATTGAGAACCGCACTAAGAGCCGCAAGTGGCTGACGGCCTGTGGCTATCTCGATCTATATATATGGGTCCGGTTTTCCGTGATAGTCAGGGTTCAATTTTTTTCAATCTAGAAGATGTACAATCGTTCGTTCTTCAAAGATCTGACATGCTATTTTTAGGCTTTGGATATAACAGATAAAATATTGGCTGTATTGCGAGATATACCTATATGGTGTTGCGGTGGCTCATAACCCGAATCGATGTCTTATCAGTCACAAATGAACGATAGAGATCCTTTTCCTATTAGTAGGGCGCCTTGACAATGTTATGCCCTAGAAACTTCAGTTTGACCATGGAGTGGAGGTCATAGGATGTCAGGCGCAGTGTGTCCGATATCTTCATAATCAATACTACGGAGCTATTTGCTATACATATTCCCAGGAATAGCACAGATAAGGCTTCTGGCATACTCCGTAACGGAAGCAGCCGTATACTTCTTCCATATGTCATTATTATGGGATTCAGCATAGTCAGACACCCCTCTGATGACCAGACAGGAAAAGTTCGTGTTCATTAACCCTGCAGCCTCCATCTCGAAGCAAAGGACGCCGTGCTTTTGCACTAATAAGTCGCGTGCCCCTGCATCTTTGATAACCATGTTACCTGACGCAATGGTGCCGTAGTAAACATGAGGTCCGGCTTTTCGATTACCGGGCCCACGTTTCAGGGTTCCTGTCTCGTTGCAGTCTATGCAAGTTTGGTTAGAAGTGACATGTTTATAGGTTGGGCGGAATAGTCGGTCCAGTTGGGCACCGGGATAAGTAGCAGTACGGTATCGGGTAAGGGGTTCGTCGTGCTCGGGCATGATGTTCAGAACAGCTAATAGCCTCTCAGGTGGCGCGTTGAGGAAGCCGATTCGTTGGAACCCGTCTGCTGTGTATTTTCCCATGTCGTATTAGACGACTCCACCGTGCCCCCGTTCCGGTCTACTAACTATCACATCCCCGAGACGAATATCGTTCTGGGGGCTAGGTAGTCCACCTCCAATACCGACCATGAATCCAGTCTGGATGTTGGGATATGTATAAATCATACTTGTCGCTACCATGGCGGCGAAGTTGGTTCCATTGCGGCCATCTGGGAGACATGTTAGTACCACGTTGTGGATCCCGATTCGACCCTGGACGTAAAGGTTGTCATCGGAGCTGTGCCCGAGTATGGGTTGGTGCCGCTGGTCCAGCATTTGCAGCGCAGCGCGGAATTCAACCTTCAAGGCGGATATCCAGCCGATCCTGTACTCTTCACGCCGCAATGAATTTCGACTACTGATTTCAGAAAAGGATGCCGGTGGGAGTACAGCATGGGTTTGGGAACAGATAGCTGTACCCCTAGTAGTATCACCATGGAATCTAATGGGATCTCTGCTGTCCGCCTTGCCCGTTTCCTGAAAATTGTAGGGTCCTGTGGAACCACAGCATTGCAGATAAGATGAACGTCGTCTTGGATCACTCAATCGTGCGTCAGGACTGACCGGTCGCTTTGGGGTGTCCTTTGACTGGCGGAATGATGAGGAAGAAGTCGATCCCAAGCTAGTTCCTATGCCGCTATCGTAGGAGAGACTACCGTTTCTCACGCAAGGCGTCATTCCCTCGTCGGTAGGAACCTGGTATGAATCTGCCAAAGAATGTCCTGGCCCGGGACTATCACCAAAGATCACAGCACCGCGACCTGCTAGCATGTAGGACTTTTCACCTTTTCGCCTAGCTTTCTGAGATCCTCGTGGTTGTCGGCGCGTTTCGGTCCCATACGACGGATTATATTTTCCAGTCTCCATCCCCCATTGTCAGGAACGAGAATGCCGTTGACGATGGCCCACTCTCGCAACTGAATATCCTCCACTGTTTGGTCAACTGACTCCCCATTCGCCAGGTGTTTCCCAACATGTCTCATTCTATTTGGCCAAGAATCAGGACCTGCGAAATTCTGTTTGCAAAAGGGACAGCTGGATTGCGCTGGTGGTTTGCGAACTTCATGCCAGCATCTGCGCAGGACCTCATCCCTAACAGCCTGCTTGTTTGGGCATTTTCTATGCAGCTAATGCTGGTGGTCGAGGAGTTTAGCTCTTCGGTAGTAGTATTCAGGACATCCCTCAACATCACAACGATAGACTCCTGGTCGTATATGCTCAGTCTCGACATGTCTCATCCACGCAGCTCTATTAGTAAAAGTACGCTCGCATCCATAGTGGCTGAAAGTACATAGAAAGGAGAGGTTTTCACGAGATCTGTTGCGGACCGACATTTCTCACTTCAAACCTTTCTCGGACAAGAGGTGTTCTCGCAAAAGGATCGAGATAATATTCAGGCCGCCACTTTCCAGATTCAGGTCGAGTTGGGCGAGGCCGGGTCAAGTGAACAGACACAAACGAGGCTGCAAGGCTGAACTTACTGCGGCTAGCCAATCGTTGCTGAGCAAGCGACGCTCTAACGAATGCAATATTTTCCATGTCTAGCTTATACGCTTGCTTAGTGAGCTGAAGTCATAAAAAGAAAGAAATAAAATTCAGCACAAGTGCATTTCTGTCGGCGAGACAAACCACCGAGTAATGCTAGGTAAGGACTTAGTTCTACCTACACAGGTATGTCAAACACATCAACTCTAGAGGGATGGGAAGGAAAGATTACTGCTTTGGTCGACCTATACAGTGTATTTCTGGGTTTGAGTTACTTAGGAAACTTATACAGGGCCTTTTCTCTTGAATGAAAACAACTGACGATTTATGAAATCATTGTAAAGCCCTACCGAACTCAAACCCTAAGCTCAATCTACTTCATGCGTTGAGATAGCGGCTTGGCTACATCATTCTCTTGATTAATATATCATCCAAGACTATGAGGCTAATTTGCAAGTTGAATGGTCGAAGATCAGGATCTTTCCCTGGATGAAGGTTGTTAACTCAAATCAAGGCAAAGGTAAACCTTCTGGAATTAGAAGACTCTATAGACATAACTTCTCCGCCAATGGCCGTTCAAAGCCACGTTCGCCACTGTCCATGCATCTTGGAATGCCAAGGATGGCTGCTGTCACTACCTGGCAGGGTGCGGTTAGTTGGGCCGGCTCTATACAGGGAAGGAGATTATCGTTAGGTATCGACACTGCTACGCAACCCAAAGGTATAAAGACCCTCAGAACCCATCCTCAATCCTCACTAAACACACCAAAGTCTATACGCATACCGACTTAGGATTATTTATCACAAGTTCCAAAAGTCGCGCTGTCTTTTTAATGATGCCACCGATGAAGCTAGCTACGCCGAATGGGCACAGCATGCCCAAGACGAACAACCTCGACGTTTTCGAACAGCGCTATGACGCCAATTTTTACGAGACCATGGCCAAAATCATGGCGCTGCGACAAAAATATCTGCAAGACCGGTTCATATTCGTGGAGGGAGAGGATATGGTCCCAATTCTCAAAGGCCTGGGAGCTAAGGACGCTGATTTCGAACTCCTGAAATCGATCACCGACCAGACAGGCGCTGATCCAACTCTTGAATATCGTACTGCATCATTTGGTCGCTACTGCATTGACTTCGAAACACGAAGCATTCGGCGGTTAGAGCAGCAGCCATACACACTCACTGTTCAAGAGGACTATAAGCGACACGATTCTGCGATTCAGAGGACCTTTCCCGAGACCCCAACCGATATGCAAGAAAATACAGTAGTACAAGCCTTGATGATGTTCAAGGCATTGGTGTTCCAAAATGTACCTATAACTCCGCGTGATCGGCTGGACTACTCCTCGCAGAGCTGGGTCTGTATGATGTTCAATGGTCGAGTATTCACGGACGTCTCAAAAGGAATCTTCGGGGAACCGGCTCTTGAGGGTGTTCACTCTGATGGCTCAGATCACACGATGTCGGTTCTTCTGAATTGTGAAAATATGACGCCTGACAGTGCAGTTACCTTCCTGCACGATAATAGAGAGACAACGGGAGTGCCTGTCTCAGAAGTGGAACCGGCCTTGATCAAAGCACGCGTCCAGCATCGTCACTTTCTTGATACTCTAATCTTCGTTGATTATGACTACAAGCATAGCGTAACGTCACTGCACCCCCTGTGTCCGTCATCAATCGCACGCCGTGATGTGCTAGTGGCGTTTACTCGCCGGCCAAAGGTGGAGGGGCATATTTCAGGATATAGTGACTCGATGGCTCACCACACCGAATCTCCAATGCAGATCCCCTTATGGCTTCCATAACATGCGTCAAGGATGATAAGAATGGGCGGGCAAGTTATAGTGATTTCGTGTTTTGTGTCTCCGTCGAATATCAATATGCTAGGATGTAACTCAACATGTTGATTTGGTTGTTTGCACTGCAAAGAGCTACCCTAGTCTCTCAGTATGAGAAATCGGTGAGAATACTCACTGCAATCCTTGGTTGGCAGCCAGTTACTAGTTACCGGTTTAGACGCCTGATTGAGATTCTAAAGCCAGCGCACGTCCATCAGCTGGGTGATAGACAGTAATGGTTGTAAATACTAAAGGGAAGTACCTGGGCGAAATACACTTTGAATTCTGGATGAATGATATATTCATTAGTCTACGGCTGATGAGAGTTCGCTAAGTGGCATGAGCACTGTCGATCCCGTTGACAGACAGAGAAAAAGTATTGATAGATGACATAGATACAGTTACTGAGAAGCAAAGAATACTGCATGAATCAATCGGTCGTGGTTGCTAAAGCAACGATCAGAGTGATTCGTTGGTAGGGGACGTGTAGACTATATCTTGATTAGAAGGGGATGTGCATGCCTTCCATCTTGGACCACACTGCTCAATCTTTGGTTCCAGTGAGGGACTTGTTAAAGATACCCAGACGTTGACTGGTAGGCCTCTTACACCCCCGTGACCTCAGACGTGATCCAGACTCGGCATTCAATCCCGTTTCCAGTCACGGATAACGGTTCTCAGACTACTTTGTTTCTTCCACTCCTGATGAGATCCAACTTCCAAGCATGGACCAACTAAGCACAGATACGTCCAGCATGGCGACCGAAATACCAATGGACGCGGACGAAGCGCTCAAAGGCTTTTATAGAGACAACTTCGACATCATTTTCATCAGACTACAATGGCAAGACTACTCGGGAGTGATGCGTGCACTTGTTTTACCGATCGAGGAAACATTTTCCATACTCGAGGAAGAAAAGCAACCATTCCATGTGCCTCCCCTCTTATCCAACTGCTCCGTCACAAACCAATATCTTCCAGATGCAAGCGCCCGCCACGTGCAATGGCTAGTCCCGGACTGGTCTTCTATTCGACGAGCGTCCGATCCCAAGAGTGCAATAGTGATGTGCGGAGTAGTGGGGACGACAATATCCAAGCCGGTGCCAAACGGAGACCTGTGTCCCCGGCGTGCATTGGTAGATGTCGTGCGACAGGCGCGGGAGTCGTGGGGCTTGAGGTTTCTCGTCGGTTTCGAGGTGGAGTTCCAGGTGATGAAGGTCTCGTCGACAGGCGAGTATGTTAAGCACAGTCAAGGCCCCGGTAACTTTTCAGTTTCCGGTCTACGGGATCCGTGCTACAAGTATGTGCAGCAATGTGTTCAACAACTATTGGACCTAGGGGTGCACATCCATGGTATACATTCGGAAGGCAAACGAGGACAGTATGAAATTGCTCTGAAACCTTTGCCACCGTTGCAGGCTGTGGATCAACTACACTTCGTGCACGACTATCTCAAAGACACATTTGCCCAGCACGGCTATATGGCCACTATGGCGCCGAAACCTATAATCTCAGACCCACATACCATTGGACAACATATGCACATCTCGTTGCAGCCTGCTGATAGTTACCATGAAGCGTCTTTCCTAGCCGGTATCCTCAAGCGTTTACCGATGATTTGTGCCTTCAGTCTACCACACACGCTCTCTTACGAACGACGACTCCCGTTCTTGGCTGGAGAAACTGTATGCTGGGGAACTGAAGCGAGGATAGCACCTATTCGAAAGATCGAGACTAGTCATTGGGAGATAAGATGCATCGACGCAACTGCCAATATGTACCTCACCTTGGCTGCTATACTTGGCGCTGGCCTACTCGGTTTGGCAGGCCAAGAGCCTCTCCTTTGGCCGGATTTGGGCGATTTTACCACTGAATCCAAGACCTGGGAAGAGCCGCTGCCCAGAACTCTGCAGGAATCGTTAGCGAGACTGGCTATGGAGGCCGACGACTTCGGTACTGTATTTGGCCAACAATTGATACAACGTTACATAGAGCTGAAGCAGTACGAAATATCTCTAGTCGGAGGGATGGATCCTTTGAAGTTGAGACAACTGTTCATTGAGCTATTCTAACTGTACTCTGTATGCGCGATTGACCTGAAGCTACAGAGCAAAGCGAGCTTGGATGAATAATTGGCTCCAGGTTCAGCTGACTGGACCAGAGTGTTGCAAGCTGGTAAAGGCTACTCTGAACAGGGCACGGCTTACAGCGAGTAGGTTTATGTAGTCCAGAAACTACTCAATCTTCAGGAAGCTATAGCACAGCACTTTCCGTAACCGGCATACTCAGAACGTGCTCAGAGCTGCCCGGAAGAAGCCACCAATGCTCAGTGAGAATCTGGTGCGTATGTTCCGTACATCTTCATGTATCCAAATAGCCATTCCGCATTCCTGACGTTTTTGCTCTGATCATTCATTAACTATCGTTGCTTGGGTTAATCTCTGTTTTTATTGATATTTCAGCAATGGAAAAGAAGAGCATATTCTAGACTGTCCGTGGTGGCATCGTGTATATGAGATGTTCTGCCCAATTAAACCAAAAACGAAAAGGAGATCCAAAATGATATCAAAAGTAGATCTGATTATAACCAGGCGTGAATCCACCGAGATGTTCCATTCCCATGCCAAATTTTCAAGCACAGCAATAACCAATAGGTGAAGTATAGCGTCCTCTCGAAAAGGTTCGGGGCCTTTCAAAACATTACATGCATTAGTCCTGGATGTGTGACTGGTTTCGTTTTCTGAATGACAGATCTAGAGCCCATAGTATGCATCTACCTAAGTATCGTAATAAATATTTCTCAGAAATTGTTAAATGGGCCATCCAGCCACAAGGGCATATTCGCGTTCTGGCCAGGTAAAGTACGCGGGATATCGTAGTTGCCTAGTGCAGGATACTTCGGTTGCGATGGTAGGTTACCTTTACCCTTGGCATTGCCTGTATTCGTTGTTAAAGGAAATGGGTCTGGAAGGAAGTTGTTCTGCGGAGGTGGAGTAGAACCATTGAAGCCTTGAGGAGAGGCGTCGATTATTGTAGCAGCATGTGGATTTAAATGAGGCTCGAATGCAGGTAGGGGAAATTGAGGGCCGGCATAGGGCATCCCCGGCACGACAAATGCGGGCGCAAATGGAACAAACTGCGGAAGATTAGGGAATGCTGCTGTTCTTTGATAGCCTAGTTGTGGTAGAATGTTTTGTCTCTGATTAGGCATAGGCTCTTGTGTATACCACCCCGTAGGCCGAAGTCCAGGTTGAGTGCGTCGGGGTTTTGGCTTTGGATGAGTTTTGATATCCTTCCTTTCAGGACCGATTTGAAGGTCTTTCTCCATCAAGTCGGGATTTTCCTTCAAGACCTTGTCAATGGCAGCCTTCTGGGCTTGTTCAACTTCAATCTCGAAGCGTTTCGACTGGCGGTCATCGTGAGTATCGCAATAAGTAGGCGGTTTGGCAAAGTGGTTGTACTGTTCGCGTGAAATGTCCTTCTTGCATAGGTAGCACATCACACATTTGCATCTGCTGCAGATCATTTTATTACATCCCGTTTCTTTAATAATTTTGACGTTGCATTTGGGGCAGTTCCGTATTAGAGCCTCGCTCATGGCCTCTTCAACTATGTGGCGTGCGGGAAGTCCCTTCTCTGTCCTTGCCTCATCGCAGGTCTTTGGTATGTGGCTTTTGTCTTTGCACAATCGGCAGCTAACCGTTTCACAAGAGGGATTGCAGCAGCGGAATTCTCGGTCTTCTTCCACTGGGGGACAGATTCCCTTGAAATCACAGAATGGACAGCTTTCGAGTCCCTCTAAACCGGCTTGCTCGACTTCGTGTTGCTGCTGAAGGTGGTCTAGCTTCCCCATCAATGAGGAGCCCAACGCTTTCTTCAGATTTCCACGGGCGAATTTGGCCTTGCACTCACTCATGTCAAGGCACTGCAACTCGTATTTCATCATTCCGATCTGTGTCTCTGCGGTTTTGCGGATGCATCTGAAGCAGAAAAGGTGGACAGTTCCACCTTCACAAGGCACCATTCTATTTGAAGGGACGTCAGAAAAGCAGCACTGGCACTCCACAAGGTTGCCTGATCGTGAGTGTTCCTCTTCGTTGAGCTTATCCGCCTCCTCTTCTTCCTTTCGCTTTCGGTGAGTAGCTTTGAGTCTGGTCAATAGATTTTACGTCGTAATGTGACGGAAATAACGCTTACCAGCATCCTTCGCAGCCCTCCTTTTCGCAGCATTTAGTTCCGAAATCAAGTCATGGTCCCACGTCATACTTGACTTCAGGGATGGCCTTGGCCGCTTCAATCTGAGGTGGGGTGATTGGGTCCCTGGGTAAATATATTCGTGATGAAGTGTTATGTAGGCTGAATACAGCCCTTTCTTGCTGGAGATAAGTTGTCGGATATGTGGAATAGAAATCCACAGAAATTCCTGTGCCAGTATGTCGCATCTGTAACGACAGTTAGCAAACACACGCAGACGTAGAGCCAAGACGAGCTCACGCTTGTTTACGATAATCATGAGCATCATGAAGTGCCCTAGGTTTTATCCAATGGTCATCATCCTCATCTACTTCTTCAGTCTTCCTTTTGAGCTTCTCCTGCTTTGGATAAGATGGATTCTCCAAAATCTCTTCGATAATTGTCTCTTTGACCAGGAACAATCCGAAAGCGGCAAAAGGCGTATCACCGCCGTTGGCCGACATCGTATCCTTGTGCTGAGCTATTAGCTCCTCTACATACTGGTGGCTAATGTCAGGGAATATCTCCAAGATCTGGGGCAGCAATGCTGGGTCAGTAGTCGGCGTGGGAATAGGGTCATCCAAGACCGTCAGTGCGGGGTTTGTGGGATGACGTGACGGTGTTGGGACATCATCAAGGCCTATGGGAAGAGACTCGTTAATCAAACCTGCAGTTTCCACGGCCGCACTGGGACAGTGGCTTCTCATTTTCTTTGCAGGTCTTGCAGCAGGAAGAGAAGGCTCATTCCACTGAAAGCCCAGATCATCGTTCTGCCCGTCGAGTCCCCAATGCATATGGTGGATCTCACCCAGCAGTAGCCTCTCATCGCCAAAAGGAACTCTTAAGTCGTCAACATTCTGGTCCCAAGGGAATCCAAATCCCATGGGATCCCCGTCCATCTTGGGGGTTTTGAGGCGCTTGGGGTGGTTTTTACGAAGGCGAGACTGCGCAGAGAAAATTTAGAAAGGGACCGCGTCATAAGGCCGGTTAGGCAGAATGATCAATAAGAGATACTGCCCTGATTGTGGGGAGGAATCATGAATATGAGAAGGAACCCTGATCTCAAGCTTTAACGGGGGTCATAGTGATGGAACACAGACCATTCAAGTACAAAGACTCAGTCATTATGACAAAAGCATAACATCACGGAAATAAATGGCACTTGAATGGCTTACAAAATTAAGAGAAATTTCAAAATGAAAACTAGGTTGATATAATTGAAACTTCTCCAACAGCACAAGAGAAGTATAAGACATCGAAAGGAGCAGTACGAAAAACATACTTCACCTTAGGGAAGAAACACCCACACTTCAAGATCCTCTTTCTTTTGCGATCTCCTTTAAATTAGCGTCACTCCGCTTGAAACAAGCTTTGAAGCCTTTTTTCTAGCACCGATCTGTATACTCGGCAGCAATATCCGAAGAAGATCGCCCGAGTGGGAAAGGTGTAAATAGGGGAACTTTAAACGGAGGAATGTCACGGTGGGGCTCTCAAAGAGTGGACTCGCGGTTTACCCCAGAATTATGGTCTCATCATGGGTCCTGGAGTCGAGGACATAATAAATAAGCTGACCGTCATACAAATGTCAAAAATGGGGTCGACAAATTCACTGTAACAGTGTGGGATCTAAATATATCACCCCATCAAAACAACAGCTCAAGGTAACGGTAGTTTAGTTATCATCAGGTGGTGGTGGGATCTTACCTGACGCTTGTTGGCAGTAAAACAGACCGCCTGCTGCTTTGGAAGACCGCACTGTGTATCTCCACATGAATGACTAATCTACGCTGATAACGTGAACCACTTTAAAAGGCCATAATTTACCGCTAAGGAAATTGGCTGCTGTAGAGTGGACTACACCCGAGATATGGATCGATAAGATACCATCTAGCGTAAGGTATTGTAAGATTAAAAGAAGAAGAAAGAAGAACACCTCAGGTGCCTGTCGCATATGATACATGCAATATAGCCCTTCAGAGCTTACAATTGGATCCCTTACTTTTCTCCGCGCCTTCACTACGTCATGGTCTTCATCGTATAGCCTTTAGAGGCAGGTACATCCCCAGCTGAGTCAACTTTGTACCGCTTCGCATCGCTTGTCGTCGGCAGGCGTGACAAACAGAAACATTCCCCCGACCAAAGGGGTCTTGGTCTCAACTATAACTACCCCCGGTTCTTTTAGTTCAACGATATATATATACACCTGTCCTCAAGAGCTACCGAATTTGGCCCTCAACAGTCACTCTCGCCGGAATATTACAACAGGTACCCGTCATCATCTTAAAAAAAACCCCACTATAACACCATATTCGGCTTTGTTCCACATTTGAGCGCTTGATTAGGAGAGAAAGCGAACCATTCGCATAGTATTCATTATGATTGCTGCTGACAACTCCTATCTTGACAACACTGCCCTGCCATTAGGCGAATCTCCGGAGTTGATCCTAGTGCAGGCCACGCCGGAGGAACGTATCGCAGCTATCAAGCTGAATAGTCCAGCTTGGAAGGGTCCCTTGGATCTTGATGCGTATATTGCACGAGAAAATCACTTAGCCCAGCAAGCATTGACTAAGGATGGCTTGACGAGCTGGTTGTTGGTCGTCCGAGGCCAACCGGAAGGCGAACGGACAATCCTTAGCTCCTGCGAGACATACAAAAAGAAGGCAGTTTTGGCGCAAAACGGTAAAGTGGAACATGTGTCTGCCCTCAGTATCGGCAGTGTTTTCAGTCGACCTGAGTTTAGAGGCAAGGGATATGCGAAAAGAATGATGCAGGAGTTGGTCAAGAAGATAGACGCGTGCCAAACGGAGCTCAAGGCCACCAACAGAGTGCCTTTCAGTTTGTTATATTCTGATATCGGAAAGAAGTTCTATGCTCAATTCGGCTGGAGGCCCTACCCCTCTACACACTTCAGCCTTCCCCCATTGCCAAAGGATGAATATGATCGAGCCATCGTTCGAGGAAACCTTCCAAAGGCGAGGACCTTGGTTGCAGAAGATGTGCACCGTTTCATGTGCAACGACGACGTGGTTCAAAAGGAGCTAGACATCCTCCGCGTCGCATCTCAGAAGTCTGCGAGTGCCAAAGTAGCGGTGGTCCCAGACTTTGACCATTTCAAGTGGCACTGGGCAAGGGAGGAATATTACGCAAAGATTCTCTTCAAGGATAGAGCACCGCCACTGATCAAGGGTGCAGGTGATGAACAGTCCAAAGTATACTGTGCGTGGAATAGAAACTTTGGTGAAACTGCAGAAGAAAACACTCTGTACATCCTGAGGTGGGTGTACGACGAACCAACTTCACCAGAGGAAACAGAAAAAACCGCAAAAGCCATGGCTGCAATCATAAGACGCGCCCAACTCGAGGCGCACGCGTGGAATATGTCGAAGGTCCAGTTCTGGAATCCAACTCCAGTACTGGAGAGGGCTGTTGCCATCCTAGACCCTACGGCGCAGGTCGTCCATCGGGAGCAGGACAGCGTAGCCTGCTTGAGGTGGAGTGGCGCCGAGCAAAACAAGGATGTTGAGTGGATCTGGAATGAGAAGTACGCTTGGTGCTGAATGTCGGCCAAATTTGCGTTTCTCAACGAGTAATGCATGACATTGATAGAGGGGGTGGCTATCTAGAGTAAACCGGCTCAAACATAGAGGCGACGCTCGAGCCCTCGCGGACTTGGCTTAGCGTTTCTGGCGTTTCTGGTCCTTGAATAACTCGTGCCAATTTCTTGTCTTTTTGGCTGCTGTCGCAGAACTAGCATCTGTTGAGACATTTTTCTTTATTTTCTGGCGGTCAGTGCGATAAACGAAGCAGATCGTCGTGGGATCTGGATGCTTGTATGAGTTTTCCTGCGTGTAATGTCAGATACCATAACATCTAGGAATAATAGATGACCAATGCAGCGAGTAATCCAAACTAGCAGGCGTTCGACTCACCGTCAGTTTCGAGAATGCAACGTCATCCCGCCAGGATTCAGGGAGGAGATCCTTCCAAGCATTCAAGAACTCACTTCGCCCAATGCTAGAAGCAGTGGTCGGCGCCATAGCCTCCAGGTAAGTCTCACCAACCCACTGCGTACAGCATGCCCTATCGATACTAGCCCCTATATTCACGAAGACGTCAGTTTCTCCATCGCCTCCAGCAAAGTAAACAAGAAAAGAGAAACTCACACTTCAAATCCTCAAACAACCGCCCATCCCCAACCTCACAAACCCTCCTAACAACACCCTCAAACAACGCCCTCGGAAAAGGCTCCTCCCCCTCATCAAGCACCGATCTCCACAAATCCTGCACCAAGAACTGCTTACCCAGATCAATCCCCTGCAACACAGCCCCCTCAACCACCCGTCTCCACACATCCAACTTGACTTTCGCCGACGGCCTCCGACACCAACCCGCAACATCCTCCCCACCACCCCCGCACCCAAGCACAAACGCACAAAGCTCAATCCACCCTGCCTCACACTGCGCCCGCGACACAGGAACATCAGCAAAGACCCTCCGAATCAGGTCCCCCCGTTCCTCCACCTCCACCTGCTGCTCCGCTCCCTCCACCTCATCATACACAGGCAATATCCTCTCCAAAACAGGGACCGCCGAAAACCCCTCCGGCGGCGTATGTAGTTCAAGTGTAGATCCACATTTCGCGATAGCGGTCATCGTCTCCACAAGATTTAGTCCGTCGTCTTCGTCGCCGCCGACGATGTTAATGTCCCCTCTTTGGACGCCGGAGTCGCTTGGTCGGATTATGTGGATTGAGTTTGAGGACTGGACTTGGCGGACCAGGTAGGTTTTTGTCGGTGTGCAGAGGTTCACATATTCGCGGTTTTCGGGGTCTGTGGTTATCGTTGTTGGTTGTTGGGGGAGTGAGGATTTTAGTTCGAGACTGTAGAATGTTTTAGTAAGCTTTCCTTGAAGAAGTTGAAGGATGTAGTGAGGATGGGGTATTTCAGCGAGTGCCATACGTTGGAGCTTCTTTCGATGTGAGCAGATCAGCCAGTTCTGCTGGTAGCTCTAATAATTTGAAGCCCTGTTGACGGGACGAGTGGGTGAAAAGAATGCTGGAAGCAGATTGTGTGGACATTATGAGGTGTTGCTCTTTGTCGCCTTTGGAAGGCGCTCAAGTAGTAGTTGGGAAGGGGTATATTGACACTCGATGGGTATGCGACCACAGAGGTTATACCTATCGAGGGAATAAGTGAAATGAAGTGGTCAGTACGCCTGGACGCGATTTACACGCGTGCCGGTTCCCGACGAGATAGGCGCACAGACCACTGCTTAATGGATTTGATTAATACCAGATCTATAAATCGATAAAATAAAATACATGTAAAACCAAGCCCTAAAATATGCCACAGCATCTATATGAAAGGCTGTCAATAAATCACAACATATTCTGAGAAGAACGAGAAAGCCACACTGTGACCGAACACTGAAACTAAGATGACGGGAATCATGGGATATGCTGAAAGAAACCATATGGAGTTTGGCAGTCGTAGTGTTTTTAACCATAAAGGGTCCCTTTGCTTCTCAGGTATGTGCTAGTATATATGCGATATGCTTTGTTATGCCGTTGTTATCTTCAAAAAAATAGACATGATTGAAGTCATCGTTGGTGAAAGCAAAGAATAAAGAAAGGGAAAGGAATCAAAGGGGGAAGAAAAAAAAAAGAAGTTAAAGCCCCCGGCGAGGCTCGAACTCGCAACCTTAAGATAGCTTTGAAGCTAGAAGTCTTACGCGCTACCATTGCGCTACGGGGGCCGTTAGTGCCCTGCTGTCTGACAGACAGTCTTTACAAAGCACAACCAGCTTTCTCGCATGGTAGAGAGAATCCAACATGCAAAAAAGAGGAGGATAGCCCCCGGCGAGGCTCGAACTCGCAACCTTAAGATAGCTTGGAAGCTAGAAGTCTTACGCGCTACCATTGCGCTACGGGGGCCGTTGGTGCCAAAAGCATTGCTTTTTTTGCCTTCTAAAGAGAATACGTCATTGGGGTATTGCTTCGTATAATCCAGGTACTGTAGGTGACCGGTTTCATGATGAAATGTAGGATATGAATAAGAAGATACTGAATTCTATAGCGACCCTATGCACCGCACGTTCTTTGATAGTTCTACCTCTTTTTACTTGCCTATCTCTACTTTGTCCTACTAGGTAGATTCATCCATTTAGTTGTAGTCGGCGGCTATGCTCCGTACATCACGGTCTAACCATTCTTAAATGGTCCATGTCATGTATGGCTTCTAACCTTCTTATCTATCATCACCTCATTAATACACAACGGCATTCTCTACGCCATGTTCAAAAGACGATGATTACTTCCGTAAAAACTATCTTTCTCAAAGAATGATCCCTGCCATATCCACAAACTCATTACCCCTCGCCCGAAGCGCTCTTATTCCTTGCCATCGCCAGGCTTAGATTTAATGGTAATCTCAGCAATAGCTTGACCGATAGTAACGGTATCCCCTTCTTCAACAAAGACTTGTTGTATAACACCCGTCTCGGGAGCATATACTTCCAAAGCAACTTTCTCGGTTTCAATGACTGCTAGCACATCGTCCTGTTTCACATAATCTCCCACTTTGCGGTTGAACGACTGCAGCTTTGCCTCGTCTATGGACTCCCCACCCAGTGTGTCAATATGAACCGTGGCTTTAGAATTAAATCGTTGGGCGGAGATGCTGAAGGGCCGAAAGGGGTTGTATGAAGAGAAGGATGTAAAGCGATATGGTTCTTGATAGCAAAGACTAGTTGGACTGTTTGCAATGCATCTTCGGGGGCGGTGAAACTGAAGTACTGATTTGTAGAGATTATGCGATCTCTTCAATGGTTGAAATGCCATGGTGCGAAGATGTAGAGATGATGAGAATAGGCGAGCACAGAGATATTGTCAAATAGAATTCCTTGTTTCATTGGAAAAAGGTTTGGCTGTTATATACCTGGCCGCACCGAATTCAGTTTGGAAGATAACGTATTTAAAGCTAGGGCATGCTGAAGATCCTAACCCACGTGATTGAACTTCAGCTGTGAGACTATACTATATCTAGAGTAGGAGAAATATACTAAGCGGGTGTTAGCTGCGACTACCTCAGGGTGTCGGTTGATAGCTGCAGTGAACTGGCTCTGGAGAAGGATCAAATAGCCCGAGCTCTTTTATCTGTGTCTTCCTATTTCAGATGCTATGTTTCGTTCGAGACCCTTTTAGAATATAATAATTTGCTTAGGTATGTAAGTTACTGATATTTAAGTCATTCGTTTTACCCATTCAGGCAAACCGTTCATACCGATACATCGTGAAGATAGAGAAAAATAAACCAAGTGCTTCCCAATATCAGACCTATAAATCAACCAAAGATCAGATGCATAAGTCGAGCCCCAAATCAAAAGACTCCGCCAACCCATATACAAAAAGCTGCCAGTAATTGACGGCATATTTTAAGGAGAATGAGAAAGCCACACTGTGACCAGCACAGAGACTGGTGAGGCGCAATAGGCAATGATGTTCTCCGTTTTTACGGATTTTGAACCGACGCCTTTCGCTACCGGATACATGAAGAACGTAATAAGAGCATCATTACTCTCTCTGCTTTGATTGCTTATCTGGTGCAGCACCGGCCTATTCCTTAGCCGGCTTTACTGCAGATACTTCTTCAGCATCTTTCAGGTTTTTGTTCTTCAGAGGCTCTGGAGCTTTCTGTTCTTCTTGTTCTGGGGCTTTTGAGGATTTATCTGCCTTCATTTCTTCAACACTTTCGGCTTCCGGCTTCTTCGAGTCTTCCGAGGCTTTCTGCTCCTTTCCTTTAGTTTCCATATCGTCGCGAACAAAAGCGTTATCGATTTCCGATTCTGTTTTAGCATCCTGGAACAGAGTGTTAACGCGCTCTGACCGCTCAGCTTGTTCCTTCTCTTCCTTTTCGCGAGCCTTGCGCTCTTGCTCCATTTCCTCCATGTGCCGAAGATCGTCGACACTAGGCTCGTAAAGATGCCAGATGGTATAATGTGGGAGACCCACAACGGAGAACCCCATGCGTTTGGCCATCTATTCATGCTCAGTAAGGAAAGGACGAAGGAAGTTGCACGCAGGTCTTACCTTGCCGAATGCTTCAGTCTCGGCATGCTTTTCGAAACTGAACGCTGGGAAATGAACTCCAGCACGGAAGACCTTTGCCTTTGCAAGGATACTAACACCGCCAACGCCATCGAGCTCCATCTCCATATCAGGATCACCGTATGGGTCTCGAAGGTAGGCAAGATGAGGCCGCCACGTCGCATACTCAGCATATCCTTCAACAATAACCGCATCCTCGTCCAGCGTCTCTGCCAGGGCCAGTGCAGTTTCCGATTCCTGCCAGGAGTTCAAATCGTACGGCTGCTCCCCGCCCAACCAGTCAGGGAGCGGCCGCCAGACATCTGATAGAAACCATGATTAGATACAACAACCAGACTTGTAGACTGCTCCACTCACTTGGTACAATGACATCCTTATCATGTCTCATTAGGTCTTCTATGATGGTAAATGGCGCCGTTTCTACATCGGCATCTCTCCAATAGACCCAGCTGTGGGTGGGCCGAAGTGTAGCACTCAACAGCCAATTCCTCGCCTGGGCCATCAACTTTCTCCGCCCAGCTTGCGCAGCGAACCCATGTCTACTCTCGACATCCTGCGTCACCTTCTGTCCGAAATCCTTATGGATAACCGAGATTTCACCAAACGGCATGTGCGGATCAGAATCGGCTTGAAGCTCCCCAAGCATGCTGGATAACATTTCTAGCGTGTTATCCTTCGAATCCGAGACCAGAAACGCCAAGTCGATTAAGTGGTGAGGATATGTGAGGTTCCGGAGATGCGAAAAGAACATCGGCAGGTGGGACGAGGCATCCCTAAGAGGTGTGCACATGAGCACACGCTCCTCTTTCTCCCATCCATCTGCAGTGCCCTGAACAGCTGACAGATCATAATATCGTACGGTTTGTAATTGTAAGTCTTCCGTGGAAGAAAGAAGCCCAAGGGATACGACTGGTAGAATCGTGGCTCTCCAGGAAGGGAAAATTAGGACTAGGAGCAATAAAGAGACGCTGCCTATCAGGAATAGCCGTTGGATAAGTTGTCTTCGTCGTCGCAGAGCAGGTTGTGAACGCGGTTGAAAGCTGTCGATCGACGGAGCAAGGTCAGCAAAACATCTTCATTGGTAGGAAATATTAAGCGATATGCGCATCATCCATCCAAAAGGTTCAGGAGTGGGATGCGATGGCGGTCGCTGCTTACCGGTGGGGAGAAATGGAAAATGTGCTGCCCTGCCCGCGAGGGTAGGCAGCGTAGCCGTTGGTAAAGGCGTGATGCCTGTTCATCTCTCCAAAGCCAGTCGCATCAGTAGCTTGAAAATCCGGCCCCAAGACAAAGGAACCTAGGGGCTCCTAGATCTAAAGGAAACCACTGGCTTGACTTCCTGTCGCCCACCTAAACCAATGCGACTGCGAGGCGGGAGGCGTAAGATTAACTGCACCACGGAGCGACAAAGGATCACAGATCCCTGGAGGAATTTAAAAAGAAATAATGAAACAAGGTAGGGAAAATGGAGACAAAAGAAGGGAAGGGAGACGACAAGACTCGAAAAGGTCTATGTAGCATTAACTAGAACGCCAGCCGTCCAGAGCGTCGGAACCAAGCGTTTAGGTGGTTTCAGTGCAGTAGCGTCCGGGCGGTGATTCGCCTCCAAGTACGGAGTAGACCCTGTCGACTTCTGATGGACTCTGCCAGTCATTACCGAATCCGGCGGTAGGCCCGTTTGCAGACATGCAACCGTCTTCAATTCTCATCACTACTACTACGTACTACGATTACTATCAAAGATCCTTGGCACACCGATCCATAATTGGCAGTCCCATCGTTCTTTTATATCTATACCACCTATGATCTATTTACAGAAATCTGATCAAATCCCGATGCTCCCGAAAAAACAAAGTTGATAACAAACGCGTGGAAAAGAGCCCAACTCCGAAGAATGCTGACCATCGCTATCCAACCCAAAATAAAGAAATCACATATACTAACTCGCCCATCTTTAATTGATGCGTGATATCCTGGACTGGGGAGACCCCATGCCCTTGACACCAATCTCAATTTGTCCCATCAGCTTCTTAAGCAACGCCTCCATTTTTCGCGGGTCTCGAAGCACCGGAAGGACGGATCCGGCCTCGTAGTCGTTGTCCAAGATATAATATCGCTCCCGTCCCCATTGCTCCACAGTATCTCTCTGGAATGCGACTTTCGTGATTATCTTGGCTGGAACACTAGGGTTATTCATGGCACTTTTAGAGAACACTCGCAGGAATGGCCGGAGTCCAGACCGCGTCTGGTGTGCCATTCGAACCGACCGAGGGGCGTTCTCTGTTAAATGGCTCTCTCCCGTCAATCCACCGGGATCCAGTGTATATATGTTTAAGGGAATTTTGCCTTTCTAAGAATCGAACCCTGGTTAACTAGGACTTCAAGGTAATGGCGTGATGTTGCAGGAAAAACTTACGAGTACCAGACTCCGGCGCAAGGCGTACATGGCCGCGCTCATGATTAGTTTGCTACTTCCAAAGCGGGCATTCCCTTCCTTCGAGGACAATGGTGTCCCCGGTTGTTGATTTCCAAAGTCATGTTTGTCGAAGTAATCCAAAGACCCTTTCGACATGGATGAGCAACCAACATTGATCACCCTCGCTCCGCCGTTCGGTGTTCCATCGCCTGCACGGAACGCCTCCAGCAAACCGATGGTCAAGAGGAACGGAGCAATACAGTTGGTCTGGTAGACAGGATCAAACCCATCTCGTGTTACTTGGTCGGCGACGTAGGACGCAACAGCAGCGCAGTTTACGAGCAGTGTCACTGGAGGGATCTCTTTATTTTGGACCCTTTCCACTGTATTCTCTGTAAAGCTGACGACGGAGTTGAAACTTGTCAGGTCCACTCTTGCTACTTCAATCGACCGGGGTCCGATCAACCGGATCTTGTCTCTCAGTTCTTTGACGCTATCGGAGCGGATATCCCGTGCCAGTAGTAAAAGATGCACAAAAGGATGCGCTTTGGCGATGGCGATGGCTATTGAAGATCCAAGCGACCCATTTCCTCCCGTGATAATCGCTGTCCCAGAAAGCGGAGTCGCCATGAGAGGATATATATCTTATTCGTGAATGCGTCAAATGATTATCGCTCAAGAAAAAAAAAAATTCAAAAAAAAGTAGCGAGCGGCGTAGTAAATATGTCAGCAGGGCATGCTTTGTAAATATTCTGAAACCCAGATGCGACCCACACTTCCGACCGACAGCTGAAAAAACGATCTGAAAAAGAAAAGGAGAAAGAAAATCGAAAAAGACGGATTATATTGAAGAAGCTTGACAAATTATACTAAAACTTGATTAGATCAAAGTATTGCGTCCCAACAAGGTACTACCCCCGGAGCCTGAAGCTCGCGTCAGCGAGAGTACAGCTTAGGGGCGAAGGAAAAATGGAAAGGAAAAAAAAGACTAATTCCAAGATCAGAGATTGATACGATGGAGTATTCCAAAGAGTCAAAGCGATCTGACCCGTCATTCAGACCCTTCGAGGCAATAGAAAAAGCCAACCGCGATGAAACTTCAAGTGGGGGGAGACTTCGGATGAGGTCCACTTGGGAGCAATAACAAGGATTAAAAAAGAACCAGAGAAAAAGTAAAAAGTGGGGAGGTGAACAAGCGACGAGAAAGAGAGTCCTCAAAGCCAGGAGACAATAAGCGGTTGGGCGAGGTTCCTTGTTGGCGATTTAGAGCCTGGATTGTTGTCAAGTAAATCTTTGTATTGTATCCCAAAGACGTGGAAGATGGTAAAAGTAAGAAGTAAGACGGGATCTGGATCGACTCATGCGGCTGATGGACCATTCAGATCTCTGGATGACAGCGGATGAAGGTTCGGTGGTGGAGGCAAAACAGTTACCGAACTGTACATCAAACGATGTGGTGAGACTTCTGTTGCACTGGTGTCTTGGTTTTAATTCCATTGACTTCCGTCTACGAGTCAGTATTTCATTTTCAGGACCAACAAGACGGTACGAGATGTCGCCATAGAGTCATAGACTCATTCCATCGAGTAACGTAACTTTTCTCCTTTTTCCCTCCTTCCCCTTTTATGCACTGCCCCGTCTACTCAGCTTAGTGAATTCGGTTACTACATAGTCTAGACTATGGCAGAGAGTCCCCATCAACTACTGACAGCAATACGGAGTATACAACACATCAACTCGGATCTATCTATAGAATCCCGCAAGTGGCGTTCCGTTACTACCGATGAACGAATGAACGCCTGTTCATCCTGCAGCCACAACAACCCCCCTACTAGTCCCCAATCGTGTCTCATTCCGGAACCGAACCGTAAAAATTTCACCAAAAGAACTGCGTAGCTTACTTAGTTAACTAGTGATCTCCCCAGCCCTCTCTAAAGTGGTTTTTCGGACCAACAATCCCACTCCGCTTACCCGGATGACGGCGTCCCCCTTTCCAATTGGACAGATTCGGTTTAACCCTGAGGTTATTTTGACCTGAGGAACTTCAAGCGATGAGTTAGAACTTAGTTCGGGGGCTAGAATTCTCCAAGTACGCCATAGTCCGTACTACTAGTGACTATGGTGGGGAGACCTGTCAGACGGTGAATGCTCGCAGCGTTACCTTTCTAGTATTGTGTATTAACTTGTTTTTGTATGTACTTGTTATTTGACTAATGTGGCTGGGTTGTTGAAAAAAAAAATGATTATGGTGTCATTCATGCAGTGAGTGAGGGACCCAGGATCTTGGGCCAGACCGAGTCCTTCGTGCTCTCGTGCTCGCCGTATTTCATTGGTGTAGTTTTGAACTCGTGTAGTCTTGGTCTTCGTATCGAAACACGTGTTTGCTTATACTGCGTTGTTGAGATATTATAATACAGCCGCTAGTATCTTGCTGTGGGCTCTTTTTTTTTTTTCGTTGCTGACACTGTGCTTGTAAATAGTACATACTTACTAGTAGGTGGTAGTACTAGTAGTAGGGCTGACATGTTTGTTTTCTTTTTGGCCTCTTCTTTTCTTCCGGAGCTAGCTGGGTCGTTCTAGGTTCTTGGGGTGGGCTGAGTGGGCGTTATTCTACGAGCTGAAAAGCGTGCAAGGGTGTACCTTGCTCTCTGAGTCTAGGATGCTTGCGTCGGAGAAAATGTGATTCTGGCTGTGATGGTTGGAATTTGGACTGTTGGCTTCATTTGTGCATTCTATCTGGGTTTCTATACCTGGGTAGCTTGGATGCCTTGATACCTTGCGATGTGTGATATTTCGACCACAAACAGATCATGCGGATATATCGATTAAAATCTTGACATGCTTGTCCCGCTCATTAACCAATGCCTCGAACCCCTTCTCTACAATCTCCTCCATACGGATCTTACTCGTGATCATAGACTGGGGCTTAAGTCTCCCTATCCTGCAGCGTCAGCAATCTAACCAAAAGAAACGCGGAAAAGCAAACATGGCAATACTGCCCACATACCTGAAGCGATGGCATCAATAACAGCCTCAAAATCGTCACCATCGAAAATCGCCGACCCGATGATATGCTTCTCCGACCCAACCAGCTCCCACGCATCAATCACCGGCTTCTCCTCCCACAGTGACACTACCGTCACCGTGCCCCGGGCTCGGACTCCCTTCAGTGCAGAATCAAATCCGGCCTGCACCCCGGAGCATTCGAAGGCGATGTCCGCACCCGCATCGCCCGACAGCGAGCGCACTTTCGCCTCGATGTCTTCTGCTCGAGGGTCTAGCACGTCCGTGGCGCCTAGGGTTGCGGCGAATCGTCGTCGCTGCGCTGATACCTCGGCTACTACTATGGATTCGACGCCGTGGGCTTGAAGTACCTGTACCACGGCGAGTCCGATGGGCCCTCCACCGACGACGAGGGCGGTGCGAGCTGTTGCCACGGGGCTGCGGGTCACGGCGTGCCAGGCTACGGTGAGAGGTTCGACGAGGGCTACATACATCCCTTAGTCTTCACACCTCAGTCTATAATAGATGATGTATCTTATACTTACCTCCGATATCAAGCGGGATCTCTTCCGGTAACAGTCTTGCCCGTTCCTCATCCACCACGACATGATCCGATAGACCCCCAGCATTACCTATACTCATTCATCAGCAAAGGTGACATCAAGAAGTAACACCGTAGCTCCAAAGGAATTTTGTCCCCAAAAAACTCACTGCTATACCCAATAAACCCCAGATTCCGACAACAGTTCACCCTCCCTTGTACGCAGCGAGCACAAGTCCCGTCATACAGGTTCGGCTTGACAGCCACGCGATCCCCGACTTTCACTCGCGTGACGTCTGCCCCGACTTCCTCGATTGTGCCGCTGAACTCGTGGCCTAGTGTTACGGGGAGAGTGGCGTTGGTGATTGGGTGTGGGGTTTCGGGCACGGTTGATGGGCCGGAGAGGTATTCGTGGAGATCTGGGGTAGGTTAGATAGTTGTTTCTCTTTTTCATAGGGTATGATGAAAAAGGTTAGGAGTCTGTGTAATGGGATTGTGGAACGTACCGCTTCCGCAAATTCCAACGAAAGAAGGTCGGATCTGGGTTGTTGTTAGTTTCTGGGGATGGTTCTGGCTATGCGTTGAGCTTGTGGTTTGTGATTTGCACCTTTACTTGGCCATTTTGACAGACGGGTTCGTCGATCTGGTCGATGCGGATGTCGCCACGTCCGTGGAAGCGAACTGCTCGCATTGTAGATTATGCGGTTTGATGTGGAGGAGGGTTGATGAGTAGAGATTGTATATGGTTCTTGCAGTGCGACAGGTTACCTATATAACGTTCATAGGTTGCCATACAGGGGGAAAGGAACCGGGGGTTGGGGACGCAAACATGGGGTATTTCCGGATCTAGAGGCGCTTCTCCGCTACTGAGATGTGGAGGAGTCTGCGGGGCAGAAGTGGGATTGATCTCAAAGAAGCGATTATTGAGGGGATACTAGTACAGTGTAACAGTAGTGGCACCTAGTGTATGTACATGCGCGGAAGTAAGTTATAATGGAAGATTTGGAGACAGAAGTCGTTTCACGTAAACACTGTTGCTTTTACTGCCATACTATGCACGCAAGTAGTTTTATATCCATACCATTCATAAATAATTGACGGACTTTCTGATCTAGAACTGCGCTCGGTTTTGTTTCTTTCTTTCTTTTTAATCTTGGTATACGTAGTGGTTATTCTCCTTTACCGAACGGTAGCTCCCTTCAAGCTCTTGACAGTGCAAACACCTCCCTGGGTAACCAGTTTGCCCAAGGCAGGCTTGCCTTCCTGGCCCTGCACAGCAGGAACAGCGCTAGCCTCGAAGGCAACCTCGAGATCATCGGTAGTTGTGAATCCGGGCTGGTAGGTCTCCCAGACCTTCTTCTTGGGGTTGAGCACCTTCTCGGGCTCGGCGTCGTTCCAGCCCTCGAAGTACACCCGAGATCCGGCAGGGGCATCAGCAGGAGGAGAGACGAGCTCAACGGGACCGGCATGGGAGTCTTCACCTTCCGCGACACGGGGAGAGGCTGCGAGAACCATAGCTGCGGACTTGATTCCACGCATTGTGACAGGCTTAAGGTTGCAGACGGCGACGATCTTACGGCCCTGCATTTCCTCCAGGGGAATAAGTCCGTTCAGACCCGAGCACACGGTACGAACAGTCTTGCCAGTGGCCTCATCCAAAGAAGTGTTATCGGTGCCGGGGGCATCACCGCAGTCAATAGTCGAAACGTAGAGGGAGTCGGCATTGGGGTGGTTGATAGCGCGAAGAATGTGGCCGACACGGAGGTCGATGGCGCATGGAGACGGGGGAGCAGCGGGAGCGGGAGCAGGCTTAGCCTTAGGCTGCTTCTCCTTCTTCTCCTTCTTCTCCTTGGGCTTGCCCTCAGCTGCGGGGGCTGCTCCCTCCTTAGGAGCCTCGGGCTTACCCTTTCCAACAACGAGGGGCTTGCTCTCGGCCGGAGCGCCGGCGTTCTGGGCAGCAGCCTTCTCCTTCTTCTTGCGCTCCTTCTCTTCCTTAGCGTCCACAGGCTTGGGCACAAAGCGCACATCATTCACATCGATGGCAATCTTTTCCTCCTCGGGGATCCGAAGTGCGAACAACCGGCTGTTCTGCACGAAATCAATGTAACGCACAATGTGGTGGTAGCCCTGCTCGCCAGTGCGCTCCTCCGGGCTCCATTTCTCTACTACAGGGGCCAGGAGAGCGTACGCCGCGATATCAGCAACGGAGGGCTTTGACCCGAGAATGGTGGTCCGCGTAGCCAAGTGACCATTCAGCTGTCCGAGGATGGTTGTGATGACGGGCTTCTCATCCTTGGTAAGAGCAGCCTGGAGACCCGAGATCGTTCCCAGCCATTGCTTGATGTCGGCTTCTTCCGGGGCGGAGAAGGTGGTCTGAGGGAAAATCTTGGGCGAGACGGTCAAGAGGTCGGTCTCTGTGGCATCGGGAGAGACAGCGGTGGGGTAAGAGCGGTATATGAGGGAAAGGAGGGAGGACTCTGGAGCGGAGTTGATGGCCATTTTTGCGAAGGGGCGGACGCGAGACAAGGGAAAAGATGGTGTGGTGGGAGGAGGGGCAACAGAAATGATTCCCAACTGCAGTCCCAAAGGTCGAACCAACCGCGGGGTTCTTCTTGCGGCCCGCAGAAGGGTCACGCCAGGCTTAAAGGGAGACAACTTGACTTATTTCCACAAAGATCCCAAACAATTGGGATCTTTTTAATACGTAAAGATCTTCCTTAAATAATGTTCATGAATCTAATCTAGTTGGACAGTATACAACACGCGATGTCCTTCTTGAAATGTACTCGCGAGCAGTTCAAGGGTGTATTTTTTCTCTTCATTTTTTTTTCCTGCTGCTTTTAGAGCTTCTAACCAGATTTGGTTAGGATTTCAATGCACCTGCATGACTCAGCATTCCAAAAGGCGTTTGTTTTAAGCATATCCAGATTAATGTTCGGTACACGATGATTTCCTAGGTGTAAACTTTCTCAACTTTAATCGGTTCTCTGGCGATGATCTACTCCATCTTATGGAGAACAGGAAGTTTTCGGAATTGGGCAGTATTTGCTGCCTTTGGTCCACAATCTGATCTTATCTGGGGTCTACAGTAACCCGCTGATACAGAAAGACAGGATGTATGTACAAAAATCTTATATTCTATACTCTATCTTTGAAAATTGTCGATTAATGTGACCAAAGCGACCGTGGCCGAACTATTTGGGGGATGCAACTCCCAGCGAAGGTCCCCGTAAGTCGAATACCACAAAGAAGGCCTTCAGGAACACATCTCCAAGGATTTGCATTGAGGAACCTTGGTTAGATTGAACGCCTCCGAAGCAAACTAGAAGTGGCTTATTAGCAATAAGTCAAAGGGGATCTGGATTATGAGAACTCACCCTTTCCACCGGTCGTCTTGTTGATACCAACCTCGGAGAAATTGATCAGATTGCCTGGAACTGTCGCCAGATGGTTGGATCCTATTGCAACTGAAATACTCGGCAGCGAGGCATTGCAGGGATAAATGTAACCGCTGGCACTGCTAGCATAAATCGCACCTTCAATCTTTGCATAGTAAGCGTCCACCACTTCTTGGCTGAGCAGCATAAGCGAGGTTCCAGTGTCCGCAATAGCCGTAGGATTCTCTTTGATGGTTTGTATATCTCCATCCGCAACAGCAAACTTCGCCAATTCGAACTGCCAAAATCCCTTAGAGGAGTCCACGCTCACGTTCGCAATGTCGCCCTGGTATTTGTCGTGATCGAGTATGCCGAATTCGTACTCGCCAACGCCGTTGGCTTTGAGGGACGCAGTCATAACAGGCTCCTGCAAACTGTCGGCGATGTTGTCGAAGAAGGTTTTCTGCTGCTTAGGCTTGACGGTATTGAGAGATGAGAATCCCAGTCCCACTAAACCGTTTGAGGTGGTGTCTTCAATGAACGCGCTGGATACCGTATCCGGAATGCCAATGGCTTGGTCTTTGACAATGGCACCCCCCACGTTGACAGTGTCCGTACCCACGCCACCGTACGCATACGAGGCATCACCATAAGAGATGTTGAAAGTAGCTCCCTCCATTTTCTTAAACGTGGAAGAGTTGGAAGGGTTATACACTGTACGACCCTTTTGAGCTTCTGCTGGGAGCTCCGTATTCATCACCCAACTGTAGAGTAACTGTCAACGACCAGAACCAACGGATCTCCGTAAGAAATCGCACTTACAAGTCAGCAGAGCCGGTGTCAAAGTTCAGGACAACTTTTTGACCGCCGATGATGACAGGAGAGACAAATGCAGCATCCCCCAGGACCGAGGAAGCACTAACAGCACCTTTTTGGTCCGGCTCGGTGACATCTTTCTTCTCAACGACAGCATGTTTCGTCATTATGGGTTCGAAATCATCCAGATCGATTCCAAGGTCCGTTGGGACAATGCCGAATTTCTCGTATGCTCTGCGCAAAGCAGTTGGGCCATGGACAGGCTCATTTCCGCGTCGTACCCGCTCAACCTTAAAGGACCTGCCTTTGAGTTGAGACTTTGAGCCCGATGGAAGTGAAAGCACACCACAGGCGATCGACAAGGTAATCAGGAAAGACAGAAGAAATCTCATGGTGGCGATCTTGTACTGCTTCTGAAGTTGTAATGAGCGATATTAAGCCTCTGCTAGAGGGGCTAGAAAAAGATGTTTCTTTACAAAGAAAGGGTATATCAATGAAACGAAGGTATATACCAGGGCCAAGTGCCTGACTTGGACGCCTGTATATGGTCAGGAAACAAAGCTCAGAGAAGAAAGCCGATCTTGCAAGCAAGGCGCTAGGGACTGAATTAGAATGGTATAGTTGGATATCTAAGAAAGAGAGCAATTAAAAGTAACCGTACAAAAAAAAGGAAGAAGAGGAAGGTGAAAAAAATTCACAGCAGAAGCATGGACTTCAGAAGCAGCCAGATGGAGCCATTTCCGAGATATACTACTTTGTGTGCAAGTCGTCCAAGACTTCTGAGACGGTTATATGGTCCACTCATAGGGGGCCAATAGACCATCCATCGTTCTACGGGAAGGCTTGGAAGCACTGTACTGGGTCCACCCGAAGGCGAGTCCAAGAATTGAATAGAGTAAAAGGAGCCAATCCACAGCGACGTGACGTTAGCTGTAGGGAGGGGGCAGTCTTGGTACCTCGCCCGTTAGTCAATATGGCTGACACAGTGGGTTGACTGATCAGTGTTTGGGTCGGCATGGCAAACCTTAGGCATTGCGGCTGTGGATATCACAGCCGCCGAAGCCACTCAGGCTTAGGAAGCTAAAGCACGGAGGTAAAGTTTTTGAAACACCCGGACTGGTGGCCCGCCAGCGGCAAACTTAGCGGCCAATCAGCGTCTCCAAGTATTGTTTCAGCTCGTCCAGCTGAAGCAGCGCTGCCTCCAACAGCCTAGCCATTCACAGCGGCGTCGGCAATCGAGTCACTCTTATACACTACATTTGTCCCATAAGACGCGGTACTGACAGGGATGATTTTCCCCAGCAATATTTATGGAAACGTGTGATTGGCCCTTGTTAAGGCTTTGGAACAATCATCGAAGTTCTATAGGTATGATTGGCTTTTTTGAAATCTGATAAGTATGATCTAGCGCTTTTGGACACGGAGGGGTCTCGACTGGTCGAGACCCAAGACTACTCCGGAGTTCTACTTATCTGCCTACGTACCCCATGGCTTGCGTCAACCTTGTGGATAAATACTGCAGCCATGAACAGCGAGCACTACTTTTCGAAGACCTGTCCAATCAGGGGTCGCTAGGATTTGGACACCAAAGACGAGTAAATTCCAATTTCTTACTCACAAGGAAGCTTGGGGGATGTTAAGAAGTGGGATTTCACTTTCTAACCAAGGCCAAGAATTATCTATAGTTTGGGTAACGTCGATCAACAGGGTACCCAATTTATACATAACGATTTTGCCAGTATAGTCATGCTTGGCAGTGCCGATTCTCTCCTCATGAGGCAGGTGGCAGCCCTGAGAAATCCTTAGTGGAGCATACTGTGTGGATTAATCATTACGGAGTATAGACGGGACCGACTTGTCCCTAGATTTCCGCACCGCACATTCTAAGGCTTGGCTTTTGACCGTGTCCCTACAATGTACTACGGAGTATACGGCACGATACGAGCTGGGAGCGCTGGTCGCCGCCACTGGTCTGGAAGCTGATGCTCACTACTCCGTAAGCATAACGTATTTAATACTCATCAAGTTAATTAGATAACCTCGAACGATCTGCAGTGGTATCAATCGTTTGTATGCCAAGGAACGCCGAAGTCTCGAACAGTTTTAACCCCCAATGCAACCGCGCTTGAAAACAAAAGATGGCCGGAAAAGAGAAAATGCAAACATCACTCTGCTGTATCATCCGGTAGCACAGTATCAGGGTCTTCTCCAACCAACTGTCCGACCGCGCGCACCACCTGTTTGATTGCCTTTGCCGCCGGGCTATCTGGGAAGCCATCTACAAAGCTTTCGCCGTAGTCACAGGCCATTCCGATCCTAGGGTCGAGAGGAACCGCCCCTAGGAACGGGATGCCCATCTTCTTCGCTAACCGCTTACCACCGCCCGTCGTGGCCCGGAAAATCTGGCTTTCGGTGTTGCAGTTCTTACAGACAAAGCCACTCATGTTCTCAACTAACCCCAAAACTCGAATACCAGCCTTGCGGCAGAAGTCGATCTCTTTCCTAACATCTAATAGAGATACCTCCTGTGGTGTAGTGACAACGACAGCACCGTCGACTCCGGAGTCCTTCAGGAGAGAGTTGACGGATAGATGCTCATCCGAGGTGCCCGGTGGCGTGTCGATAATAAGATAGTCCAGCTCACCCCAGTCCACATCCTTCAGGAACTGTTTGATCAGACCATTCTTCTTTGGCCCTCTCCAAATCACTGCATCATCCCTATTGGGTAGCATGAACTGCACGCTCATTGCGCCTAGGTTGTCTGTCACCCACACCGGACTCCAGCCTGCGTTGCTCACGTGAATTGTCTCCGATTCCACCCCCATGAGCTTTGGTATTGAAGGTCCAGTGATATCAGTGTCCATCAAGCCAACCATCGAGTCAGGATTCGCTGAAAACGCATGCGCGAGGAGAGAGGAAAAGGTCGATTTGCCTACCCCGCCTTTTCCGGATAGTACAAGGATTTTGTGTCGGACCTGGGAGAGTCTCTCTCGGATAATTGGGATATCGGGATCGGGACCTTTCGGGGTAGAGGCACAGATCTGTTGATTGGGGCATCCCGCGCAGGCATCACCTTGACCTGCCTGCTCCGACTCAGGGCCAGGGCAGTGCTCTGGAACTGATTAGCAAAACATAGGGAAACAATACCTCCGATCGAAGAAGTAACCACATACCTGGCTCCGGAGCAACTAGACTCGGCGACATGATGTAGTATTATCTCCCAGCTATTGCTCTAATATAGAAAGGAGGATAAAAAGAACTTGTACAAACGCAACATTTGATAGAAACTGAGATAAAGGTGGCGGAAGAAATGCTTGATAATCGGGTGTGATTAGATAAGGTTACTAGCTTACAAACATTCTAGTAGCGATTGGATATCCTACGTGCGGTGTCGGAGTCTTCGATAAGAGCGATCTCATAAACCCTTAATGAATTCCTTCGATACTATATACAAGTAATTGAAAGTCCAGAGCACTGATTCCTTCACTGACGATGCAATGCTCGTTGTGAACTTCAAAGAGCGGGTGACATGACATCCGAACCTACGCGAGTTAGTGAGGGGAGACCAAGAGAGGGGCAGCGTTGAATTCCAAGTACATAAACTGGCAAAAACCGAGGAGGCCTACTACACCGTACATATGTTAGTAAAGTAATTTACCAATAAATCTAAATATATACCCCGAGTACGCAGTGAAATAATAAATCTATCAATAAAATACTGTTATTTCTAATATACCAGCTATGTACCTAATCACTGTCTCATTACGGAGTACTCTGGACACCTCGATATAAACTCGACCAATTCATTAGATTACTCCTCAGCTATTCCATTCTACTTTATCAGAGCGCTAGAATGCGTTTTTAGAGTTTTAGGTGTCTTTATATATCTAATCTTAGGTTGAGTTTGTGATCATTTGGATTCCTGGCTAGGGAAAACCTGACCCGATACCATGAAGTTTTAAACCCGTCCCGTACTTCGTACCCCGACCACTGATTTGTGATTTTAACCCTTCAAGTCCTTTGGGTCCATCTCATCAATTACGCGTTTCCTATCAGTCATTAGCGAACTGTGTGCACATTTCTTATGCTCTCAATGGATTTGGCCTTTGAGTAGTGCTTGAAAAAGTCTGTCGCTGTCTATACAATCGAAAATCCCACCCTTTTCAATTGGAATGAATATTGTCTCTCACCAGTACTGCGGCCCTTGCAGAAATGTATGCGAAAGCTGTCTGACACGCTGCCTGTCTTGGAGACCAGAGAGCAATCCAACGCCCCAGTAATCGATGCCATACGTATGCTTCAAGGCATCGGAGACTTCGATGCCGGGTGGTCGGGGGTCCACCTCGATCAACCAGACTGAGGGCTTTTCCTTGGCCAGAACACAGCGCTCAGTTAAGTCGAGCACATTGTCTTTCGTCGTAAATTCCATGCTTGAGTTCGCGATCCGCGCTTCAAGGTGGAAGACCCCGTCCCGTCTGACACAAGCTTCGATGCAGCGAGTCCCGAAGGAGGGCCAGCTCATCAGCGGGAAGACAGGATGGAAAGACACCTCCTAGTTCAATAAAGCTTTCAACAACATTTTCGTCGCCGTTGACATCCGCACCTTTGGGGAATTCGTCGGATACTTCGAAGTGCTGGAACAGTAGACCATGATGGCACCTGATCATTAATCCGGTTCCGTATTATCCCTGCATCATGGCTTGCAGCATGCATTAGTCGATTGTGTTGCTGAGCTATCCCCACCTCTCCGCGAGAAACGAATCGTATCCTTGCGTTATATTAAACATGGGTGGGTAGGATGTGGATATTGCATCCTGCGCTTATAAAAAGGTCTGTCACAATTGACCTCTTTGGGTAAAGCAGTAGAAGTCATTTTGAACAATGATTAGCTGTGCCCCAGAGTGAAAGTTTGCTAATCACGGGACCGGCGCAGGAAATGTAAGTGAAGAATTCTATGCTGTGCTGTAAGATGCATGTAGCCATGGACAACATTCTTTCCGAAGACCAACCTGCTGCCATCTTTGAAACAAGGTGGAGAAACCAATTCCCCGTGAATAGTATAATATAGACGGGCTAGAATAGAAAGAGCTGACGTTAGAATATAAAGCAACGAAGAAGTCATGACCTACATATCTTAAAACATACCGTACACTGTAGAAACACAATTTTGCGAAGTACTTTCTCACTAATTGACTTACATATTTGAGCAGCCAACCACGTAGTTTAGGCGTACTACCCGATTCGGAGCTCCGATCGGCGGGGGAGACGCCGTAGCGTAAGCAGACTTCTGGATTTTCCGTTTCCAAACCTGCTCAGAATTTGCCTATAAGTCTGTAAATTACTCCGACAGATAGATAGCAAGTGAAATATAGACTTAAGCAGTTATTTTACAATTGGCGATTCAACCAATAGACTAGCGTGATGTAACTAATCGTTACGAGCTTAAAATATGTCTAGTCAAGTTACCACCAGCCACGTCATGCAATACAAATGAAATGTCTGACGATGGCATGGGAAGTGAACATTCGAACTATATCTACTAAACATAACAAACAGACAGTATATATAAAAATCTAATTCTGTATTAAAATAGATATTTAAACTAGTTTACTACTTCCGGCGATAGTATTCGTAAATAAATATATTAGAAAACCCATGGCCAAATTATATTACCGAGACTTAACTATAAATAAAAATCTTATAGAAGATAAAATAATTAAGATAAATAGACTTTCGGATCCTGTGTACCTTATAAAATAATAATCTTTATCGAGCCTAGTATTAGATAAATTTCAGCCCTAATCTAGCAATAAATTAAGATCTTAAAATTAACTAAATATAAGGCAATCAATTATATACTATTAAAATAATAAAACTTGAACTTTATGGTTTATAAAGCCTACATTCTTTTCCTTCTCTTGTTTTTAATTACTAATCTCAATTAGTACCCTCGTCTATTTATCGCTTGGATCTAGGATCCGTGAAGGACAAACTGACAGTCCCTACTACGTCCTTTTCCAGGTCGGCTAATCCTGTGATTCAACGAATCCATCGACCATAGACAGCCGTGAGAAGGAGGTAGAATCTGTTTCGGTTTGCCCCGATGGGAGCTGGACTGAGGAGAGATAAGAACAGTCTCAGGAGATAGTGCGGACCCAAATACTGGAAGATCTCTTTTGCGTCATCATTTCCCCGGCGTTCAGTGCTTTTCGGGACCTTTGGATGTGTATGACCGTCGACAAAGAAAGTGCTTTGGGCCAGAGGATCATAGCTTAACAGTAGCGTTCTGCCATACATGGAGGTCCTCTTGCGACGAATGTGCTGGCGGGGGCTTCAGGGCGCTGTGACGCGCAACTAGAGGGGGCTGCGGGTAAATGCGAGCAGGAATAAAGGGCCTGGTACAGAAAGCAGAAAGAGTTACGGCGGAATACCAAGTCCACATCTACTTAGTGGTCCTGGTCCTTAAGAGGAACAAACCACACAGTTTAGCTCTTAAAGACTTGCAAGGTTGCAAGCCCCACGAACATTTTGTACTACCTAAAGCTATGCTGCGAGGATTAGGAATACAGAACAGTAACGTGGCATTAATATCCATCATTACTTCGGATTCAGGTCTATGTTTCTCCCAATCGGGGCAACAAATTGTTCGCTGTGGGAAAGCCCTCGAGTCCTTGGTACCATGGAATGAAATGGCGGAGTGTACTCAACTATGGCGCGCGGGTTTGGGTATTCAGTCTGATTAGACCAAGATATGATAATATGATCATAGTACCAGACAAACTGAACCCAGTAGATATTTATAGCCTACAGAAAGATGAAATATACCGTCGCTTGTCTCGCTTCGCTTCCACACGAAGTAGATCAAGACAAAACCACAACCACCAAATGAGTATCTCAGATCAGTCTCCAAGGGTCCAGCACAAACCACGTAGTCCAGCATATCCGAGCTCATTCGTGCAGATCCGTTGGACCTGTATATTTCTCTCATTCGAAGGTCCAACTCGCAGTTGTCTTGGCACGATCTATTGATTCAGCCCCCTCTTCAGCCGCACACTTGCAGCCTGGAAACAGGGTCTGCCTACATATATTAGCATCCACTCAATAGTTTCAACTAGTTCATGCAGGGCTAATCACACTCATTGTTTACGTCATGAGTCTTATGTCCAAGGGACTGAGAAAGACATAAAAGGTGACTCTTGCACTGAGGAAAAACACGAATATCAATGTCCATCTCTCACCATCTTTCACCACTAAAGAACCATCAATAGTTTGATCTGAACTTCACCATGCAACTTATCTCTATCCTGACCTCCCTCGCCTTGACCGCCACCACACTCGCCGCACCCGGCACTGATCTCAAGGAAGCAGAACAAATAGATTCAACTTCCAAGGCCGCCCAGGCCGGTAACTGGGAGTATTGTGCCACAGACTTCTGGGTACGTTATAAAATTTATACCGTCATCTTGATTTTGAATTGGTCATTAAGATAGTGCAGTGTGATCCTTTGACAGACTACTACCAAGCAGGTGGTTGTTATCAGCAGGCGGATTGCCGGAACAAAGCGAAGAGTATGGATACCACGAACTTTAGCTGCGGCTACTTCCGTCCGTACACCTGCTGGGTTGTGAGTTTTCTCTGCCTTCATGATAAAACTTCGGTGTCTCATTAGTTATAGTATACAGATTAGATGTTGCCGGGTTTATGGCCGCGGTTTGGCCGGGCTCCTTGCCGGAATAACACGATTTCCGAGACTTGTCGTCTTGGTAATGATAGCCCACATAACCAATGCAATTCAAACTACTATAACGTCGAAGACGGTCAATCCCGAGGACTTTAGTTAGATGAGCACCTCAACGAGTATTCTAGAGTACCTTATATAGGAATATAGTTGACCGTCGGTGGTTCCATAACCGACACCTACCTCCTAACTGGACATGTAGGCCTGTAGTCGATATATCGCACCCTGCGCACCCCTCACTTTCCCCTAATCTTACAACATTTCTCTAGGATGATAGAACTGTAATCCCTGTAAAAGAGTAATGAGATCCTATACTACGGACCTGTAAATATTTAGCTGAGCTCTGCTTTAGTATAAAGAGTATGGCTCAATAATATATCTCTAGATTATAGCACAGATAACATATCTGATGGACGGGCTTCCCATTCCTCGGGGTGATGCATGGCGCATGGTGGATGTGAGGTCTGATGATCTAGCCTTTGTGGTGTTTACGAGCGGTAGCACCGGTCGACCCCAAGGTGTAATGCATACTCATAATCGCCTGACGTCGGAGCACAAATCCTACAGTTGGAACGCTGAGTACAACAATGGGGCCAGGATTATACAATTTGGGTCTTATGCATTTATTGCTGTTTCCTATAGGTGGACTATCGTGGCTTGTGGATCCGCAAGACGTGAACAAGTTAGTCCCCATAGGTGCAGTTGGTGAGATTGTCTTTGAAAGTCATGAACCAGCGACTGGGTATCTGAATGATGCGGAGGAGACCGCCCAAACTTTCATCAGACCGCCTGTTTGGGCGTAAGAACGAGCTGCTGCCACAGGTTGCAGATACTTACAAATGGGAGACCTGGGAAGATACGAGATAAGATGGTAGTCTGTCAATATGTGGGCGGGCCGATGCTCAAGTCAAGGTGCGTAGGACGCATACAATACCCACTTTGTCTCTCATAACACACGTACTTTTAGATTCATGGACAGCGTGTTGAGCTAGGAGACATTGAGTCAATCCTCCGCGGTATGCTGCCGCCAAAATCAGAAGCTATCGTGGATCTGGTCCGGCCATTTGATGCCCCTGATCGACATCAGAAATTTGCTTGCAGACTCACCAGGTAAATGCTGTGAGCCTGGAGCACACTTATGCTGCAGGACATGAGGTAATTGGCTTTATTCAATGCTATCTCGTAGCTTCGACGATATCTAGATCGAAGGACCGGTCTCTCCTCGCCCAGTAATCGAGTACATTCAGCATCCGTGACAGACGTGAGGGCACACATCAAAATTGCGAACATCAGTGACTGCAATTCTCGACGTGTTTCCGTGACCCTCAACGGCTTTCGTCAGTTTCTCGCCCTCAGAGGGCGCGTGCAAGATCATTGTGACGGGGCGGATGTTGGACAGGTATATTGGCCACAATATGCGAAAATGCTGCTTGGTGGGGTAGTACGATTCTATAGAAGGAGTCTGCGGCGAGAGACGGAGAGCGAGTGCGCTTGCCTTGTACCCAACCTGTGTGTCAGATGCAACTTCTTCATCATCCTCTTTGTTAGAGGATGAGTCTGGAAACATGGCCCCATCATTTAGCTAATTCAGGTCTTAGTACTGTCCTTCGATACAGTCAATGGATTACAACGGAATATCACACCTCTTGCCCTATCCTAGTCCACAGATCGCCCTCGACGTAACGACTCCGCTTTCCCATGACAATCAGTTGGCCATTGGGAGCAACAGCAGCGTCTATTGTTTCCCGTGAAGGGGTCTTGTTCCGGCGAGGAGAATGAGTGATGGCCCCCTGTAAAGAGTCGGCGGTGGTATCGACATCCACACTTAGATTCTTGACAGCCTTATACCGGTCAAGTCCGGTGCGCAGCTTGTTCCGTGACGAGGGGAAGCGACGGCCACCTTTCTGCGCTGACGTTTCTCCGTTTTGGGCTGGGAAAAATCACACACAGCATTGTGTCTGATGCAATTGGAGCAATGGACCACCCGATCACAGCGTACTTTGCGGTGCGCGCAGCGTAGACAAGATAGGGGCTGGAGACCGTTTGCTAGCGGTGGCCCAGCATATGTCGCTGCCATCGTTGACATAACCTCTTACTCTCCGGATGCAACCCTAACTCCACTCTCCACACTGTCGGTCGTTTGCGCGGCTTCGCCTAAATGATTAGAAAACATTAAGTGAGATGCGAATCTCGCCAGAGGCCCACCGACTAAGTATTTCCGCCACTCATTATCCTCATTATTACCATTACACAGTACCAGCGGCAATTCTCAGTTGAAACGCGCAGCGTTTTGACCCACCTCGGATCTTTGCGAGAGCTTGACTCCGGAGTAGTGTCAGGGTCCAGCGTCTTGATTCTGGACAGCGGTCTTGGACCCTTGGCTGTAAGCACGGATGAGTTTGACACCTCTATGAGGTGGCATTTTGACCCATACTAGTTCTAAATTAGATTCGAATACTCCGAAGTATAGCCGATTAGATAACCGCTATGTCTCTTTTCGTTCCGCTAATCAAAGCCAGTTGGAACCATCCAGTGGTTGACTTAATTATAATAGTCATTTCTTTGATATGAACTCTATATTCTCACCGGCGATACCCGACAATTTCTACTCATCTGTATGAGCCTGGTTTCTGCAGGGGGGTGGAGAGACTAGGGTACCGGTAAAGAGCGCTAAATTGTCGATTCGGTAAGGAGTACTTCTCCGTCCGTATTTCAACCTTTTAGCGCCGTATGTAGATGTCCTTCTACTTTAAGACGGGTCTTTATGGCTTTTGTGGGTGTGTAGGACCATATCCTTCTCTTTCTCTACTGCTTGCCCTTTCTCCTAAGCCCCCTTCCCTTTATCGCCCGGGAATATCATAAAATGGAAACATCTCCGACACCTCAGCCGCCACTCCGGATCGGGACCCGACGATCCAACCTGGCCATGGTCCAGGCGGAGGGCATTCGGAATTGCCTGCAAAAGATTGCCCCGGATCGATCGTTTGAAATTGAAGCCCTCCGCACGCTGGGTGATCGAGACCAGTTAACGGCGCTGTATAACTTCGGTGCCAAGAGTCTCTGGACTACAGAGCTAGAGGAAAAGCTCAATGCCGGCGAACTGGATGTCATTGTGCACTGTCTAAAAGGTGATTAACATATCTTTCCCATCTCTGAATCATCATGCTCAACCGCAGACCAAACGTCGACTGTTGACCGGGGTTAGACATGCCAACGAGCCTTCCCGACTCCTGTGAGCTCGCAGCTATTCCGCCCCGTGATGATCCCCGGGATGCCTTGATCGTGAAGGCTGGCCTGCCCTACACGAGCTTGAAGAGCCTCCCCGAGGGCGCCGTGGTAGGCACTTCATCCGTCCGGCGCTCAGCCCAGCTCCGCCGTCTCTATCCCCATCTCCGCTTTGCCAATCTCCGCGGCAATGTAGAGACTCGTCTCGCTAAGGTGGACAATTCCGATAGCGAGTACACATGCATGGTGATGTCTGCTGCGGGCCTTGAGCGGGTAGGCCTTGAGCATCGGATTAGCCAGTACCTGGGCTCTAAAGATGGGGGTATTCTCCACGCTGTCGGACAAGGTGCCCTGGGCTTGGAAATTCGCAAGGGAGACAGGAAGATGCAGGAATTGCTGGGTCAGTTGGCTGACCAGCAGTCCACTCTTGCTTGTCTCGCTGAGAGGTCTCTTATGAGGACCCTTGAGGGTGGGTGTAGTGCTCCCATTGGGGTGGAAACGGAGTGGATTTCTGCGGGTGCCTTGAGCATACATGCTATCGTTGTTAGTTTGGACGGTACTAAGAGTGTCGAGGACACTATTGTCTCGAATGTTAAAACTGTCGAGGAAGCAACGGCACTCGGGAAAGAACTCGCGGCTAGACTGGTCAAGGCTGGTGCTGGGGAGATTTTGAACAATATCAATGCCAACCGACCTCCCAAGAACTGATCTGGGTTACGTATCAGAGATTCTGTGCTGGCGCTCTTCTTATTTTAGGGGAGGAGGAGAGGAAACGGCTGTTGTGTTCGTTCTTGTTAGTTCATAAAAAATCCCGCCAGCTGTATAGTAGCGGGGATTTTATGGGCACAAATAGACGGCTCTAGGATTGTCGCTATGCAGGTGTCCGGTGAGTTCGCTACGATCAATGCTGCCCGCGCTGTGGGGTGTTCATTTTCAAGGACATGGCCTTTGAGTCGACTGAGATTATTGTTCGCTCCGGGGCGGATGCTCTCCGGAGTTCCTGGATTGGTTGTGAGTGGAATATGTATATAAAATATTTTCTTTGTATGTCAGGCAATTTGTCACGTCAAAAAACACCTCTAACATTATTTTTTGATTCGAATGGGAAATACGGAAGAATAATTCTGAAGTCGTCCACTTGTGTATGTCTTTACCTTAGCGAGCTCAGGCCCTCCGCTTAATGCGCCCTAAACTAGCAAATTCTCTGCGCCTCGCCATCTCCCGCCTTAGGCCTTCCACGGCCCGATAAGAAGAACGTTAATGACGGAGAAATTAGCATAACTACGCCAAGACAGGGCTAGGACTTGCTCAAAATAAACTACCCTATCAATAGACAGGTCGAAACCCCATGTTCTTTTAGAATAGCTAGACAACGGCCCTGCAGCAGATGCATACATAGCCCCCTTACTTCAGGCAGTTTGCCCGGGACAGGACGTCGATATTGAGGATTATGGGCTCCAGCCGTTCTTATTCGCCAAACCAGACCCCAGATCTCCCTCTTGGCTAGGGCTGATTATGGTATGCAGAGGAAGGATTACAGGAATGCATGAGATTGTGGAGTAGCTGCAGAACTAAACACATTAGCTCACATGTATAAGTGATTGACATCGGTTAGAAACATAGCCACGCCCACCAACTTAACCTTGCAGTACCAAACTACATTGAATGGAGCGAGGAGAGACTCCCTGATTATTATCTTGGAATCAGCGTGAGGAAGGGTTATAAAAGGAAGGGAGATTCCTGTGAAGTTACCTGATTATCTATCTACAATTCAAGGCAATATCACGAGAAACCCCAGACAAGAAACCCATCTCAGTAATCAACCAAAACTATCCACATGTACAGTCTCTTCTCCATCCCTTCCAATTTCCAAGATATGAGCTGATGAAAGTCCCAGTCTGCTATACAAAATGCGCTTCACCACCATCACGATATCTCTCCTCATCTCCCTTTCAAGTGGTGCTCTAGCCGCTAGCATTCCTTCTCCGCACACGTTCAACCCCCCCGGTCCTCGACAAACGTGATGATTGCTCATGTAGCTGTGTGGATGACTGCGGGACCAACTGCGCCGCCTTCGGGGGCACCCCCGGCAGCCAAATGGCCCAGGGGCTTTGCCTTGCTACGTGCGGTGATTCATGTGGGTGTGGCCCGACTGAGGTTTGCAACAATAAGGAAGCTTTGGAGAATATTTGTAAAGTCTTTAAGGAGAGTTCGGATGTCAGGGCAAAGATTATCGGGCCATATTTTTGCTATCTTGCGGAGCAGGAGTAGTCACTAAAGGCGAGGGGAGTGCATATATCTTATTCTCTGCAGTAATTTTTCTCTGTGTGTCTTGGAGGTTTTGTTTTTGTTGTCTATCTATTTATGCTTGTTTGGGAGTTCCTCAATCTGTGACCTAATTAGTAAACATTGAGAGACCACATTCATCTTCTATCAGTTTCAGCAGATAGGGTCCAGGTTCGGCAGTGTTCGACCAAAACGTAATTTATTCCCTTGAACAGATGATATTGTGCAAAGAGCATATCGGGAAAGCCACAATCTCAGGATTAGGAGGAGTTAGGAAAACGCAAATTACATTACTAAAGAGCAGAGCAAATGCATACTCTATATTATGGATCTCATCCATTCCTAATTAGGGCTGAAGCCATCGAGCAAGTCTACCACGATATCAAACAGCATTTAGGGGTGAAAGATGTGAAATCTGATAAGATAAAGTAAGCTGAGAAAAGATATCTTAGCCTGAGTTATGGTCCATGGTTGCTGGTTATTGATAATGTTGACGATATATAGTTCTTGTTGCCATTTCGTCTATAGTGTTCTTCTGCCACCGCTTTGCTCGGAGGCGGTGGCAGAATTTAGGACCGGACCAGCAAAATACTAAACAACAACAGTTAACAGTTACTATAAGAAAACATAGATGTTAGAAATTATTGTTATAGAGATATAAATTACAATATATCCGATCAAGTTTTATTGACCTCATACTATTTCTAGTTTGCATGGGTATGTTTGGTTGAACAGGTCCTGTTCAACGGTAACCTGTACCAAACGATATACGGACTAGTATTCTGTACTAAGACCCTTAAATTACTAGCGCCACGACTCCTCTCAACATCCTATAAACCATGCCCAGGAGGGTAATGACGGGTCCTTCTTCTCCATTCCGGGCCTTTCTGCCCTTGCCAACTGAAACCCGCACTGCCATCATGATTGGCCTTGCCAGGCCACTAACCAGTGCTGTTGCTTTCCCCAGTCCGCGAGTTCCACTTCTGCAGTATTGTGCTCGTGGTGCTGTCTTGCGCACTCTTGTCTCAACGTTTCGCTAAGGGCATAAATTAGAACGATGGGCCAAATCCCTCACAAGAAAAATACTTCTTCTCTCCAAAATTTTCCAAACCGACCCAATGCTTCAGCATTTTGCGCTGTTTTAACCACAGCAACCATTGACCTGACCTAACGCAGTGGATCTCCGCTTCACATGACGCAGGCCAATCATAGAACATAAAATAAAACCCGCCCTGTTCCCCCTCTCACATGCCTCTGCCCCTACCCTTGATCCCTCGCCGCTTTTTCAACATTTTGCTCTGCTGAGTCTCAATCATGGATCGTGGACTTTCAACAAGCACCCGAATCGATGATGAGGGCCTTCGGGAGAGGAATGTGGCCTCTCAGTCTACCTCGACTCTTAGTCCCGAGGCTCTCACGGCCACTGGTGACGTAGAGCTCAAGGACAAGACTGGTAAGGACTGCAAGACATTTGGTCGGACACCTGATGGTACCGGTACGTGCTTTTCTTCCTCGAGAATCAAAGCCTATTTTATGCATTGGTTATATATCTCCAAGGAATATGTGTGATTGTTGCATCTGTGCCTGTCATGGCGGATAAATAAGCTAACTCGTGCCCCTCAACAGTATTCACGGTGCCGCAAACTCATGACATGGTCTCTCAACTCTTGTCCCCCTCGGAACCAAAGAATCTCTCTGACGTGATTGTTCTCGCAATCCTTGGTGCTCACATACTTCTTCTATGGCAGCTTCCCACTGGTGCGAAGGTGCCTGTTTTTGCCATCATCTACCTTTTCTGGCGTGCGGCCTACAACGCTGGAATTGGATGGCTTCTTCATAACCAATCTCACCACAAAACACTGGTCCGCTGGGCTGAGAAAACCAAGGTCTTTGTGAATCCCGCTACGGGCAAGAACCCCCATCCTAACGTGTACAACTTTTTTAAGCGGGAGCTGGAAACTAAGATTCCCCACGACTATTCATTCGATGAAGCCCCAATTGAGTATAACACATGGCTCGTTTTTAGACGGCTTGTGGATCTGATACTAATGTGCGACTTCGTGTCCTACTGTCTCTTTGCAATAGCTTGTAGTCACCACCCTGTCAACGAGAGCGTGTTGATGACTGTCCTGCGATGGTCCGCCGGTATCGTGTTGGTGCTGTTCAACCTTTGGGTCAAGCTCGACGCTCATCGGGTGGTAAAGGACTTTGCCTGGTACTGGGGCGATTTCTTTTATCTCATTGACCAGGAACTGACGTTCGACGGCGTCTTCGAGATGGCACCCCATCCAATGTATTCGGTTGGCTACGCTGGCTATTACGGTATCTCCCTGATGGCCGCGAGCTATAAAGTGCTTTTCATTTCTATAATCGCCCATGCGGCTCAATTCGCTTTCCTAGTGCTTGTCGAGAACCCACATATTGACAAGACGTACAATCCTCCACCGTCCCGCAAGCGTTCAGCAGAGCAGGAAACTGGATCTGTCTCAAGCCGCACTGCCGATTCTCCCATTGCGCCAACGCCGATTGATGAACAAATCCCCCACGCGCCAACCTTTTCAAGCAGCCCACCGCAGTCAGTCCATGAGCTATTAGGACTCCACAATCTGGACCTGTATCGGATAACGGATACTTCATCTGTTCTTATCCAGTTCCTCGTATTTGCTCTCACAGTGTTGACACCCTCTACACCTTGGTACCAATTTCTTTTCGTAGCTAACGCTGCTGTGTGGAGACTTTGGTTCTCGATCGGTGTGGGGTACATGCTCCATCGCCAGTCGAATCATAAGGCCTGGACCCGACACTTCGTTAAGTATGGTGAAACTCCTCAGGAGGCATGGAATCAGTGGAAAGGCACGTATCATTTGAGCATGATCATGTGTTACGCCAGTTTCATTGCTGCAGTATGGAAGATGTACAACTTTCCTGCTGATTGGGGGTACGGCCTGGTCTTGCTCCGCCATGTCTTGGGAGCAGGCCTCATTAGTTTACAAATTTGGACTTCGGTCAGCATCTATGAGTCTCTTGGTGAATTTGGCTGGTTCTACGGTGACTTCTTCTTTGATGGCTCGTCCAAGTTGACGTATAATGGGATCTATCGTTTCTTGAACAACCCTGAGCGTGTACTGGGTCTGGCCGGCGTCTGGGGCGCGGTTCTTATCACCAGCAGCGGGGCCATAACTTTTTTGGCCCTTCTCAGTCACATTCTCAGCCTAGCTTTCATCCAATTTATCGAGCGTCCGCATATGCAGAAGCTGTATGGCCAGAGTCTGCGACAGGATGCGGGGCTTGTGAAAAGCCTGAAAAAGTCACTGCCACCTACTCTTAGACAGCTCCACGGCAGCGTGGATAAGATCTTCGACGAGTCATTCGAGTTTATCGAAGAGATTATCGAGACGGCACGACCGAAACTCGCTAATGGTGTCAACACATTCGTGAAGGATACCACTGCTCTCTTCCAGAGTTACCCCGCCCGTGTCACCATCTCACGCATTGACGAAGATCTGGCCGGATATGATTCGCGGGACTATTCCCTAGAAGTTGAAGGCACTGACTCATCCTCTTTGGCTGAACATGATCAAAGCACTGGTAGAGAGGGCGCTAACGCTCGCATGCCCCTTGATAGACGTGGTGACCTGAAAAACCTTGTTTTCGAATATGGTGCGCCGATTCGGGTCAAGTGGACTGCACCTCTGAATCATAGCAAGAAGGACTGGATTGGCTTGTACAAGGTCACCGATAATACATCCCGTGAAGTTACCCGGGTTTCGTCTCAAGGAAGGTGGATTGCCGTCAATGAAGGCGCCTACGATAACTTGACATGTGAAAAGGGAATTGTTAAAAGCGATGTTGTTATCAAGGCTACACAACAGCAGGATGGGGACAAGCGCGATCTTGCAACCGGCGAGGTTATATTCTCAGGTGACAAACTTTTCTGGACACAAGGCGTCTTCGAATTCCGCTATCATCATAATGCCAAACATAACGTCATGGCAATCTCCAGACCATTTGAGATTCGCATTGGTCGATATGAAGAGGAGGATGACCATGAACTTACACAAGCGTCCGTGGAGAAGAGCCTCTTACCCGTCATCCGCAGCTGCTTCGATCGGGATCCGGAGATCGCTCCAGAGGCCGTAGACGAGCCGTTCGGAAGTCTGGTGGAGCGCGACGGTAAATTCGCTAAGCGGGTTGTATTCGCCGTACACCAAATGTGAGTTTTTTTTCCCCTGGATAGTCATTTTCTTTGCACTCATACTAACTTTTGGCCACAGGTTTGGTGTTGAATTCGCACCTGGAGTTGTTCAGGCCGATGGGACTGTCCGCAACCTCGCCTGGAGGGTGTGCAATGCGAAGAGGGTCCTGGTATGCACACATATATATATCCCAAGACCACCGCTTGATCACTAACTCCTATCTTCTACAGGCTCCTTACAGCATGTCAAGAAACGGCGCGTCCACCCCGACCGAGAGGAAAGAGTAAGGTGTAAAAGTCACTTGGTGCTTCTCTAATCAACGATATGATATACTTGATATGCGCCACGACAAACTTCTGGACATGATTGTGTGGTGTCTGCGATTATTATTGGGAAGGAGGCTTCAACGTAAAATCATCAAGAGAACGAGGAATGGCTAGGAAGCGAGTGGACACACTTGCTTACTTTTTCTGCATCCAAGATGTACTGTTTAGCTATGCATTAACCTCGCCCCGTACATATCATGAATATGAAATACTATTTTCTTTTACGGCTAGATGATCTACAGCAATAGATAGGAGGGACAAAAATGTTTAAAGGAAGTGATTTCATTATTTCTGCCAAAGGTGGCCAACACATTTGCGTCTATATAGTTTTCGAGCACAAGTCTACAATCTGTCCATCTGTCAGCACAATGTGCTATCAAGAAGCGCAGTGTGTAATCGTAAGGAACTACCCGATATACAGGGCAGTTGTAACGAATTGATCAGCCAAGCCGGTTAATTCATCCCATCCCCTGCCAATCGCTACCCCTCTCCAAGCCGTCAAAACGAACAGCAAGTCGAGGCATAGAAACTGACACAAGTCAAGCATAGCATACAAAACTAACAGAGACAGCGCAGACATACAACGATATGAGCCCACTATCCGAAACTCCACAACCTTCCTCCCAGTCGTCACACCATCTTTCGACGGTAGACAAATGGTCCAGTATGAGGGAGATGGACGAATGGATCATTGTAATAGACACTGCGTGTTGGCCGACGCAAGCTCGAGGGGAGATTCTCCAAAGGAGATCATTGAATGGATTGACTAGTTGTCATCATAAAGGTTGGATGGTAGGTGTGTTCAAGTGTGATGAAGTTTTGCATACCTACTGGTTGTTTTGGTTTGGACAGATGAGGTGGTATTCCTGTTATGGTTCTTGAAGCTGTCAGCGAGTTGTTTCATGGCATCGATGAGTAGATGACAATGTGTGAAGCTTCCAATGGTATCAGAAGGTTTGGTATGGTTTAGTTTTCTTCAATGTATTTGCAGAAGCAGAACTGAATAAAAACTTTTTTACATCACGAAAGGAGCTTTGAGGGAGCGAAGAAATATTGAAAACATACCTTGTTAATTTCAAATTCTGTAAGGTCTTGTTGCAGAGTCCTGTCTTAACATTCAATTAGCATATAGCCTAGCATGTTCATCATAACAAAATGAATGTGAGGGATTATTGTCAGATGGTAGTGCATGTTGTTCAATGGCCCATTCGTTTGTCGCCGAACAGAAATTTTGGATAGTTTTCCTCATATAAAATGTAGTGGGATATTGTTGTAGACTGAATTGGAGACTCACAAATAAGAATGTTAGTACCGAGATACTATTGTTGTTGAATCATAATGATCAAATATTTAGACAGGACTGCATCATTAAGCAGAAAACCTCTCGGTTTTTTGTGTGGGAAAGTAAGAAAGGAAGAGAGAGAAGAGAAGCGCGGAAGGGTAGAAAAAGGAAGGAAAAATTGGCGTCGACTCCACTTGTGCAACGCAGGCAAACAGAACAAACATCCCTCCAAAATTGTAGATTTCCATTTCTGGGCCTCGAAACCAGCTTCCCAAGCTGACTTCAAGTCTTCAGTCTTAACGACGTATTCGCTCGTCGCATCCTTCATCAATTATTTTATCGGATGCCAAGTAATGTGTAATGACTGACCGAAGAAGAATCAATGGGCCGCCCAGCGGCACGAGGCCTGCAGTTTTTGCCTCGTCTCTAAACTCCGCCTCCGATATTGCGACTGGCCGACCACAACGTCAGAGGCAACCTAATGAATTGCGGAAAATCTGTAAGATTTACCACCCTCCTGTGACGGTTAATGTAGTGCTTGGACTTACGTGGATTAAACCTAGTCTTGAAAACTGGCCTCATTCCTTCTGCTTCTGGATCCGCCTATCTTGAATATGAACCTTCGGCTTCTCTCGCCGCCGCACGCTCGTCACCCAAGTCTCTCATCCCCCCCTCCTCAGCATTGAAACTCGCCTGCACAGTCCATGGACCGAAACCGCTTCCTCGCTCTGCTACGTTCTCCCCCAACCTAGTCCTTACAACTCACATCAAATATGCTCCGTTCGCCGCCCGCAAGAGGAAAGGACATATCCGCGATGCCAGCGAACGAGATCTTGGAGTACACCTAGAGACCGCCCTGAGAGGGGTGATTGTCGCTGAGCGGTGGCCGAAGAGTGGACTCGATATCACTATCACCATCCTAGAAGCAGAAGATGACCGTTGGTGGGGCGATGCGCCCGACTCTCATGATGCTCCATGGGGAATGATGAATGTTCTTGCTGGATGTATTACCGCTGCGTCTGCTGCCATCTCAGACGCTCGTATTGATTGCCTTGATCTCATTGCTGGCGGTGTGGCTGCTATTGTGGCCGACGAATCAGAAGACGGCGAAGCCAAGCCGAAGTTGATGTTAGACACAGATCCAGCGGAACACAAGGCCATATTGTCCGCATGTGTGGTCGCTTATATGCCTTCCAGAGATGAAATTACAGAGATTTGGCTCAAGGGAGACAGCTCAAAGGCGCTGTTAGGACCCGATGATAAGCGCTCTGGACACGAAGCACTGTTAGATGGTGCTGTGGATGCTGCTCGGGGGGCACATTCCGTCCTGGCAGAGGCTGTCAGAGAGTCTGCGGAGCGCTTTGCGGGTCTGGCTCCTGGGGGAGGTGCTACACAATAAACTACTGGTTCAAGATCAAGATGAAATGTCATTGCATGCTCTAATATATCCACTGTCAATTTTCTTCTTAGCATTGAATGTAAATGGGTTCTGGGTGTCCTTTGTTTTGTTCGAAGTACTGTAGCCATGGCTGGGTTACCAGACTGACAGTTACAGTAGTGGGCCAAAAGTATTACCACACCTTGCCAGTAAATATCACTAAACTTACCCAAGGTTTTGGTGTTATGTGTTCTACTATCTACTAGATAGAACACTCTCGGAAACAAAATAGTCTAGAATCAGGCGCTCGGTACAGGAGGTTTATAAAGCTCAGTTAGGCAGCTAAACACTATATATCTCAGATAGAACGTGGTTTATTACTAAAGGCCTAGAATAAGCCAGTACTCAGAGTACTGATTGTTAGTACCTCTTATAGCGTCTCTAGCTTAATCTTACAGGAGATTCTGCGCGGATATTATATTAGAAGATAGAAAAGTAAAAATGCGCTCGGTCCTAGACGCTGCTGTAGAGAATAGTGGCCAGTTAGAACCAATCATTCTAGAACGGGATGATTAGCCAGGAATAGGGTCTATTCAAAATTCCTATATTACCTACCAGGGAAAATGTCTCCTACCAATCTACAAGTCTAGACTTCCAATAAGGTAACGCTCAAATCCATATATCTAAACAGGCCCAGACATGGCTTCAAAGATATAGTAGATTCTAAATCGGCCGGCCCTATTCGCCTAATTTAAACACTGTTAAAAAAACCTCTGATACTGACTTTGAAAAAAAAGCTAAAGGAGCTATATCCGACGCCCTTTCTAGATGGGGTATCGGGAATACATACTAAGTGTTTTAGGTAGGCTATTTAAGCTATGTAGAATACTGCCTTTGATCAGGACATCAAATTGCCTAGTTCTATACTGGACACGCAGACCTTGAGCTGTATATAAAGCACGTGGATGATATACTATTACTATGCTGAGGAATCAAAGCTTACTCCTTATTTTGAGCTCAAAGGCTTTTAATTTTGATAATCTATTAAGGGTTTAAATGGGTGTTGCAATGCTTTTGACCTAGTCGTTTACCAGGTGAATGAATTGCCAGTGGCCAGTGGGAGCTTGAGAGCTTGCATTCACCCTATTCACCAGAACAACGCAGCTTTGTGGTGTTTCTCCCACACCTTACATTCTTCTCATCACAAGTACCCTGCCTATTCATACACAGGCTCAGTCAACCCCATCTCATACACAAGATAAAACGACTTTAGCTACACTACAAGCCCATCATGAAGTCTGCCAACCTGCGCGCCAAACCGAAGACTGATGAACACCTTGTGTTCCTGTATCTATGTCTAATTAACTCAGGAGGGGTCAATACTGTAAGCTCCCTTGTTCCCAAAGGCATTTTGTGACATGTGATTCTCACATCTACTTTACAGATCAATTTCAATGCCGTCGCTGATGCTTCAAACATCAATGTCCCAGCCGCGCGTATGCGTTGGGCCCGCTTGAAAGCCAGAATCGAGAAAGAAATGGCCGAGGGCTCTGGCGATCCCAACGCGGGTGAACCGTCTGCCGCGTCTACACCTGCCGCGTCTACGCCTACCCCCTCTCCCGCGAAGACAGCCTCACCTGCGAAGAAACGCTGTGTGAAGCGGAAGATCAGAAGTGAGCCTGAAGACGATGGCGTCGCTGAAAACAATGACGAGAGCAACCCTACTGCGGAGGAAAGTTAGGTCAGGCTAGCACTGTACATGCGTCCTGACATTGTAATTGCGAGGAGCATGGTCGAAGAGTTATGAGGTGTCAAACTTGGAGATATGACGGGTAATTGGTGAACATGCTGCTTTTGGATCAAGCGGGATGATTTTATGGGTAGTGAGGCTGTGAAAGCGGGCGGTGTTTTTGAACGGTACGTTCGTCATGATGGGGCTTAGATAGCTGAGACAAAGAATTGAAGACTTCGGTGAACCGCGTGGTGTATGCGTATGCAAGCAACGTAGACCTATTGATAAAGTAGACTGCTGTCTTTGATAGCTCATAGATCGACTTTCGATTTACCCAAGGCATCCTTGCGTTCCCTGGAGCTGACTTTGAAGTTCCTTGGCTAAGACTAACGACCGTTAGTATGTCATATGCACGGTTCAGCCAGCCTTTGCCGAAGTGTCTCGGAGGTGATTCAGAGCTGAGCACATCGAAAGCGTCCTTCGTTGGCTGTCAAGTGTGATACCTGTCAGTCAAAGCTCCCATCACATAGGCACTAGCCGCATAGAGGATGATCGAAAGACGCTAATTGAAATAGCTTGACTGTGGCGAGTCATGGACGATGCGATTGATCGTGATATTCATACTTAATCAGGATTATGATAGCAAACGTCCCGTTTGGTAGGAACTCACGCTTCATAGATCAAGAATCCTTAAATGAACGGGTTGGGTTCTGGACCCGCAGGGATCAACAGAAGGTGCCGTCTTATTTACCGGAAATGGCCCTAGTGCACTTCAGTCCTTTGGCGACACTTCCGTTGCTGATTAGGATCGTTGACGTGTATACCAAATCCTGTTAGTTCGGTGCCGGGGGGCGGTTCGTAAATAGTATTTTTTTTTTTACGCCAAAGGTGAAAGAACGGTGCCCAATAACATATCCTTGGTCAATGATAGACTTGTGATTATTTTCTACAGATCTGTCAGCCATACGTACATTTCTTACAGTACGCTACCTACAGACATACCTATAGGCTATAATTCAGAGCGTTGCTAGGGCTCCAGCCCTCTCCCATCCACATAATATGATGGCTGTCAGGCAACCGCGGGAGGAGTCAAATTTTACCTTTAGTGCCGCTTCAACGGTTAATGTGGTCCCCGAGGAACGGAGACTCAGGGGAGGTTCCATACACACATGCGTAACTTTCAGGCACTCAACCAGTTTTTTGTGTGCTGTGGATCTTGACTCTCATATATTAAAGGTCTATTATTGGCGATGGCTCCTCCCTGTAAAGCAATCGGAAGTTCTTCCGCAGGCACCGAAGAACTGTCTTAGTTCATTGTTCCTAATTTTCGATATTCCCCTCTCCCATCTAGATCGTTCGCAATCTCGTTTCCTAGGCGCATCGGGCTTGCTCTCCAAGATCCCGGGATTCTATAGTTCCATCTCCCTGAGATCCCCGATAGACCACCCCCAAACTGGTGTTCACGGAGTGTTTCCGTGCGAGATGCAATCTCGTCTAGTATGTATGTACTGTACTATGCTCACAACCCTAACGCAAGCTGAGAAACATGCATGAGCTGTCACAAGGAGGGGCCACCCTGGAGGATGGACTAACCCAATAAGGCTTTCGACACGAGGCCTCAGTAGGAAAAAGAAAGCATGAGAAGTAATCTGCAGGCCAGGGTGAAGGGTGGACTATCAGCGGATATTGCTAATCATCTTACCGTCTTCCTTGATCAACAACCATCACTCGGAGGTTGATCTCGAAAAAAACCGGAATAGGAAGCTGTGCGGTTCCACTGGTAACCGTACGTTGGGTAGTCGGAGCTGTCCGCGATGATACTTCCGTAATTATGTACGTACTCCGTACTCTGTACTGAATTTTTCCAGTGGTTTGGTCCGAAGAAATTAATCATGGAAGTTCGGCTCCTGTGAAAGCGAGAGTGACGCCCCTTTACTAGTCGCTGGCCCTATTCATATCACCGGTTGACGATCTCCGGTTGGTGATACGCTAACAAGACCTCGGTTCAGGAAAGGACTAACTGACCCAGGACTAGCGGGGACTATCAAATACAGCATCTCGGGATTTGACTGGCCCGCAATTTGACTACCCGAGCCCCAATTCCAACCCTCTTTCAAACCTGGTAAACTTTCTTCGTACCGGGCGGTACAGAACCACCATGACCGAAGTCAGTCCTTGGTACGAGAGTATGAATCTTATTCGTGTGTGTTTGTGTTCCACTTCCTTTCTCCGGGAGAGCGTAAGCATTCTCCTCCTAAGCCTACTCCATATGTCACTAGTCTCATAGTCCCACTGTTACGTTGAACCATTCCGTTCCTGATTGGGTGGCAGAACATGCAGATCCAATTTGAGTGGCATCGCTGTCAAGTGGGGTTCAAGCTCTACTTTTAGGTCATGCATGATGGTATGCACCTTAACCGCGGGCGAAAGGGCCCCTGCACATTCTAAACGAAGATTTTCTCAGTGTGTGCATTATCACCTAGGGCTTGGTCAACGTGCTGACCATACATGATAATGCTAGTGATGATGATGATGGGTCCCCGAGAGGAACGGAGTAATGCAGCTAAAGGAACGAAGACGAGACTATCAGCTTGAACCCTGGACATGGCGTTGGGCTTAACGGCCCTCGACTGCTTCTGACTAGTCTTTGGTTTACCCATCCGCGGACTCAGGCCTAAGCCCCATCGCTTTGTCCGTCGCTCAATGGATCCTGGAGACCGGCCCATCTCCTTCCCCTGGATCCAGGAACAGGCATTGGATCTGCAAACCGGCTAAGTCTCGAGCATATGGAGTAAACTCTTTTCTCCCTGGTCCCCTCGATCGGTCGTTCTTCTTCACTGATGATTTCTTTCCTTCAATCCATTACTTGCGCGCAGTATAGGATAGGGTTTGAGGAGTAACCTCGGTGCACATTGATATTATCATGAGATGAGAGCAGTGTAAAAAAGTTGTCCACTTTGACTTCTGTTCCAATCTGACCTTTTGTCTATCTTTTTTTATTTTCTTTTTTTGTTCTCGCCCTCGTCCTTCCTTTTTCTAAATTCCTCACGTTGATCTGTGTCCTGCGCTCTAGTGTTCTCCCACCAAAACATTCTCTAGTGTATGCTTTTCTACCGAGTGCGCCTGACTCGATTACCGGAGAGCATTGTTGCAATTTGGAATTGAGCAGACCTTAAGTAATTTGTTCGCGCACATTGACGCAAAATGGTTGCCCTAAAACGGTTTTTCCAAGCGGAGAAAAGCCAGTCCGTACATTCTAAGGATGGAGCTACTCGGACAAGCAATACACCAGAAAGCGATCTGTCTTCAAACCCGAGCCCCTCGCAGTTTCTAGAACCAGATCATCCATTTCAGCGAATTGAGAAGCAATTCGAAGTCTTGCATGATCAACTGCAGGCACGGCCGTTGTCCCCATGTTCACCCGCTCCTCCATCTCGCGCCTCGACCCGTACCACGACTCGAGATCCTCGGCACGTTGACTTGCTGGAAGCTTTATTCTCTTCGCACCGATACCATATCCAGAGTGCGCAGACATTGTCACCCATTAGTCCATACAATGAAGATATCGCAGAACGAAATATGACTCGGTTCCTTCAAGGGCAATCGGGGAAATCGGGCAAACCGACTATGTACTCGCGCATACTCTCTGCTCTATATCAAGAAGATGTGGCGGACAGAAACATTGCTAGAAACAGGAGGGGCGGCCGTCCCTCTTCTCGCAATACTTCCAGTCGCTCTCGTGGAAACTCCTTTCAACGGAATTCTCAGAGTCACCAAGATGAAGCTCGTTGTCGCCCTCGGTCAAAGGCTGGAAGCAGTTTAGCTCGGTCAATGTCTCAGGAAGCCCCGAGGTCTACGACTCCCCCTCGCGCTGACCAGTCAACCACTCCGCGACAAAATGTGTCCCCCGCCACCGAAGGCCCTCTCCGACAGCAAAGATCGGTGCCAAATATTTCCGCCGAGCCAACTAATAGTCCCCAGGGGGAAGCTGATTCAAAATCTGGTGGATTCCTCCGTGTTCCTCCCCCTTACAAACAAGGCGACACATGGAGCAGCACTCCTTTACCAGACAGTCCAACGTTGCCCCTCATGGTGACCGGAGATACTAAGACCGTCGAAAGCCACTCAACGCCAGATTTACCACCTATCAGATCAAGCCGTAGCCGCAGTTCTTCGGCGACGTCGAATAGCCACAATCAGTCCAACGCAACCAAATCGAAGCACAGAAAGAATGTCCGGGATCTGTCCATCGATACAGAATTGGCAGCTCGCGGAAAGCCGTCTGCGAAGATTACGCACCGTGCCATACAGCCACCTACCCCAAGTAGCTTCGGAATGAAGCAGAACCCTAGCATTGCAGAGGTTATGAACAGCCTGCTACCAGCTGGGTCACCAATCTCGCCATCACCAGGGCTCCAGTCGGACCAGAAGATTGCGGAAATAATGGATATGTTCAGACAGGCATATACGTCATCTCCAGTCATCTCGCCCCATCCCACTTATGAAACTCTCCAGGATGCGATCATTCGTGAGATCAATTCGCACGAGGCATTCCAGCGTGTGCCTCTTCCTGAACCCGGGCCTCCGTTTACTCCTTCTTTCTCCCAGGAAGCATTCTATCCAGAAATCGACATACCTAAGACCGAGGGTCCAAGCTCGAACCGGACCATGTCTCTGAGAGATGGTCAGATCTCTAAATTGATCAGGCGGGGCTCCTTCAAGAAGCACAGGAGAGGGTCTGACGCCCGCAGGAGTATATCCACTACCAGTGTCCCTTCAAAAGTCTTCTGGAAGTCATCGGAAACCACCAGTCGGCGAAGACACACTGATGCACCCCCTCCTTCACCTGGCTTCTTCAGTACCCTGGAACAGAACCAAGCACCCAAGGAGCCAGTGACATACATGGACCTCATCTCCAAGGCGAGGAAGTCCCCTGCAAATATCCCAACACCAGACATGGCCAGGAACCTCGGTAACCCCCAACCACCTGCTACTGTATCTCTCGAGAGCGTCAACCCAGCGCCTTCTGTTTTCCACATGCGTGCGCAGGCATCAGCATCGACCATCAACAGCTTCTCCGCGGATGACAGTGACGAAGAGGTGATCGAACTACCCAGTGTTGGAATTCCCCAGTTACAAATCCACGGTGTTGACGAGAACAATGTGACCTATGTCGCCGAAAATACCTCTCCACGAAACGCATTTAGACTCATGAGCTGGCCACAAAGGTCAGGCAGAAGTGTCAGCCTCAGGGGGAACTGGTTCACAAATGAGACCAGCAACAGCCCCTCTCGCTCATCCTCCAGGGGCGGGCTCACAACCCGCTCGGTAGCATCTTGCTGAATCTTTCATGATATAGCCGGAGTTCGTCTGGCATCCCAGTCTTTAACGGAATCCACTCATATACCCCTATCCTATCTCATCCTACTCTACTATATCCCTCCATTCCTTACTTCAATACCTCCTTGACGATACTCTGTCGCATGATGTTGTGCTACATCTCGTTTTACGTTCATTCAACTCTGCACATCCTGCAAATACCTTCCTTGATTTTGGTTTTCTTGTCCATTTTATACTCTCAAGCGCATCTATTCCCTTGTCGGGCTTTTTCTTTTTTGTTGATCTATATATCCAATGAGGATCTATATCCTCTTGCATTGCATACTTACTTAGCATCCATCTGAACATTTCCTTCTGTTTCCTGCATATGTTGCATATTAGCGTTGTTAGTATACCAAGTCTACATATCCAACCAATTACAATAGAAATATTCTAAGATGAAGTCCCTGGAGCAGATCATATCAAACGAGAAGATCAAAATCACATCAACTCGTAAGTCATTCAATATCTTAAAACCACTGTATGATATGTAAGTTCACCGCCCCCGTCCCCCTGTAAATCACAAAGGTATCTTTAATTTTTAACCACACCCGCTCCTAAACTCTCATGAGATATGCACGTCTCTTTCTCTCTTTTCTTAGGTCTTTCTTTCTTACTTCAATGATGTCCCAATTTGCCAGACAATACAACAAAAAGATACTTGGAATTTTGAAAAAGGAATTGAAAGGAAATAAGTCATCAAACTCATAGTGACTGATCTAATGCGCTTGCTAGGTGCTATTTGACATTTGTGCAGATAAGACCGATATGATCTATTGCGCTTAGTAGGAGCCTGTGGTGGTGATGTTAGTTTATGTGTTGGTACCATGGCGGAAGAGTAAATGGGTCTAGATGAAAACTTACGGCCGAACATGCACCATTTCTCGGCAAGCCGGGTGCACTTGGGGTTGACACACTTGGTCTCGCCGGCAACGATGCCCTCGGGCTGTTCGAAGGGGATACACAGAGACTTGGCACCCATGCTGGGGGCTTTAGCGTCTTCAGGGACACCGGAGTCTTCCTCTGCCTTGCGGGCGCTCATGTCCTTGATCTGGTCCTCACATTCCTCGGTGAGACAGTGGGGGATGACACAGATGTTCTTGTCGTTGAGGGCTGGGGTGAAGTCGTCCCAGTTGGTGATCAGCTTGCGGTGAGTGCGGAAGGTCTCCTCTGCGCGGCTGTAGAGATCCTTCTGGATCTGCTCGAGTAGGGCGGGGACTGCGGTGGAGAGTTCGGAAATCTGGATGCTGGACTTGCCGTCCTTGCCGGGGATGTCACGACGGGCGGCAGTGACGAATTGGCCGACAGACTCACCGGGGCCGAACTCGATGCGCAGGGGCACACCGCGGAGCTCCCAGTCGTTGAACTTCCAGCCGGGGGAGTAGCCCTCTCTCTTGTCGCTGATGGCGCGGACACCGGCGCCGGTCAGGATGTTGATGAGGCCATCGATCTCGGCGTACAGCTTCTCGCGCTCTTCGTCGCTGGTCTTGGCAGTGATACCGACAGGGACGATAACGGTTTGGGTGTCTGCGACACGAGGGGGGAGGACCAAACCACGGTTATCACTGTGGATCATGACCATGACACCAAGGGTACGGGTGGACAGACCCCAGGAGTTCTGCCACACATGGAGAGGAGGCTTCTTCTCATCGGGCTTGGTGGAGGGATCCTCGACAGTGATGTTGAACATCTTACTGAAGTTCTGGCCAAGACCGTGGGAGGTACCACCCTGGATACCACGGCCAGTGGCGGGGATGTAACCTTCAACGGTAGTGGTGTACAGACCACCAGCGAACTTCTCCTTCTCTGTTTTCTGACCCTTGACCACGGGAACAGCCAAGAGCTCCTCGTAGATTTGAGCATACAGATCGAGGATGTGCATAACTTCATCATGGGCACCATCCTTTGTCAAGTGAGCCGTGTGTCCTTCTTGCCAGAGGAACTCACGGGTTCTGAGGAAAGGTTGGGGGTTCTTGAACTCCCATCGCACGACGGAGTTCCACTGGTTCAGTTTAAGGGGCAAGTCGCGGTGACTTCTTATCCATTTGGAGTAGTACGGGTACATAACCGTCTCCGATGTCGGACGAATAGCGATCTTTTTCTCGAGAGGGCTAGAGCCACTGCAAACGAAGAAAAGGCATTAGTAACTAGGACACGCAGGATTATATCACATATACGAGGGTCTGGAGGAATCGTACGCATGAGTCACCCAAGCAACTTCAGCAGCAAAGCCTTCAATGTGATCCTTTTCCCTGTTCAGGACATCCTCAGAGACAAACAGAGGGAACGAGCAGTTCTTAACGCCAATCTTCTTGATGCGCGCATTGAACCAGTCCTGGATCTCTTCCCAGATAAAGTACGAAGCGGGCTGAGTCATATCAGCACGGAAGCTCTAGAAACCCATAAAAAAGAGGTCTTTCACCTTGAGAATAAAGCATCCCGAAACGTCATAGTAGTCGAGCATATCACCCTTTGTAAGAACCTGCTGGTACCATCCAGGGAAATCCTCCTCCTTGGAGACATCAATACCAATCAGAGCAGCACCATCGATCTTCTTCTTGGGAGCCTTCGCAGCAGCGGGCTTCTTGGGCTCCTGCTTTCCAGCAGCCTTGTTGGCGGCCTTCTCAGCCTTCTTAGCGGCGAACTCTGCAGCCTTCGCGGCCTTCTTTGCGGCATTCTTCGAGACATCTCCCTGGGGAGCATCCTTATCAGCGGGGTTTTTGGTGCGGTCAGGAAGGGTCTGAGTTACCGCCGCGTCAGAAGCGACCGGGGTGTCAGCAGGAGCTTGGCTCGCCATATTGTAAAGGAGCTGCTGAGAAGTAAGGACCAAGATAAACCAAGAATGCGGAGGCGAGGTTATAGATCCGTGGAGAGGAAAGGAACCCCTCGTTAAAGTGGGATGCGACTAGAAAACCTTCACCGCCAGGAACCGGCAGAATTCTTAGCGGAAGCACGACGAGCATCAACGACGACGAACTAGAGTCGGAGCTCTACAACTCTGCCAGCAGTATCTCTTCCTCAGTTTCACAATAATGGCAGGCATTTTTGAGCAGCCGCGGAATGCGGACACTCTCTGTGTGTTTTCCACCTCGAAGTCCTACATCCGTCGGATTCATTAGCTGACCTTATTCGCACAGTCTTGGGTGGGCAGAAAATCACCGGCCCTGATGTTCGGGAGCAGAACGGTATGTTATGGGCTTTTGCATCCCAACTAGCTTCGATTGAATACAGGTGCTAAACCCGTGTGTAGTGCTTGCGACCCAAGCTATCGCAAATGTCGTCAAGAGCTCTTTCGGCCCCTCGGGTCTCGACAAGATGATGGTGGATGATATTGGAGTATGCACTGTTCAACCCCGCGTGTTTCGACTGGCGCTCTGACAGCACTTTAGGATGTCACTGTTACCAACGACGGTGCGACGATCCTTAGTCTTCTTGATATTGAACATCCTGCGGGTAAGATTCTCGTAGATCTCGCTCAGCAGCAGGATAAGGAGGTGAGTGTCACACCCCCCGTCTGTCTCACCCGACAGCTCAATGTTGATGTCCATCTAGGTCGGAGATGGAACCACATCTGTCGTTCTGATCGCCGCAGAACTCCTACGACGGGGCAACGAATTGATGAAGAACCGTATACACCCTACCACCATCATCAACGGCTACAGACTCGCGCTCAGAGAAGCTGTCAAGTATATGAATGAGAATATCACTACAAAGGTCGAGACGCTGGGGAAGGACAGCCTGGTCAACATTGCTAAGACCTCCATGTCTTCCAAAATTATCGGATCGGATGCGGACTTCTTTGCGAATATGGTTGTTGATGCGATGCTGTTGGTGAAGACTACAAACCAGAGAAACGAGGTCAAGTACCCTGTCAAGGCAGTCAACCTTCTTAAGGCTCACGGAAAAAGTGGTACGGAGTCCATGCTTGTCAATGGCTATGCTCTTAACTGCACTGTGGCTTCTCAAGCCATGAAGACCCGTATTACCGATGCCAAGATTGCTTGTCTGGACATGAACCTGCAGAAGGAGAGAATGAAGCTTGGTGTACAGATCACCGTCGACGATCCCGATCAGCTAGAGAAGATTCGCGAGAGGGAAGCCGGCATTGTCATTGAGCGCGTTGAGATGATTCTTAAGTCTGGGGCAAATGTCATTTTCACTACTAAGGGTATCGATGACATGGTCCTGAAGCTGTTTGTTGAGAGGGGAGCCATGGCCGTTCGCCGCTGCAAGAAAGAGGATCTCCGACGCATTGCCAAGGCTTCCGGTGCGACACTGGTCAGCACGCTCTCTGATCTCAACGGAGATGAGAAATTCGAGGCCTCGTACCTCGGCCATGCGGAGGAAGTTGTGCAGGAGCGGATATCCGATGATGAATGTATCCTTGTCAAGGGTACCAAGGTTCACACCTCAGCTTCTATCATCCTTCGTGGGGCCAATGACTTCAGCTTGGACGAGATGGAGCGTTCGGTTCACGACTCCCTGTGTGCTGTCAAGCGAACCCTCGAGAGCGGTAGCATCGTTCCCGGAGGTGGTGCTGTCGAGACAGCCCTTCATATTTACCTCGAAGAATTCGCGGTCACAGTAGTAAGTATTGCCCGTAACTCTTAGTATGGAAATCATTACTGACGATTATTTTCTTCCCCAGGGCTCTCGGGAGCAGCTTGCCATCGGTGAATTTGCTCAGTCCCTTCTGATTGTTCCAAAGACCTTGGCTGTAAACGCTGCTAAGGACTCGTCCGAACTTGTTGCCCAGCTTCGTGTCCGCCACGCTCTATCCCAACGTGTGCAGGATGGTGACGCCAATGAGGAGGAGAAGGCCATCGCTAAGAAGAAGACATACCGGAACTACGGTCTCGACCTAACGAAGGGTCGTGTGCATGATACCCTCAAGGCTGGCGTGTTGGAGCCCAGTATGGGCAAAATCAAGCAGCTTAAGAGTGCCGTCGAGGCCTGCATTGCTATCATGCGTATCGATACCATGATCAAGCTGGACCCAGAGGTGAAGGAGGATGACGGACATGGCCACTAATTTTACCTTTAAGGTTGTTTGCATGCTATCTACGTGTTTCCGCATGGAGTTCTTAGAGTGAAGAAGAAAAGTATAATAAGATGATATGAGCACATATTTTCACGGCAGCACCAACTTGTCTACTCCCGGCTTCAATATATAGGGAGGTCCTAATCTGACAGGGCACCCACCTATTCTCACAGGGCACCTGCCTACCACCTACCTATCTACAAAACCTAGTTCATGGCCTGAGTATTATTTGATTTTGTCTAAACTTATAAACAAAATCGATTGCATCTAGATTACCTGGATTATCTGAATGGCTTGAATCAATTGCGTTGCCTAGATTACCTAAATCGATTGCACTACTAACCTAGACCACCTAGATGTCAAGGATCCAATACAGAATCGGCCCGTATATCCTGCAGAGCTCCCGGAGCCCTACAATCCTAGCTTCTCGTATATAAGTCCTGGTCCCCTTTGCAGCTCAGACCCAGTCGGATAATATATCACCTAGCTATTCAGTTATAACCCCGAAGACTTACCGAAAAGGGGAGGATCCTAAGCTATTTAAGGGAGACAGCAAGCATAGGGAAAAGAGACAAGAATCAGTTTCCTTTATATTCATTTTAACTCAGGCTATCTACCATGTGTAGTAGATCCCTCGTTACACTAGAATGCCTGAATTGATTATATGACCTAGATTACTTGAAATACTTATAATCGCTTGAACACTTAAACTTCTTGTAGACTAATCAAAGTACATAGATCCTTTCGCGCAGCCTCCTATATTGCTTGCTTCGCTTCGCTACGCTGCGCAATAAGTCTACGGTAGGCAGGGTGCCTTGTCAAATTAGGACCTCAATAAAAAGTAAACTGCACAATATAACTATGGATCTCAATCAAACCCTCTAATACCAAATAACTGTGCTAACCACAGACATGGACCTAATTCTTGTAAATCGTAGTATAGTTATACTCCATCCGAAAAGGAAGAAGTTTCATGAACAAGTAGTAAATAAAGCCCCTTTTTATCCATCAAGTACTTCCTTCCCTATGCCATGTACTTTGTAATAAACGCCAAACAAAACCATCTAAAACATAATAGAACGCCCGCTAAATGACAAATAAGTAAGCCGTGACGCCACTGTGCTTGAATAACAACAAAAGAATCAAACAATCAATCCGTAGCCCTCGCAGGAAAATCATTCATCATCACATGAGTCTCTCGTAGCAGCCCAGCCACACCGCCATCGTTCCGGCTCACCACCTATCCGAAGGTCTCTGGCGTCGTCGGAGCCTTCACGCCAGCATCTGGCACTGTAATCATCGCTGACTGTGATGAGCTCCCCATCTACAGTCCATGATACAGCCGAGACTTCTTTCTTATGACCTTCGATCAAGGGCGTTCCGGATTGGTATATCGGTATGGTATCTTCCAATTTCCCAGACAAACCAGAGTTCGTACGACGTAAACCAGAGCGAGTGAGGTGCATTGGGTTCCGAGGAAGATCAACTTCAGGAGCTGGTTTAGGGGCGGAATAGAGAAAACGTTCATCCGTGGGAAATAGAACAGCACACTGGTCACTGCTTCCAACAGCCAGCATTTCCGGTTTATCACCAGTGGCCTTTCGAACCGCGGTCCTGACATAGAACGACGCAACTTGCAAACGCGGATGACGGAAACCGTACAGGGGACCGAGACCCTCTTTGTCGGACCCTCCTGAACGACGTGGGCGGTCATTGTTTAAAGAGAGCTCCGGCGCATGTCCGAGGATCAGATGAGACGTCGAATAAGCGTACACGGTACCATCGCGACATAATGTGTAGAGTCTCGAGCCATCTCCGCCTAATGTCATGGAAGTGAGTCCAAAGCGTCTGTATTTAATATGACTGTCAGGTTCTCGTGTAGTCGAAAGAGGAAGAACCGGTCTGCCCCGACGGTTGTTATGCGCTGTCCGCAGATCCCATAGTCTGACGCAGGCATTAGCTTCAGATGCTGTGACGAATAAGTTCTCGCGGCCAGGCGGAAGGAAAGCCAATGAAGTTACAGTGATGTCAGTGCGCCCAATTTGAGGTTCGAGCTTCTCGGAAGCGGGGGCTTGGGGCATCCATGCGTGAGCACCATGTATCGTGTTTAGAACCTGAGGATATGTCATTTTGGGGACGACGGGAGCAGCTGCATACTCCGAGTCGGATTCGAGCGAGCATCGAACTTGGAGGGAAGGTTTCTCAAAGCCTTTGCAGCGAAGATCCCAAATGTTAACATTGCCGTCGCGACTACAAGTTGCAAGGACTTTGTTGTTGGCTGATGGTTGAAACTGCACCCGTTTCACTGACGAAACATGGTTCGACAAACAGTATATCGGTTTCTGTGTAGTCATATCGATGACCAGGGCCGTTTGGTCTCCAGAGGCTGTTGCGAGCAGCATATCATCTGATGAAAACTCCAGGTCCATAATGGCGTTCATGTGGGGTCGAAACGAAAGGTAGGCTTTTGAAAAGCCATTCTTGTCATTTTTAGCGGAATCCAACAATCGAATCCCTCCCTCTTCATCGCCTACTGCAACGAGTGTATTCGCTATGGAACCGTCAGTGCAAGAAGTAGGGATAGTCTTGAGTCGGATTGACTCACTGTTACAAGATGCGGTACAAAAGGGAAGAGCAAGGCGATCTCCGGTAGAACTAGCACAGGCATGGCTGTCCGAAGGCCGCGAGTAGAATGCCGATGTCAAATCCTGCCAATCTTAACCACGGTGAGAATGTGCTGTAAGAGTTTAAGTCCATGAATTACCAACCAGCTCCAGAATTAGATCGAATAGTCACCCGGCTCGCCCGTGCACCAATGACACTCCGCATGAAAAATTGTCCAGATGTCTGCAATGCTTGCGATCGTCGAATAGGTGACACTTGACGAAGCGGTTTAGCGATAACGTGAGGTTTCGGCTCGCTCATCCGTATCTCAGTGTTCACTTCGAGGTCCCGAACTGTGACATTCACCTCTTCGTCATCTTGAATTGGCGTTCTCATGCGCACCTTTCTTAAAGGTGATGACTGAAGAGGAGAGACAATCGAAGAAAACGAGAACTTCCGCTTCCTACTAGGAGTGCGCAGGAGTTCTGAAGGCTCCGGCCTAGTCGCAACGGCCTTTAACGTTCTTGTGAAAGCCGGTCCCAAGCGATTGACAGCAGGAGAACTCAGAGCCTTCAAGGCCTGTCGATTCGTCCTCACATCGCTAGCATTGTTCCCTCCATTCAGCATGGAACGGGGTGTAAAAAATCTCTTGAATGATCGTGGAGTCACGGGAGGGGGTTTCTTGGGCTTGCGTCGGACACCAGCATCTGATACTATGGACGGTGGAGAGGAAGGAAACTCCTGCAATGGTGGAGGGAAAACAGGTTCGGATCGTGGTACGTCGGGGAGATCATGACTGCCAACCATTGTGCCATCAAGAGAAGCAGGCAGACAGAGACATTCTACAGGAACGAGTGGAGAGAAAAGAGGATGTTGGGGCTAAGTGGCAGAAGACAGACGCATAGTGGAGCTCACAGGAGGACTAATACTCGTCCAGCAATGCTCACGTCGCGGAAAAAGTCGTCGAGTCTCGTGTCGACGTGCCTTTTCGTGACGCGAGTCGCTTATTGTGGCAGGCGGTGAGGCATTCAATTAAGGTAGATCTAGCTACTGCATTAGGCAGGCGGTCCAGATTGAGCGATCGGCTTTTCAATCTAGAAATTTTATTTTTTTTACTCCGCCAAATTTGTGTCCGGACTTAGAGCTTTGGAGCAGCTCAACAAGTCTTATTTTATAGCTATGGCTCCAATCAAGCGCAAGGGCGCCTCTGCCGAGGAGGCTGCATCTGCCCGTCAATCTCAAAAACGTGTACGAGTTGGGGCAGAAGAGCGCAAGGATCAGAAGAAACAAAAGACAGGCGCTTCCGGTGAAGGCAAGACAAAACCTGACGCAGGTTCGGGCCCCAAGGCTTCAGAGCTCACAGTCTTACGTGACGACGAACCATCTTTCCCTCGTGGTGGAGGTAGTGTCTTGACACCTCTTGAACGAAAGCAAATTCAAATTCAAGCCACAAAAGATGTTCTCTTCGAGCAGAAGGCGACTAAGGGTTCTTCTAAAAATGATGAGCATGACGAAGATGCAGAGATGGAAGATGTGGACGACACTACAGCGACAGCTACGAAGAAGTCTCGTAAGCGCAAGACCAAAAGCAAGAAAAGTGCAGATGAAGCGCAAGACAAGCAGGGTGTGCGAATTGAAGGCCTCAACTTCAAGGTAAGCTTACCAAGAATACCTTACATATATTATAGGACGTTGCTAACCTGTGCAGCGTGTTGTGCCCGGGACCATGGTGCTAGGTCAAGTCTCAAGCATCAGTGCACACGACATCGGTCTTTCTTTACCGAATAACCTTACCGGTTACGTTCCCTTAACAGCGGTCTCGAAAAGATTAGAAGAGAAGATTGAGAATCTTCTAAATGAAGACGAAAATGCTGAAGAGGATGATGACGATGATGATGACGATGAAGATTCTATTGATTTGAGCGATTATTTCTATTTGGGCCAATATCTACGCGCATACGTTGTGTCTGTTGGAAACAATGCGGCGGATGCTAGCTCCAAGAGTAGGAAACGCATCGAGCTCACGGTCGACCCGAGGCAAGCTAATTTTGGACTTTTAAAATCCGACCTCGTCGACAACACTGCCGTTCAAGCGTCGGTTGTGAGCGTCGAAGACCACGGTCTGGTTATGGACTTGGGGATTGAGGGCGCCGACATCAAGGGCTTCATGTCCAAGAAGGAAATTGATCCTAAGACGGATTACTCGACTATTAAGGAAGGTTCAGTTTTCCTCTGTATGGTCACTGGCCAGAACGCCAACGGTAATGTTTTGAAGCTGTCCGCCAACCTGCAATCTTCCGGATCTATAAAGAAGTCGCATTATCTCAGCACAGCGCCTACGATCAACTCCTTCCTTCCAGGCACAGCAGCTGAAATCCTTTTGACTGAAGTCACGTCTAGCGGAGCCACTGGAAAGATAATGGGCATGTTAGATACAACTGTGGATTTGGTGCAGTCTGGTGGAAACTCGAGCCCCGACGATCTGGCTAATAAATATAAGATCGGTGCCAAAGTTAAGGGTCGCCTTATTTCCACCTTCCCGGCCTCCGATCCGTACAAGGTCGGCTTTTCATTGCTCGATCATGTCTGCAAATTTACTTCCGAAACTCAAGGGCCTGGAAGTTCTGAAGATGCCCCAGCCATTTCTGCTATCGTACCTGAGGCGAAGGTGATCAAGGTTGATCCTGGTCTCGGAGTCTACGTACAAATTGGATCAACAAAACATGTGGGATTCGTTCATGTGTCGAAGCTAGCAGATGGGCAGGTTGAAAGTATTTCTGCCGAATACGGGCCATTCCGGACGGATTCCACCCATGAAGGAAGGGTTGTTGGTTACAGTGCCCTCGATAACTTGTATCTCTTGTCATTTGAGAGATCGGTTATTGACCAGCCTTTCCTTCGTATCGAAGATGTTACTATTGGCGCGGTCGTCAAGGGCAAAATCGAGAAGCTGCTTATCGGACCAAGCGGATTAGATGGCTTGATTGTCGCTTTGGCTGACGGTATCACAGGTCTTGTCCCATCGATGCACTTTGCGGACACGGCCCTTCAGTTCCCCGAGAAGAAATTCAGGGAAGGAATGACTGTTTCGGCTAGGATTCTATCAGTCAATCCAGAGAAACGCCAGATTCGACTTACTCTAAAGAAGAGTCTGCTGAACAGTGAATCCGCCATTTGGAAAGATTACGACAGCATCGTTGCCGGAGCACAGTCCCCTGGAACTATCGTGAACCTGAAGCCACATGGTGCTGTGGTTCAGTTCTACGGTTCCGTGCGAGGTTTCCTTCCCGTTTCAGAGATGAGCGAGGCCTACATCAAGGACCCGTCTCAGCACTTTAGGTTAGGCCAGGTGGTGAATGTCCACGCACTTAGTGTGGATTCGTCTCTTGAAAAGCTCGCTGTGTCCTGCAAGGATCCTTCCACTTTTACCGAGACCTACAAAAAAGCTTTTGAGAGCATTCACCCTGGCTTGCTTGTTACTGGAACGGTCTTCGAGAAGTCGAGCGACGACCTACTTCTTAAATTGGATGACTATGGACTCGTAGCTCGGTTGAACCTCGATCATGTAGTCGATGGCTCCCCTTCTAAACAGAGCTCCACTCTATCGAAAATTCGTGTTGGCCAAAAGCTCAATGAATTGCTCGTCCTCGATATCCAGCGGACTCGCAGGCTCATTAGAGTGTCAGGCAGAGCAAGTCTCAAGAAAGCTGCCAAGCAGGGACTTATCCCAGCAAGCTTTGAGGATGTCCAGGAAGGGGCCGAAGTTACTGGCTTCGTTCGGAACATAACAATGACCGGAGTATTCGTTGAGTTCTTAGGTGGTGTCATCGGACTAGTGCCCAAACGACTTGTTGGTGACGAAAATTTGAACAAGCCAGATTTTGGCTTGACCAAGTCACAAGTAGTCTCAGCAACGGTACATTCCGTCGATCCCGATTTCCGCAGGTTCATCCTGAGCAGAAACCCTGCCGAGGCAACCCAAGCTGGTCCTAAAAAGCCAGCCGCGAAGTCCGCTGTCAAGAGCGCCCCTTCTGATGACATTGTTACCAACGCTATCGACGACAGTGTCAATTCGATGTCTGATTTCAGTTTTGGGAGGGTTACTAAGTGCAAGATCGTTTCCGTGAAGGCGACACAGATCAACGTTCAGCTAGCCGACAACATTCAGGGCCGGATCGATGTCTCCGAAGTTTTCGATAGTTGGGAGGATATCAAAGACCGGAAGCAGCCTTTGCGGTTCTTCCGTCCCAAGCAACTTATTTCGGCGAGAATTTTAGGTGTTCATGACGCTCGCAGCCACAAGTTCCTTCCGATAAGTCATCGTACTGGGAAGTTCCCCGTTTTTGAGCTTTCCGTAAAGCCAAGCTTCCTTCAGGCCGCCGATCCTCTCCCTCTGAACCTGGAACAAGTTCAAGTTGGCTCGTCGTGGTTGGGTTTCATCAACAACATTGCTGATAATTGCCTCTGGGTCAACCTGTCCCCTAACGTTCGGGGTAGATTGCGCCTCATGGATGCATCTGATGACTTGTCTCTATTAGCCGATGTGGAAAAGCACTTCCCTATAGGGTCTGCCTTGAGAGTCAATGTCTCTGCGGTGGATATCGAGAAAGGCCGCTTAGATCTCTCGGCTAAGAAGGGCTCTGAGACTCTTTCCTTGGATGATATCACCGTCGGCATGATCTTGCCGGGAAGAGTCACCAAGGTCACTGAAAGGCAGGTCATTATGCAATTGACCGATACTATAGTCGGTGCAGTTGATATGATCGACTTGACAGACGACTACTCCAAGGCAAACCCCACAATCTACCACAAGAATGAGGTGCTCCGCGCTTGTGTCATCTCTGTTGATAAAGCTAACAAGAAGATCTCCCTGTCCCTCCGTCCTTCTAAGGTCCTTAGTTCATCGCTCCCCGTTCAAGATCCCGAAATCACTTCAATGGAGCAGGTTAAGGTTAATGATGTTGTGCGAGGCTTCGTACGGAAGGTGGCTGATAATGGGCTCTTTGTGACACTGGGCCACGGTGTAACTGCTTATGTCCGTGTATCTGATCTCTCAGACTCTTACCTTAAGGAGTGGAAGGATTCTTTCCAGGTTGACCAACTAGTGAAGGGTCGCGTCACTGTCGTAGACCCAGAACAGGGCAGGTTGCAAATCTGCCTGAAAGAGTCTGTTTTAGACCCCAACTACAAGGCACCGGTCAAACTCCATGATCTCAAGCCTGGCCAAATTGTCACCGGCAAGATCCGTAAAGTCGAGGAGTTCGGCGCATTCATCGTTGTTGATGGTTCTGCAAACATCAGTGGCCTTTGCCATCGCAGCGAGATGGCTGAGAATCGGGTTGATGATGCCCGGACTGTGTATGACGAGGGCGATGCTGTTAAGGCCAAGATCCTCAAGATTGACCGCAAGCAAGGAAAGATATCTTTCGGACTGAAGGCTTCTTATTTCAAGGATGAAGACGAGAACGATGTTGAAGGCAGCGACAATGATGATGAGGATGACGATTCCGAAGGCATTAGTCTAGATGGCTTCGGTGGTGTCGATGTAGATGAAAATGATAGCGACGATGACAGCGACATCTCCATGGGAGGAGTTGATGTTGAAGAGGACAGTGAGAGTGATTCCGAACAAAGTGACGATGAATCTATTACCAAAGCTCCATCAAACAGACAGGGAGGTCTCGGAGCAAGCGGCTTCGATTGGAGTGGCAATGTAATGGACGATGATGAGAAGGCCGCTTCGTCCGATTCTGATGACGAAGATGAGTCAGGGCGGAAGAAGAAGAAGAAACACCGCAAGCCTGAGATACAGGTCGACCGAACTGGTGAATTAGACGCCAATGGGCCACAATCAGTGGCTGATTACGAGCGACTCTTGCTTGGTGAACCCGATTCATCACTCCTTTGGCTGAGGTACATGGCCTTCCAACTGGAGCTTGGTGAAGTCGAGAAGGCAAGGGAGATTGCCGAGCGTGCTCTTCGCACCATTACCATTGGCCAAGACGCTGAAAAGCTGAACATTTGGGTGGCAATGCTCAACTTAGAAAATACTTATGGCAACGATGACACTATTGACGAGGTGTTCAAGCGGGCTTGTCAATACAACGACACTCAGGAAGTCTATGAGCGTCTCATCAGCATTTACATCCAGTCTGGAAAGAATGAGGTAAGCTTCGCGTTCTCTGATACTGTCTACTTTCGTTCCGATGGCTAACTATAATTTCGTACAGAAAGCGGATGAGCTCTTCCAGACTGCTCTTAAGAAGAAGATCTCCCAGTCGCCCAAGTTCTTCCTGAACTACGCCAGCTTCCTGTTTGACAATATGGCTGCTCCCGAACGTGGACGTGCCCTTCTGCCTCGCGCTCTGCAGTCGCTTCCTTCTCACACTCACGTCGAAACTACATCCAAGTTCGCACAGCTGGAGTTCCGCTCTGAGCACGGAGATGTTGAGCGTGGCCGCACAGTGTTCGAGGGTCTCCTCTCTTCGTTCCCTAAACGGATTGATTTGTGGAACATCCTTTTGGATTTGGAGATCAAGAATGGTGATGCCGAGCAGGTCCGTCGGTTATTCGAACGTGTACTTGGCATCCGGGACTCCAAGAAGGGCGTCGCGTCTGTGGAAGCGAGCAAGAAACTCCGGCCCAAGCAGGCGCGGTTCTTTTTCAAGAAATGGCTTGCTTTTGAGGAGAAGCTTGCAGCAGCTGATGGTGGTAATGAAAAGATGGTGGAAGACATCAAAGCGAAGGCAGCAGATTATGTCAAGTCTCTGCAGCAAGAGTAGACTCCGCATCCTGTGTGAACATATTTTATGATGGCATTGTGTTTGGGTCATAGATACTGTATATAAAAAGCCTTCCAACTGTGATATCTTATTCTCGAAAATTTACAAGTATGATACCATGCAAGTGTGCTTTGGGATTACCTCGTCAGTAGATTGTAGATTAGAGAAACCATACGGACACCTCAGCGATCAAGAGATATAATTATGGATAAAGAAAGCTTGAGGACTGAACGCCTTTGTCAATAATGAGACCAAGAACTGGATTGTTGTCGTAAGCCTTCCCGGAGATTTATCGCCTCTTTTCAGCCATCAGCTTCCGGTATTCCTCCACGATAGTTCTTCTCTCGTTAGCCAACTCCTCTCTTTTCCTCAAGCTACCAACAGCAGTCGGCACATTAGCAACATCGACTTTAGCACCGCCTCGGACCTTGAAAATCTCCCTTGGCTTCGTCAACTGCGGCGGTGCCTCGGCAATTTCGAAAGGATTCGCAGGTTTATTCAAACGGTCCTTACTCTTCAGCTTAGCCCAAGGATCTGAATTATCGGCACCCTGTCCACCCCTCTTTCTTGCACCAGCTCCCTTCTTTTTCGCCTTGCCCTGGCCGGCCTCAACTTCCCATTCCTTCCATAATTCTAACTGGTCTTCCAGTTCTGCCTCTCGCTCTTCACGCTCAGCAGCCTCACGTTCTTGGATTTCTGCCTCCTCCTTCCGCCACATTGATTGTAGTCGGAGTAAATGTTTCTCATGTTTCGTTACTTTATGCTCACGGATATCAGCGAGATCCGACTTTGCGGGTTTACCAGATCTCTTCATTCCAGCAATGGGCATTTCGCGATCTACTCGCGCCGCGAAATCTGACAGCTTCTCTCCCGGAAGGATCTTCGGCTTCACTTGGGGTTCGACATCGGTACTCTGGTCCACTATCGCCACAGGGGCAGACTTCTTGCGCGTAGTTTGTTTCGCATTATCGGTGTTTTCCGCCCCTCTTTTCCGCTTCTTACTCTCGCCAGTATTTGGTTTCGATGGCGCCTGCTTTCCTTGTGTCTGGAATTGCATCAACCGGCGAAATGCTTTGGGGGTATCATCGTCTGTAGCAGCTTTCTGACGGGCTTGGAGTTTATCTTGGGGCTTGTTGTCCTTGACATTCTTTTTTGATTTCTTGTTCTTGGAATTGGGATCGCGGACCGGGAGAGCCTTTGCGATCATAGTAGGTGGGAGGTCGTAGATACTAGTAAGATCAGGTTGTTGGTGACACAGCATAATTCAAATTACGAGAAGTTAAACTTACTCCGTATCATTTCGTTTCCGCTTATGTTTGTGAGGCATTTTGACTATGGTGGTTCTGCAGCTGTTGGTGATGAGAATCTGCGGAGGTGGATTTGAATGGCAACTTTAATTTTTTCTTTTCGGGCGGCATATCTAATCGCGGCTGATAAGATTGCCCACCTTTCTGTCCGTATGCTTGTGTCAGTTTGGAGTCTCATTATCCTTTGATGTCTTTATTTTATTTTACTTTTTTTGTTTTCTCTGGTATATAGACTTAAATATGGACTTCTTCCGCGAGATGATAGTCTAATCTACGCAATCCTATATCGCTAGTTACCGCGTGAACCATGAATAAAATCAAGTATATATATATTCCGGGAATCGTTTCATACTAAACCAATGAATATATACTTTGTACTCCTATCTAGTTCCAAGCTCACACATGAATCATGCCTGTACTATGGAAACCACATATTATTGTAATTCGTGTCTCCAACCTCTGCCGTAATGTCAAAACCCTCTACTCCGTAGTATTCGTTTATTCAGATGGAAATGCGTAATACCACTCCGAGTCCCTAGTAGCCTTTTTGACTATCCTAGGATTAAGGGTCCAAAACGCAAAACGGCAAACCCGTAAACAAAATCTTACAAGGTATATAATATCTTTTCAGGCCAGTGAGTTAGACACTGAAATGAACACAGGGTGTCATTACTAGGTCCTAGATTCGTCCTACCAGATAGCGTAGAGACAGAAAGTACCCAATGTCAGTTGTGATAGGGTAGCCCGTCCAGTGTATACACAGTACTGTTGAAACGTGTAATCGTCGCATTTTGAATTCATCGTCCCGGAAAGCACAGGTGGGACCGGTAATGAGGAACTTGGGGTGATCGTTGGTAGTGGTGGTGGCTATGCTGTCCGGAGAACTCTCCGTAGGCGCACTTGTGAGAGCGGTAAAGTCACGTGTGGAGAACGTTCCTGTAGGTCCTTAAGTTTAATTCATGCGGGTAGAAGGGGGATGTATGTTACAAGGGCTGGTTTTATCCAATAGTATACAGATAAACTCAGACCTTAAAGAAACTCTTGGTGCTCGTTTAGACCAAGTGAAGCTTAAGTGAAACAATGAGGGGGAAGAAAGCCAAAAAAAAAGGATAAAAACTGCAATTATCGACTTTCTGCCTACTGATTGCATCACGCATGTTACAGTAAGTCACCTGTGTACCGTACCGTAAATAGCTTTACGCGTAATGCTCCGAGCCATGGGTAGCTCTGATACTGCGTACGAAAATAGAATGCATGTCAGTAATCCCTGACGACATCATGCATTCTATGCAAATATATTCCGAATAGAAAATGGTTCTTGCCTCGGTGGTGACCACTGACCGGTAAGTGAGACATTGATCTTTTCCGCGTGAGTAAAATTGGAGGGAGATAATTGTACCTATAATCATTTGTAGCTCCTCGGCTACTTAACACTAGTATTGCCAAGTACTCTGTAGTGTCTACAGTATAATCCAGGCTACCATATTATCTATCCTCGGATATCCCTGGCGAGGAGGCTGTGCTCAACAATGGGTCAAGGTTAAGTGCCAAAAGTTCTACATTGAACCCAGGGTAAAAGCTTTCTCGGTAGCAGGTACATACCATATGGAACTCAGGACTCAACTTATCAGAGTCCCCTCAGGGTCTAGGCACTCCACTTCTTAATTAACAGCTGCAGATACCAGCGAATGAGAACCTCTTATCCTACCAACGGTTTGACTGTGTGACCGCTCTAAAAGCTGTTGGTGGGATATGGGTGACGGTGGAAAGATTCGCCGATGTTTCTGAACCAATAACGATATCCAACGCCGCACTTACTTCCTAACATGGAAGACTTCGTGAAGGAAGACAGTACATACTAGACTTGAGTCTTCCTTGTCTTTACAGCTGCGGGATCAGCATCGGCAAAGCTTTATGGCCAAGAATGTCGTCCCCTTCCCGCTCCCCACTTGTTTCGAACTCCACCCGCATTGATACTCCTCATGCAAGCAACGACACCTTTGACTGTTATCGTGATAGTGAGGATGTAGAGCTTAAGGCTGGCTTGAAAGAATCCAAATTGTCTGTGAAAGAGCCTGTCGGCGATGAAGGGAATGAGCTGGGCTTATTGAGTGGTTCCACCCGGTTGGAGGATTTACCTGCATGGAGACGTGGACTGGCTGCGACCTCTTCTTTCACTGCGCCCAAGAACACAGAATCTGATGATGATGAACTGCCATTGCTCGCTAACTCGAGTCATTCCCCGAACTATTCTCCGAGACAGTGTAGGAGACCTAAGCTGCCCCGTTGCGTGTTGTTCCCTCTCCTAGGATTCTTCATCATGCTGTAAGTTTCCCAAGTCGCGAAGCGTCCACCACTGGGGTTACTTATCACGCGCATAGAGGTATCATTCAATTCATTATTATCGCCTGTGGCATTGTCATAACGTTCTTCTCGGATGACCTCGGCCGTTTGTCAGTTCTCCGTTGGCAACATGAGGAAAGGTTGGGCGCGAACGTCTCACATTGGCCCACAGACTTTACCAGAGATATTGTTCCAGTCGGATGTCATTCACACAACGACTATTGGCGGCCAGTTCCCCTGTTTTCTGCTATACAGGCGGGCTGTATCGGCGTGGAAGCCGACGTATGGCTCTTCGACGACGAGCTATACGTGGGCCATACAACTTCGTCGTTGACGCGGCAGCGCACACTAAGGAACTTATACATTGATCCCTTAATAAGGATACTTGAGAAACAAAACCCAACTACCAAACTTCACCCTACTGTAGACCAGTCGTTGCAAGGGGTTTTCGACACTGACCCATCCCAGAGCCTTATCCTACTCATTGATTTTAAGACTGAAGGAGAGGCGACATGGAACACGGTCGTCGAGCAGTTATCACCCCTCCGCAGACGTGGCTATCTTACTCACTTCAACGGTACTGACGTGGTCAAAGGCCCTGTCACAGTTGTGGGAACGGGCAATACCCCCTTCAACATGGTGGCGGCGAACACTACTTATCGAGACATCTTCTTCGATGCTCCTTTAGAGATATTGGCTGAGAATTATGGTATGGATAATGCTGGGAGTCAAGGTTCTGAAGATAACATTCCAGGGGATGAAGGAGTGATGACAAGCCGGTCTAACGAGAATGTCGGTCAGGGCCTCTCAGGCTTATCCGGTGACGAGATCGGCCCTGGCACTTTCAACTGGACCAACAGTTACTATGCATCTGTTTCTTTTAGGCAGTCGATCGGCTTTCCTTGGTTGTTCCACCTTAGTGATCGACAAATAGACAAGATGAAAGCGCAGATCCGGGGTGCCCACCAGCGCGGACTCAAAGTTCGGTATTGGGAGTTGCCTAGCTGGCCTCGGAGTTTGAGAAATCATATCTGGACCGTTCTGGTTCGCGAAGGGGTTGATATCCTCAACGTTGACGATCTGCAAAGTGCCACTAAACAGGACTGGAGTCCCAAGTTCTTTGATTGGTGGCACTAGCTTGCGCCCTGCCTGCGCTCTGCATGTTTATAAACTAGGTGTGGCTGTACGGCCAAACAAGCCCAATATGCACCATGCACCATGCTAGGCAGTGACTTTACCACTTTTCCGACGGTGTTGATATTCCTTTTTGAGTAGATACCCTACGAGTTGTCTGATCGTTTTCTTAGAATTTTGTGAGCTACTTTTACTATTTCTTATTTTTGCCCAACGCAATATGATTGATGCGAGACAATTCATGTTCTTTGTATTTGGGGCATCAAAATGTGATATGTAGAAAGATTAGATCGTCCAGGATCCAGTTTTGGGTATCATCTGATAGACTTCCACAGTCCTCTTGTTTTTGGTTTGTGGCGGTCAGCCTGCATGCAAAGGATCGGGACTATTGCCCGCAAATTGAACTAGAAAGTAAACTGAAAAAATGCACAACCAAATCACAAACAGCACAAAGCTTCTTCACCAAATTCGTCAATAACGGTCCCCTCTTCACGAAGAATGCTACCTAGCCAATCCTTGGCTGTTTCAAAATGATCAGCCCCGAACTTAACCAGGACAAAGCCGGCTCGTACACGAGCAGCAGTAAAGGTGACCTTCGAGTCGAAATTTGGAGGTGCCTCCACAGCGGCAGGAGCAGAAGACGACCAATTCCGCGCTCCAATCCGTGGCTGTGAAGTAAACCGATCCATGATGAAATTTGCAAGGCGCTCAAACACGGGTCCGTAGAGAATCAACGTGCCCACAATACCGTGAGGCCGTGTCCGCTCCCGGATAACACCAGTGCGGTTCAGCGTCTCATGCTCGTCTTCTAAGGACCCTTCGTCGAGCTCTTCGTCAAGGATGAGTGAATCACGGAGCAGAAGCTTCTTCTTGCCTGATTCGTCGATGCTGTAGACTTCGTTCTTGCCTTTCCAGAGGTGGAAGTCCCAGTTCTCCCCTCGGGATTTGCGTCCCTCTGTTACCCAGTCTAGCATGCAGAGGCTACTCCGTTGGGAGTCCTTTGTTGTGGTGTCGACTGTGAATGTTTGGACTTGCTCGTACCGGCTGTCCTTGTATGGTACGGCTGGATCGGGGAGGTAGCACATTGCGGCTCCCTTTTCGATCCGCACGTCTAGTGTTTGCCGGCTCTTGTCTGATAGTACTCGCCCCGGGGCACGGCGGCCCTTGACGCTTCTGCTGGGCTCTGTTTTGTAGATCTTCGTGGTTCCTTGTGGCGTTGTTACGACCATTCTTGTGAATTGCTCGAGCTTGATTGAGACCTCAATGTGGTCACCTGGTAGAAGGCCGCCGCCATAGGTGAGGAGGTAGAGGTGGACTGGGCGGGAAGCGGGACATGATAGAGCGGAGGATTGAGGCACATAGCCGGGTGTTCTTGTAAGGAGTTTGAGGGGGTATTTGTAGGTGAGGGTCGTCAAGGTAGGATTTGAAGGAGGTAGTAGTGAAAGGACAACATTGCCTTGTCCGGGTTTGGCAATGGATGCCTCAAAGGGTGATTTTATAGGCATGATTCTAGATGTGATCTGCATAGAGGAAGGTCTCTGAGAAGGAGAAGAAAGGACTAAGATGAGAATGAAAGAGGAAAATGGAAAGAATGGAAATCGAAGATGTGGATATTCACGGTATGATATACTCTTGCCTATTCATGGGATCAATTGAAATATCTGTAAAATGGCGTCATGGAGAATGGGATTTTTTTTTTTTTTGGATCAATCTGATTTTCCGGGGCAGCCAAACAACGCCGAGATGTCCGACCAGGTGATCCTGCAGGCCCCCTTGAATGATTAGCTGGAAGCGGGGTGTAAGGCCCTTGTGTATCGACCATTGAATTCGCAGTCTTGGCTCTTCCAATGTTGAGCTGGAGATGAGCATTCATGCCACGATGATGGAGACCGAGGAGGTTTCTATTACGGCATCAATACTGAGATTCTCCGCAGATGATGAGGGCTTAGGGTTCGCCCCCGGCCGAGGCTTTCTTGGCGATGCCAATCATTACGCACCAGGCTGATCATACCGTTTCATTACCGTTTTAAATCATTGTTCGATGACTGAGGCTACAACCGAGGGAGACGAAACAGACACCTGAGGTATCAACCCACTTTGGGAACCCGTCATCGCCAGGCACCAAAGCGCGTCTGTTCGTCCGTCAGAACAATTCACCGTGTTCCCACCCCCCTCACTTCGACTTTCTGGAGTCCCACTCTCGACGCATCGGAACGGTATCCTCAATGCAACTTTTCTCCCATTGAGGCTCGAAACGCTTGCACTACCATTTGTATTTTTTGTTGTTTGTCCAATCGCGTACACTTGCAACACGCGCGCGCAAAGCCGCAGGTGCCGTGCTAGGAAAACTAACAATAATCGCGCGTAGCATCCCCGAGTCCATCATCATCAGAACCCCACGTCCAAGTACGCCTCGCTCCTGACTATAGACTTTGTGCCAGTGGGAATCCAGTCGCAATGTGAACTAATGCATCTACGATGACTATCTAGTGTTCTAAATACTTCCGACAAACAATGGAGACTGAACCGCCGTTTTCAAGCCCTCAACCTGGGCCCACTCAAGAAGCTTCATCCCCGGCAACGAACAGAAGAAAGTCCGGTCGGGTGACGCGAAAACCTGCACTGTACGCGGAGAGTTATGGCGCCAATGATAGTGCGACCGCAGGGAGCTCTAAGCGCAAGCGTGCCGGCGGCGATGACGAGGAAGATGTAGAGGAGGATGCAGACGCGTCCGAGCCCGAAGCTGACGAGTCCGCCAATGAAGAGCCCGATGAAGAAGAACTTCGAGAGAAGAGACGTGCTGCACGTAAAGCGTCATCCAAGAAAGCGTCCGTGCCGAAGGCTAAAGCAAAGCCTCGCAGTGCGAAGAAACCTAAAGTAGCTAGCAATGGAATTGGAAGCCAACTGGCGTTCAGACCTGCTACGAATGGAAAGAAGACTGTTTCCTCCCGTCCCAGGAAACCGATAGTGCGACCCAGCTTGGCTGCCGGTGAACGGGGCCTCTATGGTAAATTCACCGTTCTCTCCCGATCATTGTGGTGATGTGGCTAACGATGAGAACTATTGTGTAGCGGAGGTCTTTGGTAAAGGGCGCAATGCCGACACGACTGCTGCCGAGTGGCTTTCGCGATACCAGAGAGAGCAGTCTCAAGCGCTGCGTGATATGGTTAACTTTGTGCTCAGGTGTATAGGAACTGATCTCGAGATAACTCAAGACCATATTGAGGATGTCGACCACGCGCCGGACCGCGTAAAGGATTTGCAAAATCAACATCAGCAGGAAGGATTCGGCGAGTGGCCCTTGATCTCTAGATCGAGAAAGTTCAGGGCTTTCCAGCCTGTCTTGGAAGAATTCTTCAAGTCCTTAATCCAGACCTTCCATCATTCCTCGGTTCTATACGACGACCAAAACCTCTTCGAGAACTTCGAAATTTGGCTATCTGCCATGTCAACATCGCACTCTCGGCCTTTCAGACATACCTCAACCGTGATTTTACTGGCAGTCATGTGTGCTCTTTGCGACATCGCCCGGGAGTTGATGACATCAGTTTCTACTTCTCGCAAACAGCTCGAAACTGAAAAGAAAAAGAAGTCGGTCAACCAAGGAAGAGCATCCGCTATTGAGAAGGCTATTGAAGACGGCGAAAAGAAGCTGGAGATCATCGATGAATACCTTAAAGACGGCGTCAATGTCGTCTTCGTTCACCGATACCGGGATGTCGACCCTAACATTCGTGCAGAAAGTATGGCAGCGCTGGGGCAGTGGATTCGTAGCTACCGAGAATATTTCTTCGAGGGACAGTTCCTTCGATACTTCGGCTGGATGTTGTCTGACACCGTCGCCCAGACACGCCTTATCGTTGTAAACCAACTTCGCAGTTTATATGAAAATAAAGATAACATTGCAGGCATGCGGTCATTTACCGCGCGCTTCCGTGAACGAATGGTGGAAATGGCTGCCCGTGATGCAGACCTTGGGGTACGGGCCTCTGCGATTGAACTAGTGGATCTGATTCGGGAGGCCGGATTGATTGAGCCCAGCGACATTGACACAGTGGGAAGACTCGTCTTCGACTCGGAACCCCGGATTCGAAAAGCAGCTGGTCGTTTCTTTGTCGCCAACGTTCATGATGTGTACGATTCCACGGTCGAAGAAGTTCGAGACGAGATCAATGAGATGTTCAGTGAAGAGGATGAAGATGATTTCGAATCGCCTAAACGTTCGTGGATCAAGTTCAAGTGTCTCGTCGACACCCTTCAATCCTACGACGAGCCTGAAAATGAGTATAAACCCGACCAGCCCACCACTGCATCGAAGGATATGCTCTCCGGCACTCCTGTTAATACCCGATTTGTTCTTGTTACTGAGGCTATTTATCCTTACCTCAAGGAACTATCCCAATGGCAATCTTTGGCTGGGTATCTGCTTTACGATCACTCCCAGATTGCGGACAGTTCGTCCGAGGATGACACTTCAGGCTCCATCAAACAGCTTTACAAGATGCAGGAAGGGCAGGAGGTCATCCTCTTAGAAGTACTATGCAGTGCTGTTAAGTTGCGTGTTCTTGAGGTTGCAAAGTCTGATATTGATAAAAGAGGACGGAAGGTCAAGGCTTTGACTGACAAGATTCCCGAACTTCAAGAAGAGATTGCGCATAACCTTGCGCAGATCATCCCCCAACTCTTGAATAAATTCGGCTCTGTGCCAGAAGCTGCTTCTGCCGTTCTACGACTTGAGCACCTCGTCGATCTGGATAAGATACAAGACTTACAGAAAGATGCGACCGCCTATACATCATTACTAAACGACATCAATAAACAATTCTTAACGCACTCTGATCAGGATGTGCTCACCGAGGCTAGTGTCGCTTTTCTTCATGCAAAGAGCTCAGACGATATGCGGGAAGCGTTAGAGAATAAGATTTCGGAATTGTGGGACGACATGATCGACACGCTCAGCACATTAGCCCGGAAGAAGGAAGTACTGGAGGGCAGATCAATACCTGACTCTACTCTCAATCAACTTACGAATACTGTGATGAGAATTTCCAGTCTTGCCAGTGTAACCGACTGCACACAGACTCTGGAAGCAACACCTTCACGGTCAAAGGGCAAGAGCAAAGACACTGCCGAGACACCTTTCAATATCCTTCTGCATCTGACGGAACGTGGTTTACGCGAAACCGAAGATGATGAAGAATCCGCAAAGGCAGAGACAGAACTTGTGAGCAGCAGCATACGGACACTGCTCTTCTATTTCATGTGGAAGGTCCAGTCTTTAACTACTGCTTTAAGCTCTGGAAATGCCTCTTTCAATACCGAATACTTCGAAGTCTTAACAAAGAGCCGGGAGTTGTTTGTTTCGACACTTGTCGCCATCATGGGGGCGCGTTCTGGCTTGGATGATATACGATTCTCGGCAACAACAACACTCTTGGACCTACAGACCCTATTCGGCACCCTCCGATATGCGGGACAAAAAGCCAGTAACGACGAAGACGTCATTCTCCAGACACAGGGCTTGGTCCACGAGATCGCAGGCGAGGCCTCCAAGCTTATCGCTAAAATCCACAGTGTCGCAGAACGTACATATGCGAAAAGGCTACGGTTCTCCTACGAGCCCGCGGACGACGACGAACCTATATCTGACTCAGAGGCGGAGAAGGATTCCGATGACGAGAGCGACGCTGGTTCCGAAGCAGAAATGATAGCCACAGAGCGCTTGCGATCCAGAATCGTGGCCGAACAGCGCCTGTGCGAACTCACAGGCAAGATCGTCCTAGCGATTGTAGGCCGCGTCATTGACGCCTCCGGCGAAGAGCGCGGACAGCTCAAGCAAAGATTGGTCAGGCACAAATCCGACTTAGGCCAGAACTATCGCGAAGTAGTCGCATTCCTCGACGAGCGTAAACCCAAGAACCCTCCCCGACCCAAGGGTAAACAGCTACCTACATCCACGGAACCAAACCGAAATCAAAGCAGTTCAAGCAAGCGCCAAGACAACGCTAAATCCGCTGAAAGAGTGGACGATGATGACGATGAGGAAGAGGAAGAGGAGGTGCAGCTGAATCTGGAAGAGGACGATGACGAGGATCTACGAGAAAGAGGCCTGGTAGAAGACGACAACATCGAAGAAGATCACGATGAAGAAGAGGAAGATGAAAATCATTCTGCTGCTAATTCAGACGAAGATGAAGTTATGGGTGATTGATTTTGCCAATGGAGTGTTATCTGTTTATCAATGTTTTCGGGAAACGGGATGAGCTCGAGTTGCTTTACTTTTCATTCAAACACTTTTCAAACTTTTATTTTCGGACGAGGATTTTCCTTTTTTAAAGGGGTTGGTCCGTGGATCTTCTCCTGTTCCAGTCATGACTGTCAGCTCTTCAGGGTTTATTAGGACAAAATTTCTTCTTTTCTAATTTCCTTTAACTTGAGTGTCTATCTCCTTTCCCCGTTGTTTCTCCTTCCCTTTTCATGTTGCTGTCCTCTCTTTCTATAATGTGAAGACCGTGCTTGCTGGCGTTGACTGCGATGAATGTATTGCTATGTAACTTATGCCTTCGCTTTTGTATATACCTAAGGAACTTCCTCCGTGTCTTAGCTTCTACGATCATCGATTGTGTGTCTGGCGGTACGGCAAGCTATTGCGGCCAACGTGCATTAATTCATCTTCCTACGTTTTTAACCTGCTTCTACCGGCAGAATAGTCTACTATACTAAATTACTTACTTAGTCTACTTAGTCTGGTTGATCTGCCTGGTCTGCCTGGTCTGGTTGGTCTGATTGGTCTGGTTGGAGCTTTGGTCTGCTTAGTTTATTTAGTATACATGTAGTCTGGCGGTGCCGCTACTTTGTTATGGGAGTAGATAGGAAACTACTACTGTAGGTCAAAAGTATTGAAATACGTACCCCGATTTCGGCCTCCGAGGCACCGTTTCTAACCCGAATATCTCAACGAAGTTAAAAGCTTTTGAGCTCATAGTAAATTCTATAGATTTCTAAGCTCAGTATTTAGTATACCCTCCACGTACTTTATACACAACTCGAAGTCTGCGTGGCCACGACAATAGTATACCATTATAACCTCCTGCTTAAGGCTATTCCACGCTGCCTAAATAGCCTGCTTAAAACACTAGATACTAATTCTAATACCCCCTCTAGAAAGAGCTCAGGCTACGCGGTAAGACTGCGGATTATGACATTATTTCACACCGCAGGTATTCCGCTACGTTGCCGAGCTTATGTACAGAACTGGCCTACTGAGCTGGTGATATAGAGCCTGGAATAAAGCATTACAACCACTGGAGCAGAAGGGGACGAGACGCAGAGGGATGGTTGTTCAAGTCAAGCAGGTGGGTTGTGTTCTGGAAAGCTTTCCGTTCATTTGATAACTCCTATGTTTGGGCTTGTGGCATTCAATTAGGTGTTTTGGACCAATATTCTGTCTCATCGGCGAGGCGCCTACATAGCTAGACGTTTCGATAGTTAAATTAATAGAACTTTGGTTGATTGATTGAAGAAAGGGAGGCTTCTTTTCTTGGCTATCGAACTATCCGTCACCACGGGACCTAATCGACCTTTGAAGTATATTTGTCTATCGATAAATAAGCCCGTGGATCACACCCAAGAAAACCGTCGAAAAACAAATAGGAAATAGAAAAAACCGAATCAACAAACGATTACGCCGGTGTATGGGATGCTACGTTAAATAGGGAAGTGTAAAAGGGATACATGACGGTGCATCTGGTTTATCGTGAATGATCAAAAAAGGGAAGTAAAATCATAGCAGAGGGGGAAAGAGGGAGGCAAGATCGGAGGGGAAAGAAAATGTTGACTCGTGCTTGAACGTCGAAAGGGGGAGACGAAAAGGATACAGGAATGGACTTTAGAAAAATGTTATTTTGAAGGCAGAAAACGCAACCCAAATTTCGCCTTGAACGCTACAAGGCCAGATCGCCCTGCGAAGTTGAAGGTGGTGCTTTTGTTCGTTATACGGCGGCCGCACTGCGCCACGTAGGATCTAGCAGGAAGTAGAATCGAATCAGATAGCCGGAGTCTCAATTGTGTCATAATTAATTTCAGATAAAATCCCACTTTTACATGTCCATGGAGTCGCCACCGTTGGCGAAGTTGAATCCACCCGGCTGCTGTTGGGCAGTGCCTAGGGTGAATCCTGTTTGGGTTTGTTGAGGAGCAAGCTCATCGATATCACCACCGGCCTCTTCTTCATCGGAGAAGTACTTCTCAATGATGTTGTACGCCTTCATGTAGATCTCCTCGTTGGCGTTGTTCTGGCAGTCGTGGATCTTCTCCATACCGCCGGCCTCTTCAATGAACAGAGCATAGCGGTTGACACGGGCCTCGCCAGTCTGTGCAGCCTCCTTGTCCATCTCACCAACCTTGAGGATGTTCTCCAGGCCATCCAAAGCAACTTGGATGATCTTGTTGTCGGGGCAAGCAAGCAGGTCGCAGAGCGGCTTGATGCATCCCTGAGAAACGAGGTAGCGGATCTGCTCAGGCTTCTGCAGACCACCAGAAGTGGCGTTGGAGATAGCCCAGCAAGCTTCCTTGCGGGTCTTAAAGTCGCCGTTGGCAAGCAAGTTGATCAGCGGGGGAATGATGCCAGCGTCGACGACAGCCTGGATCTGACTAGAGTTGCCAGCAGTGACGTTGGAAATAGTCCAGCAAGCCTCCTTACGGATACCATCCTTGGTAGAGCTGAGGAGAGAGAGGAGAGCGGGGAGAGCACCGCAGTTGATGATAACCTGAGTCTGGACGTCGTCACCGGTCACAATGTTTCCAACCGACCGAAGGGCAGGAGTCTGAACGGAGGTCGAGGCGTGCATAAGAAGCTCAACAAGGCGACGAGGGATGCCTGCCTCGATAACAGCCTGGATCTTATCGTTTGCACCGTCGGAGAGATAGGAAATGGCCCAGCAAGCATCAATGAGGACTTCATCATCAAGCATGTAGATAAGCTTGGCGAGGACAGGAAGAGCAGGAGCGATCTACAATGGTATTAGTCAAGCTCGCTTATTTGTAGTGTTTGTAAAGTAACATACCGTGTTCCAATCGGGCTGGGGGGTCTTGCCACGGCAGAAGTTACTCAAAGTCCATGTAGCGTTGCGCAACATGCTCAACTTCCGACCATCGTTGATCAAGTTCAAAAGAGGACGGAGGGCGCCGGCATTGAGGACGAAGTCACGGCATTGAGGGCTATCACCAGCAATGTTACCCAGAGCCCAAACGGCCTGTTCCCGAACATCCGGTTCCGGGCTGCTCAACAGCTCGACGAAAATGGGCACAGCACCGGCTTCGATAACCACCTGGGTTTGCTGAGCAGATCCAGATGCAATGTTGGTCAAGGCCCAGGCGGCCTCGAATTGGACCAGGGTATGAGGAGACCGGAGGAACTCCACGAAACGGCTCACGACACCAGTCTCAATAACGCGCTCGATGGGAGGGTTGCGCTCCTTGGAAAGCAGCTTCCTGAACTTAGTTGTGGCTTGAATTTGCGACTCGATCTGATCTGAGAAGACACCCTTAACCATCTCTGGTAGTTCCACATTAAGCTGGAAAATATTTAATTAGCCATTTGTCTTTCAGAAGCATGAAACACAACAAGAGTGATGAGTGAAAGGTGATCGTGTGCTCCATCTTCAAGCTCACGACCAGCAATAGGGCGGTGAAAACCTCATCGCTAGGCGCATAAGAAGGGAAAAGGAAAAAAAAAAAAAAAAAAAAAAAACACAAGACAGAAGCCTGGAGGAAAACAAATCTACAGGTATCTAAAGTAATGCGAATAGAAATGAATAATAACGACTTAGATAAAGCATACCTCGCTTTCTATGGCAGTGGCTTCATCATCACTCTCGGTGGCAGCGGCCATGCCGCCTCCCACACCAATCCCACCATCGCGGGTCTGAATACCTCTCCTCTTGGCCAAATTCTCTTCTCTTTTCTGCTTGCGAATTTCAACTTGCTGCTCCTCACGACGACGACGAAGCTCGTCAGGCCGGAACTGATTCCTAGCCTTGAACTGGGTACGACGATGCTCTGGGATGTAGCGCTCGGCCATGGTTGCTTAGGACACTGAGGGGTGAAAACAAAGCGCACGAACCACTGAGGTTCTAGATGAAAGAAAAATTTAGAAAGAAGAAAAATCGAAGGAAATTAATCAAAAGATAGCAGCCCACAGGTTGATGAGCAAGTGCCAATAAAATAGAAAGACTAGAAGCCTCACTGGGGGAGATACGCGGGCAAAAGACGAAGGAGGGGAAAAAAGTGTTGATGCTTGCTTTGGCCGGAGGTGGGATTGTTCAGTCACGGGATAGGCCTCTGATTTGCTGTTTTCGGCCACGCCCGCTAGTAGGCGCCACACCCGCCTAAGCGAAGTTGGCGCCGAGCAACTGGTGAGACGCGTTGATGGCGTCTTGTCGCCGTCTAGATCTCTTTGTCTGCTCTCCTGGTTTTCATACGTTTGACTTTATCGCATATTGTGCCTTCTTTATAGGGGAACTACGCCCTTCCCCAGCTACAGGGCGATTGGATATAGCTACAGACGCGTTCTAAAGAACCATGAGCCTGCCACACTCCACTATAACCCGAGTTCTGGCATGGCGAACAATTCATCATCTTCTACCGTGATTGATATCCCAGCTGCTCTTCGATCACAGGGAAACGTAAACGTAATTGGGGTGGTTGTCGATGTTTTCCAAGGCGTGTTCAAGACGGCGAACTCGCTTTGTATAACTTTCACTTTGAAGTCAGATAATCTGAAGAATGGTCATGTATGGGATGGACTGAAAGTCAAGTATTTTAAAGCTAATGAGTCTCAACTGCCTCCTGTGCAAGAGGGCGACGTAGTTCTACTGCGGAACATCTGGGTATGTTGCCCAACCTTTGATATCCTGGTATACACTGACAGATTAAACACAGATTAGAAACTACAACGGCAAGCCACTCGGAATTGCAGGGGACAGAGCGAATGTACCATGGGCTATCTTCCGCTTTGACCCGGATCCATTGTGTGCTAATGCACCTATTTGTGGTCCAACCCCCTTTGAGCCGTCCTATTCAGAGAAGAGACGATGCCAGAGTCTACTGGAAAGTATCTCTGGGCTCTCAGAGTTCCGAAATTCTTCTGCTCTACAAGTTACAGCTCCCCAGTCCTTCACAACTCAAGTTTCGTGCTCGCCACAGGATGCTCGGACGCAAAGAAAGCTTACCGCTATAAAGGATATCCGAGAGGGTATGCTTGTGGACCTGATCGGTGAAGTAATCAAGTTGTATCCCCAGAACAGCGAGAAGGCACTATTGTACTTGAGCGACTATACTACAAATAAGAAGCTGCAGGATCATCCATCTGTAGATGATGACGGTGATTCGTTCTATCGGAGCAGGAAGAAGTGGGCTGGTCCACCCGGCCAAATGTCCCTGCCCGTAACACTATGGGAGCCACATGCGAGCTTTGCTCGAGAAAATATTAAAGATAACGACATTATAAGTTTAAAATATGTTCATATCAAGGCAAATCGGCACAATCTAACGATCGAGGCTAGCATGCACAGCGCGCGTTACAATAACGTGCACTTGGTGGATCCTGAGAAGAATGATTATGCCAAAGAGCTTCTACGTCGGAAGAATGATTACTATAGAGGAATCAACACTGGAAAGCGGAAGGCTGAAGAAGATGCTAAGCCAACAAAGGGCCTAAAAGCCCGCAATAAGAAAAGGCTGGAGGGCATGAAAGAAGAAAGCGAGGCAACTCGACAATTGAAAGAACGCAACAGGCCTAATGAACATGGTAAGGCTGCCGCACTAAGGGTTGATGGACAGATAACTGATCGAGACACGATTGTAGTCAAAGCCAGTTATGAAGGTGTCCGTGGACGGAGGATCGAAGACATCGTTACAAGTGAATTCCACGAGTTTGAGTCCCATGACGGTGTCGAGTATCGTCTTCCATTTCAAAATCTGTGTTACAAAACTACTGTTCGTGTGGTCGATTTCTTCCCTCCAAACATAAAAGATTTTGCAGTCCCTCAACAGCCTAAGGAGAATCACTCGGGCAGCAGGATATACCAAGACGCAGAAGACGATGGTGTCACTCGATGGGAATGGCGCTTTTGTCTCCTCATTGAGGATGCATTACCCCCTCCGCCTGGGCAGCCAAAAGAACAGATCAAACTTTTTGTGTCTGATGCCAACGCAGAGTTCTTGTTGAAAATGAGTGCAACCGAGTGAGTCCTCTAACCCTCCTTCCCTCATCTTCCTCTTTTCGCTTAGTATCACTTTGCTGATTTTGTTATCGCCAACCAGCTTGCGCAAAGATCCAGAACAGTTGGCGATTCTACGGGAGCGGCTTTTCATTCTTTGGGGTGATCTCGAAGAACGGAAGAAAACAATAACAGAGGAAAGTGGTCAAGGTCCTTTAAAGCTGGACCGCGCATCCTCAAGGCCATTCACATGTTGTATACAGGAGTATGGTGTCAGGTGTTCCCACCTCTCAGATGCGGATGCAATATCTTACGATACGTCTGGGTGCAGCCGCGAGGACTGCTTCGGTTGGGAAAGGCGATTCGGTATATTTCAGACGACTATTGATTCATGAGTCGGCATTTGTGTAATTTAATACCCCTCCGCGTTGACTCCAGATTGGATATCATGAAGGTTCTTGATGATAAGCTTCACTGTCAACTTAAATCTATCAGAAGATGACATTATCTTCCCTGGTGTAACTGCATGACGCAGTAAAACTCATTCACGAGTAAATACAACCCGCTCAGCTTGAGCGGCGAAAAGGTGTGTGTATACATATCAACCCCGAAATCATCCTTTATAAAGCAGAAACAGGCTTAGATGCAGGGAGACTAATCAGAATAGAACGCCGAAACCTAAGTCCCCGTAGGAATAACGAGTATGAGAAGGAGAGTTTTAATGATGATATCTGCCCAACAGCATCTCTGTCGGCGCTAAGCGGGTGGGCCCAAGCTGCGATTTTCAGTTTTACAGCTTGATTGAGGCGTGAAGCTACTAGACTTTAGTCACTTTGACGATATTAGTGTCGATTCCGTGCGCCGAAATGTCGAATCGACAGCTTGAACCCCAATAACAATCTTTCTTACCGGGTTCACTCTGAGGGCAGCGATGTCCATACATACATTCAGGATCATCGCACTCCAGCCCATAGCGACACGGAGTCATACGGGCGATGGCTGTCAGAACTTGATATTCGGTCTTGGTCAATTTCCGCGAATGATCGTGATGACAGTTGTCATTAGGGCATTCGCCTTGCAAATAGTAAAAATTGCACAGTTTCAGTTTTTTAATGCGGTTTACCTCATCCCGAGGGATGGTCTTAAAGTCAAGCCGGTCTACACGCTGGCCGTACTTGTTTCGTTCCACGATTTTGGGGGGTGGTGGGACAGATGATTTTGATCGCACAACTTGAAACTCCCCGGAGTTAGGTGTAGTCGTGGACGAGGAAGATGTAGGTACGCTGTTACTGGTTGTCGTAGTATTGGTCGACGTTCGAGAGAGAGTTACATGCTGGACGGGCGACGGGGTGAGGAGGGCGCGGGGTTTGCTGGCCACCGCAGCCTTCCAAGGTGCCCATACAGATATCTTCGTATCTCGGAAAAGATCCGAGAACTTAGTAACTCTGTACGATGCTTTTATTAAGTCCAGGTCGCTTGCAAATGGGAGGCCCTCAATCAGAGAAACTCGGCCTATGAGGTCTCTATCGGCCAGTGTGTCTTCCAAAATTTGAGCATAAGCGCCATCCTGCGAGCAGCCCAGGAATATCTGGTGGCAATGACAGTTGTATAAATTTAGTCTGAAAGCTTCTGGAGAAGCGAGGAGAGCAACGATCAGTATCTGCCACCCAACAGACAAAAGTCTCACTTGACATACCTCCAATCTTATCATGAGCGCTCTCTTTCCCAGCACCGATATCGACCAAATCAAAGAGAGGATAACTAGCATTGAAGCCCCGGACAAAATCTTCGATCAAGGAAGGCTCGGTCGTGACACCGCCACGAACGCAAAGGTCGCTTAATCCCTTCACGTTGACATACATCTTTGTTATTACCCTAGGGGAGTTGATAGTCGGGAAGTTGCCGGAGACGTAGTCCTGTAAGGCCGAATAGAGCTTCTTCGCCGCATCGTGCCCACCTTGTTCTCCCTGCTGCAAATATTCGTCTTTAAAAATGATTCCACCACCATCGAGTAGCACAACTATGAAGGGTTCCCGATCCTACCGTGCAAGCGCCGCTATCGTCAGCTCAGTGGTAGATAGAGCGCGCTATCGTTATCAGCCCTCACCATAATAGTCTTAATTCTTGATATCTGATCCATTAACTCCATTTCATGGAGCTGAATGTCCCGATTAAAGCGCGTCTCGCGTTCATGGTCCAACCGCTCTTGTTGATATGCATCCTCAAGCTCCGTCACACGTTGCAGCAGTTCCTAGTGGCCGAGGAAGAAGGTTAAAGATTAGGTAGAGAACCGGGATAAGCGCCATGATTGGGGAGGCTACCTCAATCAGATTGTTTTTTATGTCTTCTATTGAAGTCAACTGTTTATATCGTTCGAGATAAGCTTGGGCAGTCATGATGGGTTTTGTTGGTTATAGCTCGGTATGGATGTGGAGATGGGAAAGTCAAAGTAAGTTAATTGCGGAGACGGATTTAGAAGAGGAAATTGGGAAAGTCGATGAGGCTGGAGGAAAAGGGGAGAGAGAATATATGTTTTCTATTTTTATAAGAGATAGAGGAGGGGTAAGCAAAAGTGAATCGTTACGCGCGACACTGCCTTCACAACCCAAATTTACATTCACCAAGTGGAAGAGACTCAATCTCTTTTTACAGTCCAGTTGGAAGTGCAGCAGCATAAATTTCGGGGGATTATTTTTCTCTGTTGCTAACCTTAGGAACTGAGGCAGCGGCAAAAGGACCACCAGTCAGAATGCAGCGGGTAGGCTGAGTCAGCGGCTCCAACCGCCCGATTTCGTATGGGGAAGTCGTGACCTGCCTGACTAAGGAAAAGACAAACTAAACGCCTACGTGGAGCAAACACTTCTGTCCTTGTCCACGATCTACTACTCCCATTGCCACACTCTCTTTGCCTTCCTTCCCCCCCTTCCCTTTTTTCTTTGTCTTCATTTCTTTTCGGAACGTTTCTCTTTCTCCTTTCCCTCTTCTTCTCCACATTGGACCCTCGGACCGGTCAGAATGGCTCGTTTCAGTTTCCTGTCATTGGCTTTGCTCTCTGTCCAAGCCTTGATCGGTGGCAGTCTCGCGGCAGTATGTTGCCATTGTTTCAAAATACTATCACCTATTGATACCAATTGCGTCGCTAACACATTCACCTTCATGGATAGGATGCTGCTGAAAAGGCAGAAGAGACCGTGGCTCCCAAGCTCGCTCTGACGGCGCAGGCTACTTTCCCTGCTTCCGAGATCTTCGGTGTCAAGATTGTTAACGGTTACCCAACCCAGGCGCTTGTCGCTTTCACCAATGATGAGCCTGCCCCCGTGAAGGTGAACTTCATCGGTGGCACCTTGTCCACCCTAGATGAGGAGAACAGCGTGATCGTGCGGAACTTGACTGCAACTGGATACAGTGTGGAAATTCCCGCTGGCGAGACGGAGACCCTGAGCTACCAGATTACCACCGAGATGCATCCCCAGGACCTCAGACTTAGCCTTGCTTCCATAATCTCCGACAATGAGGGCAGATTCTACACAGTCTACGCCTACAATGGCACCGTCAGTGTTGTGGAGCCCGAAACTAGCTTCTTCGACCCCCAGATGTAAGATGGGCTGCTTGACGCATTCGCAACCAATCGCTAACTATTCATTCTAGTCTTTTCCTGTATTTCTTCCTCCTGGCCTGCTTCTCCGGTGTTGTCTACTTCTTCTACACTGTCTGGGTTGCTCCGTACTTCCCTCAGAAGCGCAAGAGCGGAAAGGGTGCTGAGTACACCAAGAAGACTTCTGGTGCTGCGAAGAAGGCCGAGACCGTCGAACCCAGCAGCCCAGCAGTCTCATCGGCGACCACCTACAATGCTGACTGGATTCCCGCCCACCACATTAACCGCCCTGAGGCCCGGAAGGTGAAGGGTAACACCCGATCCAAGAGCCGTGCTTAAAGGAGTCAGCGGCAGCGCTTTTGTGGAAATATAGAGGGAAGAGTGGGGCCTCGTTTATTTTGGACCTTGTATGGTTATTACACCAATATTCTTGTGAGAGTTTACCAACAAGCTTGGGACCAAAGATCGCTGAAAATGTGATTGGTCGCAAGCCACTGCCATCGCAGATTGGGGCGTGTATATTTATTCACGACAATTGAAATTAGTAATTCTAGCTTCTAGAAGCTCCGCTTACAGGCGCTTCCACTCGTCGAACTCCTTCTCTAAATGTATCTTCAACTCAGAAAATCTGTTTCCAAAGTCCCTCCCACAACGCCAGCATGTGTAATCTCGCCGCAAATAGCCCTCGCTAGTAGGATGTCGCCTGACATCGTTTTGCGCCAGGGGAAAATCATCGATAGGAACGAAGAACGGCGTGGAAAAACTATTGTAATGCTTTTTGTGTTTCAGCCGGTCGCTGTACCTGTCCACCGAGATAACATGAATATGTAGATGATTCATAGATGGATGCGCATGGATCCCGCACATGATCTCTTGTTCCCAGTTTCGTCCCTGTGGCAGTTCATCCGGAGGAGGATCTGCACTAAGCGCCTCTTGCCTCGCTTTATCCTGAGCGGAGCTTTTCCCATATCTCCGTCTAAGCTCAGCCGCGGCTAAAGATCGAAGTTTCTTTGTCTCTTCTTTCACTTTTTTCAGGAACTCTGGATCTTCGAAGGCCTCGAAAGGGTGGAGACGGGTTTTGGACGAATCCCGCGGAAGTAGAAGTAGATGGAGCGTTGACTTTGGGAAAAGATCGTGAATTGCGACGAAGTCATCGTTGTGATACACAACGATACTGGAAGGGAAAGATTCCGGTTTTGCGATATAGGCGCCTAGGCCGTCGCGCGGGCCACCGATGGCTCTCTTATTTGACGTATCTTTGGAAGGGCCGTCTTTTGCGTACTTTGCGTGCTTGGGTTTAGGGGCGAGGAGCTCAGCGACTATTGAAATTAGCCTTTTTCTTTTAGTAGACAAGGACTTTGCATGCATGACGAGTGCGTACATACAGGCGTCTCTTTTCCCCGACTTTGATTCTGCCGCGACGGTCGCAGCTGCCGCAGCTTGGTCTTCTAGATTTGGTGAGTCATCTGCCATAGTTGGTGTAGATATTGCGATTAAGATATAGGGCCCGTTTGGCCGTCAGATGTAGTCAGGTTGTCATGGTTGTGTTCGGAGTAGCAAGTGACTGCGGAGGAAGCGAAGCTGAACCAGAAGGCGATCCGCGGCGACTTCCCCGCAGCCCTACGGTCCAAAAAAAGCGGCCCTGGTGCGGGACAACCAACTTCCGCTTTAACAGCAATTCACACCACTCCTTTTCTCTATCGAAAGGTGCGATTGCTCCACGGGCGTCTCCTTTAAGATAGCAAATAACCGTGGCAGAATGGGCCCTAAGAAGAAAGCTGACGCCCGTGGAGGAGGTCCCAAACCGGGCACCAAGCAAGCCAAAGCCGCCGCAGAGAAAACGGCGGCTGAAGCAGCAAAGAAAGCGCAGCCTCCACCGGATGAGCAGAAGAAACCTTCTGTGAAGCAGGTCATCGGTGGCGCGTCATGGACCGGTAAACTACCGGTGAATATGCTCTCGGAGCATTGTCAGAAGCAGAAGTGGGAGAAGCCTGAGTATACAATGGTGAGCAATGGACGGATAGGATGTTCTTAAATAACATGTCGCCACACGGCGCAAGTTTAGCTCAGCTTTTGGCTAATGGTTCATACTGCACACTAGACAAAAACACAAGAAGGTTATATGTCAGCGGTTATCTTGAAACGTGTCGACCCTAAGACTCGCGAAGCAACTACCCTTCCCCCTATGAAGCCACCTCCGTCACACAAGCACTTGGCTGCGCAACCTACGGCACTGGAAGCTCGTCACTTTGCTGCTGTGTATGCTCTGTATCGGGTCTGTAACATGAGGAACATTCACATGATGCTTCCGCCGACCTATAAGAAGCTTTGGAAAGAGGATTTCGCTGATATTAAGACTGCCGACACCAAAGAAGGTAAAGGGTGGATGTACGAAGCAGACCCATTTTTGGCTAAGCAAGAGCGGGAAAGTGCCGCGGCCGATTTGGAGAAAAAACGGAAAGAGCGAGAAAAGAACCAGGCTAAGGCGAAGGATCAACCAGCGGTTGAGTTGGGCTTGGGGTCTAGCGGTGATAATAGAGGGAAAAGGATCTGGTCGAACGCTCCGAAAGTGGACCTGGGGAGTAAAGTGCGCAGAGAAATTGAGACCCTCTTACAGCAGCATGCGATTTGGAATCCTTATAATGTGAAGATCCCGGAATCCGAGCGTAACTCCATCATTGAGGAGTTCACTCGCTTGGGCTTCCGGCGCAGCCATGTAGACGAGGCGACTTCTGCATGCAAAGACAGAGAAGAGGTGCTCGAATGGCTTCTGATCTATGTTCCAGAGGATGATCTTCCATCTTGGTGTCTACCAGAGTCATACTCTGCTGGCGTGAGTCTAGCGAGTGATGATCTTGCAAGAGAGGCGAAGATCAAGCGGCTGGCCACCATCGGCTATTCTGCAGACCTTTGCTCGCGGGCTCTGGACAGCAAGCAAGGTGATGAACTTGCAACTGCTGAAATGCTACAACACACATTAGTGTATGGAACGAGTTCTACTGCAGGCGCTGTATCTTCTGAAGGCGATGATTCCTGGGCCGAAGAACAGGAGACCCTCGAAGCTATCTTCGGGGAGCGCTATATTAAGGTATCGCCCAAAGTATGTGAGATCAAGAGCGAGTCCTCAGACTTGCCAGAATCAACTACATTCCGATTCCAAAGACCCTCAAATCATTATCCATCCTCAGTGCCGATTATTTCGATTCAAGCGAAAGGTATCCCTTCTTATATTCGGCTTAGCGCGATTCGTCAAGCAGTGAAGCATGCAGAGGAAAACTTTTTGGGAGAGCCAATGGTATACAATGTGCTTGACTGGTTAGAGATGCATCTTCCAGAAATTATGCAAAATCCTGGCAAGTTGCGAGATATCGCAACGGTCGCCGCAACGCCATCCACTACTGGAAGTATCTTAGAACTTCCTGTGCGCCAATCTCGCAAGAAGAGTAGGGAGATTAGCTGGCAACCGGGCTCGCCTCAGAGTATATCTGTTCGGGAGGCCTGGCAGGCCAGGCAGTCCACGCCAGCTCAACAGGATATGACTCGAAAGCGAGAATCACTTCCTGCTTGGAACATTCAAGATGCTATCGTACGTGCAGTGAATTCACATCAGGTTACCATCATCTCTGGTGAGACAGGTAGCGGTAAAAGTACCCAGTCCGTTCAGTTCATATTGGACGATATGATCAGGCGAGATCTCGGAGGCATTGCGAACATTATCTGTACACAGCCACGTAGGATCTCTGCTTTAGGTCTTGCGGATCGTGTGAGCGATGAGCGATGCACCTCTGTAGGAGATGAGGTTGGATACGTCATCCGAGGTGACTCCAAGGTCAAATCTGGGGCGACAAAGATCACTTTTGTCACTACTGGTGTTTTACTGCGCCGTATACAGTCTGGAAGCGGTGCGGATGGCAATGTTGCAGGCTCTCTCGCAGATGTCACACATATCGTAGTGGATGAAGTTCATGAACGGAGTCTTGATACCGATTTTCTGCTTGCTCTCCTACGCGATGTTCTTCGGTACCGCAAAGATATTAAGGTCATACTAATGAGTGCAACTCTTGACGCGGAAATCTTCATCAACTACTTTGGTGGTCGCCAGAATGTTGGACTGGTGAACATCCCTGGGCGGACTTTCCCTGTGTCTGACTTTTACCTGGACGACATCATCCGTGACACAGGATTTTCACCAGAGTTGGCTGAGCGGGACTTTGAGGAAGATTCTTCTCCTCAGGGAGAAGAGTCACTTGGCAAGATTCTTCGGAACATGGGCATGGGTATCAATTACGAATTGATCACGTCTACTGTTCGGTATGTTGACGCCCAGCTTGGAGATCAACCGGGAGGCATTCTCATCTTCTTGCCCGGTACCTTGGAAATTGAAAGGTGCCTGAACGCCGTGAAGAGGATTCCCAATGTCCATCCACTTCCTTTGCATGCATCCCTTCTGCCAGCTGAGCAACGGCGTGTATTCTTGAGTCCCCCGAAAGGAAAGAGAAAGGTTATTGCAGCAACCAATGTGGCTGAGACGTCAATCACAATTGAAGATGTTGTCGCGGTTATCGATACTGGCCGCGTCAAGGAAACGAGTTACGACCCTAAGGATAACATGGTCCGACTACAAGAAGTATGGGCATCGCAAGCCGCCTGTAAGCAACGACGAGGACGTGCTGGTCGTGTTAGGGCTGGTGCATGCTACAAGCTCTACACTCGGCAAGCAGAGAATAAGATGGCGCCACGACCGGACCCTGAAATCCGCCGGGTACCATTAGAACAACTATGCCTCTCCGTCAAGTCTATGCAGGGCATCAACGACGTCGCAACTTTCCTGGCTAATACCATCACCCCTCCTGAAAGCGTGGCCGTTGAAGGAGCCTTGGGCTTCCTTCACCGTGTGGGCGCCCTGGACCATGACAAACTGACAGCCCTTGGGCGATACTTATCCATGATCCCCGCCGACTTACGATGCGCCAAACTCATGGTCTACGGCTCCATATTCAACTGCATAGACCACTGCATCACCATCTCCGCAATTCTAACAGTGAAGAGCCCCTTCGTCTCACCCCGCGACAAGCGCGAGGATGCAAATGCTGCCAAAGCATCCTTCTCCCGCGGAGATGGCGACTTGCTCACCGACCTCACAGCCTACCAACAATGGTCAGAGCGTGTCAAAGCCCAAGGATACTGGCAAACACAATCATGGTGCAGCGCAAACTTCCTCTCCCACCAAACCCTCCGTGACATCTCCTCCAATAAAGCCCAACTCCTCACCTCCCTCAAAGACGCCGGCCTCCTCCTCGTTGACTACTCTTCGGACTCGGCCGACCCGCGCTGGAACCGCAACGCAGGCAATCGAAGCCTCCTCCGAGCCCTAATCGCCGGCGCCTTCCAACCCCAAATCGCGCAGATTTCCTTCCCAGACAAGAAATTCATGAGCTCCGTCACAGGAACCGTTGAAGTCGACCCAGACGCTAGGACAATCAAATACTTCAACCAGGAAAACGGCCGCGTTTTCATCCACCCCAGCTCCCTCCTGTTCTCGGCCCAGAGCTACCCCGGCTCGGCAGCGTATCTAAGCTACTTCACTAAGATGGCGACAAGCAAGGTCTTCATTCGTGATTTAACTCGTAAGTTCTCTATATTTATTCCTGCTCTATGTTCACTTCCATTATACCATATACTTGGCGAAATCATGCGAGACTTGACCGTTACTAATCAACCGGACACAGCGTTCAACGCCTATTCCCTTCTCCTGTTCTGCGGATCCATAGATCTCGATACAACAGGCCGTGGCCTTATCGTCGATGGCTGGCTACGGCTCCGTGGGTGGGCGAGAATCGGTGTCCTTGTTTCTCGCTTACGTATGATGGTAGATGAGATCATTGCAGCGCGGATTGATAACCCCGCCTCTCTATCTATTGACAGGGCGGGGAAGGATGATATTACGGGCCGGGTTATTGAGGTTGTGAAGAGATTGATTGAGTTGAATGGATTGGATCAGTAGTGGTTTGACCGGTTTGGTTATACCTACTGGGATAGATAGTTGCGCCTGTGATGTGAGGTCTAGATGAAAAGTTACTTTAGAACAAGATATAGATGTCTTTATGTGTTTAAAATGAGCTTTAGAAAAGCACTTTTCTCCCTTGGCGTAGTGGCAATAGTAGAAGCAAAGCTCAGTTCTAAACAGGCAGTTCAGGTAGACAGTTAAGGCTCAAGCTTACGGATTAGTCAAAATTAGGTATAGTAAGACGTCATCCTACAGGTTACAAGTGCTTCATATTGAAAATCTTCAAATAGATAGTTCAGCTGAGCGTGTGGCTATATCCTAACTAAACATCTCATTGTCTCCTGCTGAGACCTTATCGGCATAGTTAGCCTAGTCAGAACTGGTAAGCAGCTCCTACATAAGTGAGGATTCTATCTAGACAACGAGCCAACTTTTTTTTTTTTAGAAAAAAAAAAAAAAAAAAAAAAAAAAAAAAAAAAAAAGAAAAAGAAAAAGAAAAAGAAAAAGAAAAAGAAAGAAAGAAAGAAAGAAAGAAAGAAAGAAAAAATAAATTTATATAGGAGGGCTTGAAAGCTTTCGATTATTTTCGATTATGTGGAAATATCAAGGTTCACACGGCTGTTGAAGACCGGGTGTTGCAATACCTTCGACCTAACGCTATAGGAAAAGGCAGTAATCTTAACCAGCGAAACACCTTAGTAGAATCAGCCGTTCTACCAAGTTCAGATTGAAAATGTCCTCGAAGGGCACCTTGTTTGAGGGACATGGCCAGGATCCACGCAGCCAAGAACCTCAGTATATCAGGAACCTGCTACTTCTGTCTCAGCCCAGAACTCTATATCAAGAATTATATAGACCACCCCCAATTAGGGACCTTTGAGCGTACCACTACAATATCGGGCCACTTAACGTAATCGGCAAGCGAGCTGTGTGTGCAAGCGGACTACGCAGCTCTGTATAAATTGGCCATTTTGGTACTCAAAACCTCCACAACCAGAGATAGAGAGATATATAAAATTTAGGATATAGTATAAGAATGGCTATATAAATCTATAATTGATTATCGACAATTGCTTTCTTGTGTTCTCAGCCTACAGACTAAGAATATTAAAACTACAGCTGTAAATGTGATATTTAATACTGACTAAACGATTAGTTATTGAAACTTTTCTGGTTTATATACCATATATCTTGCATAATCATATCTTCTACGTAAATTATATATTATACTATCTCTGGTTGTGGAGATATCTAGATTACTATGTACATACAAGAGACTGCTTAGTCTACTTAGTCTACAGACTGCTTGGTCTGTTTGGTGTACATAGTCTGATTGAACCGTCTGGTCCCCAGTCTGGCTAATTAGATTTAACTGTCTGGTGAATCTGGTCTGCGTAATCTGGGTTGGTCTATGTAGTTTAGCTGGTCTGTGTAGTTTGGCTGGTCTGCTTGGTCTATATGATGCATTTAGTATGCTTGAAGCTTTAGTCTACTTGATCTGCTTAGTCTGCTTAGTCTAATTATATAGTTATTATATAACTGTGAACTACTGAATCAATCAGAACTGGCTTAGCACTGACTAATTTGAAGGCGGCGGCATTGGCTTGTCGCATCTAAGCAGCGTCAACACCTTAGGCATTGCACACTTTAGATGTCGTCAGATGAATTAATTAGTAGTATCCCAATATTCCTGGCGGTTTGGAGATCTGCTCTTAAAGGCGCTCTCATTACTCCGGAGGTTGCACTAAATGGCCTTTTTAAGTAGTAGTAATCAGTAAGCGAGCTGCGTAGCTCTGTATTCCATACAAACTGACACTTTTGATACTCAGATATCTCAGATAGGTGTAGTGCCATCGTTCATGATCGATTTCTTCTCCTCGGTCGGTTTGATAGATTCAAGCATCTTCAATACGAGATCCAATTGACTAGTTCCTATGTACTAAGCCTGGATGATAACCACAGAGAATAAGAGGATGAAGAAAAGAAGAACACAAGTCCAAAAAAAAGAAAAAACAAAGGGAATAAGAGGCATTAATGCAGGGCATTTTCATGAAGTCCCTATGTAACAAAGGAAATAAAAAGGGTGCAGATTAATTAAGAAAAGGAATAAGAGAAACCATCGACCTATCATACCTATTAAAACTCCCGATACCGGAAAAGAAGCAAAACTCCACCCCGTGTTCTAAATCCCAAATGGCATACAAAGTCGTGTGCAAGTGACAAAAGAAAGTGTCATGATAAAAGTGTGTTGGCAGAGCTATGGTCACGTGCACTTCGTTTCCCTCATTTTCCCTTGTTTTTCTTGCCTGACTGTTTTTCGTTTCCATTTTTTATATTTGTTTCATGTTCGTCAATCAATACTCAAGCATGTTAAGTAGTCAGGCGTCCTTGACTAAACAGAGTGGCAGTTATGCGCGCTTCCACTGATGTCCGGCGTCAAGAGATGGCGGATTGCAAAGACTCTTTTCCCGAGTGACCTCCGGCAGATGAAAGCCTTTTCTCATTTCAGCCTCGACGAAAAGCGAAGCGCGCTTGAACCGTTTGTCAGTGTACTTTTCATAAATAGCCGCATGGTGCTTGCGAGGGATCTCGCAGCATTCCACCATGAGGGAAATAAGCGGGTAAAGCTGTGAATAGGTGTATCCCGCGTAATGGACATGGGCAGGCGTCTGTTCCAATGTTAGCGGGGGCACCCACGACCAACAGGTCTCTGTAAACTTACCCAGTTCCCTTTTCTCAACATCATCCTTGCAAGACAATGAGCGCCAGCAGCTGTAAAGCTTGGTGGGCATCCGACGAAGCGTTCATCCATGATGGTAATCTCCAAGAAATACTTCGCCAGTGTCCGGGTCTCCAGGTCGTAGTCATCAGCTTTGCTGATCTTCCGCAGAAAGCTCATGGGACCGGGCCATCCGAGCTCGAACTGCAGCATAGTGAGCATGAAGCGTTCCGCCTTGAGAATCTCATCGGCTGTGTAGCCTCCGTCGACCATATAAACAATCTCTTGCACGGAAGGACAGTTTATCTCTTCGTACTTGGCAGCAATGAAGATCGCGGTAGCACCAACAAGCTGCAATTTGCCTAGAGAGACTATCTTGCAGGACAGGAAGCGGTCGATATAGTTGACACACAAGAAAAGGGTCTCAGGAAGCAGAGAGAACCGATGGTGGACCTGGACAAGCCAGTCCATCAGGACAGACCGCATAGACCATTGGATTTCCGCTTGGTTGTCCATATAGTGCGCGTTTGGCAGCATTTTGATCTATGTGCAGTTAGCGACTATCCTCGAGCATCTCTCAAGATCCATAGTAACACACCTCCTGTTCCCGCATGTAATCGAATATATCTTCACTATATTCCGCGACCATGCTCGTATCCCAATATTCGTCCTCAATATCCTCCACTGTCCGTGTTGCCTCGACGATTTGCTTGGCCAGTGCCAACTCCCGTCTCACTTGCTGCGTATATTTCGGAAAGAGTATTGTAGTAGTCGCGCCAGTTGTGTTTTCGCCACGGGATCGATAGGAGCGAGCAGTGATATACTCATCCTCTTCTTCATTTTCGTCATCCTCGTCGTCCCAGGACTCTTCCGGCTCCGAGTGGGCGGGCACATGTTCATGAGACATATGTGCGCCAGGAACAGATACACGTTGTGGCTTCACAGCGCGGTCTGAGCCGTCGGCATCCGTTGCCGTACCGGGTTCAGAGGCTTCCCTGAGTTCCTTAATACCCTGGACCTTACAAACATCCTCGTCGAGCTTGGGTGCGTCCTTCTCCTCTCCATCAACTTCAGAGCTGACAATGGAATGTTCGTCATGGGTCTCCGACTCATCATTTGATCCCTCGTTGACCACGTCCTTTTCCTTCAGGCTGCTGAGCTGCGACGGCGCCGTAGACGAATGCGCGAGTTGGCCCCCAGTAATCCCTTCCTTAGTTTGTGTTGTTTCCTTGGATGTAAGTTCGCGTTTTTCCGTCAATGGTTCCATGTGATCTTTGAACACTGTTCCTCGCTTGTTCAGGGCCTTTCGGGCGTTGGCGGTATGCTGCGGCACGCCGATCGACTTTCCGATGGGCTCCAGGGGTTTGGAAGTCGTCACATTGCTCGATAGGCCTTTGACTCCCGCCACCGACATTGGCCGCTGGGCAGGTTGGGCCAAGACAGAGGATTTCCTCTCCGTGGCCTGCACGGAAGGCTTCTCCAATGGCTTGATCTGTTTCTTTGCTGCAACAGAGATGTCATCCCGAATGCCTTGGACGGTTTTCACAGTATTGCTGACATCTCCAAAAGCGGCTCTTCTTGGCCCATTCTTCGTCACGCCATTCTGGAACATAGTGGACAAGGCGGGGGTCGATTTGTTTTTCTGATGAACCGTTTTGCTAGTCAGAGGGAAGGCAGCATTCTCGTCCCCACGGACGCGAATTCGCTGGGGCTACAATCAATTGCATGTCAGTATACGATTCGTAACATGTATGCGACGCCAAAATGTAGACACAGGAAGGATAACACCAAGCGCGTCAAGGTTTGTAAACATGGACGCAGAGAGGGATACCCCGACAAACTTGATGGATGATAGCTACAAACGAAGAAAATGGGGGATACACACCTTTGCATCCATTTTGGGTCACAAGAAGACTTTAATGCCTTCACTCGACTGTGGATGTTGATGTTTTGGGGAGACACCCGGATGGTTGTTTACCTATTCGCTGCGAAGGGGTTGAAGGAGCAGCAGCTAAGTTATACTAAAACCACCCTAAACAAACAACCAGCCGCGCTAAAGCAGTTGCGACAGTACCGACCAGGAAAATTTGGTCGAGAGATCTCGGATCCGCCGCACTTCAATTTAATGAGAAACGAAGAAGTATGCCCACCGCAGCATCTAAAATTGTCGCACGAGGGAGGAGAAGGTACTCGTGTTGCTGCCGAAAAGAATGAGAGCGACGAACAAACAATACCATCGTCTCTAGGGAGCGACGGGAACCCCCATCATCCACTGCCCGGTAGCGGTTACTGCCTTACTTGGTTACCGTCAACAACAACCACGCTATTCCGTTTCCAGGGTTGCTGTGGTATGCTTATGTCATCCCAGTGTTTGCATGGTTTGTGTGCCCCAGACCCCATGACATCACTGATCGCGTCTTCCCATCGACACATGCTTTTGCATCAACAGCCAAAGTGACCCCAAAACCCATGTGTGAATATCTGAAAAATAACTTGCGTATGCTACAGAGCCATGCGATTCTATTTCATATATTCTTCTGATAGAAAAGACCTCGAATGGTTTGATGTAGGCGGTATCGCCTCACCGCACTTTGGACGCGCCGGGAAACACGAATTTGAATCCCATTAAACGCGAGCCCACGTGATCCATAAGACCCGCCATCCCACCGTTTTAGCAGGGCGTTGGACGCTTTTGGTAGTCAGTGGAAGGAATAGACTGGTCTACCTACAGCGCTTTGATATTCGTCAGTCTTCTCTTTAGATTATCGATAGTCGATCTCATAAGTGGGCTTCCTAATAGTCACTTCACTTTGCCTGGAATCGCAAGGTCAGAGTAATTTCGCAGCTGTGCGATCAACCCCACCGGAAGGAACCGGTCTTTTATCGAAGACAGACAATCCAGAATAGTTAGTCCTGGTATTTACGAAGTTCAAAGATTGAGACTTCTCTTCTTTGCTTTGGCCACCAAGCCGACTGGGTTCTTCGATTCCCGTTCGCACCCGTATCGCCGAAAAAAAAGCCACCACTGGCCTCCAATGTGGGACGCGGATCCGGCGGTACCTATCATGAAGCCGCGGGATTCGTAGCTTTGTCTTGTCTTCAACATAAACATCCACAATAGCCCACTGGGCGGAGCGACAGAACAATTAAGAAGGAATCAGGTGAGTCCGCACACATCCTTGCGTTCTTTCGGCTGAGGACAATCGACTGTTTTATATCAATGTACATTCGCTTCCCACATTTTTTAGTTCGACCTTTTCATTCCTCATGCACAGTCGGTAAAACTGTGGGAACCGTGCCAAGTGGTCATTGAATTACCCAAACTTTCGGTGTGCATCCATACGCTGACAACCACCACCGGTTTGGGTCAATAGTGCTATTTAAATCAAATGATGGGCTGGCAAAGTGGCCCCGCTTTTGATTCCCAATGACTGCCGGGATTTCGTGTCAAATCCCATTCTTCCCTTCGCCTCTCTTTTTCCCATCTTAATTCACAATAGTGACTTAGCTCTAGTGGACTACTTGACGTAGGGATATATATGTATGTGCGTACAATACGTACGGTGACAATGTGATCTGAGGGACCGATACCACTTATGTATGGAGTCTGTCCTCCGTCGGGTCATTCAAACGGACTCGTCCAATTAATCCTGCGCCAACGGCATCTTTGCGCCAGCTGCACTGTCGTTTGGTTACCTCTGCGCAAGGGTTATCTCTCTTTCTTCTCACCATTTTTCGTTTTCTTTCCCCAATGCGACAAATACATAACTGACTGGGTATCTACCGCTCTCTACGGACGGCCAACCTTTGGGGTGTGGGAAATGGGGACCTTGACAGGATGATGTCGCAGCACCAGCGCATGTTGTAGAGTAGCAGAGATAGTAGTTATGAAAGCTCCAGCTTGCGATCCCCGCCGATGGCCGTTTGTCATCTGCGCCCAACAGGCGAACGGGGATCCATCCTAACGGAGTAGGCATCGAACTAACGTAGTCCACCGTTCCCGAGGAGGGAGGGGTAAAAGAACAACGACTACGACTCAGTCTAGACAGGCGCAGATCATGAAACGAGGCAACAATTGGGCGCTGTCGCCCGCTTGGCCGCTATGTCTTTGTCGCATGCGACAATTTGTAGCAAGGATGCGACCCTTCTTTCCTTTGCTCCATCCTATAAGACTAGACCATCCACGAGCAATTCGTTGGCCGAAGCGCCAACGTTTATTTCCGCCGTTAGATAGAATAGGACGGAATTAAGTTGTAGTTTTTTTCCAGAAAGCGTGCGACCGACTCGATTGATATCAAGCTATCTGGTTCGACAGTTCCAGTTCTGCCAGAAAACAACATTTCAACGTTCATATTCTTGAAGCTAAAGCTGTCGCTTTTATCCTATCCAGCCAGGGGCCGTTTGGGTCGGGTCTTTTTAGATGGCCAGTAGGGGAAGATCATGACGGAATGGACCCTCGTTCTCCTCAATAGTTGGCTGGGATGTGATCTGGGGGTCATTCGACGTGGCCGCGCTGAGGATGTGCCAAATTACGCCACTTCCTGTACGTCTGTTTTGTCTTTTTGGTCCGACCGGAATGGTTGGGAAAAGGGAGAGAGATATGGAAAGCAAATGAACCACAAGGACAAACGACACAATAGAAAAAAGTACTATGCAAAAAATGACATTGTAGGTTCGTCGCCCTGGCCTTGAATTTCTGCCTTATTTTTGCTTTTCCTCGTCTCTGCGCCAAAGGTTGGTCGAGGCGTACAATCGCCATGAGTTGGTCGCATTAGAACAGCTCGTGACAAGCGACACAACCCATCAAAACTGGTGGTCATGGATTCGTAGAGCAACATTAACCTGGTATAAATTGACCTGGACCGCTAGCGACTCAAAATCATGTAAATTGGCCGGTCTTGACCTCATTGTGGCCGGGGGAGAGTTTGATATTAGCCTTGGTAACAAATGCGATTGGTTTCGGTAAATGCGACAGAAGAAGCGCAAATGCGACAAATGAACAGAAGAAGGGCAAATCCACCAAATCAACTTGGGGAAGGAAGCGATAAGTCTGTAAATGAATTATGAGCTCTAATTCATGTTTGTAAAGGGGTATTTGCTTCGGTATTGGTAGATGGTAAGGTCATGGTTGCAGTATTGTTCTGGTCACCGACTCCAAGACGAGTGAGTGACTTGTGAGGTGAAACCCATTCAGTGATCTGCACCCACTCACTCTCCTCCTCCTCTTCTCCTCAACCTGCTCTCGGCGACCCAACCTATTCTTCCTGTCCCAAAGTCCCCCCCGAATCTTCATTTTCTATCCAAATCGTCTCGGTTAGTTTTCTCCTTATATCTGAATTGTCTACTCTCCTTTGTGAGATTTTCTCGCAACTGCTTCCCCCTGAAATTCGGTTGGGTTGTGATCGACTGCTGTGATGCCACCGCTGACATAGCCCAAGCGCTTCGTAGACGACTCACACACACACACTCCCTCACCACCACTGTGACCTCGACCATCGACATCGCCAATCCTCCTCCCTTTCGGTTTTGGATCAATACTACGGGTGCGACGCTAGATGAAACGGTTGGATCTGCGATAGGTGAGTCTTTAATCCTCTCCATCCTCTTCCGGGTGATTCAGGTCTTTGCAGAACTGAGGTTCTTCAAGCCATCAGGACTCAACGGAGAAGGTTGGGGCATCCCATTCCCGTCCTACAATTCTTTTAGGGCCTCTTCGGATCCATTGGAACCTTTTTATAGAATACGGTGCTAACTGGTGGTGGTGGTTGTCGCCTAGGTTTTCAACGGTTTTTTCTTCCCTCGTCAGTCGCTCTCGGCCGTTGCGACTTGGGGTGCACTCATCCCATCCACAACCCTCCCCCATCTATCACTCTCGTAAATTAATCGCGGGTGATCCATCTACCAACCAAACCTCTCTGGTCTCCTTGTTGTGGTAGGTTTGGATGGATATTGCCCATACCCTCCCTCCCTCCTGGCCGCTCTCTCTGCCTCTTGCCTCTTCCCCACCCTCGCCGCCGGGTCCACTCTCGCACCCTATTCGAACATTCGATTAATCGAATCATTGATGTAGCAGAATTGTGGTAGCCTCTCCTCCTTGACTATCCCATCATGCAGGCTGTCCAGTACGAACGGCATCCTGCTCCTGGCGAGTCGCCCATCTGGACAGATCATGCGCCCCAGGAGTCCCCCCGCAAGAGCCCTATCCCCAAGAACGTTGCCTTCGAACTCTTGCTCGATGAGAATTCCAAGGTTCGGGCTCGCATCCCCATGCGAGTGCAAATCTATCCCCATGACACCACGGACTCGATCGTGACTACAGTCAAGAATTTCTATGGGATTTATGATGGCGCTGCGAGCGGTGTCAGTTTTGAGGATGAGCACGGCACCACACTTATTGCTAGGTATGAGAACTTACGAAATAACATGACAGTGTATGTGCGGGTAATCCCCGTACAAGCATACACAGAAGGCTACGGTGACCGTTATTTTGGGCATATGCCGGTTGAGGCTCGCAAACGCCCCAGTCTTGGCGAGCCTTTCCAGATGGCGCCCGCAATGCAGTCGGCGCAGATCCCAGATCACGGACAGCCCCCTTCTCGGCCGGGTTCCAGACTCGCTCGGAAGCGCAGTATGTCGCCGTCTGGTAGAAGCCGTCGTAGCGCTTCGCAGCACAAGCAGCTCTCTCGAGCGGGCAACAAGAGCAGGGGCTCTAGCACACATGGTAGCTTCCATGATGATGGAGCCTCTCTCTACAGTGACAGTGAGGGTGGATATGGATCTGTCTCGGGGGCCAAGAAATCCCGTAGTGAACAGCTAGGCAGCTCGGATATCAGTATGGACAACATTCTCCAAGATGGCCGCCGCAAGCGGCCCAAGTTTGAGAGTTCGGTTAGTTTGTCCCGGTTGACCTCTCGTCAACCGATAAACATTGTGCTAACCTTGTTTCTTCCCTTTCGTTGAAGGAATTGCCATTATTTGTTCCTCCTCAGGTCCCTCTCACTACCTCTACCTCGTCGATCTCCCCTCAACGTCGATCCATCGGCCAAGAAGGTGCTGTCTCCCCATTCGCACGCCCCACCCAACGCCCATACAGCTATCAACAACCATTACCCTCACCGCAAAGCTATGGACATAACGATCAAATATACGGGTACAACTCTATGCGGAATAATATCTATGCCACTCCAGTGGCTCCGGAACATGGACACCGCCTACGTGAGCGTACCACGACCCAGTCTTCAGGGCAGTTTAGCAACCCAGCAGGCAATGGTGCCGGATCTGGCATTCTCCCAACCCCAGACCCTACTATTGCCAGCTGCATATCTGACGAGGATGTTGCAATGCAATTAATCCGCTTAGGCGATGCCTCCAATTTCTCCCATGGTCGCACATCCGCTTCAACCCTAGATGATGCCTTCAGTGGCGCTGCCGATGCAGCCTCCTCGACGGGGGCGACTAGCGATGGCGAAGATTTCAGCGAAGAGGATGACGACCTGCCCGCACGCAGTAGACAAAGGGTGGACTCGAGCCCGATGCTTCCGCCGGGCGCTACTAAGCGCACCCATAAGCGCTTGGATGACATTCTTCCCAGTTTTGACAGCTCTGATGGAAGTGATGGCGATGAGGAGTACCAGCAGGATGATTACCAGGACAGCTTGATCAAAAATGAGGCCGACGATGATTCTCTCTACAGAGAGTCTGCCCCCAAGACGAAGAAGGCCAAGACACGGGCAAATAGTGCCTCTTCTAGCAAGGCTCGAGGAACCAAGTCAGCACATATGCGGCAACACAAAATCAATAAGAGTGCACCCGCTGCGGCTCGTAAGGTGAAGTCCATGCCAGCTGCAACCAGTCACAAGCCCGTCGTGCCCCCGCAGATGGCCAGCCCTGCCCCAACACGAAAGACCTCAACTTCCTCGATCAATTTCCAGTTGGCTGCAGACGAAGAAGACCTGTCAACCAAGCCGCGCTGCCAACGCTGCCGTAAAAGCAAGAAGGGCTGCGATCGTCAACGGCCCTGCGGACGATGCAAGGATGCCGGTATTGGCATCGACGGCTGTATCAGTGAAGATGAAGGAAATGGCCGCAAAGGCCGCTACGGCCGCCACATGGGAGTTCCTGTCAAGAAAGCTATCGAAGCTACTAGCTCGGTCAATGGCGATACACAGCCCGTAGTAGCGGCTTCATTGACGTCCGTGGCCATTGACAAGAACAAGAAACGTAAGCGTTAGGGTACCTTTTTATGGCACCGGCCTCTCATTTTCGAAACAGTCAAAAGTATGAGACGGCGGCCCTTTTTTCTCATAGATTTCGAATCACCTCTTCCAAACTACCACATATTTGCCATTACTATAAACTTGATCACATACATTTGGCCCTCCTATTCTTGAAAATGTCATATTCTTCCTGTAACAAGGGAGTTCACAAAACTTCCCAATGCTTTTTGACTGTTTGGTTCTGGGTTCTATGTTGAGCTCTGTGCTCATTACATTCCTTCCTCTATCCCGAAAACCTCGTCCTACTACAGTCCGCATTCTACTATGCTTATAGTCTAGCGATTGAACTGAGCGGGTTATCATTGCTGTGTTTCTTCTTTTTGGGCGTTCATGTGGTACTATCTGATGCGGACAATTCAGTGTCCCCTCCATTCATTAGCCTATGTTGAAGTGCAAATTTGTTGATCATTTTTCCGTGACTTGTCTCCGATTTGTCAAAATGGGCAGTATAGTCCGTGGTTTAGTGACATCGAATAAGAAACTGGAATATATTTGACCCAGCCTAGATAGGCCTCCTAAGCGATTTGTTGATAATATGAATTCAGGCAGTTTTTCCCTTTAAACAGGTTATGAGCCCTGGCTCATTCGGATGTCTGTTAAAGTCATCTATATCACTTTACTAGAAAGCCACATGCAGGTCCTCGGGCGGGCCCAAGGCCGGCCTAGCAGCGCCGCTATAGAACAATGTAATAACCTTGATCAGCGAAACGCCTTAGCAGAATCGGCCGTCTTGTACGGTTCTGGTTGAGAATATGCGTCCTAGCCTATGTAGAGCACCTCGTTTGAGGAATACACTTAGAATCTACACAGCCAGGACCCTCCGTATATTAGGAACTCCATTGCGTATACTACAGAAATCAGGGCCATAGAGCTTATACTGCTTTCATCTCAGTCCAGAGCTCTGTCACGAGGATTAGAACTGAATTGGGTATCCTTCGGGCATACTAATATCGGGCCACTTCATGCCTGAATTGACTACTCAATAAGGCTATCTAGTGCAACACAGAGCGGGCTACTGAGCGCCTTTAGGAGCAGGTCTCTGAACCACCAAGGATATTGTGATACTTAATTTATAGATCAGGCTGGGTTCAAAGAAAGCGAGGCCTAGCCCTGGCATTCCCAAGCGATTTCTTCTCCCACAACAGTGTTGATAGATTCGAGTGTCTTCACAATGGGAATTCAGGCAAGGATATATACAGATCTTCAAGACCTCAGTATCACAAGTAGTGCGCCTGATGAACGCTTGATTGACCATTAATGTACCCATTGAGTACTGTCAATTGTCTGCAAACATAAGCTGCTAATTCATGACCGCCGACCCGTCTATGTAATTGTCTCCGTGTCGAGCATAGCAAGGGCCGTCTTTGGTGAAATTATGTGGATAGTGGTCGTCAATACCGTATACGGTTTAGCGTATCGATTTCCAACGTGCCCCGCATCGGTCTAGCCGCGCGCCTAATTTTTTTCTGCCAAGCCTACCGTCTGCCGTTATTCATTGTCGAAGTGAATATCTACATATTCACCTGATCGAGGGAGGCTCCCGCTCGCCTTCTGCCTGAAGCTCTCTTTTTCTTGTTCTTCTAGCCTCGCATATTGAATTTCATCCACTCGCACACAGCCAACTTCCTACCTCACCGTGCCGATTAACGACCTACTGCTACGAAATTTTCAAGTCAATGACCTCTTGAACTATCGACCCCTCTATCTCTCACTTTCTTCTCTCCCCCCAAAAGTATACGTATAAGCTCTGAAAACACGACCGGTCACATACCATGCCCCCCAAAGCCGCTCCCCGCCGAGGCGCATCCGCCGCAGCGGCAAACCGGCGAACGAATGCCACAGAACCTAGCTCGAACTCCGCAACGCCTGCGCCGGGCGAGAACGCCAGCGCCGGACCCTCAGCCAGCAGACCGCCCGTTCAGCGACTGCAATCTTTGAAAAAACGCACCCCGTCCGGCAGCATCGGACCTGCCGCGAAAACGCCCGCTCCGGGCGGGCCTGGCGAGCCAGCTAAGCCTACGTTGAAGTACAAACCACGTGCGGTCGGGCGTCGTAGTAAAGAGGAGCGAGAGGCGATTGAGAAACTCGAGGCAGAGCGGCACCGGGAGAGATTGGCGGAAGCGGCTGCCATCCAGCGCGGACGGGGAAATCATGGACCTGGTGGTCGGGGTGGGTTTGGACGAGGTCGCGGAGGGCAATTTGGGTCAGCCAGTGGGCCTCTGGGGTCTATGCAAGGCCGGCGGGGTCGGGGTGGTGGTCCGGGTGGGTTTGGATCGAGGTTCAATGATTCCAGGGCGTCGTCTATGTCGAGACGGAGTCGGTCGGTTATTGATGTTGGGAGTGGGGCGATTAGTCGGGATGTATCGTCTGATGAGAGTGACAATGAGATTCGGGTCAGCATTGATCATATCAATCTGGACAGTAGTGACGAGGAGGCGGAGCAGGTGGCCGATAAGAAGAAGGGAAAGCTTGCGATGAAGAATGCGGAGGCTTCTGGGGAGAAGGGTCTGCGGCCCATTCGTGTGGAGAGACATGAACATGAGGAACGGGTGGTCAGTGTCAACATGGAGTCTAGCTCGAGTAAATCCGCCGAGCTTCGTCAACAAGCGCAGGCTAAGGCTGCGGAAGATGATGCTTTATTTGTGCCGGATGATGATGGTTCGGCTGGTTCGGCTACGGAGACCGAGACTGGGCCCCGGGTAAAACAAGAGCCTACGGATGATGACCACACTATGGCGGATGTCGCTCACCATGCGGATGAAGGACTGACCACCGATGATGGGTTACTGCCGGAGCAAACGGTGAAGGTCCGCCGGAAGATCTCTCGGGAGCCACCCGCCGTCAAGGATCCTAAGAGTTTACTACGCACTAAGGAAGATATAGAAGAGTACGAGAGACATGAGCAAGACCTTGCGATGGTAAAGGATCTGTTTACGAAAGAAGAAAAACCGCCCGCCGAAGAGCCGAAAGAGACGCCGCCCGAACAGGTTGAGTCGGCGGAGGACACTGAGACGGCAGCGGACGGCGCGGAGAAGGACAAGGACCAGGAAAAAGAATCGGAAGAGGAAGAAGACGAGTCTGCCAAGGACAAACTGGCCGGTCAATTGTTCCTGATGCAATTCCCACCCATGACACCCAATCTGGTGCCAGAAAATAGCGGCGATAATTCCGCCGCGCCATCTATAGAAGCTCGGGGTCAGGGTACCCCCGAGGGTACAGCTAGTAACAACGGTATTGCGCCACAGCAAACGGGAGTCAAACGCGAAGATGGGGTGGAGTTTCTCGACGAGGCGGATGAATTCCAGTCCACGGAGCCTTCTAAAGTGGTCACCGCTACGGATCGGCAGCTCAGGGCCGGACGCGTAGGCAAATTGAATGTCCATGCTTCCGGGAGAATGACGATGGACTGGGGTGGTATCAGCTTTGAACTGGATCGCGCCACTGCCGTTGATTTCCTCCAAGAAGCATTGATCGTATCGGGGGCAGCCGATCCAGCTGAAGGGGGAGTTCCGGAAGAGGAAAACAGAGTATGGGCTATGGGACAGCTCAGCGGCAAGTTTACTGTGACGCCTGATTGGGAGAAGATGCTATGAAGCGGGAAGGGCAGCGGCAACATTAAACCCTAATAGAACGTCGAGTCATGAAGGGTGGTCTCAGCTTAGTATCCGCCCGCCATGCATAAGGCAGCCACCCGACTTTCTACGACTGTGGCGTATCAGTTGATTGATCTCTGGATCTACATCTGTATTCCAATGCATCTAGAAATAGCAGCCAACGAGATTCACGAGGTCGATGGATCATGTGGAGAGACAAGACCCGACACACGAATACTGTACTGTACTCTCTAGGTACCGTACATACCGATGTTGACTTCAGAACGAGTTGATGATGTGCATTGCGGCGATGAAGGTGCACAATAAGCTCCACGGATTGACCTCGGAACATTCCTATAATTAGTACAGGGACGTGTGGACAACGAAGAAAGTGGGAGTTCATTGGCAGAGAGATGATCTGTATGTAAGTGTATGTAAGATGAATGTTATTCCCATATATCAAAACAAAGTGGAACATATTTTTTAACCGTTGGATTGAATGCACCACGTCATGGTGTGCCGTCTCCTTTTGCTTACGTTCTTTTTTATTTTTAATCATTTCATTTTTTTTGTTTAATTATTGTTGGTTTCTTACCTTATCTTTGATTTTATGCATGAATCCCGTTAGCTACGACCCTGGACGGTGCGACTTGCGATAAGGGTCTAAATTGGAGGAGAATAATCGAACAGGAAATTACATCAATCTCGCGTGGAGCTTTCAGGCACGCTCACTGGCCACAGACGGGTCAGCCATGGTACTAACTGGGGAAAGTCCGATGGCGATTGTTACAAGGGTTGTCTTGGGGGTCCACCGCCATGGATTGGCTTCGAATCCCTGACAAGCTTCTGTGAGTGGCACGAGACATCGATCGACTTGCGCTAGAGCCAGCCCGTGCTGACGCGGCTGGTCACAGTCCAATCACATCTCCCATAATAGACGCAGAGGCGGGTCTGAGGGTGGGGCCGTGCCTGTTAGTCCAACAGAGAAAACCAAACACTAACAGGAAATAAACTAATTTCCAGGGCCAACGGGGGTCGGTGGGCGTCTGGCCGGGTTTTCTCCCTTCAACTGCTTCTCATTTCTCCATCTCTGCGCTACTTGTTTTTCTTCTTCCTGTTCCCCCCGTCGTCGTGGTTGCGGTTCTGTTTTGCTGGGTGTTTTCTCCTTTCTGTATATTCTGATTGATGCTATCGTCACCCTTCAACCCCTGAAACGTGTCTCGAGACTCCCGTGTGAGGTGTCTCTCGTTTGACAGCCTCGTTTTCCCCTGACATCCCTCGGCCCCTGTTGCGACGCGACTCTCCGACACCAGGCTTCCTTGAGATTGGATTATTGTTGCCGATATACTTGACCTAGTCACGGACTGTCGTTACCGTTCGCTTCTCTCCTGCAAGATTCTTCGTCCGATCAGTGGATCCTCAGAGACGATCTCTCGTAGAGTCCCGTATTATCATCGCAAATCGCTCAGATCATATTCAATATGAAGACGTCAAATATTCTTCTGTGCTTGGCGCCTGCAGTAGCACTCGCTGCTGAGGCTGATCAGGTGCCTGCCGCTGTCGCGCCCAGTCCTTCGTTACCGAACATTACGCCTCCGGTCCCCTTGCCGAATATTCAAAATCCTCAAAACGGAGAAGACGAATCGAAGCTACCATTGGAAGCACGTCAAATGGTCCAAATTGCCAATGCTGGTGCGGCCAAGCCCCCGGCTGCCGCAACCACGGAAGAAATTCTCACAACAACCGTTATGGATCAATGGCCGGAACCCTCCAGTGGATCAATCGGGTTGGGAACATTGACCGCATCGGCGGGAGTAACGAAGTCGCTGCGCGCGCGGAGTGAAGGCACTCTGGGCCAAACACCATGGATAGGAATGGCTATCGGGCTGACATGCACAGCGCTTGCAGCTGTGATGTTGGGGTGATCGCCGCGCCATCAAACCTCCGGGCTTGGGATTTTGAGCCCTTCTCTCCAAGACTCATAGTTGGCCTATCGGATGACCAACAATCATCGCATTTCATCCCCCAATAGTGTGGGGTTTGCATATGGAGTTCATCTTTTCTTTCTAATCTTCTTCTACGACCTGGCAACCTGGGTGGTTGCTCATTGATACGAGCGTATTTGCATTTATGCATTCAGCAGCAGAGAGCCCTATTATACTCTGTGCATAGTGTCTGGGCTCTGCTATTCGTGTTTTATACCTTCTTCCCCTTGTGTGCTGCATTGTTCTTGGCTGCACTTGCATTCATACCCGACTGTTGTATAAACTGGGTTTGCTACGCTTTTTCTACGTGTACATGATACCTTTTTCTTTGGACTTTTTTCTGTTTTTGCTTCGGCCTTGGTATATTCGGATTTAGTCGACGATGTATCTACTACTATGCATGATGATTCAATCAATCAATATATATATATAGACAATCCATAATCACTCGTTTCGCTCATTGGCTTGATTTTACGCTTAGTAATACTAAATATAGATCGTTATATAATTTAAAATATTCCTATCATTAAGTAATTTACTGCGTACGTAGTTTAGATAAGTTGACTTGCCTACGTAGATCAGGCAGGTCAGGAGGCAGATGAGGCAGTTTAGGCAATTTGATCTATCTAGGCAGATTAGTAGGCAGACCAGTCAATTCAAGCAAATCAAGCAATTCAGTCTGCCTAGGTAGGCCAGTAAAACGATATCAAGAGAGATACAGCCCACATATTAGGAGAAAAAACAAATCTTAGTCACTTGGAAAAAGCCTACATACAGTATAGACTACAGAACGGGTATAAATATGTACATCTGTATATAGCCAAGAGGGTAGTTTTTCACCCTATAGTAGCTAGTAGATGATCATTATTATTATTGAATGCCTTGCTGCTTCTCCTTTACTCTCTTTTTTCTTTTTTCGGTTTTATTTCGCGACACTCGCAACAGGACACCGGATAGCCAATAGAATGGCAGGTCCGACGTCGCACTTCTTTGTTTCTCTGGGCGCCGACCAACAAGATGCGGGCAACACGAAGCCTCCGGGCAAACAAAGATCAGCCTTGTTGTCGCATGCGACCTGGCAGGCGGACAGCATGAACTTAAATGTCACCGACCCTCTCCCTGGTCTGCTATTCGATTCATTCTTGGATTCTTCGGGTGTATATTGAAATCTGAGTGAATTCGCCTTCGTGAGATAGTTAACGTCATCTAGCGCCAGTCATCTCTAAACCCAAGGAAGTAACAAGAGCCGTGGAAGGCGAAGAAAGATGCACAATGATAACGAGAGACCAAAGAACATCCCACCCTACACGCCGATGTCCTCGCTCGGCCATGAGTTAGGTGTGATGTTCGCCTTTCTTGCGGCCTGTTTCGTGATCATGGGATTATACGTCTTCTTTTGGCGAGGTAAACTTCTCCTATTCTTCTAATACGTATTACTTCGGATGCATTGTGGATTAATGACCTGTCCGACAGCGTTCGAACGCCGGGAGGCACAAAAGGAAAAGGCCCGCAAAGAGCGGTTTACGAGGAGAGACGTCCACCATGAGCGCAGCGGCATCCCCGAGAAAATGTATGATAATCGGAGAGTCGAATTGCCGGCGAACAGCAGATATGAACTCCCAAATGGGTATGAAAATGGGGAGAGATCGACTAATATGAAGATGGGTTCAGCTGGTGCTCGGGTGAATCGAGCGGGCTGGGTGGAGATGGATGTCCTGGGTGCGCCGCGGAGGTGACAATTCCGTTCCCATATTCTTGGGATACTCTTGCCCCTGAAGTCCAGAGGTGTTTACTAAGGGTTGGGTGGCTGGGATGGGAATCTCTCCGTACTTACAAAATGGATCCATTTTAGAGTAGTACGGCAAGCCATTCTGCATTAATTCATTTTCCTAAATTTTTAACCTGCTTCTGCCGGCAGAATAGTTTACTATACTAAATCTATTTAAATTGCTTACTTAGTCTACTTAGTCTGGTTGAACAGCTTGGCCTGCCTGGTTTGTCTGGTCTGTCTGGTCTATTTAGTATGTATGTTGTAGTCTGCCTGGTCTAATTATATAGTTATGTGACTGTGAACAACCGAGTTAATTAGAATTGGCCGAATATTAACTAATTAAAAGGCGGCCAGCTGAGCGGTAAAAGGACCAGACGAACCAAAAAAAAAAAAAAAAAAAAAAAAAAAAAAAAAAAAAAAAAAAAAAAAAGGGGGAAAAGCCAAAAATTCTAGGAAAATGATTTAATGTACATTGGCCGCAATGGCTTGCAGACATGTTGATCTGCCGTTGATTGGGTGGGTTCAGGAAGGGAGTTCCCAATTAAAGAGCCGTTCACTATATAAGTATATCGCTGGCGGTGTTTATGACATATATCATGCGTTGTTTTCGATTAGTATATGAATGGTAACACAGCCCCCGGCTAAATCAAGCATTTGAACTTCGTCTAGAGAACTGCCATTATGGCGACTTTAATGGTCCATTTCAAGCATTATTCGGGTTTCAACAAAGGAACTGCCTAATATTTTAGGGTTAAGAACCCCCTCGTAGTCTATATATTCGGGATCATTGTTGAGGGAACCTCCGAATTTGTAGAAAAAGAGGCAGACAATCTGCGCCTGACTGCATTTGTCCTGTCAAATATGACAGGCACGTGCCTTGCAGCTGCATAGCGTAAGAAGCGGTAAGAAGATTGGGGAGTGAGAATCACATCACCCAAGAGACGGAGATGTTCAAGTGGGTGCTTCTACTCAGTTCAAACCCGAATTAGACTAATACCGGTTGGTTCTCTCCACCGCCTCGAGACTAAACCGTGAGGGAGCTTGAGAATATGGCGGTGACTCAAGAGCTACTCCTGTACTTCAATCGTCGGACTATCGGCTGGGAAGGGGAAAGCATGGTGAAAGGTGTAGAGTTGTTGTTGATTGTTGACCCGTGTAGAAATTATACCAGGAGTGCAGTTGCGCTTGATTTGCCAGTTCTGTTATTTTTTTATGATTTTATTTTTAATTATATGATCCCATTGCATGAAAGAGTGCCCTCCAGGATTTAATTGCCAGGGCGGGGCACGCAAATCACTTATGTTTTTTTTTTCCCGTTTGGTTGCCAACGCAGCCAAACACACCCCACCTACTGGTCTCTCTTCGGCGGCGCGGCTCTACCTTAACTAATAATCAACTTCAACGGACTCTTTCCCCTCTTTCTTCATCCCACACAACAAATAACCACTTCTATATCCTTCATCTACTTTGACACCCTTTCGCGGATCACCACCTTCCTTGCCTCACCTACTTCCGTTTTCTGACCGTTCTCCCGTCGCTTCTCCGTCCATTATTCACCATGAGTGGGCACTCTGCTGTTTGGCAAGGTACGATTGAAGTGACCGTCCCTTTCCGCTGACTAGTGCTTGCGCTTTCCGAGCAAGCATCTTCATAGAACGATGTAGCTAACAGTTCTGTGTCTCTGTTCACAGGATATGTCGATTCCAGGTACAATACATCCCCTAAGGCTTTCTCCTATTACCCCACTTCCGCTATCCGAAGCTCTGCCCGACAGCTTTCCACCGTTCAGTTTGCCGGTCTTGTATGCTGACCACAAACATACAGCTTGATGGGATCTGGCCTATTTGACAAGGCTGCCGTTCTGAGCTACAACCTTTCCGGCATCGAGGCTAAATCTTCCGGCTTCTCGGTATGCGACCACTGAATTCCATGACTCTGGACCCTCCGTCGGCTCCGTGTCCGGCGGGATTCCAATAAACAACCACTAACGATCGTCACAGATCAGCGCTGAAGAGCTCCAAGGCCTCGCTGCCGCCTTCGCTCAAAGTAACGTGGCGATGGCCAATGGTATCAAGGTCGGCGGAGAGAAGTTCGTCGCTATCAAGGCCGACGACCGCAGTCTATACGGAAAGAAGGTACAACGCCCGCTTGCATACTAGAGACTTGACCGGAGTCTCCATATTGAAAACATGCTAATTTTCTATTAGGGCAAGGAGGGGATTATCGTTGTGAAGACCCCGTCCTGCGTCCTGGTTGCCCACCACGGCGAGAATGTCCAGACCACCAACGCCTCAGCCGCTGTCGAGAAAATCGCTGACTACATCATCAACCCTCACCAGTAGACGGCGGTGTGGAAATGCAATGAATGTGTCTTCTTAACTTGCGGAAAAGGACCGTGTCTGCTTTGAATCGATTTACTGGCGGGTCCTCTTCATTTCTACTATTACTCCCTACCCCTTTTATTCCTGTTATATGTTCGCCGTTCGATATTGAGCATCGTTCGTAGATATGTGCCATAGGTCCTGATCTAGTACGCAAAAAGATTTCCAATTTCCTGTCTCATGGATAAGTTGCCGATAGGCAAGGGTATAGTGGTTTGTGAGATCTGATGTGTAGAACTAGGTTTCTCGTTATCTGTACAAGTATGACGAACATGGGTGCTTATTCGCCTAATATACACTCTTGCATAATGTACACGCCTGAGTTAGATCTGGAGAGCAGTGACCCCTGGAAACTAGATAAGAGGAAGATATAGTATATCAGGATTTACGTGACTCTATCTATATACTGATTGGCAATGATCCAATCCGAGCTGCTTACGGGCAGTATGTCACAGATTTATGTCAAGAATAGACACCGTTCTTGCTGCTACAGGACACAAAAGTCCCATATCAAGACTTACACAGGTACTTCACACAGTCAAAGAAGACTCAGATTCACAACTTTTTCTAGAACCACACTAGGAGTAAATATCCGTATCAACTTCACTTAATGACAACCTGAGTTAATACTACATTGTAGATCACCCGTGAATAGAATTTTTAGAATACAAATATACAGGTTAGAACCTAACTACTGAACATCTAGCTATACAAACGAGACCAAATGACATACTCTATCTCAGACTCTTTGGCTTTCTCTTCCTTCTCAGGGTTGATCTTTCATATGAGATGAAGATAATACTCCAATATCCAGACCCAGACACATATCCTTTACTCAGTAAATGCACAATATCACTAGACGACAAAATAATATCATTACTATGACTAAAAAAATAAATCACTAACTGACAGATTAAATACCACAAAGTGGCAAACCAATCCACTAACAGTACTGGTATGAAGTACTGTACCAATACACCTTACCAGTATTAGGAACTGGTCTTACCAAAGGTCCTTTGGGGGGGATTCGTCTCATGGTGTGCAGTATGTTATATTCGCGCGAAAAGAAAGTACGTATATGCTTTCTTAGTCTATTGACTATAACTTCTTCTATGGCTAACAATTATGACTTCTATCTAGGTATGGCGCACGTTGGTGTCTATACGCCAGACACCAGACAGGAATTAGAGTCGGAAAACCGAGTATGTGAAATATGTTGGGGATAAGGTGTTCAAGGCGCGGCCTTGACGCCATTGGCGTTTTGGTCTATACTAACATAGAAATTGTATAGCCAGACCTTGGTACAGAGTTGTTCGTTAAAACGGTGTTTCCGTGCTGTTGTCAATTCAAGATCGAGATGCGAAATGTCGCTTCCTTTGACAAAAGCAAGAATGGGGATAATGTTGATGTTAATGGCAATGATAACATGGATGACAATGTCGAAGACAATATCGATGCCAATATTGCTGATAATGTCGATGTTAGTGACGACAAATCAGTGGAGTTGAATTACTTGTTTCTTTTTTATGGGATTGGTGTGCTTTTCTCTGTTTAACAGGGAAAAAAGTACTGTGCTAGGGTTAGATTGATGGGATGATGCATTTGGAAATGCCAGAATTGTAATTAATTATTTTTTCGTTGATCATGAATAAGATGGTGCATGCTGCTGGATAGGCGTCAAGAGACATTGCTGTCACAAGTCCACGTCTCCAAATACTATACTAGTGTTGCCTGAAGCATCCAGCCCTCGGGAAAATCCCCTTGCACTCTGGCCAGGAATGAGAACCAGCGGTGGCAACCTGATTCAGGCTTTTACTGTCTCTTTCTTGAACCCTGCAGCGTAAGTGGTTAGACTAAAGAACAATCTGTTGTACTGTAGCTCAAGTCACACATACTATTCCATCCATTTATAAAAACTGCGGCGCTAGCTCCACCCCTATTAGAAGAAAGAAACTCCCCTTCTAAACAGGCAGCTCAGCATTACTCCTCCCTCCAGCCAGAACCTCCAACCCCTTCTGCAAATACGGCCCTACAACCGGAATATTGCCCGCAAACTGCCCAATCGTGATCAGGAAATCGCCAAAGAGGATAAACAACCCGTATAGCTCGATTAGGAAGCCTGTAAGCGGCCAGCGGAGGAGGATGAGGAGGATGCCCGCGGTGAACGCGGCCGTGCCTTTTAGTTTTTGGCGTCGGCTGAAGAAGGCTAGGGTCTTTTGGACGCCGATTATGAGCGTTAGGCCGATTAGAAAGAGGATCTGTTTGTTTTATTTTCGTTAGTTTGGTTGAGGTAGGATTAGGGTTGGGGGGAGATGTACATTTCCCATTGCGAGGCTGTTTGTGGGGATGTATTGTTAGCCTTAGGGGTTTGATTTAATTATAGCAATGGAAGACGTACAGCGAGCGATCGAAGAAGAGAAGGACGCCGCCGAAGAGGAAGAGGGCTCCTGTTTTGGACATATGTCAATTGGTGCTCGTTTTTTTTTTTTTTTTTTTTTTTTTTTTTGGTTCCAGCGTGGGTGTTTTTCCCGGGCATTTGACGGTGTATATAGAGTTGCGCGGCAATGTGAATGAGTATATGATGCTTGTCACATACCTCCTGAGCAGAAGATAACCCCAATTTCTGTATATCATGTTAGACTGTGGACGGTGTTTTTGTGCGCGTGATCTTGTCTTACTTTGGTTATCTGAGAGCCACATTGTAGGCATTTTGGACTGTTGATTCAGATTATAGGTAAGAGGAGAAGCGTGCGATTTGCTATATAGCGTAGGGAAGTGTGTTCATGCGCTTGTGGGGACGCAATTGTTTCGTGATATTGTGGACGAAGGTACAGAGTAGAGAGGTCAGGTTCCGGATGGTCGAAAAGTTAAGTGCGCGATAAGATATTGTATTGGTCCGTTTGGAGTGGGATTGGGGTCGCAAGCTGGACCACACGGGGTATTTCTTTTGGACGGGGTTGTAGAATTGGAACAGGGTTCAGTCGCGTTGAAGGGTCGTTATTCATTAATAGAGGTGAGAAAGTAACTATAGATATTGATCGTTATTTAGATTGACAATGGCGATTGATTTGCTTTTCCTTTTCTGCCACGTCTCCCCTTTCGTCTTAGGCTGGGGCTAGGCGGTTTGGGGAGGCGGTGTAAGTGCTAGCTCGGAGTGCGTTTTAACCGCACATTTTTCGTCTCGGTTGTGCTAGCTTCTTGATTGTTATTGATATCTGGCATTGGATGACGTACGGTCGTTCGATGTGTCCAATGTTGCCATTATATGTTGAGCCAATGTAATGATACTGCGTGAACAGTGTTGTTGGCTTTACATTGTGCAGTTCTGGTATTATCCAGGTGTCATTTGATGAATGATGACAATGTACAACAGCAGCTTTGAATTGGACTGGAACTGGTCTATATTTGTGTAATCACATCTAGATACTCTGGATCTCTTTGAACCTCCCTTCCTTGCCAGCCTTCTGGCTCCCTCATACGCCGCGGCGACAGCGTCCCTGGATGCTGTAACTGACGCTCTTGATTGTGGGGCGTCGGTATTAGTCGAGTGCAACTAGCACGAGGCGAAGAATGACTCTAATATAAAGGTCACGATTAAGCCGGAGCGCTTTCTTTGAACCTGTCTCGAAAGGGGCATGGTGGGTGGAAAGGGCTTGACTGTGATGGCCGGACATTCTACATGGTAGACCAAATCATAGCATAGTATCTGCAATGTATTAGCTTTTTCCATATCCAAACTAAATAGTTCAGCCATCGTAGCTCACCTCCCTGCGAAACAAGTTCACGTAAATCATCACTTCCTATACGCAATCTCCAACGCCCATTACTTAAGGACCACATGCGCTGCCCTCAACTCAAGGTAACTTTCAGGCACACCCTGCGCCAGAGACCGGACCACCCCAAAGACCTCCTTATCATGATACCTCAGCCGGGTCTTGGGATCCGTGTACGGAGCTGGCAACCCCGTGATATCGCAATACCTCGTCTGCTGCGAGGGGTGCAGCGACGGCGCCGACTCGATATTCGTATACGTCACCGCCGGCCCTGACGAGTACATTGCCCGTGCGTTCTTCTCCAGGACAAGCGTGGAGAGGTTCTGCGCTGCTTGCGCGATGTTCGTGCGCTGACCCCCGTCTGCGGGCGTCTGGCTGCCGTCTGTACTGGCAGAGGTGGTGGCCACGAGAGGCGTGGTCGCGCCGGAGTTGGCTTGTGTGGCCATCTGGGAGGCTTCTTTCCGGGAGCTCTCGGAGATCAGTTGCTTGACGTTCTTGTTGCGCCGTTGGGAGGGCTTCCAATGGGGGTTGCGGAAGGGGCGCGGGACCTGTGCGATGTCGAGTTGATTGAGGAGTAGTTGGTGGCTTTCATTTTCGGCGGGAGTAGGAGGTGCCATAGTGGTTGGATTGTCTGTTCTTTCTTAGATAGTTGGTTTTGGTGGCGGGAGGTTAGATGCCAAATTGCTGGTGCGGAAAGGTAGATCGTGAAGCTGGGAGATGGTCTGAAGTGGAGGGCCTCAATACGGATTGGTCTATACTGGTATCAGGACACAGCACTTATATAGCAGAGAAGTTGGGTGTTTGAATAGTATTGCAAACAGTATAGTAATATTAAGATTAATAGAGCTTGAAATATAAAAGCTAGTTAAGTATAAAGCCTCAGATTTGGCTCAATTTACTCTGAGAACTCTAAGCCACGTGATGCACCGCATTGGGCAGTATTGATGGGCGAGCACAAACAAACACCAGACCAGCACTCTATTCCTAACACTATCTAGTCAATACTAAGAATAATGGTAGGTTTATTGAATGTGGATCTATAGAGATAGGGACGGCACTGATGTGGACTCTGTAGGAGAGCCCACACGAGCACCAGCAGGCAGTGATTCTCTCAAGAATCATCAACAATGTTGTATGTTACTTGTGACCATGTAAAATCAATACTGATACCTGGACAGGAGAAACTAAATGAGGCCATCATGGTCATGAACAAGAGCCTCCAGGTATGTCAATCTTTCCTATGGTCCTGAGACTTTGCTAAAGAATATATCACAGGAGGTCAATATTCAAAACATGAACGTGGAGCTGGTGGCGCAAATGTTCAAGAACTACCAGTCTAACGTGCTATTTCATTTGGAAGGTATTTATTCCTTTTCGCTATATCATAGACTCCGACTGACAGGACTAGCTACCGAGAACTTGAAAGAGCCGTCGCAAGGCGAGTGATTGTTCAATGCGTTTTTAGTACACATGATGGGATATGAGATCAATCATGATAAAGACATGAGATACCACAAGGAGTAAATGTTGGGAAGGAAGGCCACTGGGATTGAATTTATTATAAGCTTTTATTTGAGACAATATATTCAGAAATTTCTTTTTTCTTCTCTTTACACAATTTGGATGGACGGAGTAGACCTGCAGAAACATAGTGAGATTGATGTCTTGGCACCATACAAAGACCGACAGTGGCTCTTCCGTCCACTGCGCCGCCGCCGTTCAGAACCGGGGATTTTAAGCTTCACATTCTTCCATCCTGGGGCAGTGTCGCCAATACTCTCTAAACCGACTTTGATACCCCAATCAATTGCAGATCACTCCTCCTCTGAAACCTCACCATTGATCTGCCCGCAACAACCTGCAATGCGGTGAACCGTATCCCCGGAAGCTCTAACGTTGCTCCTGGTTGATCCCACATCCACGTCGCCATGACTATCACATCCGTGCAAGCGGTTCTCCCTGGCCGCTTCGCGATCAACTCGACTGAGAAGAGTACCGCGAAACCACCTCCGAAGGTCTATAATGCTCAAGAGCCTCCTTTCAAAGGCTACCACGCCCCACAGCCAGATGGCTATCAGCGGAGCAGGTCAAAGCCCGACACAAGCGCTATCGTGATTGACAATGGTGCGTTGGCCTGCACTTCTAGTTCCCAGCTTATCTACACATGCTGATACTTTGGTTTCTTTGACAGGCTCAAATTTGGTCAAAGCCGGGTGGTCATTCGACAAGAACCCCCGATTCATCCTCCCCCCGGTGATGAGCCGGTACCGCGACCGGAAACTCAATAAAGCGTGTCAGTTTATCGGATATGATGCCTACGTCGATGCCACTACGCGCGGCCAGCTGCGCTATGCGTTTGACCCTGGTAGCAGCGTTGTCGGTAACTGGGATGTGATGGAAGGGGTGCTAGACTATCTATTCCTTAAGTTGGGGGTCGACGGAGCCAATGGTGGCGTCGACAGACCTATAGTCATGACCGAACCGATTGCGAATCTCAACTACCCCAGAAAGAGTGAGTTGGATACTTCTACTTATCCCGCCATGATATCGTTCCCGCTGACACCTTTCTAGTGATGAACGAAATCCTATTCGAGTGCTACTCTGCGCCTTCAGTCGCTTATGGAATCGACTCCCTGTTTTCCTACCGATACAATCGTGGAACCGACGGCTTAATTATCTCCTCGTCCCATACATCAACGCATGTCATACCTGTACTAAATAATAAGGCCCTACTTTCGAACTGTTCGCGGCTCAACTGGGGTGGAATGCATGCGTCGGAGTACCTACTGAAACTGATGAGACTGAAGTACCCGACCTTCCCCGCCAGAATGACCGAAAGCCAGATGGAAGATCTGGTCCATAAGCATTGCTACGTGTCGAAGGACTACGATCAGGAACTGAGCAAATACTTGGATTGGACGGGCCTTGAAGATAGGGATCTTGTTGTTCAATATCCATTTACGGAGCATGTTGTGCCAGAGAAATCTGAGGAAGAACTGGCCCGGATAGCAGAGCGCAAGAAAGAGAGCGGACGTCGACTGCAGGAGCAGGCAGCCAAGATGCGGCTGGAAAAGCTCATGAAGAAAGAGCAGGAGCTCGAATATTACAAGGATCTCCAAAACGGTCTACAAACAGAGACAAAGAAGGAGGCGAGGCGCATCTTGGAGGCTGAGGACCTGAAAGACGAAGCACACCTCGAACGGATTATCCGCGATTTAGAACGGTCTATCAAGCGATCTAGGAATAGGGACCTCGGGGTTGAAGAGAGCGAAGAGCCCGCCGAGGAAATGTCGTTCCCATTATTGGATGTACCGGACGAGGAACTGGACGAGGCCGGTCTGAAGGAGAAGCGCCATCAGCGACTTATGAAATCCAATGTCGAGGCCCGACAGCGCGCGAAGGCAGAGAAGGAACGGGAGAAGGCCCGCCGGGAAGAAGAAGAACGCCTTGACCGGGAAAAGCGCGAGAACGACTTTGAGGGCTGGCTCTCTGAGCGCAGGACTAACCGACAGGTAGGGATGCACGACGAGAAACTTATGATACTGCTGCTAACTGCTCAATAGAACATCTTGCAAAGAATCAAAGAACGTGACAGGTTAAAGGCAGACCTCGGTAACCGCAAATCGTTAGCTAGTCAGATGCGCATGAAGACCCTTGCCAACCTCGCTGCGGATGGCCCCAAGAAGCGAAGACGCGGTGGCGATGACGACGACTTCGGTGCGAACGACGAAGACTGGGGTGTCTACCGTACCGTGGCCGGGGAGCAGAGTGACGAAGAAGAGGAAGAGGACCTCGGCGGAATGCTCGATGTCGTCGAAAAGGAGCTTCTCGAACACGACCCTGAATTCACAGAGAACCACACTCTTGCTGCACAGTCAGACTGGACCAAGAGCCTTGTCCATGTATTCCTGCGGGGGCCTTGGCCATTCGACCCGGAAAGTCAGCGGGAAGCTCATCAGTTGCACCTGAATGTCGAGCGGATCCGAGTGCCCGAGGTTGTGTTCAAGCCGTCCATCGCAGGTGTTGACCAGGCCGGCTTGGTCGAGATTGCCGCGGACATCGTCAACCAACGATTCATAAACCCGGAGGACCAGTCTCGGTTGCTGCGCGATGTATTCATGACCGGTGGTAATACACTCTTCCAAAACTTCGACGAGCGCTTCCGCAACGAATTCCGGGCGTTCCTGCCTCTTGACGCCGAGCTCAACGTGCGTCGTGCCAAAGATCCCGTTCTCGATGCCTGGAAAGGAGCTGCGCAGTGGGCTTCTGGTGCCGACCTGGCGAAGTCATCTATTACGCGACAGGAGTACCTCGAGAAGGGCAGCGAATACCTCAAGGTACGTTCTACACCGGTCTACTAATACTACCTCGAGTACATTACATTAGCTAACCAAGTCCTAGGAACATGATCTGGGGAACGTCACCACGTGGTAAACACGTCGACAAGATAGGAAATATAAAAACCTAGTCTTACGATCACATTGTCGTGTTCTACAATGACAATACCTCCAACAGTTGATAAGTATATGCCAGGGAACGGGCCCAGTTGATTGGCGTTCGGCACAAGAATAACCCCATCATCTGACAGCAAGTACGTCGCACCATTGGCTGGAGAGCTCGTATAACGACCTTGGGAATCCATGGCGCGAGGCACAAAAGGAAATTGGTTCCGTGAAGAAAACCCAGGAGTCTGGCGCAGGGAAAACAAATAACATGTACAGATACGAATTAATCGGAGCGGTTGACTTGTGATATTCATTTCAATGCCAATTAGCTTTATTCATATTCATATTCGTCCGATTTCACCATAAGCAGCACGGCTATCCATGGATATGCCGCCATCCATCCCATTCAAAAAACTCGATATACTAAAGCTGAAAACAAATCTCCTTACATATATAAAATCCCCAGGTGAAATTACCCCATATCCCAATCAACCGAAACCCCACAAGGGATATGTCAATCTGGGATTATAATGGACATGTCATATCCCTCTCGTTTAAGAGAGACATCATCCCTTCATCTATCATAGTCTCCTTACGTCTACTCCCTTGATATAGTAATGAGACAAAGAGTAAGGACTACATGGTCAGTCAAGCTCTTGGTAGATATAATCTTGGATTGAATTTAGTAAATGTGTCTGTCTTGAATTTTGTTTTGATGACTTTCATTTATCGGGTAATTTAGTCGGGGGAATATGTTTTGCGATGTAAGGAGGACGAGGTTGTTTTTTTTTGGTTGGGATATACAATATGGTTTAAGAGGGGGGAAATAAATAAAGAGTAAAAATTGAAACGAAAATAAAATTGGCCGAATAGGAACACAAAAAGGGAGGACGGGATGATCGAACTGACAGGATGTACATAGTACAGCCTCAGGCAGCGATGCTTCAGATCACCTGGTACAGTTGGACCAGCACAAAGAAAGATTGATATTAGTGATACTTAGACAAAGAGGTAAAAAAGAAAAGTGAAAGGCGACAAGGGGAAAAAAAAAAAAAGACGTCATAGAAGGCAACCCGACAACTCACAATCCCATACATGCATCAAGAGAAAAGTCTAGAGCAGCGCCCGGGACAATAGAAATGGGATTCTTAGTCACGATGATAATTGAGTGCAGTGGATTTGATAACAAAGTGGGTTAACCCGGCACGAAAAAGAATATCCTTCAGCCTTGTGGGTCTGAGTCCGAATCGCAGAGGTCTTCTTTTTCTCCATCTCCTCGGAGGAAATTACTCGAGCAAGGATGGGGGTGCCGACCGTTCCGACTTGGGCTGTACACATGATTGCTTTCGAGGGGGTAGAGGAGGTATACTCCGTACTAAGTACTCTGTCATGACTAAAAACTGAGCATGGGTAGACTTTGCTACTAGTGAACATTGGCGCATCGACCGGTGCCGATCTTCAGGAGCCGTTTAGCGCTCGAAGCTTCAATAGCTCCTGTCTGGTAAACCTGTTGTTGGGTGGGTTTTCTATGACGCATTGGGCGTGTGGCGTGGTTACGGTCTTAGAATCCGATTTGTTTGCGACTTTCTGTTCGATAGCACGGAGGGATTGAGAAATCGGGATCTGGACGGCCAGCGGCCAGACCAGACCATGACCAGGGCCAAGTCAGATGTCCTGGTTTTTCGGTTAACCTTGGCAAGGCGACGATCCTTGTGAGGTACTCCAGCAATCCTTTGGAACGAGGAAGATTATCTTGGTTGGGCCGTGTAGTTCGTAGGAAATTCGGCCATGAGGTGACATGATCATGTACTAAGTACATATTGGTCAGTTAGAGCTGAGGGTGGGTAACTAAACCACCTCATGAGGGGAGCCGAAGGGAAAAGGAAAGATTCCATTCTATTCTTGAGGATGGACTACAGTGCCGTACACAATTCCACCCTATAGTCCACCGCTCTTATCATATGTTGTGCGGGGTGCATTGGTTGTGTAATGCATGACTCTTCGTTCTGATTATCGTGGTCCTTCCAGCTTGGAAGATAGACATTCCTGCATGAGGATCATCAACATAGATAGTCACACCGTGCACGTCCCGGAGGAAAAATTCAGAGTGTTTGCAGATCGGCCATAATTCGGACTTGACGTTGGACGTGAAGTTTGAGGTTTAGTCATAGCAAACAAGACTCAAGTTAGTTATTTGATGGAATGGAAGAGAAGAGAAACCGAAGATCCGAAATCGACACATCGAGACCGAGAATCACGGGAGGGTCATCTGCCTTGACTTGCTCTTCATACTAAACCCGGACGGGATTAGTGGATAACCTGACAAGATGAAAGTCTACAACCTCAACCTTTTGACCCTTTTGAATTTCTCGCTAAGTCTAATCCATTTGACTTTCCTTGTCTTACCGGACTTTTTACCTCATATATTATCTAAGCTGGGCGTGTCTCCATTGACTCAACATGTGCATTCCGCGGGATGCCGACTGGCTCAGTCCACCCGCAAACGAGACCATTCCTTTTGAAGTTATACTATGAAAACTGGACTGCCAAAAAGTCATGCAACGACTCCCCTCCCGAACCATGGACTGATGCCCGGCCCCCCCCCTTTGCTCTGGTTTTCTGCGTTCTGCAGATCCTTGTCCACTGGGGCCCGTGTATCCGACTCCCTAATCTCCACCCCCTCCGGTGATGCTGATGATCCTCCCTGCGTATGTGATGCCAGGGTGCAGATGGGCGACCTCGAGAGGTATTGCCCAGACATGGATCAGCTGCGAGTCCTATGTTGTTGGCCAAATCCGTCGGTGTCACTAAATCAACAAGGTCTCTGATTGGCGAACATGATCTGTGGATCAACCGTGGTCTGGTTTTTGGTCCATTTCGTGATAACCATTCGCCAAAAGTTTACTTCATGTAGAGGAAATTATGACGCATCTGGGGAAAACAACAGCTGCCAGGTAGCACTTCCATACTAGGTAATTCTATTTTTCTTTCTTTCTTTTTTTTTCTTTTTTCCGTCTCCTCTTTTGGTGTCTACCCTCCCTTTCGACAGGGAGAAAAATAAAATTCAATGGAGCTTCCCACCGTGGATCCTCGATAGCGGCCGCCGCCACGATTCGAGAACTCTGACGCAAAAGTATGCAGCCCTTCGGTTGGCTCGGGTGTGATGTTATGTGATTGATGCCCAGTACACAGCAGCCTGTAGATATAAAGCCTGGTCCTGATCGCTCCCTACTTGCGGTTTCTATCCATCAATCACATCAGCCTGCCACAGTACGAGAGTTCGACTCCTATATACTTCGGTCCATCCACCACTCCAACTGTACTATTTATCGATACATACGTATATACATCTATATACAAATCAACATAACAATATGCTCTCGAGTACGCTCACACGTCCACTGCAGCTCGTCACCCGAGTGCTGCAGTGGTCTAGTGCTGTCATTGTGATGGGTATCACTTCCTACTTCATCAACAAGGGGTCCCCGTGGATTGTCTATCACGTACCAAGAAATCATTGTATGTCTCCCCTCCTGCATTGAAGACCACTAATTAATGCCACGATGCACAGTCTACCATGTCGGTCGTATTCTTCCTGCCAGCCTTCGTCTCTCCGTTCATGCCCACGGCTCTTGGCAAGTTCGTACTGCTCATCGATGTCATCTTCTCGTATCTGTATGCAATGCTCGCCCATCCCTACCCCTAAAGACCACATACTGACCAAATTCCCTAGGTGGCTCACTGCATTTATCTTTGCCGCCCAAGATTACAACCGCCATGACTGCCGCCTCAACGCTCCCCCAGGAATCTCCTGCTCCAAGAAGAGGGCCAACGAAGCATTCATCTTCCTGACTTTGTAAGCTGTCCAACTTCTATCAACCATATTCCCAGACACTAACAGAGGTTCAGCATCTTTACCTTCTTCGGCATGTTCCTCGAGGTCCTTGGTCTCTGGGCTTACCGCCGCGAGAATGTCCCAGTCCGCGAAAAGACCGGCGGTGCTCACGGCGGTCCCGCTGATGCCCCAGTCGCCACAGCCTAAGCGTCAACTACTCTGTCGTCCTCTTATCAGGCACGGATAGGGCAGGCGGACCAGACAATCCACGAGAACGATTCACGATACCACTGAACGGGTTTCCCATGGCATGCACTACGCATACGTAATAATATACCTATCACGAGTGACGAGAAGCCAATCTACTCGCGGTGTATTGGCAAAGGGAGAAGTATGCAGGTTATAGATGGATGAATTGACGTGATGGGGGGTATACTAATATTTGTAATTTCGATATCCGGGAATTCATGTGACATATTTATATTACAATCTTACGCTCCTTATAATATAAGCTCTCTTGCACTGAATCTTCGGTCAGACGCCTGCCTATAGATCAAGTTATTCAAAGGCCATGTCACTACGTTGTGTACAAGGGCAGGGACGTAAACGGCACGAGAGCGTATGACTCGTGCCTACGGCGATAATTTGAGTTATCGAAGAGCTCGCGCTCGAATCATGCAGTCCATACAAAGTCGACGCATTGCCCCGTATCCTCGCGATACTACCACACTAGGTATAAGTCGAGGTGGCCCGTTCAAAGTTTGGACAACCGTATTTGACATGACTTGGGGACATCTGGATGCCATGCATGTGCGGTCTGCGTATTCCAAAGTTCAGACTTAGTACAGAGCACTTCCATCTGTTCATGGTTGCTGTATTGTCCGAGGCTTTTGCCATGGAAATCTTTTAAGGTGGATATCCGAGATTGTCAATTTGCTGGTGCCCGCGGTCGACGAATTCCCCCCCATTGTTCTGGTCGACCATAGTGTTCCAGGGACCTGTAGATAATGTTAGATGCACTTTTCTAGCTACTACCCCTAAGCTCTACTTACCTTCAGATCGCTCATATAGACATCCTTGACACTGCTGTCCTCCAGATACTCCCCAATGCTACCGATGGGTATACCATTACCACCATTACAGGTGGCACCAGTAACAGTAACGTTATAGGACCGTGGCTTCAGGGCTATGCAGTCATCGCCGCCTGTGTAGGTGAAATTGGTGACCTGGACATGGTTTACGTCCATGGTATCTGTGTCTGTAATCAGTAGGTCGCTCTGGGCTGGAAGAGACGGTTTTTTTATTGGTGAGGAGCGAGAAAATATGTCGATACATACCGAGACCATCAGTATTTTGGACCCAATTTTCGCCATCGGGCTGCTTGCTTAATTTGGTAGAGACTATAATGTTCTCGAGCAGGACGTTAGTTCCGTTCATGAGGTTGATCGACCACAGCTGGGGCTGCTTCACGTAGAAGTTCTTGACAGAGACATCGGTGACGTTCCAGATGTTGAATAGCTAACATCATTGATCAGTAATCTAGATACGATACTATCTGAGCTGTCAGAGACTAGTGCGGAGGCTTCAGCTTCAACAGCCAGTGCAGTGGTCAGCTTATTTGGAAGATAGAACCGCGATTAAAAAGTCGGTCTGACACCCAGTGCTACTACCAAGTATAAATAAATCTTTTTATTAGATCTCGTAAAGATAGAACAAGAGTATTCTAGATACCTATTTCTAGATCTAACTTAAGATAGAAGTCTTCTAACAGAAAGTAAAGTATACTTTTCTATATAGGTTCAACGTTATTCTTACACTAGCCGCGGTCGAGAATAACTATTCCATTGTCCCTATCTATCCTTAAGCACCAGCAGCCTTTTACTCCTACAACAGAGCCTTCTTCTAAGAGATCTGATAAGAAACAGAAGCCACTCTATATTCAACACCCTAGTGGGGTCCACCAAACAGCAGGGAACCCAGCCGTAAGGGATCCTTCTCCAGCGCTGAATGGACAATCGAAACGGCAGAGTCTGTGTGATACCATGGGATTTGGGGAAACGATTCAAACTCTTGGTGAGTATCTTTCTAATATGATGGCTGGTAAGGTCCGTGGTGGCTAATGTATACGTAGCCAATATCGTCGATGGGAGACCTCCTGACCCAACTGGCCCTGTGAGGACGACATTGATTGTTGTGCCATCGCAGCTTGTCTCACACTGGTAAGCCTAAAGAACCTCGCATCGAACCTTTCAGCAAACTAAATATTATAGGATGGAGCAACTCCAAAAGCATTGTGAAATAGATGCAATAGGCGAAGTTCTTGTGTATCGTGCAAACGCGAGATATAAATAGGCTGTTCGATGTAGGGACGACACAGCATTATAGGTTCCAAACTGCCCTGCTGCAGCATTGTATTAGGTGAAATAGCATATTTCTGATATGTATAATGAGAGTGAATTGACTGTTTTCGATGAATGAACTGTATGTACTGTATACTTCTATCTGCGAAGTCTATCATATCCGATGTCAATGATAACGCTGTTGGTATAGTGCGAGGCGCTTGCTCTAGACACAAAAAATGCTGGTCCAATAGGCACAAAGAAGGTTTAACCTGGAGATGAAATCCTCAAAACTCCATTCGCTGTTTCAAATTCGTCATTCGTAATACAGTGGGTCGGCAATGGAGATGGCGGAACTTAAATACTTGCTCGCCGAGGCGCCAAGGTACGTTGTAGCTTCTTTTTCTCTTCTGTCTCCTCCGGTAACGGCAGGGATCCTTCACTGCGCAGTTTCTCTAGATACTGCTTGCCATATGCGTAGCCTACCTGGTAGATCTCATCGAACTTGCCGAACTCAAGGGTTCCGTATGGGTCAATGGGAGGACGCATATACAGACAGCCTGGGGTGTTTTTAGCCCGTTCTAGATTGTCGATCGATGACACGTATGCGAGTCGTGCTTGGATTTCGGACAGCGTGGGAGGGTTGGGGCAAGCGGAGAACGGGTTCCAACGGTTGAGCACGGTCCAGAACCCGGACAGCGAATCACCGTACCCTTGAGGCGTGTTGTCATCGATTGAGCCCACATCGACGGCAAAAATCACATCGGCCCCGAGTCCCTTCATGTGGGTCACTGTAAGGTTGTCGATGTACCCGCCGTCAAGTAGCATGCTGCCCTCGTCGCAAATCGGGGGAATTAGGCCGGCCAATGACATCGATGCACGCACGTAGCGCCAAGTATAACCCGACGAGTGGAATTCAGGCCGTGATTTGCTGATGTTGGTGGTGTTGCAGTAGTACTCCAGCCAAAAGTCCTCGATTTGGCTATCTCCAAACGTCTTGAAGATTCCCCGGTTGAACTCATGGCCAGTGGTGTAAGAGGTGGTAGGATACGTTAGATCCAGCATAAACCGCCACATGCTCGCCATGCGACCGGCAAACTTCTTCGCTCGACCATACATGGGAACCACATCCGCATCCCGTGCATACAAAGCTCCAATGAATGAGCCGATAGATGTACCACCAATGATGTCGATAGGGATCCCGGCCTCTTCCAGTGCTTTGATGACGCCAACTTGGGCGATACCCCGAGCTCCTCCGCCACCAAGAACGAGTCCAACAGACCTGCCACAAAGTCGGCGAGCCAGGCGATGGAAGTCGCCCTTGAACGGAGTTTGTGCCGAGTAGAGAGGCGTCTGGCGAATCCGCCGCGAGGTGTATTTTTGGATTTCTGCCTGGATAACTTGAACACGTTGTTTCAGTACAGCTCCAAGCCGTTTCGCCTGCGGATGTGAGGGCTCAGGGGTTAAGCGGAAGCCCATCTGAATATGATGGTGGCCACCGTTGATCCACATCCGGTTCTTTAGCCATTGGCGCGTCAGTCCGGGAGGGCAGTACCGCTCGGAATGTAGCAACACAAGTTCTTTTCTAGCCGTTGTCTTCATCCCAAGTAGAAATCTTTCGTACTCACCGATACTAGGCGATGACTCGGCAAGGCCAACGAGCAGAATGCAGTCGGCTTGCGTGATGCAGGTCTGTGTCCATGGAGAGTTCACATTGGTGTCTGCGATATAGAGTACCATCCCATACTTTTCTTCGAGGTCGGCCAGATACTGGGACAACTTCAATTTCCCCATCTTGCTGAAAGCATGTCGTCCGAGATGGTTCAAGATCGCCGCTTGGTTGAGGGAGGTAACGCCGTTCGTCACGCCGATCTGGTGAAGCGCGTTCTGCAGGCGGTGGCCAAATTCTACCACGGGAACCCCAGCCGTTACGGGAAGTATACCAACAGTACGGAGGTTTACCACAGAGGCAGCGGTCTTGACGCTTCCAACGTTGGCATGCTCACCTCCCTTCTCAGGCATGGGAAGCTCGACGAGATCTCGCATCCGCTGGGCAATGAGCTTAGAAACCTGGATAGTAATTCCCGGGTGTTCCTGGGCAAGACTGTTGAAAAGGGACCGCGGGAATTTAGCTAGCTCAGTATCCCGAATGGCGTGTAGAGTTGCCGGGCGTGTCGACTCTGTCATGACCTCTAGCTCCCCAACGCTTTCTCCCTGACCATATTCGCCAACAACTGTAATCTTGCCATCTGTACCTTCGAGAACAGACCGTAGACGCCCATTTAAAACAAGATAGATTGCATCACTCTCATCCCCCTGGTGATAGATGACTTGGCCTGCACTTACTTGCACCCATTCTAGGGCGAAGTCGATGTGAAGAAGCAAACGAGGAAGAAGACTTGTCAATCGCTTTGCCAGGGTTAACAGCGCAATAGGGTAACGCTCGGCGATTCTTTCCAAGGATGACCTTGGAAGGAACCCGACATACACATCTGTTTTCGCCACCACGTCCGTATAGGACCTGTAAGATGCAACGGATCCGACGTATCCTTGAATACCACCAGGCTTGATAAGATAGAGTGACTTTCGCGACTGCCTTTTCCGCTTAGTATCATTTGTGGCACTCGTCACACCCGAAACTCGAGAGGAGCTGGTCGTCGTCCGCTTCAAGGTCGGAAAGAATTCCTCAGGTGGCTGGCCATATACCGGTCTCGAGCCGCCCACAAGATCTTCTCCTTTGTCGGATACAGGGATACCTACGTCTAGGAATCCGTCGATCACATAGTACAGGCCTGGATGGCGTTCCCCCTGCTCCACCAGCACTGAACCCTGGGGGAAATAGACGATCTCGATGTCATTTCGAAGCTCTTCTCGCAGATTGACGATAGGCGATGTCCCACCAGCGCTGGTCATGGACATTGACATCATTGATTCCGTCTCACCATCCGCAGAACTATCGTAAGGGTCGATGAAGCCGAATGCATTATTAGTGAACACGGCCTTTTGCCGCCGAGAATCGTATGAAAGTAGCTTTGGGGATATGTCCCCAGAGGTGTGACTGCTCTTACGTAAGACATCGCGAGTGCTGCTAGTGAGTCCAATGCCATTCATGATGCAATCCAGTATGGATTCTCTGAACAGGGCATCCTCGTCAACAGCGTCCTTCTTTCGATGAAAAGGCGAACTGTGCATAACAGGAGCCATAAAGGGGGGATTCTCTTTATCTGTTAATGGGCTGAGCAGTTTCGGAGCTAAGTGCTCGTATCGAGGGCCAAACCGGGAGAGTTGAATGGTAGACAACAGATCCCCGGGGCTAGGCCCTGCCGACTCACGGTCACCGGAGATATCCTCTGGGCTGGCCATGCTCACTGGTCGCTTCGATTGTGCTGCCATCTTTGCATGGAGAACTGCTTCTTTCCTCAGGAAGCTACTGGATCGGCGCCTTCTGCCAGCAAAAGGATTGTGAAGTGCGATGCCCTTGATGATCTCTTCCGGGCCCAGGCGGTCTCGCTCTTTAATAAATTTGTCCTTGAGGCGATCTAACGCGGCCCCACGCATTTCATTGGGTAGATCCTGAGTCGTGAACTTGGTCATCTGTTTTTCAATGCCCAGTACATCATTGTTGAGACCTAGATAAGAATGTGCCGTGGCGAACGTTACTCTTTGGAGCCGTGTCAGGATCACCTGGACAATATGGGCGGTCGCTCTCGGATAGACCCTCGTCAGACGGCGGAAGGCGCTGGCCGGGATGATGGCAATGGTCGTGTCCACCATGGCTCGAGCCACAATATCTGGATGGACTGACTTGCGCCGCCTCTTGCCTGGCTGGCTCCTTGGTTTCGGGTAAGGCTCCTGGATGGGCATAGCATGGCTTTCTCCTAGGTTTAGGGGCGGGACGGATGGCAGAAGCTCCCCATTACTGTTGCTTATATGGGCGACGGAGTCACCATGATCTCTAACGAAATTAGAACGAGGACTGTCCTCTAAGCCGTGAGGGCTCGCTGGAAACGAGTCAGATACCCGAGCATTGGTGCTAGGGCCTACACTGGATGCACTAGACGACGAGCCTTCGCTGGCTCGTAGTTGGATATCCTCGGTGAACAAGGACAGGATGGAGAACAAGGACGACATGGAGGCACCGTTCTTGACTTCTGTGAGCAGTTGATAACCTTGCTTTCCGTCCACACGATGATCGTCCTCATCAGAAGACTCGGCTCCCATGTGGTTTGAACCTTCGTCTACATTTGGTTTCCCGTCCCGCATGGACTTGACGAATATCTGGACCAAGCCATCCACCACAAGACAGAAGCCTTTCTCTTCCTCCAGCATCAAGGTTTCCCCAGCAATCAACTTCCTCGTTTGCATGGTACGTGTCAATTCATGAAATACAGGCCGTTCGAGGTAACCAAACACCTTGATGGCGCTTAGAAATTCGTCTAGGTAATTGGCCAGGCCCGGTTTGGAGTCCCCTTCCTGGACATCGGGGAAGAGATCGAGATGGGGTTCTTTGCGCTGGGGTTCCGAAGGCAGACGACTATACATATTCAAGAACCGATAACGGATAAACCAACTGATCGTTGATACGATCGCCAGCGCGATCAACAAGCTGTGGATCAATTGAAGCATTGTGTCAGCGTTTCACCGCGCGATCGACAGAGCATCCCATTGCACGGGTTAGGATACTTACAGAGTGGTGAAATTCATAGTGAAGGTCAAGCTCATTGAGAAGAGCGTGAATAGCCATGTGGGCAGCGTGATGGTCGCAAACGTTATCACCCAGTATAGGACGCTTGGAATGACCTGGAAAAAGAAAGAAAACACCCATCCGAACCACCCCGCCATGGTTGAAGGCGTAGGAGGGGGTAACGGTGGGGGTGGGATAAGAGAATTTGAAAAGGTCGAAGCCACGGAAAAGCTTGCGGCTATGGCGGGAGCAGATAGGGCGAGGGACGAAGCAGTGTAGGTTGAGGAGGGTGAGGGAGATGCATGAAGAGGGCTTAGACTTGAATCGAGAGACGCAGACGAGGCCGCGAGGGGACCACCGTCGGTGGCCATGGTTGTTATTGCGTAGAATGGGATTGGGCTGGAAACACGTTGTTGGATGGGGACTCAAGCCGCTAAACCAGCTTAAGGAAAGCAGCTAAAAGGCCCCAGTGGGAATCAAGGAACGCAAAAGAATTCTAGGTCTCCGCCACCCATGAAACCGTTGATCCGGCAAGAAGACGCAATGACGAAGTTCCGGTATGCGAGATTGATTAAATGATTAGATTTCGCTCAGGGACTCAGATGCGAGTGATGTGGCCAACCACCCCCCTACTCACGAGCCACAACGTGCTCTCAGATGCCCTCTTGGCTGGGTCGTGAAGAATGAGGGTGGTCCCTTTTGAGTTTCAAACGGGTTTGGTTTCGTAGGATCAAGTCGGAAAGCGGAGAAGGAAAGCAATACGAATTCAGTTTAGGTCGATCACGGGTGCACCTTGGTCATTGGACCTCTCTCTCGCTCTCTCTATATGGGACTTGGAAATATAGAAGAAACTAGAAGAATGGAGAAAATTAAGACGAAACGTATGAGAAGACTATATTACTGAGTTTTCTGTTGATCCATCATGTGAAGTGCCAAGATCTGTTACGTTTGGCATATATGCCTGGCAAGGTCGAGACTGAGGATGTGCCTGATTGTGGATGCACTTCCGACGGATCCACCTGCAAATTTTCCCGTAACCTAAAATGGCAAGCAACTAAAACTGGAAGTGACTGGAACTAGACCCGTTCAACAGAAATAAAAGAAAAATGAGGTCGACGTCATACCGCTGCATAACGGTCTGGATATGTCTTCGTTATGCTTTAGGTTAGTCAGTGATGCGATTATGCATCAGCACTTGGTAGCCTGAGGCACATTCTCTCAATCGACCCCTTGTATTGGTGACAAGATCACTCTGGCTAATAGCCTTTTTTTCTTTTTCTTTTTCTTTTTCTTTTTTTTTTTTTTTTTTTTTTTTGAACTGAGTCAACCGGTTCATTTTCAATTTTGATCCTTTCATACGCTTCCAATCGCCGATAATTAGCCTAGTATGTAGGAGAAAAGGGGAGCCAAACGGGTTAATTGCCGGTGATGGTTTAATTTATAAACGAATAGAAGTAGAGTTACTCATCCAGGGCGTAATATCCAAATACTCTCACGTCAAACAGTCAAAGACGAATTGTTGATATACTACCATTGTTATTCTTTTTTTTTTTCTGCCAACTGCTCGGATGTCTTGGCGGCCCAATCAAGTCAACTTAGCAGCACATCCCGCTGACAACGAATCACCACCGCCTAGTCGATCTGTCCTATGCCCCCTTCCATTCTTTACCTTCTCCTTCTTACTTTAATAACTGCTTCTCGTCTCTTTCTCGCCTGTTTCTATTTCATTGATCGAGCTGTGGCCCTGGCTCACAGGCCCGCCACGGTCATGTTTCAGGTACAGTATTTCCGGATCCAGTTATTTATGGAACTCCTTCGGGGGTTAGCCTCACGTGTCGAACAAATTCCCCGGATTTGATATGTTAACGCTCGGCCTAATCGCAACCCACAGCGTATCCGCGACGCGATCGACTCCCGGATTGCAGAGGAGCAAGCCCGGCAAAAGTCCGCCCAGGACTCACTCGCCCGCTCCAACTCCGCTCGTCGTCCCACTCGCAATGCATCCCCTAGTAGACGAACTACCCGCCCTCGACGGAACACCGGCACTCCCGTCCGTGGGCCGGATCCCAACGAATTCGAGCCCGAGTTCGCCATCGGAGAGGATGAAGGCTCTAGCAGATCAGCTACTCCCCGCTTAGAGTCCGCAGGTTCGGAGGAAAATGCCGGGGAGAGCAAACCATCCGCGGAGGAGGCGTCCGCCGGCAAGGATAATACGAATGCCCCAGAGACAAACCAATCTTCTTCGGAGCTGCCGCCTGAGGTCAGGGTGAAGCTGCGGAGATTGGGCAAGCTGGAATCTCGGTATCAGGGTATGTGCTAAGTCAATATCACGGCAACTTGGGCCACGGCGCTAACCGTTGTGTGACCTATAGAGCTCTTGAAGGCTTATCGGATGGCCCATTCGCGTGTCTTATCGATCGAACCTTTCGAAGCGGCCTTGCGTGAGAACACCCCCTTGGCATCTATTAGCGATCCGAAGGCGTTGACAGAATACCTCAACCAACTCTCATTGAAAAGCGACATGGTTCTGGAGGAGCTGAAGCGGGTGTCCACAGAGAGAGATGACTACAAGAAGAAAATGGAGGAAGCCCAGAAGGCCACGAAGGCCGCCTACGATGAGCTCACTAATCTTAAGGAGAATAAAAAGGAAGAGGATGCCTCGACAATAAGCGATAAGACGGCCGTCGATAACTCTACCTTGAATGATAAATCCTCCACTGTTTCGAAGCAGGATTCTGCCAAGGAAGAAAGCGAAGAGTTTTTCTCTTTTGATAACGAGATCCCACGCCTGGAGGCGGAGCTAAAAGAAAAGCAGGAAGAGATTGAAACGCTCAAGTCTCAAGCGGAAAACCTCAAACGGGACCTCTCAGTGGCAAGGGAGTCAACGGAAGGGATGGTGCACAATTTGGAAACTGCGACCCGAGAGTTGGTAGAGCTGCGCGATATCAAGGATAAACAAGACTCGGAGTTTGAGAAGCTCAAGACTTCGAAGCAGGAAGAGATCGAGGCGCTCACGGCGAAGCTAGCGACGTCCGAAACCACCATCCAAAACGCTCAAAACGAGGTTGAGAAGCTGAAGGTGGAGCTGAAGCAGAAAACAGATGAAATCGAGCACCTCCAGTCGCAAACTGCGAAGCCCGAGGATGCTGATGAGCAGTCGGAACTTGCAGCAAAACTAGACAAGGCCAAACAAGAAAAGGAAGCCAATGAGAAGCGACTCGGTGTTCTCCAAAACCTAGTAGATAACCTTCGCTCCCAGCTCAAGGATATGGAAGGCACGATGACAAGCCTGAAGGCGGACATGAACCGAAAGGAGGAGCTGCAGAATATTGTCGATTTCCTTGACAACAACCTGAAAGACAACACGACCTGGAAACAAGCCAAGGAACAAGTTGCGGGCGGAAAGCAAGCCAATTTCGAGGATTTCCGGGACAGTCTGGCGCCTGCGAAGAACGGTACGGAGGTGAAGAACGAGACACCCGAACCCAAACCCCAACCGGCCAACTCCACCGGTGCTGCAGGAGCTTCTAAGAAGAAGAACAAGAAGAAGAAGAAAGGCGGCAAGGGTGGCGGTGATGACACGAGCAAAGCGGCAAGTGCTCCAGCTGTCGAAGAGACACAAACCCCAGCAGCCGAGCCAGAGCCGAAGTCGTCGAACACGAATGAGCTCGAGCAGAAAATTGAATCTTTGACACGCCAAGTGGAAGAAAAGGATGCAGCTATCGATCGTCTCAGCTCGAAACTCAAAGGGGAGGAAGACCTGAAAGAGGAAATAGAATCTCTTCGGGATGACCTGCTTAATCTCGGACAAGACCATGTCGAATCAAAGGATAAACTGAAAGAATTGACTGCCGAGAAGAAAGCTCTGGAGGAGACCATCACCAAGTTGGAGAAAGAGCTGGTTGACTTGCGCACGAGCACTGCGACTAGGGATGCTGACTCTGAAAAGGTGCACAATGACCTGAAGGAGGAATATGAAAGCCTCAAGGTCAAACTTACTACCCTAGAAACCGAGTTATCTGCTGCACAACAGTTAGCTTCTACCCGATTCAAGGATCTTACCGACTTGCGGGAGACTCTCCAGAAGCTGCAGCCTGAGCTAAAGAAACTACGAGCTGAATCAACTGAGCTCAAGTCTATCAGGGAGACTTTAGCTACTAAGACAGCTGAATTGAGAACTCTCGAGGGCAAGCAAGAGGATTTGCGTGCTGAGTTGAAGACCCTCAAGACGACAATATCAGAACGAGAGTCAGAAGTGAAGACGCTCAATCAGAAGATCAGACAAGAAACGGATAATCGCTTGAAGGCCGAGGAGAAATTAACAGTCGCTCAAGCAGATCTACGCTATTCGGAGAGCAAGAAGCAAGAAGCTCTGGAAACGAAGGAGAGAATTTCAAATGACCTTTCTAAAGCCCAAGAGGACTTGAAGGCCGCCCGGACTCAGCTACGGGAAGCTCAAAACCAAGTTACACAGGTGAACAAGGACCTTGAGGGTCTGCGGGAGGAGATTCAGTTGAAGACCGCTCAGCACGCTAGCGCGCAGAGTCTGATGAATAGCATGCGCGACCAGGGCGCCGAGATCGGCATGCAGATGAAAGAAGCCCGCGAACGCTGCGAGAGTCTGGAAGAGGAACTGGCGGATGCCCATAAGTTGCTAAGTGAAAGGACCCGTGAGGGTGAAACTATGCGGCGTCTCTTGAATGACATCGAAGGCCGCACCGAATCTAAAGTTCGTGATTTCAAAGAGCGGATGGAGGCAGCCATTGAGGAGCGAGATCGTGCGGAAGATGAAGCTAGCGCTCAGGGTCGCCGTCGGGCGCGGGAGCTAGAGGAGCTAAAGAACAAAGTCCGGGAAGCGGAAAAAGCACTGAGGAGCGCTGAGGAGGACAAGGAGGAGCTCGAGATGTCGCAGAAGGATTGGAAACGCAGACGTGATCAACTGGAGGAGCAAGCCGAGCGGTCGACGCAGGAACTCAATGATGTGCGGCAGGCCATGGCACGTTTGCGCGATTCGCTGGATGAAAGTGAGAAACAAGTCCGAGACCTGGAGAAAGAAAAGGCAGAACTACGCCGATCAGTTGAAGAAACCAGCGCTCGTCTGGACAAGTTGCGCCGGTCCAACAAGGCTCTATCGGAAGAGGCTCGCTTTGGTACAAATCCCCAGTCATCGCGATCTTCCATCGACTCTGGGTCCCGCAGGGCACTCACTTCTCCGGTGCCCAAGGACCGCAGCCCATCGATTCGGGGAAGCGAAACGCCTACAGGAGGAGCAAACGCGCAGGCGCCTATCGATTATCTCTATTTGAAAAACGTTCTCCTACAGTTCTTGGAGCAGAAAGACAAAAATTACCAGAAACAACTTATCCCAGTTTTGGGCATGCTGCTCCATTTTGATCGGTATGTCTGAACCTTTTTCTATACAAATCTACTCCATAATATCCTATGTGATACTAACCTTGAACAGGACGGACGAGCAAAAGTGGATGTCAGCTATCATGTCTCGATAGACTTCTTAATTCTAGGATTATGATATTTTGAGGCATGCCTTAGGTACTGTATTATAATATTTACTAGTACATAGTATGAACGTATTTCTTCCATCTATTTACTTCTTTCTTATTCTCTGTGTTGCAAAGGCAAGTGGATTATGTCAAAGAAAAGGCGTACCACTAAAAGAGTGGGTCTGATCCAAATACTTAAACTGTGGAGTTCCTTCGACCTGCCCCTCCAGCTTTGGAGTCGCAAATTTCACAACATCTCTTGACAATTGGCGAGCCAGACCCTTCGCAAGGCAAACATAAGACATCACAATGTCTGACCAACCGACCATTAGACTCGCGACGCCCGAAGGTGAGCACCAGACGTCGTCAACTTTATGCCTGAATCCCGCTGTCCGCGGGGAAGTTCCGCCCCCGCATAAATAAATTTGAAAGATGCCGGACTAACCCTGGCCTCTCAGACGTCCCCATAATCCTCCAATTCATCCGCGAACTAGCCGATTACGAAAAAGCCCTTCATGAAGTAGAGGCCACCAAGGAATCCCTCCTTGAAACCCTCTCTTTCCCCGACAGCCCTCCTAAACGAGGCTCCGTATATACCGCGCTCATCACTCCCCCAGCCACCCCGGACAATGCCACTCCCATTCCTGTAGGCATGGCTCTATTCTTCTATAACTACTCGACTTGGCGCTCGGCGCCGGGTATCTACCTGGAGGATCTCTACGTGCAGCCCGCTGCTCGTGGTAGGGGATATGGGTTTAAGCTGTTGAAGTATCTGGCGGCTAAGGTGCTGGAGGTCAAGGGACGTCGGCTGGAGTGGAGCGTGCTCAAGTGGAACGAACCTAGTATCAAGTTCTACGAGCAGGTCGGGGCGAAGGGCATGGAGGAGTGGATGAAGATGATGGTTGAAGGGGATGCATTGACCAAGTTGGCAGAGGGACTTTGATACATTATAAATCAAACTATGGACTGCACAGCCCATTGCAAAAATCAGAAAGAATGACTGAACGCCCAAGAATAATCGTAACATCATGCATAATCTGCTGTGATCCACAGCCAGGGAGCTATGTAGGTCTACATGGTAATGCTTGGCCATTTTTGCTATAGTCAGTTAGTATGTCGCCATGTTCGTTTTTCGATACCTCCTGAGTAAGTTTCTCAGCGTATGGCATCACAGTCTTCGTCTGCTCTATATTCTCCGCTGTTGGTAGGTTTCTCTGTGATAGCTTATATACTGATATGCCATCAGATACCGGACGCACCGAGTGCAAATGATGGACATTCGTCTGAACCGCAAAACCTGAGACTACCAAAAGCCGATGGTACTATAGTGTGGATAGCCGTTCTGGCTACCGATATAATCACCAGTTGATGACGAGATGAAGTAGCGCGAAGATGCCAAGAGGGCAGGGTTGGCAAGATATTATGACTTGCTCTGTAGTCTTGTCTCGGGTGGTGATTCGAGTTCTTTGGTGAATGGTAATTGCCTTGATCGTATGGTCTTCAACAATAATACGAGGTCATTCTTCGAGAATTGTCACACTTAGATAATGGTAGTGCAGTAATTGGCCTTATCGAGGATATGGCGATCCATAGGAACATCAAACACCTGGCACCGAACCCTCGTTCAGGAGGGACTTGCACATTCATTTGCGCGTCTGAATTATTGTCTATTCATCTTATATTGAACCAGAATATCATCGTCTGACTCATCGGATCAGTCGAGAGATTAAGGACAAGGTTGTAAGCGAATAGCAGGAGTTTCCTTCATCGCTGTTCAGAAACAGGGACTCCTTGTCCTTGTCAAATTTGGCTTTTTTCTTCAGAAAGCAAGGAATGGCTGCTTCTCTGAATACTGTACACCATGAGGTTCTTTTACTGTACGTGCTTCGAAGTGTGGACACCCAGGGCTTGTGTAGTGTATGATGTATAAACACTGATATCAATTTGTGCCATATCCAGATGAGTTATAATTCATTGCATGAATCCACATAAAACGTATTCTCTTCTTTTAACCCGCTCTAGCCACTGTTCATTCTCGTGAAAGGTCGTCATGACAGATTTAAACTGCTTGGCAAGCGTTTCCGTATCGCCACAGAGCTCCTTAATTCCGAAGTTATATTTGATATTGGCTGAATCATCATTGGGGACATTAAGGACGAACTCCTATTCAATACCAATATTTTGCCCCTATTGCCATCCCAGGTTAGCAAATACCTTCGTTAAAAGACTAGGGAGGATCCTGTTTACCCCTATGTTCTCGAACGGCCGGATGGACGCGAATGATATGCGCTGTTTAAATGCCATCCTTGTGGCGCTCTGGAAGGAACTCCCGCATATCAAAGGAGGCAGTTGTAATCACAGAAAGAGATGTAGCTTGAATATAGACGTTAGATAAACACTAGACTAAGAAAGCATATACATACCTGTGTTGTGCACATATGTCTGGTTCACCACGATATAACTAGCTGATGGACAGAATATGACCCCACAAAGACAGTGGTCAGTGTTTAAGGACTCTGGCAACTTCGTTTGCAACTGTCAGTTTGTGGTTGGTGTAAAGTTGCCAGGATGTGGCATGGGTAGAGTCGATATGGTTTGATGATTCACTGGTTGCATTGATATTTTTGTGATGTTATATTCTGGCAAGATAGTGATGGCTTTATGTTATAGTAATAATGTGTGTTTGCTGAGGTAGAAGAGAGAAAGAGAGAGAGAGAGAGAGAGAGAGAGAGAGAGTGTGTGTGTGTGTGTGTGTGTGTGTGTGTGTGTGTGTGTGTGTGTGTGTGTGTTGTGTTGTGTTCGGAGATATTCAACAGCCGTAACAAGTTAGTAGTCACAGGACCCCAACAGTACATCAAAGGGACAAAATTATTCAATATCGGAAATGTATGGAGTAAACTACATGCTTCTTTACCTCCCGACTTCTATTCTTCTGTTTATTCAGCCGGAGAACCGAACACTTCCATATGAATCCGGTCCTCCTTCACTCCCATATCTTTCAAAGAATTGCTCTGAGCATTCATGAACAGCTTTGGACCACAGATATAATAATCTGCATCCGGGAGAACGACCTGATCTTTAATCTTATGGAGATCGGCCCTGCCTTTGAAATCATAGTCAACGCCCTGCTTGTCCTTCTTACTAACCTCTTCATAGAACACCGCGCGCTGAACCTGCGGATTCTCCGAGATAATCTTAGCCAACCGGTCCTTCATGGCATGTACGCGACCATTGCGCACAGCATGAATGAAGACCACGCGCCTCGACCCTCCCTGATCCACAATAGTCTTCAACATCGACATCATCGGCGTCAACCCAACGCCACCACTAATAAGCACGACAGGCGTGGTAGCATTAACATCCAACACGAAATCCCCAAACGGCATACTAACATCCAACTCCGCACCGACAGGCAAACCCTCATGCAGCACATTCGAAATCCGACCGGCCGGCTTCTGTCCCAACCCGAACTCCCTCTTCACCGAGATCTGAAAGTACTCCCCATTCGGCACATCCGACAAGCTATACTGCCGGGGCTGATAGACCCCCAGTTCCGGGACGAAGCACTTCACACTAACGAACTGGCCGGGCTTATACGCCGGCAGCGCACCCTTATCAACCGGCGTGAGGTAAAACGAAATGATCTCCTCCCCCTCATGGACTTTCTTCGAGATAAAGAACTTCCGCCATCCCTTCCACCCGCCCGGGGTTGCTTCCGCTTGGCGGTAGAGCCCGCTTTCGAAGTCAATGAAGTACCCTGCCAGTTCCCCGTATGCGGCTTTCCAGGCGTCGAGGACTTGGTCGTTAGCTGCGTCGCCGAGTACCTCTTTGATGGCGGCCAGGAGACCCTCCCCGACGATCGGGTATTGGTCCGCCGTGATCCCCAGACTGGCGTGTTTATGGCCGATGCGGGAGATAGCCGTTTTGAGGGCTTCCGGGTGCTCGATATTGGTGGCGTAGGCCCATACTGCGTGGGCTAGGGCGGCGGGTTGCTCGCCTGTTGCTTGGTGGGCGGTGTTGAAGATGTTCTTGAGCTGCGGGTGTTGCTGGAGGAGACGCTGGTAGAAGAGGGTGGTGATTGCGACGCCGTGGTCTTGGAGTGCGGGAATTGTTGACTTGACGATTTGAATCTGCTGGGGGGTGAGCTTGTTTTTGGGGGTTGTTGTTGTGAAGGGTCTGGTGAGGAGGAGTGCCTTTGGCGTAAGGCGGGGGACGACTCTTGAGAGGAACATTGTTTTGGCTAGCATTATGAAAGGTTGCAAATTACATGTCTGTCATGTTCCATGGGGTATGGGGTTGTAAAAGGCGCTTCTTTAAACCGTGGACTTTGCGGATGGATTGAGTTTGGATGTAAATTAGGGTTTGAGTTTACTAATAAATGACGTTGTGACGCTATCCCTATGTAACCCATTTGACCTCAAGATGTTACATTCGCTAGAATATGATTGGAGCTTCTATTGTGGATCTTGGGGATTACTAGGATCGCAGGAATGGTTCAGAAATGCTATACCAGGTAAAACTAGCCCAGCTACGAAGCTTTGGCTGTGTGCCATTGGTAGGCTGTGTATCCAGAATGCCTGGCTGTGGGTGGATCATTACTCTTTCTTTTTAAATGTTGTGGTAACTCACCGAATCTCACTACTCCGGACTATTGGCCCTGTGCCACTGAACCTGAAATCTTCTATCAACACCTTGGAGGGAATTCATGCGAGATGTCATCCTTCCACATACCCCACAAATAAAATTGGAATACATGTTGTTCAGCCAGGACGCAGGACAGACTCAGGTGGATGAGAGTGGTGTTGACGAAGGAAGAATCGGTAGAGATATGCCAGAGTCCTGGAAAATTATGCGTTGAACGCTTCGATAAATATTTCGTCCAGAGCTCTAGAATCTGGCCAGGGATAACTATGATAGAGATGGTAAACTGCGAGGTAGATGATTTATTCAACTCTCCGATAAAGAAAGTCCCTATATGACTGATGTCGTTCAATAGGTTCACGAATTGTTGTACTTCATTTGGCAAACATTTATACTTGAGATTGACTATGATGCATTCCAAGGTAACTACACGCCAAATCATGGATGAAGCTTACACCCCTCACAGGGCTGCGGCGGCAGAGTACTATAATACAGCATCGGCCTGGGCTCCCCAGAAACATTCAAAAACCCCTTCGCACCCTTCTCCAGCCGAAAAATAGCATGATCCACAATGGTATAAGTCCCGGGGACAACCATCTTCATATCCACAATAGTCGATCCACCGGGGGGCACACTAACCGTCTGAACACACTGGCCCGGCGGACTTAGTACATCCGAATCGCGATAGACTTTATTAAAACAGGTCCCGATAACATGGAACGAGCTGGTTAGGTTCGGGCCCCCGTTCCCGAAGAAAATGCGAACGGTATCATCGAGCGTAGCTTTGAGCGGCTTCTCGGTGAGGGCCGCCTCGCTGCCATTAAAGACCACCACGTCGGCTGCTTCGCGGAGCGCATGTGGCCACGAGAACTCGACCGTCGATGACATCTGGCCGTTGTCGTCTGGCTCGGGCGGCTCGTGGTAGAACTCGCTTTGCATTACGTAGTATTCTTTGTCGACCGGGGGTAAGTCTTGCTCTGGTTGTACGTATAGGAGTCCGTACATGCCGTTGGCGATGTGCACGCCCACTGGACCTACGGCACAGTGGTAGATGTATAGACCAGGGTTCTGGAGCCTGAACCGTGCTGTCTTGGTCTCGCCTTCGTTGACTGTAGTTAGGGCCGAGCCGCCCCCTGGGCCCAGAAAGGCATGACAGTCTATGTTGTGTGGCATGCCGGATTCATCGTGGTTAGTTATTTTCAGATTGACTATGTCGCCAACCCTGGCGCGGATGAATGGGCCGGGGACGCTGTTGTTGAATGTCCATTTCTCGTATTTGTATTGGTTTGTTAGTTGTTCCAGTTTCGCGACCGCTGTGAGGTCTACGTCTAGGATGACTGGGTAGTCTCGTGTTATCGGTGGGGGGACGTTGGGGGCGGTGGTGAGGATTGCTTTTTCAGTTGGGAGGTCCTCGGCTTCGAGGGATTTGAACGTCTCTTTTTGTGAATCTTGAATTTCGTTGGTCGTCTTCTGTTGGTGAATTCCGTTGTTGGGAGCTAAGGGATCCGGGTGGGTGAAGTAGCTCTTGTCACTGTCTAGCCAGACAGCGCCATGTTGCCGAGCGTAGAGGAGCCAGCTGAGTGTGGCGGCGGTGGAGAGAAGCAGGACGTATTTGATTTGAAAACCGCTCGTGCCTTTCCTAGATTCGGTTGAGATCTGTCTCGCAAGGAATGGACCTCGTAGGGGAGAACATGGACTGGAGAGCAGTCGAGGTGGAAGCCGTCTAGCTCCTCGAATCGTAGTCACTGACGCATAGCGACTCTTGGTACGACATAAGGAGCTGAACGCAGTATTCATCGTGAATCTATTCACAGTTATGGTATTTACAATAGACTGAAACAGTAACAATTCAAGACAAAAGAGATAGTGATAACAGTGAAGTAACCATAGCCATTTTATACACAAGTCACAAGCCACCAAATACTCGAACTCCGAGGAGATCTGCAATTCCTAGGACATCCTCTACGATATAGGATTGCCTCCCATAATACCACAGGTGCGGTGTTGGGATCGTCAAATCGGAACGAAGCGAAAGCGATCGAATCCACGGTTGAGATGTCATGTTATGCATAAGTTCGCCGGGATCAGTCATGTCATGCGGACAAACCGATCTTATTACGAGAGGGAAACTAATGTTCCCACCTTTGATTGTACGGTTAGTTGATGCTGCATGATTCAAGATGTCTTAAACATACCTTACGCCCGCAATTCCCGCCGGCGGACCGAAGATCCTGGAATGCTGTGTAACGGACTTAGTATGCAAGACATTCGCCAAGTTACTTATTCTGTAGGGTATGGGCCATTGACTGTCTGTGGAGGTAGTCATCGGATCAATTGCGTGCATGCAGTACTTTTGTTGAAGCGGGGCTGGGCTGTGAATTCAGGGAAATAATTCAGCTGAAGGAACAGGGATAGAATCACGAATGGAGATCTCATCCCTTGGAAGATGACCAGCTGAGACGAGGCAGGAGGAGATGCTGTAAATATTGTGCTAGTTATGGTATAATGTATGTATTCAAGTGACGGCCCATAATGAGTCACCTGTTCTCTCATTTCCCTCTCATCTATTCACCTTTCACTTTGAATGTAAGGGTACCTCCACATTGTAACTCTGCAGGTGGTTATCATGCAGTAATGCTGCCTAAGGGGTTTTATTTTATATTGAGGTGTTCCAGTGAGTACTGTTAGCACCATCAACAGCAAGAGTTATAGGAAACCTGTAGAGATGCATTGGTTATACCGACCCAAGCGCAGATGAAGACACAGTGGTTCATCCCGGTCTTTCTCAGACGGTCCTACAGATGTTGCGCATAAATTGCTTCGTTGCGACCATGCGATCGCAGCACGAGTTTATCCTTCACTCCGAACGGCAGGCCGAGACGATCAATAACTTCTTCGATCAGAATGCAAAGCGAAATATCGCTCGGTGGGGCCATCCCAGGGGCGGGTCAAACAAAAGGACCTGATCTGCAGTATAGTGGGCCTTTCCCCATAGGGTCGGTCCCAATGGAATGGCCCTGTCCTCTCAATCAAGTAAGATTTGTCAATACTGACATTGTTCAAGGACCCTTATCATGAAGAACGATGGAGCCCGCGGAGAAGGCGTCGCATTCCTTATCACTGGGCTGATAAGTAGACTCGATCTGGTTCGCCCCGAGGCACTTAGGGTTTCCTATCTCAACTCTTATCTCTCGATCGGCGGACCCTCTTGCATTAAAATGCCGGCGAATATGCACGGGTCTTCAATAATTTGCATGCAAAAGTGGGCCCGCTGTCGTTCCCTAGTGACGGACGCTCGATAAGCACCATTTTAACTTTGTTATGATCATCGATATTGCAGTCGATCATCGTGGTCTCGCGACCCTCTCACTGACTCCGGGCAGATGTCTTGATAAGGATTACAATGTCAGGTTATATCTGGACATCATGTCCTAACCGGCTGGTGTCGCCAAGCATCATCGTCCTTTTCTTCTTCAAACTTCACTGCATCTGCACTACGAGCTCCTCTGGAGCCGTCATTTTGTAATCCGTCTAGATCCAGAGACCTAAACAACATGTCGCAAATCAGCCTAGATGCCTTCACACCGGCCGAGGTGATCGAATTCGTCGGGCGTGCTGGAGTTGCCAAGGGCAATATGCGCCTCGACAAAGTCTTCTTCAGTGCAGTGTCGGCGGGGTGTCTGCTTGCCTTCGCCTGTGGAACCGTCCTCAGCACCAACACAACGCCCTGGTTCCAGGAAAACGCCCCGGGGCTCATCCGCACGATCAGCGCCTTGGTCTTCCCTTACGGCTTATGTATGATTATCTTGACGGGGGCCGACCTCTGCACTGGATCTTTCATGGTAAGACTTCCGGCCTTCTCTGTATGTGGAATGGGTCACTAAATGAATCCCAGTTCACCACTGTCGCTGCTCTCCAACGCCGTTTACCGTGGTATAAGATGCTGATCCACTGGGTTGTCACATTCTTTGGTAACCTGGCTGGGTCACTCTTCGTCGTTGCCATCATATTCGGATGTAGGTCCACTCGCCTCAACACCTCCATAACCCATAAGAAGAAGCAACACCACTAACACAGAAATAGATGGCAACGTCTTCTCCGCCGATCCCTTCAAATCTCAAGTAATCGCATTCGCCACGAAAAAGCAAGTCACCCCCGATTTCCACATGATCTTCCTCCGCGGCATCGGATGCAACTGGCTCGTCTGCCTCGCCTGCTTTTTCGGCATCCAAGGCCGTGACCTCACCTCCAAGATCATCGGCATCTGGTGGCCGATCTTCGCGTTCGTATCTCTTGGGTTCGATCACGTCGTCGCCAACATGACTTTCATCCCGCTGGCTATCTGGGTCGGAGCTGATAAAATCACGGTTGGTCTGTATATCTGGAAAGGAATCATTCCGACTTTGATCGGTAATATTCTGGGTGGAGGTTTGTTTTGCGGTGAGTAGATCCTTCTGTTTCGGGATTGAGCAACTCGTTCTAATAAGAGTCAGGTGTTTACTACTGGTACATGTACTTGCTTCAAACCGACTCAATGACGGTCACTGGAATCAAGCGTTTCGGTCATTCAAGGTCGGAAGTGAGCAGCATGACTCCGAAGAAGGACGACGTGGAAGCTGGTGTCGGAGTGGTGGATAACTCTCCTGCTGCACTGGGTAGTTAATTTTACTAATCCAAACTATCGGTTGGATGTATAGGTTAAATAGTAATAATGAAATATCTAATTCCTGAAGAACTTTCAACACAATTATAGACATCACTGAATGCCATAATAGGCACGACTACTAGATAGCATGGCTATGCAGGCTGAGGTTGAACGGCCTCTCAAGAATCAAGGACTATCGTTGAAGTAATACAACGTAATTGTACAACCAAAAAAAAAAAAAAGAAAAGAAAGAAAGAAAGAAAATAAAAGAAAGAAAATAAAAGGAACCATCAGAACATCTGGAGATACACGTCACAGATGCACAGCTAATGAAGAGAGCGATGCAATAAAAAAAAATACGGGCAGGGTTCGGAGAGGAAAACAGAGGGATGAAAAAAAATGAGAGGAAAAAAAGAATAGGCCCGAACCGCGGTTTGAACGCGGGACCTCTCGCAGATTGGCGCTATTGCCCAAAGCGAGAATCATACCACTAGACCATCCGGGCTTAGATGATGTAGAATTTTACAATCTTAAAATATGACACCTCAAAAAAGTGTAAAGCTCATTCATCGCCGATCAAATAAAATGTCTTCGGAATTTCTCATAACAAGGCCTTGCTTATATTGAATCCCCTTTATAATCTTGTTCGGTATCAATTTATATATCCAGAAGATTAAAATCCAGTAAGTTTCTCTATTCAGAGTAGTTAAGAATGGCAGAGCGGTGGAATCATGTAACTTGTATATATACTCGCCGGTTGTAGGATAGATATATATAGTCTCGAGCTTTGACTTAAAAACTGAGTAATCACCTCCAAATATAGTAGTCCACATATCGTTATTTGCGGTCCCCAGCACCGCAGGTAGGTAGACAGCGCGCAGCGATCATATAAGCGTTAGATATAGGGTTGAGCGGTTGATGCTCTATTACTTCCGCACACGTAGATTGATTACTGGGTTCCATATTAACGGGCTGCGGGTTGAGGTTCTACCGCAACCAGATGTCGTGTGAACCTACGTAACGCAATATCGCCCGCAATTCCGCATATCTCACCTGGCAGATTACTTATATCGAGGGATTCTCGGTTTCCGGGTCATCTGTAAAAGAGTTGGCATCGAAAGCTGCCCTGCCCCCTGTTTGTTTTGCTAACGATGGAATATCGCTTGGCCTGGACGGGCCCTCTCGCGCCGAAGCCCTAAGCTTCTTGGCGGAGGGCAGCGCAGCTGGCCGTGAAAAGTGTGCTGCCTGGTCCGCGGCCATGGAGGATGAAATGCAGGCGTTAGGAAGCCAGGGAAACCAGATCTACTGGGGCTCAACCGCTAGCGGCTGAGACCGACAATATCAACCCTAACTTTGTCTCCCTACGCGAGCTCAAGCTTCTCACTCTCTCGGATACTACCACCGCAATTGTGGTTAGTGCGCGATGGCCAGAGCCCTCGTGTGTCCACTACTGGTATCGAATAGAGCGCTAAGTGAGCAAAAAAACAGGGCCCGAACCGCGATTTGAACGCGGGGCCTCTCGCAGGTTGGCGCTATTGCCCAAAGCGAGAATCATACCACTAGACCATCCGGGCGCCTTTATTTAGTGCTATTTTATTTGAACTATAGCTCAAATTTGTATCAGCTATGCCTTGGCATACATAGGCTGTGGATTGATATCATCACGATGCGCAGTGAGGTCATGCATGTCTAAATCACCTTGCATGAAATGTGGACTGCGACTCGCGATTCAAGTATGCCCGTCGCTGATTTCATTTTTTAGATCTTGAATTGGTGCCACCAAACAAGGTAGGGCTCGATCCATGGAGTGGCTGTGCAGCACCCAATCGCCGATCTCGCACTTAATCTGGACTCAGCCACACAAGCCGAGGGTTAACCCTACGACAAGCTTTGGCCGTGACGTCGTCATCGCGGGCCCCCAGCTGTTTCGCGAACCTCTTAAGAACCCCCTTCTCGCTCCAAGCGATTTCTCCGAAGGAATTGTTCTCCGGACGGCCAGATCAAGCGCGCCTTCGCTTGATGTCACGGTAGTGATATACAACTTATCCTCAATGGCTTCTCAACCCCATCAAAAGGAGGTGCCTCACAACAACCATGTGGACTACGTCATCCGCTACAGCTTTTATGATACGGGTATGTTCGCCGCGCTCCGCCGGAGACAGCCAGATTGACCATCCCAGATGTCAATAAAGCGTCCCAGCAGTTTGAATTGCTCCTCCGTCGACTCTCTGAGGTAGGATTGCAGACGGAAGTGAGAGAGGGCGATGAATCGTCGGTGCTGGTCTTTGTCCGGGCCTCGAGGAAAAAGAAGTTGCAACGCGCTGTTTATCAGTCACGGTATGGATACCACGCGCCGTTTCCTTCCGTGATGTATGTACCATTCTGACTGGATCTTACATTAAAGTATCCGCGACTGGCTTTATGGCGTCCGCAATACCGAGCCCGAACCCGAGTCCTCTGCCGAGCCGCAATCGGAATCCGAGCGCTTGCGTGTCATCCACCATATGATCACTGTGCCCCGGGAAGCTGGTGGCGCTGGGATTACCCTGAAACATGGGGAGTGGGAGAACGTGATTGCCATCTTCCCGCTGCATGACGAAGAGACCAATAAGCAATGCATGAGGGACTGGAGCAAGAAGACATTTTTGTCCAACGAAGACCTCGACCAGATACGGAACACATTCGGAGAAAGTGTATGCGGCAGTGCTTCCCTGCGTTCACGTTGATGCTGACATAGCTCTCGCAGGTTGGGTTCTACTTCGCGTTCTTGCAGTCGTATTTCAGGTTTCTCATGTTTCCCGCCATTTTTGGCTTCTCATGCTGGCTATTGCTGGGGTCTTTTTCTGTAATCTACACTGTAGGAAATGCCCTGTGGTGTATTGTTTTCATCGAGTACTGGAAGCACCAGGAAGAGGATCTCAGCTGCCGATGGCAGTCTAAGGGTGTCTCAGTTTTGCGCGAGAAAAGACGGGAATTCAAACCTGAAAGGGAAATCCGGGATGAGACAACGGGCGAAATTCGAGGTGTATATCCCGCGACCAAGCGGCTGCAGACACAGCTGCTCCAGGTGCCATTTGCACTTGTTGCCGCCGTTGCCTTGGGTGTTATCATTGCGACATGTTTCGCCATTGAGATATTCATCTCCGAGATATACAACGGACCGTTGAAGACATACCTGGTGAGTCCTATGCATTGATTGTTGATGTACCACCGACTGACTTGCCAGGTCTTCATACCTACCATCTTGCTCTCTGCTTTAATTCCAACTATGAGTACCGTCCTTGTGTCAGTGGCGACTAGGCTGAATGACTACGAGAACTATGAGACTCAGGGCGCGTACGATGTAGCATTGACGCAGAAGATTTTTGTGATCAATTTCATCACCTCATACTTACCTGTTTTCCTGACAGCGTTTGTGTATGTCCCCTTCGCTCATAGTATTGTGCCGTATCTCGATATCTTTCACTTGACTGTTCGTCCATTCGTTTCGAAAAAAGATGCGATAACAACACGTGCCGAATTCAGCATCGATCCGGGTCGTCTAAAGAAGCAGGTCATCTACTTCACAGTGACCGCCCAGGCCGTTAATTTCGCCCAGGAAACGATAGTTCCGATGCTGAAGCAGCGCGGCCTCCAGAAATACAAGGAATACAAGAAGCGGACCGGGAAAGTGGAACCGGATAGCAACACGGATGAAAAAAAGGCGCCCGAGGTTTCGTTTGAGGATGCCCCCGAGGAAGCCCAGTTCCTCAAGCGGGTACGTAATGAAGCTGAGATGGAAGACTATGACGTGACCGATGATCTCCGGGAGATGTGCATCCAATTTGGATACCTGGCACTGTTTTCTCCGGTCTGGCCATTGGTACCGGTCTCGTTCTTGATCAACAATTGGGTTGAACTGCGGTCCGACTTTTTTAAAATCTGTATGGAATGCAAACGGCCATCACCTCAACGTGCAGATACCATTGGCCCTTGGCTGGACAGTCTAGGGTTCTTGTCCTGGGTTGGAAGTATTACAAGCGCGGCTCTTGTCTACATGTTCAGCAACGGCCACGAAGGACCGAACGGACAACCAACATCCATCAAGGGATGGGCACTGTTGCTCACGATATTTTTCTGCGAGCACATTTACCTGCTAGTACGCTACGCCGTGCGAGCCACTATCGCCAAGATGGAACCCCCCAATGTACGTCAGGAACGGGCAGAGCGCTATTTGCTGCGGAAACGATTTCTCGAGTCGACTCTGCAATCCAGGAGTAGTGATGATGAAACCGATGAAGAAACCACGCCGTATGTGGACCAATCCCAGGAGGTTTCTGAGATCACGCGGGCCTCACTCGAGGATGATGCTCGCACATGGTCTCGACATGGCACCGACCCCGCGGAACGTTTCTGGATGCGTCAGAAAGGGTGGAAGGAATCGGCGTATGTCGGTACATCCATTATCCGTGCACTGGCGGTTAAGCCGGAACCAAAGAAGCAACAGTAAATGCACGTATCATGAAGAAATCTGCGCGTATATAGGCCTGGCACTGCATGGATTTTTTCATGGCATGAGCATAGCGAGTGGATTTGGTTTATGATTGTATAAAGTGTGATCTCGTAATATACAGTTCGCCACTGGAATGAAGTTTTCTATTTACTGCGTCTAGCTTTTTTTTTTTTCTCTTTTTGCCTCTTCTCTCTCCTCAACTTTCCACATTGGTCCCCTGCCAAGAGTGTGGGGAAAAAAAGACCCACAGGACTCTTGACTATTTATAAATTATAATTGCCGCCATGATCCCTGAAGAAATTCCACATTTATCACAAAGGTGCGACCACCATGACCCCTAAACCACGATCTAAGACCTTCACAGGGTGTTGGACATGTCGATCTCGCCGTGTAAAGTGCGACGAGCAGCGACCCAATTGTCAACGGTGTCATCGCAGTGGACGGACATGCCAAGGGTATAGTGTGCGGTTGGGATTGACCAATGCCTCGGGAAATTCAACGCAGCGTCGACTACTGCGCTCTTCAGCTAGGGCTGTGCCGGAGTTATCCCCATGTGCTGTAACAACGCTTTTGAGTGACTTAGACCATTCTTCGGGGAGAGCGATCGCTCAGCGAGGGCCGTTTTCGGTCTTTTCTGTCTCCGTGTCGGATAACTCGAGTCGAAATATACGGGTCCACAGTCCTCGCGAGTCGTCCACGGAGAGCTCCGACAGCTTTCTCCCACATCAACACGATCTCTCCCCATCATCATCTCCAAAGAAATCGTTGACGGTGCAACAGTTACCCTTTCCGGAGCCTCCGAAATGCGTCGTGAGCGAAGATGCTCTCGGTGGGATTGGCCAAACAACACCAAACCTATCACAGATGGAACGTATGCGATCCTTTGATATTGGCGCAGCAGCCACACGCGACAAGGCCTGGGGGTGCTTATTAGAAAAGACCCGCATTCCATCCTCGCTAAATCCTACGAATATGGCTACACCTGAAATCGAATTGATCCATCATTGGGTCGTTTTCCTCAGCGGAAACCTAATCCTGATCGACTTAGCTGACAATCCATGTCGCACGGTGTTCATGCCACTGGCTCTCAAGGGACTTAACTCTTCCCCAACAGAGTCTAACATGCACCGTGCTGTCTTCCATGGGCTCTGTGCAGCTTCCGCATTTAGTCTTTATCACCTTCGCGGCGAATCCAAGTACCAGTCTCTTGCCGTCCAGCATGACCAGCAGGCCCTACAACATCTGCGCCAGAACCTTCGTCCTGGAAACCGACTAGACGAGACAACACTTGTTGCTGTGCTAACGTGTATCGCGGCTGAGGCTATGTCTGGCCGGCGCAGCCGATGGAGAGCTCATGTTCTTGGCGGACTGGGAATGCTGGAAAATGAGCTTGATGGCGAGTGGCTGCAGTCACCAACAGCGGCACGCTTACTCCAGAGCTACTTGTCTCTCTCATTACTGTGTAATTTCCGAATGTCGGCTCAGTTAGTGGCGTTGCTGAAAGAGCTTCCGAACATACAGAACTATCTAGAGCGATCGCATGGTGTTTCACGGTCACTCGTACAATTTCTAGCGGACATATCTGCCCTCAGGGAGTCGCCTGGTCAGACCACAGTTGCGGAACTGGACAATCTGGAGCTGCAGCTTTATCTCCAATTTCCCAGTCTGCATTCACAAGAAACACCTGAGTCGATTGTCATCCAGCATGCGCTGAATTCCTTCTACTACGCAACCCTTATTTACTTTCGCCGTTCTCTTCGCCGTGTCCCTGTGGCAGACGTTCAAGACCTCGTCGAGAAAGCCGTCCACGACCTTGAAGCCGCCGAAGCCCTCACCCACAGAAAAGGCGGATGTGCCTACAATTGGGCAAGCTTTGTGGTCGCGGCAGAATGCAGCCGACCGGACCTACAAGAGAGGATGCTTGTTTTATTCGATCGGAAACGCCGTCACGGAATCAAAAACATCCAATCATTGGGCGAAATCGTTACGACATTGTGGCAACGACGAGCATCTGCGCCTGGAGTAGATATCCATTGGGAGGAGATTGCTAACGAGGCTGATTATGATATCATGCTAGTATGACCACATTGCAGTCTGTGTCCCGTCCCGTTTCATACAGTGTATCCGCCGTCCACAACCAACGCAGAACCACAGACAAAGCTGCTCATTGGCGAGGCAAGATAGAGGATAGAGTCCGCAATCTCTTCAGGATCGGCGGGACGACCCAATGGAGTTTTTTCGAACTCGCTGTTCATTGCACCGCTTTCAATCGCCGCGCGGATGATAGGTGTGTCCACATACCTGGACCATAAGTATTGGATCTAGTCAATTGAAGGAGAAGATACATACCCAGGACAAATGGCGTTGATTCGTATTCCTTCCTTGCCGTACGTTTTGGCGTCCTATGATTGTGAGTCTGCGTGCCAAGGACTATCGAGGTAGATAGGGAATTGCATATACCAGTTTGGTGATTGCTACGACAGCTGGTTTTCTTAGCATTTCATAAGGGCCACATAGCCATGGATCTCAGTGGGACTTACCATGCTTGGCAGCAGTGTATGGGATGATTCCGAAGTTTGCTGGGGGAGCAGCGATGCCATACATCGACGATAGGTTGATGATTACTCCGCGACCTTGACGGACACCTCGCGACCTAACAAATCAGCGAAACAAAACTGGACGAAATGGCAACTACGAGACCCACTCTTGTGTTAACATCTGCTGGATGACTCCCCTCTGACACAGCCACAGCCCTGTCTGATTGATGTCAATGACCTTTTGCCACTCCTGCAAGCTTAGCTCATGCGTCTTTGTAGGAATTCCACTGATCCCTGCGGAGTTCACGGCAATGTCAATGCGACCAAATCGAGTCACTGTCTTCTTGATCGCCTCGTTTACCGACGCTTCATTGGTGACATCTACCTGCATGATCTCGGTTTCGATATGGGGGAAGGTATTGCGCAGCTCATCGCGGGTGCCCTCCAGCTGAGCCAAGTTGACATCTACAAGTGCCAAGGAGGTAATGCCTTGTTCTGCAAATTTCAATGCCGTTGCTTTGCCAATCCCTACATGAATTCGTTATTACTGTGTTCAACCGTAAGCATTAGATCGATACCAGTGATTGTACATACCGGAGGCTGCGCCGGTGATGAAAGCGGTTCCTGTAACTTTGCACGCCATGGTATTGAATTTGATGCTTCCTCGGATGATCCACAGTAACAGTTTAGAAGATCCTGGGGACTCAATAAGCGTTTTATAGCCAACTGCGGGGTTTAAGTTACATAAAGACTACTGCAGCCACCAGAGTAACTCCAATAGCCTCGGAGACACAAAAGTCCGAGGCTAACCAAGTTTGAGAGATTCAAGCCTGTGCAATTTATGTACAATACTACTCCGGAGTGTAGTACATTCATTGTCGGCGGAAATGTCGGAAGAATTATTTCTTCATGGCTGTCTTGGTGTATTCTTCAACAAATGCCAAGGTGGGTCCAGATGTCGATCCTTACTAACAGGTGAGATTTAGGGTCTCGCTGTCGACTTCCTTTTTCGGACGGCAACTGTTGCGCATCACAACTAATGGCAAGTTTACAGCAACCGGATGTAAAAGTCCCGTCTACCGGTCCTTGAATAGCGTAGAAGCAATTTGGAACGTCTAGTATATCCTGATAGGATCCGTTCAGCAGGATAAAAGGAGCACCATGGCCATCAGCTACCGTATCATCCTAAGTCAATTCACACCATCAAGTCTTTTACAAGTGACATCAACCCTCAGTTCACTCTCAGAATGACCCGAACAGACCTCATAGTCGACGCGGTCGTGATCGGCGGCGGCTTCGGTGGCTGCAATGCCCTCTACCGGCTCCGCGAGATGGGCCTCACTACCAAACTCTTCGAGGCAGGGAGCGGCTTCGGCGGCGTCTGGCACTGGAATGGCTATCCCGGGGCTCGTGTGGATAGCGAGATGCCCGCCTACCAGTTCAACATCCCCGCCGTATACAGGGACTGGCATTGGAGTGAACGGTTCCCCGGCGTCGAGGAGCTGAGACGATACTTTGAACACGTTGACCGTGTGCTGGGGCTGAGCAAGGATACCTATTTCAACACAATTGTATCGGAATGTCGATTTGACTCCGCGAGTAGGCTATGGATCGTCCACACCTCGACTGGCATAAGGGCAACGTGCAAGTACCTCATCGCCGCAACAGGATCCTCATACAAGAAATACTTCCCCGAGTATCCCGGCCTGAGCCAATACAAGGGCCAGCTAGTCCACTCAGCTGCATACCCGGACAACCTCGACGTCACAGGAAAGAAGGTCGGCATTGTCGGCAACGGAGCCTCGGGTCTCCAAATCGTCCAAGAGCTGGCGAAGAAAGATTGTGAATTAACCGTGTTCATCCGCACACCCTGTTTCGCACTGCCCATGAGACAGCGAAATATCTCTCCCGAAGAGTCCGAGATGATGAAAGGGTACTACGACGCCATCTTCGATCGCTGCTATAAATCCGTCACGGGATTTCCGCATAATACTAAGCCTCAGGCGGCTAGCACGGCATCGCCCGAGGAGCGGAAGGCTATTTTCGATCAGCTTTGGCAGCGCGGTGGATATAGTTTCTTGGTTTCGAATTACTATGACTTCCTGCTTAATGAGGAGGCCAATTCGATCTTTTACGATTACTGGGTACAGCAGGTTCGGGCTCGTATGACGAACCAGAAGAAGATGGATCTCGTTGCGCCGTTGAAGCAGACTTACTTGGTTGGTACTAAGCGGCCTAGTCTGGAGCAGGATTACTATGAGATGATTGATCGGGAGAACGTCGTGCTGCATGATTTGAAGAAGGCTCCTATCCAAGAGTTCGACGAGACCGGCGTCATCACGGCCGAGGGCCATCGTGATCTCGACATTGTCATCTTTGCAACGGGATACGATGCCGTCACGGGCAGTTTGTTGGATCTGGGGATCGAGGATCGGAACCAGGTTCCTCTGAGTGAGAAGTGGAAGGATGGGACGGCTACTCATCTAGGCTTGATGATCCCTGATGCGCCGAATCTGTTCCTGGTTTATGGTCCGCAGGCACCGACTTCCTTGGCTAATGGTCCGCCTTTTATTGAGATGGAGGTCGATTGGATCTGTCGCGCTATTGCGAAGATGCATGATGAGGGGTTGGCGTCCGTTGTGCCCACAGCTAAGGCAGCGGAGCAGTGGAAGGAGGAGGTTCGCCTGGTGTCTGAGAACACGCTGTACCCGAAGACGAACTCGTGGTATATGGGCACTAATATCCCCGGGAAGAGACGCGAGCCGTTGATTTATCTGGGTGGCATGCCGAGGTGGTGGCAGAAGTGCAATGATGCGCTTGAGAGCTGGGAGGGCTTTTCTACTCAGCCTTTGTAGGTTCTTGTTCGTGTTGGTAATTGTGTATATGCTACAAGTACTCTTCAAACAACATTGTGATTTACTAATGCTTCACCCGTTGTGCAAACTTCGTAAAAGGTACTGTGGATGGACACTAGGTAATTGTTGACGCTGCCTAGTTAGGGCTAGCATTGTTTTTTTTTCCTAAGCGATTTCTTTCCCCTTTCAACATCGATTTATGTTGCAGTATGAGTATACTTACTTTCAAGAGGCTTTAGTAACTGGTAGATTTACTATTATTGAGACGAGGAAGCAGGGGGTAAAGCATAGTATTCGTGTCTTCGATCTAGCAAATCCTCTTAGACTTGAATTACTGTGAACCGTGGAGTTTTCAACTAATGGGATAATCAGATACGGAAATCATCTCCTTATGTTAAGTCTAAATTGATGTTACTTCGTGTTCCAGGGTCCAAGGGATGTAGATCACCCGATCTGGAAGTGAGATGCTGCATCTCGAGACAACGCGTACGTGGCTGCAGCTGCAAGGCTCTGCCCTACTGCATAACCGAGGGCGCCCGCACCCCATCGAAGAAACTACCATTCTTCGTCTGACCACTATATATGAGGCCATTGATTGTTCTACCAGATAGAATATGAATTTAGTCTTATTCCGAAGCCTCTCCTGTGCGCCTGCAGACATATTCTGTGTGTATGCGTATGCATACTAAAGGGGACAAGAACTGTGATCGGCATAGACATAACATAATAGATCAGTCTTATTTTGCATATGCAGCAAGCTAGTGACGTTCACCCCAATTGACCTAATTTTACAACCAATAATAACGTCCAATACTTCATACTACGTTGAGACTTATCCACCATATTGTCTCAAGCTGCAGTGTGGTCAATGTATTCGTTCTCTTTCAGGCAATCCCCACATTGCCTGATCGGGTCTTCCCGAGGATTCCTGCGCATGAACTATTGATTCAGTATGCCAGGTACATCTGAAATATGATAGATCTCGCAGCATCTACTGAAGTTAACCGTAGAAAGTGTCTTTCAGACCTGGTGATTGGTCCCCATCTTGTCCATCACACTGATGAGTACCACTACTACCATCCGTCAGATCTGGAATTGATCAACCACTACGTCCGAATATGGCAATCAAACAGACTTGAGAAATACCTCAGTACCAATTTGTAGGACAGGAAAAGACATAAATACTGCTCTAACACCCCGAGTCTCTACTCTCATCAGCACCACATCTACTCTCAATCAAGCATCACTGATCCATCTTCTTTCTGCACCGTTCTGCACCACTCTACCCTTCAGCCCACCATGAAGTTCCAATCTCTCTGCATGTCTCTCTTCTGCGCCGCCACGCTGGCGGCTGCGCTTCCCGTCGAGCCTTCCGCGGAGTCTGCGCCTCAGCCCTGCATTCCCGCCGAGTTGGCGAAGGTTCTCACCTCTGTGCCGAAAGACTCACCCTTGTATTGTAAGGGTGATTCTCAGCCTGAAAAGCGCGACGGCGAGCCTTCCATTGAGGAGTGCGGGGATGCGCTGAAGGCTTACGATGCCGGGGAAGAAGATGAAGCATCTGTCGGGGACCTACTGGATGCTTGTGAGGCAGCATACGGACCGCCTGGGAATAAAAAGCGCCAGGCGAAAGAACCATCCATCCTGAGCGGAACCGTTGGCAGTGGTATGTATCTCTCCACCATTTACTAGATTACCATAGATACTGTACTGACTTACGAATCTCTTTAGTTATCGGCGATGTTAGCCGCGTTGCCGGGCGTTGATTCTGGTTCGCATAGTCGAAAACGTCACATCTCTGTTTTGTGGAATCTGCCTCGCGCTTCGTATCAGGATTGAACGGTTAATGGGGTCTTGTGTTGGTGGTGGTTATTGTTCGTGTATTATTTGGTTTGCTTTCTGAGAGATTTACCCTGTATCTCCTGAAATCTGTTACAGAAACTCATACATATGCTCTATACAATGTCTAACGCAGATAATGGTAATCAACCACTGCATCCTCAGTAAAATGCAAATGCCCTTGTATATACAAAATGTCAAGCGTGTTACCACTCGGCCAAAATACCTTAGGCATTTGGTCGTGCCTCCAACCGAACAATCTGGCCAACACAAGATAAAGTATCTTCATCAAGCCCCACACTTTCCCTAATCCGGCAACTTTCTCGGCCGGCAGGGTGTCTAGACCCTAAGAGGTTGTTCATCCAGACGGACGTTTCATCATCAGAACTCTACATCTGTCTATTTTAGCCTTGCATTCTTACTATTATGATGCATGAAGGTTACTTTCATAAACGAATGTGCACACATGACTCCAAATAAACTACAGCCTCGGTCAAACGAGCCGCTCATCCGGCGCCTCAATTTGAATCGCCCAAAGCTATTTAGGAATCGGGAAGTCCAAGCATGTCACCAATGTCGCCTTAGAAAAGTTAAATGCGATCAGACTAGGCCTCGCTGTCAAAATTGTCAGACACATGAACGTACTTGCGTTTATAGCCAAACACCTCGGACACCAGAGAGCCACCACGGTGGAGACCTGGTCATTCGGCTCAACCAACAGGGCCACCTCAACACCACTAGCGAGTCTCAAGCGCGGTATTACTCCAGCTCATCTTGGGTGGTAGATGTGGACGGCCCGAATGGTTCTCGGCCTTCCGCTGGTCCCGGTATTGGTCCCTGTGCGAAATCGCGAGAGACATCAGCTCCCCCCACATTACAGGGAGGCCTGGAATTTCCCGATGGTCAAGCTCACTTGTTTGTGCAACTAGCGGAGGTGGACAGACTCATTCATTGGTATTCGAATTACTGCCATCTCTGGTATCCCATTGTCGATATTCCTGAGGTTATAATATCCCTTGAAAATCTAAGACACAACCGTAGCTCCCCTGTGGGCTCGTTGGCGCTGATTGCGGCGATCTGCTTTGCTGCAGCGTGTTCTTTTAATGCGTCTGGTGACTTGAAGTCACTGTCCCCTATATCTGCTTCATCGGCATGGAAAGACCTAGCAGTCCAGCTGCTTTCAAGCAACGTATACCCCCGACAGCCCAACCTGAACACTGTCCGAGCGGCCTTTCTCCTTGCTCTCCCAAGCGTGGCAGACGGAAGGACACATCCAGATCCGGGCCCTGTCTGCGTATTGTTGCGAGCTGCTCAGTCTCTGGGTTTGCACCGCGATCCCTCATCCTTTAATCTGCCCCCTAGTGAGGTGGACTTTCGCCGGGTCCTCTGGTGGTGCATCCATAGTTTGGACGTCTGCTACTCGGTCGCCCATGCATTACCACCATTAATCCACGCTACCGCTACCGATGTTCAAACCATGGAGCAAAATGGCATGTCAGAGCGCAAGCTCATAGGAACTATCATACGAGTAAACTCCTTAATCTCTGCAATCTTCCAAACCGTCTACGGTATCCGTCAACCAACAGGCAAAGACATCCAAGATTTGGACGAAAAGGCAACAAAAATATGCACCGACGAGATCTCCACCCGAACATCCCTCGAAATGACCGCAGCAGAAAAATTCATCACAATGAGCCAAAGAATGTGTTGCTACAAAATGCTCTTCATCCTCCATCAGCCCTACCTACGATCGACCCAATGGCCGCAAACTTCCAGACAAAAGGCACTAGCCGCATGCCAAAACTACATCAATGACTACTTGTTGGGTATTGCAGATCCTGAGTTAGCTCCGTATAGATGGATTCTTGGACATTTCGATGTCACCCATGCCTGTGCTATTGTTCTTCAGGACATGATTCAGCATCCGGGATCTGTGGAATCCGTCGGAATGCGGAGTTTGGTGGAGACTTGCTTCTTCACTTTCTCGTCGGATTCGCATCCCGACTGGGCGAAATTGGAGGCGCTGGGTTCGAAGGCTTGGGCTGCGAATGGATGGCCTTGCCCTTTTCAGCAGGACTTGAGTTCGTTAGGTGCGGATGCGAGTCTTTCGGATTGGGATCCGTTGTTTGCGTCTTTTATTTGGGAGAATATGTTGCTATAATTGCAGCAAGCCAAAGTTATAGGTTTTGGTGCAGTACTACTGTACAAGAAGTGTACTATCAGAAGGTATAAAATCACAGATATAACTAACTAGTTACTACCCCTGGATCAAATCCAAGAACAGCCCAGCGACATCATTTGGACGAAGTTACAAAATAGCCAACGCATTCGGCGGACTCCCAACGGCACCAGGAACATTCAACGGCGCCGAGGTCAATAGAAAGCTATACCTTCCAACCTTCTTACACACGTCCGCCAGGGCCTTGAGATCCCACAGCTCCCCAAGAGGCATTCCAAGCAAACTAAGACACCATTGGTGCAACACTACCCAATTAGCCACTAGACACAAGGTCATAGATGAGATCACACTCACCAAACTCGGTCGGCGGTCTCTCCACCCCATCAATAATGGGCGGCATAGCCTCCACGGCTATATTATCACTGGCAACGGCAGCAAACTGTCTGTTCCATAGCCAACGTGCCATATCTTCGGTTCCTTCGATCCCACAGCATCGCAGTGGAGCCATGGCGGCTGATTGTTCGTCCCCGTTCATTTGTCCCAGTGCCTCTGTTACCCCGAATCGGATGATGAGGATATCGCCTTTTTGGAAGGTAGTTCCTTGATGGACAGCGACTGCCTCGATGTCTGCGGCGCTAATTCGGAAAGCCGAGAAGGGGGAGTATTGGATTCCTTTTGCTGCGGCGTAGGATTTGAAGTCAATTAGGACGCCTCGGCCGGTGAGACCGCCGCGGGAGTGCCAGTCTGCGTTTGTTTAGATCGTGTTAGGCTATTGGGGTGAAGTTGTCGCTTACGATCTAGGGTTGGGAGGTCGGTATTTGCTTGGAGGGTTTCGACCGTTGGTTTGAACCCGTTGTAGGATAAACCGGAGGGGAGATGCTGGAAGTGACCTTATGTTCTTTAGCACAGTATATTTAGTGGTATGAGAAAGATAACATACAGAGACTGTCCCACTGGCTACTTCCTTGAGTATTAAAGTCCACCTATAGTTCATCAGATACCTCACTTATAGAAAAGTCAATAGCTGAACCACCCTACTTCATCATCAAACCCAAAGCCCTTCCCAGTTGCAGGATCCTCGAGTTTCACCACGTTATGAGAAAGATGTTTGCGAAAGTGTCCCTTGCTCTTGATGGCTCCCAGGGGCCAGCTAACAGTTATAGTCAGTGTCTATGCTCTAGCATGAACCCATCATAGAATAACACAGGGGCACGCACTTGAGCGAGACTGAAATGCCATGACGGATTTCAGTGGCTGCGGATTTCACAATGTCTGGCGTAATGAAGTTTAACGTCCCGTAGAGGTCTTTCTGGCCATCTTTGTCGAAAAGGCCCCAGGAGCATTTGGTTTGAGGATGTCCCGGTACGGAGGGGAGTTCGTCGAAGGAGGGGATAGTCATCATTGTGTTGACTGACAGATCTTCCTATACTACGACTTGAAAGTCATCAGACACCAAGGTATCTTTATAGTGTATCTTATAGTGTTACATCTAGTTGACACATTGTTATTCAAGATCGACGATATAGACTACGACGTATAACAAGGAATAGTGCGGTTACTGGGGCTAGACAGCTGTCATATGCCATTCGCCCTCACGCCTTCCTGGCTCTATAGACATTACCTTTCCAACGTATATTCATAGTATCATGTTCTATGCATTGTTCAAAAACTAAATTATTCAGCTCGCCGTCAACTTCCGAAAACGATATCCCCACATTTTATCAGGCTCCACTGTGGCGTCGGAGCGGAAGAAACGCGGTTTACTACTTAGACATAGTATCTTGGCCCGGACTGAAGGAATGTTTCACACCTATAGAAAGGAGGCTTTCGGATCGGAAATGGCTTGTCTTCCGGTGAAGGATCAAAAATACGTATTCAAAGTTCCGCGTAGATGGGGCACTATACACAAACGTAGCAGTACTAATAACCCTGTAGATCTCTAATGCAGGGCCACTATCTCACTAAATCTCTCTTTACGTTACATTGATACATCCCTTGTTCTTGTCAAAGCCACTCAGAGAAACATAATGCCTCTCCAATTCGACCCCGAATTCGCCTCAGCCGCAGGTCCATTGCTGCAACTACTAAGCCAACAGCCCAAACCAGCCATCCACGACATCACCGCCAGAAGAAACCTACTCGCAGCCATTACAGCAAACACCCCCAAAACACCCATCCCGGATGAACTAGAACACCTCGTCTACTACGCCCCAACACAATCAGGTGACTTCCAAGTCCCGATCCACCACTACCGCAAGAAACGGGGCTCTGGTGGATCGGACGAGGCCATGAAAGAACTAGCCCCCGCCGTAGTACACACCCATGGAGGCGGGTTCATTTCCCTCTCAGTCGCGGACCTGGAAAGTATGCTAGTTGGGTACGTCCTCGGCTCAGGGGTACAAATCCTAAGCATCGACTACCGACTAGCCCCGGAACACCCGTATCCGGGTCCGATGGAAGACAGCTGGGCCGGTTTGCAGTGGGTATATGCCCATGCGGAAGAGTTGTGTATTGATACTCATCGCATAGCTGTTATGGGCGAGAGTGCTGGCGCCGGTTTAGCGGCTGGTCTTGCGCTCATGGCTAGGGACAAGGGTCTCTCTCCGCCTCTAGCTAAGCAGATCCTGGTCTATCCTATGCTCGATGACCGGGGTGTTGAAAATCAGGCGGGTGAATTGGCGTTCTGGACACCGGAGGATAATATCACCGGCTGGACTGCGTATTTGGGGAAGGATGTTGGGACGAATCGTGTTGAGGCGTATGCGGCGCCGGCAAGGGTGGACTCTGTAGAGGGGTTGCCGCCTTTGTATATGGATTGTGGGCAGTTGGATATTTTTGCGAAGGAGGATACGGAGTATGTGCTGAAGTTTGTGAAGGCGGGCATTCCGGTTGAGTTTCATTTGTATCCGGGGTTGCCGCATGGGTTTGAGGGGTCGGCGCCTTTGGGGAGCTTTACGGGGAGGGCTATGGAGAATCGCTTTCGAGCGATTAGGGAGTTGTGAGGGTTGGATGGTGGGACTTAATTGGTAGGTGTGGAGGTAGAGTGTCCAAGGCATGTCCTTAGTGCTATATGGTTGTTTTGGTAGCGACAATTTGTTCTTGTGGAGATTCGAACTATAGTTTCGTAGTGTGGGCTAGTGGATACTTGTCATCCTATAGACATCTCGATATTGTTACAAATGAAAATAGCTATACTTTTCTATTCAAGCTTTAGCCGAGGTTCCAAGCGTATTCAATACGAAGAGCCAAGTGGATCATCGTTTGTAGTACAAATTAACATAAGTACTCAACATTGCCCTAATCCGCGGTTCCTGTTCCTTCTACAACAATCACACTACTACTCACTCAACCATGACGACTATCTCGAGGCCAAACAGCGACGCTCTCACGGAGAATGTCTCCAACAAAGTAGCTATTATCACCGGCGCCGCACGTGGCATCGGATTTGCCACTGCTAATCTCCTCGCCCGCCACGGCGCCCGCGTGGTGCTTGTTGATTTACACGAGGATGCATTAAAGAATGCAGTGGAAGCCATCGGTCTGCAAGCCACGTACAAGACCTGCGACGTCAGCGACTGGAACCAACAGATAGCGCTGTTCCAATGGGTCATCGACACTATCGGGCCAATCGAGCTCGTCGTGTGCAACGCAGCCATCAACCCCGAGATCTCCCTGCTCCAGACCCAAGATCCCTCACGACAAGCGCAGCTGAACAGTCAAGCACGCTACAATTACCTGGCAGATGAAACCAAGGAAGGCAAGCTTGAGCGCCCCTCGACGCAGCTCTTTGACGTCAACATCAACTCGGTCGTGTTCGGACTAAAATTAGCCATCCATCACATGAAGCAGAGAGGAGCGGGTGGACGCATCGTCGTCACTGGCTCTGCGGGCTCCTATGTCCCTGTGCCTTCGCAGCCGCTCTATACCGCTAGCAAACATGCAGTCTTGGGTCTTGTCCGCAGCACCGCCCTAATCGAGGAGGTTATCCGAGCCAACATTGCCATTTCCTGGATCGCGCCTTGGCTTACACTCACCTCCATGGTGGAAGGGCTGGAGGCCACCACTCAGCCCCACACGCTCAAGAGTTCGCCGGAGGACGTTGCATGGGCCATCGCAGCGGCAGTGGCGTCGCCGGCGAGCTGGGCGAACGCCAAGGGATTCTGGGTGCAAGGTACGACGATCACTGAGGTAGAGGGCGCATACGGAGAGGTCGGCCAGCGGCTGATCGCACCTGAGAATCGGTTCTAATTGGGAAAGAAGCGGACGTAGGGGGTTAATTGGTCGTGATGGGTTATCTCTTCTGCATGACAGGATGCATTTGAGCTGACGACTGCACATACCGCTTTTGAGCATTCTGGGATGATATTCCTCAGACATTGGTTCGTCCGGAACATGACCTCATGTACATACATACCTAAATGATGAGTTGCATGCGAGAAAAGAACCTTCGATGGAGCGACGTTTCCATAGCCACTTGTTTTTCCATTATCAACCATCTTATCAGCTCTCCCTTGCGTCGTCTCACCCCCTTTTCCAACTCATATTGAACCACATTCGCGGTCACATTCGTCACCGACAAGCCCAAGCCAAGACATTCTGGTGATCTTCTGGGGCATTTGGATGATACCCGTCATCCTGCCAAGACATTCCTACCCTGGAGATGGGGAGAGGTGTACGTAGGCCACCGCGGTACTCCGTAAGCCAAGAAGTAAATTAGCAGTAACGATGCAAGGGATGAAGCGGAACGGAATTGCACGTAGGATGAGCTCGAGAGGGCGGTATTCCGCTGATAGGAACAAACTTATATAGACCTATTCGCAACGAGAGAAACATGGGAAGTCAATCAACAATCATTCAAGAGATATAGTATAGTACTACATATCCATCCATTCGTTACAAAATGCTTCGTACCCTGACCAGAGCCTACCACGGTGCCCTGGGGACGTCGATCCGGTCGGCTGCTCCTGCGCTTTCGCCACTCGGTATGTAAGCTTGTTTAAGATTTCAGTTTGGACCCTTATTGTTTAAATTTAGCTAACGAAAGGCTTATCTATACAGCCAATATCCCATACCTCCAAGCCCCAAGGCTTGATTCCGCCCATGACCAATCGCACGTTGGCAGCGTCCAACGCCACCTTCAGGACGCGGGCGTTCTGAAAATCAGCCTCAACTTCGACGACAACGACTCCCACTACCTCACAAATCTCATTCACGGCCTACACAAATGGCACGGCCACGGTCTTCCCATCACCCACTCCGCCCACCGCGGCTGGTACTGGGATATCCGACCCAGCCAAACAGTCTTCCAATGCCCCGACCACCAGGCCAGGTCAGAAACCATGAATGAGTTCCCCTGGCACACCGACTGCAGCTACGAGGCCTCCCCGCCGCGCTTCTTCGCCCTCCAAGTCTTGCACCCAGACCAATGCGGCGGCGGGACTCTCTCCGTACTGAAAGTCGACAATCTCCTCAAGCTCCTCTCGGAGTCGACCCGCGTCGCTCTCCAGAAGAAAGACTATCTCATCACCGTGCCACCCGAGTTCCGGAAAACAGATAACAAGGACGAGTCCATCATCGGTAGTCTGTTATCCCCCGACCCGGAATCCGGGAGCCTGGCTCTCCGCTTCAGAGAGGATATCTTCACGCCTTTGACAGGCGAAGCTGGACTCGCGCTCGAGGAACTCAAGTCTGTTCTCCTGGGCCCGAAGGCACAGGCCGAGGTGGTGAATCTCACGGCCGAGATGATGCCCCGCGGTTCCATCATCATCATGGATAACAGGCGGTGGTTGCATGGGCGCAACCAGGTCAAGGATCCCCGGAGACACTTGAAGCGCGTGAGATGGGATGCTAGACAGTTTGGTCTTGATTAGAGTCCTTGTTGGTTTTTCGGGGCTTTTATGATTGATGCTCTTGCATTGCTTTAATTTTCGCTTCTTATATCTATTTCTTGGCTTAATTTTGGGTTTCGATTGTTTACTTTGGGTGGTTTTTAGAAGGCTTAGATTTCTGGACTGCGCAGGGCAATGAGTTATTGCTATTGCCCGTTTCAATATTTATAGATCCATGAGGAACAATAGGAATTGATGAGGTGTGGCCCGTATAGGGTGGACCTTGTTATTGTTGATACAGAGTCTGAGTCCAGGAATAGATCATCCCGCGTACATCAGAATATAAAATCACAAGTAGGGTCCGGTGTAAATCATTCAGAACGTATGCATGCTTCGCATCTACGGAAAGATTCCGTGCTACCGGATATGATCAGGGATGGAACGGCCTGATCAATAATGCTTTATTTCCTGCACATGTGGTCACATCGGGATTTGCTTTACATCTTGGGCCAAAGGTTGGCTTGTCGAATGCCGCGCTAGTTGAGATTGATCTTCAATTTCACTAAAACACAAGTACTGGCTGAAATGCTGACGCCGGTGCTATGGGCGAGCTCGGTGGACTCCCCACTGGAGACACCAGTGGTGACCTGTTTGCTCCGGGTGATGCTTCCAGCACTGTTGTTGATATAAGAGCCTTCGACGTACCATGTAATCGATCTGCTGACTTGACAGAATGGAATTGCGGGTCAGTTGGAGGCTCCGTTGATCGGCATCATCATAGAAGGAGGTAAATGGTAGGGTGACCTCACACTGTCCAACCCAGGTATATGTGGTACCGGTGCTGGGAATCGTGGAAGCAGTAAACGTATGCACTGGCTGGGTAAATTCCGCGAAATCCTTGGGGATTTTTAGGGTTGGAACTACCGCGTAGCCTGGGTCGGGTTTGACGGAATGCGCATGGGAAGGAACTCAGTTCCGCTAATATTGTTCGGAAAAGGATATACCTCCCAGATGGACACGTTCCCACCTACTCCGCACATCTTGTCATTTTAGACACTCTCATCCGCGTACTGGCCGTCAGCAACAAGGTCGGACCGAAGACACCACACCTTGCTGGTCGAGGGCGTCGTGTAGCCTGATTGGACCACATCCCCCATAGCTATATAGCCAGGCGCGGCTATGGGTCGCCAGAAGGAACCATTGAGCTTGGCTCCACTGCCCTTGTCCGCCCAAAGCTGAGTATAGCTGGTAGGCGCTTTAACAGGAGGATTTGAGCTGCTGGTAGACTTTGCTCCAATCAAGAGCGCCGCTCGCTGACCGTTCAATTCCTTGAAGTTCCCGACAGCCATACTACCCAGAGGCCGAAGGGTGCCTTGGGTAATCGGGTGCCAGAAACCTCCGTCCCTAGTGGTACCACTACCAGCGTCGTTCCAGATAGCATTAAAGCTTGAAGTAAAAGTGACGACCAGTTCGCCATTTTGGGTTGAAGAGGGTGGATTCAATAGAAGATGCTTGAGATTTGCAGGCAATCGGAGTGAACTAGAGAAAAGCTCGATGAAGTTAGACGATAAGAAAGGAAGTCTGAAGACTGAATGCCTTTCTTGCGTTTCTGGAGGGAGACAGGACGCCATATTTATACCCGTGTGAGACAAACATTCTCGTCAAGTCATTCTACTTCGTCATTGTAATCCTCGGTTCGAATTCCTAATCTGGACTCAGAAATCACAACTCAAGATACTACGACACGTAACTCCGCTTCAGCTCCTGGAATAGTAGCATATAATTTCATATGACCTTCGCCACTCGGGCACGCCGCGCCTGCATGATCCTATAATAGTTGAAGCATAAGCCAATAATACACAATAGCAGCATCAACCCCGCTTGCCGATATCAAATGGGTGAGTGAAAGCTTCAGATGCCGTCGACGGTATTTCTGTATAGAGACCATTTTATCAGTTCGCAATCAAACGGTACAGGGATCGGGGTCTGCTTTCAGGGCTAACTCTGCACGTGAACCACTTCGATATTAAAGCTAATTCGCTACACAGACTCACTTAACGATATCTAAGTTCTGGGACGACACCACTGGGAGTCGATCAAGGGTATTCATATACTAATCTCAGTAGTGTTATAGTACTGTCGGGGTCTATTAACCGTCACAATGAAGAATTATCCAAGAAATAGAAATTGAAATAACTAGTTGGTTTGAAGTACGACTAGTGGGTCGTGGCTAAATGAGGTACGCCCTAAAGTACTACTTATATGACACCCAGTGGTGCGATCGAGGAAGGCGCATGAGTTATTTGCCAATCATATATATTAGCTGGGTGTGCTTTCACCAAAATCCTGCAACTTCAGTGTTTTTTTTGGTCAGGAAAGAGGAGAAGATGTTGAATGAGTTTGAATATATTATCTTTCCGACACCATATAAGCTGACCCATGTGATTGAAATCATGATACTCCTAAGTAATAATCTCTAAGAATCCTTGATAAAGTAATTACAAGAACTACAAGACGTCAGAAATTAGACTATAAGCAGAGTTGTTAAACAGCAGGGAACCCGTGCCACTCTACTCATCAGTGTATCTCTCCCGGGTCTCCCCTTCGGCTTGTTCCTCGCTCTCGATACGTGTCCTACCAGCTAGTCCATAATCCTTTATGCACAACGACAGCACGAAAAACAGCAGCATCAAAACTGCGAATACAGTAAAGACAGTTCGTAAGCCGTGCATATATGCATTGGAGATCAGCTTCTGGTCCTCGTCAGTGAGGTTGAAGTCGTACAAAACGAAGGCAGAAGACGTGATCTTGGAAATGAGTTCCTCGCTGAACCGTCCTTTGAGATCATTGTGGAGGACATTGTTGAGGATCGCTCCGGACACTGCTCTTTTGTTAGTCATGAAGAAGGTAGGTGTTGGAGAAACAGTACCTGTTACGCCGACCGATCCGCCCATGTCGCGGATGAAGTTGCGAAAGCCTGTGACTACGGCACGGTCGCTTTTATCGGATCCTGCGAGTAGGCCGACCATTACTGTGGCTTGTGTTAGTCTGCTTATCATGGTGTTGTAGGGGATAGGTATGCATACCAGGCTGAAAGGAACATCCCACCCCAATACCTTCAAAGATCCCTCCTAGTTCCAGAATCCACAGTGGAGTCTGCTGTGTATAGAAGGACTTGGCCGCTGCTGCGATCATCCACATGCCAACGCCAATGCTGATGACTACCTTATACCTGCCGGTCCACGAGATTATGAGCCCGGTCAGACCTGAGGTTATGCCGTGCGCAATCACCATCGGCAAGATCAGGGAACCAGCTGTTCCCGGGCTCCAGCCGCGGACATTCTGGAAGTACAGCGGGATATAGAAGAGGTTTCCCCAAAATACCCAGCCGATCAGGATGTTAACGGCGAGAAGGATGTTCGTGGAGTAATTATATTTGAATAAGCGCACTTAGACAGTCAGCATACGAATACATCTACGTGAATGGACGGCATACTGGGCAAAAGCGGCAGTTTGACCCAACGCCACTCTCCGATCAGGAAGAGACCGAAGAGCGCCGCTCCGAGCGCTAACATAGCAATGATTATAGGAGAGTTCCATGGAATAGCGGAGCCTCCTTGCGAAACGGGGATCTAAAGGCTAAGTTAATTCCTGTATAGCTGCGCAGTTATGTGGCGCTGTCGCACGTACCAGGATCAACACAATAGCCATCATGCTCGTGAAAACTCCGAACCAATCCACCCTCTGCAACTTCGTGCAGACATTGTCGGCCATGTCGGACGGTGGGAATACGAGGCCGAAATATGTAGCTGCCGCCGCTGCCAACGGACACACGAACCAAAATGCCCATCGCCAGGAGGTCTTTTCCGTGAGTACGCCGCCCACAACCGGACCAAGTCCATTCCCCAGAGCCACTGCAACTCCCAGAATTCCAAAATAGTATCCGCGTTGCTCCAAGGTAGTGATGTCGGAAATAGCGATTTGCACCAGCGCATTAATGGCTCCGGCACCGAGGCCACTAAACGCTCTAGTTGCATACAATTGTGCGGGGGTCTGGGACCATCCGGACAGCAGGTTGCCCAGCACCATTATTGTCAACGCGCCTAGAAGACATGTTTTGCGACCGAAGATGTCCGACAGCCGACCGTTGATCAGCTGGATGCTGGTACTCGTCGTGAGGAAACTGGCACTGACCCATGAGATGGAGGAGCCGGTGTTGAGTCCCGCAGCGATGGCGGGTAATGAAGTTGATAAGGCTGTCTGATCCAGAAACGAGGTAAAATGAATCAGAGCCAAGGCAGGAAATACAACAAGGAGTCGTCTCCGCGGGAGAATGTGAGATTGGTGATCTTTGAGATCCTTGAGCAGTGGGGTTTCTTCATTCGCTCTCTCGGTGTCGTCCCATTGAGAATTGGACGAAGGCGCCATTTCTAAAAACAGAAGTTAGTTTCCGAGTATAGACCTCCGTGAGAAATGTATGTCTCGAGAAGCTTGAAAAATAGGGAAACCCACTATTTTCTCCCTTTATCATTGAAATTACGTGCTCGGGTCTTTTGATCCTTTCATCCCTTGCGGCTGACAAAATGTGAGGCAGAGCAGCCGATAGCTTCATGCATGGCGAACAATATGGATAAGATCTTCGCGATCTTCCACCATCAGCCAGCCACTGCCTGCATACTAATCATTTTTCAACCTTCCCCCTTGCAAGGTCGTGTCGGAGACCGTGCTATGGATAACTTCTCCGGAACCGATCCATCGGTTGAGTTCATCGCTGAAAATCTGCAAGTGTCGGACTCTTGGCATTCTTCACTATTTAAAGAATTGGAAGCGAGGCATTAAGGAGTCCAACAAGGGATTGGATACAAGATCTGAGCGTCGAAGGTTTATATAGTCATTGATAAGAACATAGAGTTCTCTCTTTCTTGTCTTACCCCACCTCATTGCCTCTAGTCCTGGCCGATCTCCCCCACTGAGTAAGTATGCCTTGGGCAGGCCTGGCCACCTTATTCCTGGCTGTTGCTGGTGTTCATGGAAGTCCGTTAGACACCAGTAACTTCCAGGAGTGCAAGAGCAGACAAAATCTTTCGTCGACAGCGCTCCAAGATCTTGTGCAGGCCATCCCTAATGCTGATAACATCCGCGAATCACTTGGCTACTATACCAACGGCTCACATTTAGCAGGACAGGGTCTCCAACAGGCGCAATGGACTCAGGAGTTATGGGATGCAATTGGCCTCTCCAACGCAAGCGTGAAATCCTATAGCGCCAACCTGACTCTTCCCAACGAGCATCGAGTAGCGTTGCTTGACACGGCACGCGAGGGGGATCCAGTAGTATATGAAGCGCCGTTGATTGAAGATAACCCCCCTAAAGCTGGCGATGGACAGCTACCCTTTGCTCCAGCTTTCTTCAGGTGTGCCGGGGTGGGAAATATCACCGCACAGTACATATTCGCAAACTACGGAACGCAAGAGGATTATGATGATTTGGTGCGCGCGGGTATCAACATCACGGGGAAGATCGCTTTGGTCAAGTCCACGTATGAATCCGCCGTCTTGAAAAAATACAAGCTGCCTTATCACCGCGCAAGACAGGAAGGAGTCGCCACACAGATGGGTCTCGCGGGGATGCTTATCTATCCAGATCCTCAAATGGATGACGAAATTGTTGTAGAAAATGGATATCAGCCATTCCCGAATGGGCCAGCCCGCCCTCCATCTTTGATAGAGCGAGGGTCAGTTGGGAATTGCAGTAGGTTTTTCTAGGATCCCTGTGAACTTGCATTAGAATATCTAGTTGCTCTAACCACTTGTATGCAGATCCTGGTCAGATTCCCGCTATGCCCATTTCGTATGCTGATGCAATCCCTATGCTGCGAGCCCTCAATGGTCATGGTCCCCTGGCAGCCGATTTCAATGACAGGTGGCATGGAGGAGGGCTCACCTCGCACGGCGTTACCTACAATGTCGGGCCTTCACCGGAGAACGTTGTCTTGAACGTGCTTAATAACCCACATAACTATGCTGGCCATGTTCATAATGTCATTGGGGTCATCCCGGGATGCGCTTTTCCAGACGAGGTGATTATTCTTGGAAATCACCGTGACGCGTGGGGCCCTGGTGCTGGAGATGGAAACAGTGGGTCTGCGGCGCTGAATGAAGTGGCACGAACTCTCGCAACGGCCCTTAAAGAAGGTTGGCAGCCGTTACGGACAATCATCTTCGCCAGTTGGGAGGGAGAGGAGATGGGCCAAATTGGGTCGCGCTCATGGGTGGACGAAAACCAGTCCCAGCTGAACAGTAGCGTTGCTGCATATTTAAATGTCGTCGTTGCGGGCGCTGGCACCAAATTTCATGCTCAAGGGAGCCCACTGTTGGCACAAGCGATGCACAATGCTACTAGCCAAGTTCAAGAACCTAGCGGTGGACAAACAGTCCTAGAGGCGTGGGGGAGTGAGCTCGGTCTGGGTAGTGGCGGAGACGCCATGGTTTTCCAGGAATATGCATATTCAGTTGCAGACTTTGGCTTCTCGCGTGGGCCAACAGATCCTGTTTTCCCTTACCATTCACTCTTCGACACGTATTCCTGGATGGAACAATACGGAGATCCTGGCTTTGCGCACCATGTGGCGACCACCAAAATCTGGTTACAGCTGGCGACATCTCTTGCAGATGAGGTGATTCTGCCCTACCGCATCCAGGGGTACGCGCCAGTCTTACAGAACGGCCTTGAATCACTCAGCTCAACAGCTAACCTGTCGGCACACCTCGATCTGACGTCGCTAAAGGAGACGATCGACATTTTCGCGCGGGCTTCGGCGGCGTTTGACGCATATAGCGACTCGCTTGCCGACCAAGTGCAACAACAGCCTGTTGACGATAGCCTTCTTGCTCAGGTCCAGTCGGTCAATCACAAATATACTAATTTTGAGCGTTTTCTCGGGGATCCCGATCTTCCTGGGGGTGATGGGTACTACCATCTTATCATTAGCCCTGCCCCGTACTACTTCCAGACAGACCCTTTCCCTTGTCTAACGAAAGCCATTGTTGCTGGAAATTGGACCTTAGCTGCAGTAAGTGTTCCTTCTCACATCTGAAATTGACCTCATGCTCACTGTTGTATAGGCATATCGGGATAAGATCGTAAATCAGCTCAACAAAGCTGTCGCTTTTCTTGAGTGAAATCTTTGCTCTAATAATTGTTTCAAGCTGCCCCCCACATTATCAGTGTAACATGTGATTAAGCAGGGCCCTAATTCAGTGTTATAAACCCACCCTCCGACGCAAGCTTGCCGTTAGTTCGTGATATTTAGTCATCTCTGCATACATCGTGTTCAATGCGTAACTCCAGTAATTCGTAATGGTCGGCCTGATGCCGTAGTCCACCCTATGACATGCTTTCTAAATGTTGCCGTGTTCCGTGCATCTATGTTCCCTTCTCCTGAATCACCAGTCTCGGCAATGAGGCATGTCTTTCAATCCCGTTCTGTGGAATTCTGACAAAACTCCCCACTGTTACTCAGACCTGAGTCATGTGGGGTCAACAAAGGCTCTCACATCAATGTGTGGAGGTCGGATCTTCTGTGGAGGCGATCCGTTGGGTGTCTCCACTTGCTATCCTGCCCTCCGGAAGAGAGGCTCGGCAACAGAAGGTCTCCCCGATCTGCCGAATTGTATGACGACGAAGGCTGAGAGAGTGTACATACACCAGACCATACACTTGGCCTCAAAATGTGGTGGGTTCAACCATGCAATGTGGTCCTTCTCGTGATTTTCTGGGCAACATGCGACCCCACCTGGGTCGATATATGAGAGATGCCGTCCCCCTAATGTATAGTTCCTGACGGCGAAATCGCATTTATCTTTACACTGAGAATCACTCTCCTTTCCCTTCAACCTAAGCCCGCATTAATCAACATTCAACATGGGCTCAGTAGGCAAATTCTCGGACTCTCAGGAGTACCAGAAGATCTTCCACTGGGCGGAAACACAGAAGGACGGTGAAATCCCCTCCTTTGCCACACGCCGGAATGACCCTTATGAGGTATGCGATGTTCATTAACGCTCTGTTGTCATGAAAATCTAACACTCCATAGTATCAAGCTGGATTTGGTAACACGTACGCGCAATCAATTCCCTCACCTGAGGGGCTCAATCGGGCTAATGTCGTTGGGTTACATCGAACAGATTTATCTCCGAGGCTGTGCCCGGAACTATTCCCCACGGACAGAATAGCCCTCGTAATGTGCGCTTTGGGCTGTACGCAGAGCAAGTAACAGCCACTGCTTTTGTGGCCCCGAGACATGCGAACAAGAAGGCGTGGCTCTACCGTGCTCGTCCGGCGGTTGCTCATCAGGGATTCGTATGTGAATTCGACTACATTATGAGGGCAATGCGGCATCTCGTGCTAACCGCTGCTCAACACAGAAAAACCTTCCAGACAACCCCGACACAGAGGCCACTTTCTTGCCCCTGAACCCGCGGGTTCACGTCTCCCCAACCCAGCTGGCATGGCATCCATTCGACATCCCCTCCAACGAACCGGTAGACTTCGTCGCTGGTCTGAAGACCGTCGCTGGATCTGGAGACCCGACTCTCCGTGAGGGACTTGCAACTCACGTCTACACTGCAAACACAAGCATGACCCAGAAAGCCTTTGTCAACTCCGACGGTGAGATGCTCATCGTCCCCCAACAGGGAGCATTGGACATCCAGACCGAATTCGGTCCACTTTTCGTCCAACCAGGTGAAATCGTCGTTATTCCCCGCGGCATCCGCTTCCGTGTCGAGCTTCCCGATGGTCCTTCTCGCGGTTACATCCTCGAAGTCTGGGGCTCTTGCTATGAACTCCCCGAACTAGGCCCGCTGGGCGCCAACGGTCTAGCCAACGCGCGTGACTTCTTAACCCCGATAGCCAAGTATGAAATTCGCCAGGAGGCGTGGGAAGTCGTATACAAGCTGGGAGGCAAGTTCTTTGCCAGCACGCAGAACCACAGTCCATTTGACGTTGTGGCCTGGCACGGTAACTATGTACGTCCCGTCGCTTACTTTCACTTTCACCCTTCGTGCGATGAGGCTAACGATCGCAACCAGGTTCCCTACAAATACGACATGACGAAATTCGTCAACGTCGGCTCTATCTCAGTCGACCACATTGATCCCTCCATCTTCTGCGTTCTGACCGCTAAATCCCGGGACCCGACTGCCCCTCTCGCCGACTTCCTCATCTTCTCCCCCAGATGGGACGTCGCATCCAGTATGTATCCCCATCTGTCTTGACACGAGACCTATACTAAACCGGCAATAGACACCTACCGTCCACCATACTACCACCGCAACGCCGCCTCAGAGCTAATGGGTCTCATCTACGGCGACTACGGCGGCCGCTCCGACGCCTTCAAACCCGGCAGTGTCTCCTTCGAATGTGGCAGTAAGTTTCTCCCATTCCATTCCCCCACCCAAGAGAAAGAAAACACCCCCTAACCTCAGAAAAACAGTGGTCCCCCACGGCGTCGCCTACGAAGAATTCAAAGCCGCAAGCGAAGCCCCACCGCCAGTCATGCGCATCTCGGAGGCATCCATCGCAATCATGTTCGAGTCTTCCCGCGCCTTCACCATCACCGACTACGCCTGGAACAGCGAGAAGCGGCACGAGCATGAGCCTGCCATGTGGGATAACCTGGTGGACAACTTCTCGAAGCGCAAGGATGAGGTGGAGGCGCTTTTGGCGAAGAAGGCGGCGGGTTTGAGGGTTTGAGGTGGTGTTGATATTGGTATGAGCTATGATGTAGCCGTGTTTGTTTATTTTATCGGTCACGATTGCTGTGGGTTAAGCGATTGTGCGTTTGTTTTTGGTTATTGTTTGTTATCTGTAGAGGTGCATAAGTGTATAGCAATATATGTATCTTTGGAAGATGTGGTGGTTGAGTTCTTGCTGGTTGTAGTGTGTGGTGTTGTTCTTCTGTTGGGGTCGGGACATGGTCGAAGGAGGGGTTTGTCCGGAAGTTCATATTTAGTTGAGGATCATCTATTTCGAGGTGCTCTTTTCGGTTAGAGCTCAGCCTGTTGCTTGGCGTTTTTCTACGCTGGACCCCTTGTCTTACAATATTCCTTGGTATATGATATTTATGAGAGTTATTTGAGCGTTATAAAGTGCCTAGACTTTTAATGTCAATGTAAGTTCTTTTTTTTCTCTTTCTTGCACTTGGATTATTCTTGTTATTCTGCATTTTGCTGATAGTTCAGGCTAATTGCTGGGGACGTCGAAAAAGTATATATATTGACATACTTTTTGGTTAGAAAACGAAACAAATCCACTAAAACGCGCCTGATGTTTATTTGTAATTCTATATTAGGAGCCAGATTTTGAAGGCAGAGTATAGAAACAATGAGTTTACATGACTTCCCTCAAGTGCTAACGGTACACGTGACCTTGTGTTATACTCTACGATGGTAACATTGCAATGGAATTCATTATTGTCCACCATTCTCGTCATTTCTAGAGGACAAAGGTAATCCACAGTACCCACCCCTCGTTCGTAATGCGGTGTATCTGGTAAAAAGTTCTAGCATCAAACCATAGCCACCTGTATCCAAGAAAGTTGCCTGGAAAACACCCCATTACTCTGATTAGACAGAGAGCCGCCGCAAAACGCAGGTTAAAAAACAAGACTCTTGCGAATGTCTTTTTATTTTCATGAATGGTATCAACACGGCCCAGAAAACAGACATACAATTATCTAGGCAGACCGCCGCGTCTGCAGTTCCAAATCCCAGGTGCCCTCTCGAAGGGTCGGAGAACCTCATCTTGCCAGAGGTGAGAAGTCTATCACATTCAATCACAGGAAATAGTCGGGGGTACGCCTCGAGACCATTGGCTCGCCTGCGCGGGGGCAAGGATCGAATTGTAGGCTAGGAACAATCAACGGTCAGCAACCGAAAATCCCAAAGAGAGGATGAAAGAGTCACATACAATGTATACTTCAAATGCTCATCAATCTCCATAATCGCGGCTTGGTTACCGCAGCGGTAACAATAATTCGGCGCTGGAATGCGTATTAGCTATGGCCCCGGGGCGAAGCATTATGACCGGGGCACCTACCTGAGAAAATTGTGACCACGTTCCGATCCTGCGACCAATTATATCCCTCCATTACAAGCTGATGCGCTCGTGCAACCAGAGTCAAGCCGTTGTTATGGTTAAATGCTTCCGAAATATCCTGCCCGAAGGTGTATCCAGCACCACGGGGCGAGATTCCCCAACCACATCGGTCGTCGGGGTCGCTCCACAGCAGGTCACACATCGGTCCCTCGTGGGGTACCTCCTGGATCCGATCCAGGGACCGAATGTTGTCAAGCGTGTCGATCGACGGACTCAGGCCGCCGTGGAGGCAGAAGATCTGGTTTTCGATGAGTGCGGTGAGAGGTAGGTAATCGAAAAGATCAGTGAAGTATTTCCAGACATTGGCATTGCCATATTTACGCAAGCACTCGTCGTAGAATCCATAAACTTGAGTAATCTGACGGGACTCGTGGTTTCCACGGAGGATGGTGATACGCTGGGGGTAACGGATTTTAAGGCAAACAAGGAGGGTAACGGTCTCTACGGAGTAATAACCACGGTCGACATAGTCACCTAGCAAAGGGTTAGAGGGATCCAACCAAAGACACCGGCACGGGTACGTACCCATGAACAGATAGTTTGTGTCTGGATTCGGGCCTCCGATGCGGAACAGTTCCATTAAGTCGTGGAACTGGCCGTGTATATCACCACACACAGTCACTGGGCATTTCTGTAATGGCCAAGTCAACATCCGACCGGTCGCGTCGCTTCAGTCCGCGATGAAGGGAGGTAATCAACACAAAATCAAAACAAAAGCACATACAACTGGTTGCACATTGGATTCTTCCTGCAACACCTCTCTTGCCTGTATCCCAGAATTAGTCACACCCGCAACCCGCACCAAAGCCTGCAAACCCTGGATAGCAACACACCCGATCGCACAGCCTCCGCACGTCTTCCTCCGCTAGTTGCTTGCAGCTCATCAAATTTTCAATCCATCCGTCCAATGTCGGTATCGACCCAGGGTCAGACGTTGGCGACAGGCGGTGGGGCTCGGGGGACCGCGCGGTATCGATTTCCATATTGTTGTCCATTTAGAGTGATGCCAGACAACGCGTTAAGGGGTAGGACGCTCGGATGGTTGTGGATGAGGAGGGGCGGAACACTGAGAGTGGGCGGGTCTCGTGAGGTTGTCGGTGAGGGTGACGTGTAAGAGGAAAATACAAGAAATTAGAGGAATAACAGAATTGGAAAACAAGAATAAATTCTAATAGGACAAACACCGATTGCGACGGCGGTGGTTGTGTAAATGGGGATGAAGTTGATAATGGGGGTTGGAGGGGAAGGAGGAAGAGTGGAAGGGAGGTTTGGACTGAGGTTTGGTGCTGGCCGTGCAGGTTTGGTCGCTGCCTCTCTGCGCTCTGGTTGGCCCGTGCGCCACACTGCACTCAGGCCGCAAGTCACCAGCCACACCTCCCCCGGGATCTCCAAAGCATCGCCAACCCCGCCACACCTGGAAATCTCTACCTCTACTTGATCAGAATTACGAAGTGGTCACAGCTTTTGTACGACCGTGGTACTGAGATAGTGATCTGTTATCTGGACCATTAAAATACATAAGCTTTCATTAAAAAGTCATTAACGGAGGCAACTATGTCTCCCAATCTGTCATCATGTCGTAGAATCTGTTTCTGCCCAACTAAGTTAGACCAGCAGCTACCTGGAGCTTAACCGCGCGCTTAGATGATGTCACCGCCAAACCCAAACCCACCAAATCCTCCGCCTCCGCCGGCGCCACGTCCTCCGGAAGGCCCGCGTCCTCGCCCGAAAGGCGCTCCAAATCCTGGCCCAACAGGATCATATCGGGCGCCGGGTGGCGCCTGCGGATCATATCCTCCCCCCTGCGGACCGCCGAAAAGAGGATCATCAAAAGTTGGGTGCATACCTCCGCCTCCGCCTCCGCCAAGTCCTGGTCCGATGCCTCCTCTGAGAGGGTCATGGGGGCCTAGTCCAGGTGGATACAAATCTCGATCTCCGATATTGAGCGGGTTTCTGCCTCCCATACCGAGAGGGATTCCGCGAGGCGGTCTCTGAATTTCGTACTCATCCTCGAATCCGGGTGGTGCAAAGTCTCCCGGAGGCACCGGTCGCCGAGGCCTTGTCGCCAGGGGATCATCAAATGGATATGGGCGCGCGGGCTGTGGGATTTGATCATCTCGCAATGGGTCGCGTCGTGGGGGTCTCTCTTGTGGCTGTTCCCGTACTGACTGGCTCGTGGCCTCATATCCTTCCTTGTATATTCCAGGGGCGAGCTTTTGGATCACGTTTATCTTGAATAGCCCGATCAAATCGTTTAATCGTGGTGTAGATATGAAAACTTCACTGAGGGTGGCGTTTGACTGGGATGATGATGAAGCAGGCAAAGCGGACGCAGAAATGAAGTCTTTGACTGGAATGTCAAAGGAAGTGGTTTTGTCATCACCTAGTGCTAGGGCGAAAATAAGGGCATTGTTTCCTATACGGCTGACTTTGAGCAGATACTGCATCGAAGACTGCGAATGAGCGTAACGGAAGGAGACGGTATCGTTCGCATTCCATCCTGGCGGAAGAGTTGGGTTCTCAGACGAACCTTCTGGCGGTTTAAATATTAGCAAGGAGCAGAGAAAACAAGAAAAATAACAGCACAAGAATAATCTAAAAAGTACAAACCTATCGTGTGTTCTTCACCAAGGCCCACAAGGCGGAAGTTCACAGCCAGCATACATGCATGGCCGATGAGAGCAACCGCTTCGTAAGGAGTCTTGAGACTGTACTCGACACTTCCGTCTCCCTGTAGAGCCTTCTGAGCAAGATCCAAAACATTCTCAGCCCGTAAGACATCTAGATTTCCGGCCATATTGAGTATTCGTTGGTTCAAGAAATGTAAAAGCTGCTGGGTAGGTATATGAGGTCGCGATGATGATGTGGAAAGGCTGAAGCGCCCTTGGCTTATCGGGCAATTCACGTGTCGATAGGCAGAACGAATGCGCCTCGCGCTAAGCCGAAGGAAGTAAGATCGAGCTGTCACGGCGGGCCACAAGGCGTACTTGGGTATTCATTGTTCCCCGATCTAGACCATATACACACTTCTTCATAATCTGAGATGTTACAGATTACTCAAGCACTATTCTCTGCTATAGATGGTGGTTTGAACTGGTAAAATGGGTTCTTTCTTCATGCTGACGGTTCTATGATTCACCACTCACCTTACCACTTCCCAGCCAAGTGGAACACGAGTTGTCCGTTTGGTACTGGAACAGTGAGCCGCCATGGACCAAGAACTTGAAGTTATTTCAAAACATATCGCAAGGACGCTCGATAAAAGCAGCACATAAGCTCAGCTACGGCGGAACATGCCAATCGAGACACTACACAATACTAGTGCTACCATTACTAGTACTGATGCCGAGCAGAGCCAGTTGATTGGCGGACCCACAAAATACCCAATGGGGCAAAAAAGCCAGCATGTGATCTTGGCCTATCATGAACTCATAGGTAACAGACCCTGCACGATATGATCCATTGAAACTGTGTCCCAACTTATCTCACGAACTCCACTTAGCGACGCATGTTCTGGGTGATGTCATCTAATCACCTGTCCAGGTAGATCGGTGGAAATGCCCCGGGCCGGTACGTAACAATGAGTCTCTGTCCAAAGGATCAGCCTGACATAATACTACAACGTAGGGCCTGCATGCTTGACATGCAGGGAGAAGTGTCGAAAATGCGATCATGCACGTCCCAATTGTCAGCGCTGTATATCGAAGGGTCTAGTATGTGGAGGGTATCCGGAGCAGTTCAGATTTTGTGGCATTGCTAGTCGAGGAAAATGGAAAGGCGCTCGGATACCGGTGAGCACTCAAAGATCTCGAAATGCAGCGGATAGAGCAAATATGGAGCAAGATATCCATCAGCAACAAACTCAAGGGACTATGAATGCGGCTCCGACACCCCCGGAAGCTTACCCGCCGCGCTCGGACAAACTCAATGCGGACACACAAGAGATGTCCAACGAAGTCGCAGAGATACTTAGACTGCCTGAAACTGAGACACTCCTCACTCATTGTAAGTGTAGTCCTTGCTTATGCATTCTTAATAAACATAGTAATGGCCTCGTCTAGATGACGAGTTTATATGTCCACATCAGATCTCCGAGATTGGTAATGAGAGCGACAACCCGTATCGATCATATATTCTTCCCCTAGCCCGGAAGCAGATTGGTTTACTATACGCTGTACTTGGCTTTTCCGCCTCGCATCTTGGGCAGTTGACGGGGAACCAAACGATGCACGAAGCCACTGCAGTGGAATATCGCATGAAAGCTATACGTGCCCTCAGTGAAGAGATCCGTAGAAGTCAAGCATCAACTTTGCTGGAGGATGAGCAAGATGCTGTTCTTGCCATCATCCAGATTTTATTGCTTCATGATGTAAGTGTGGTTGAGAGCAGAAAGCATCATTCTTCCATCATGAGAGCCTGACCGTCTCATACAGATAGCCGAATCCGGAATTTCGACTCATGGAATTCATATAACGGGAGCTATGTCCGTTTGCAAGCGGTTATTGATCTCCGAGGGACTAAGTGGCCACCGTCGGCGGGCTGTGTTCTTTCTGGGTAACCTCGCCTGGTAGGGTATCCGAACAGCCTAGTGTTTTGATACGTGCTAATGATTTTAAGGCTTGATATTATCCGCGCTTTTGCCGGTCCAGAACGCCTCTGCTTCTCTCAAGATATCCGAGAACTGGTTGCATGTGCAAGTGAAAGCACATTTGAGATGGTCAACGGATGTCCTCGGGAAGTGTTCCTGATTATTGGTGGTATTCTGGAAAAATCCAAAGAGCACACACTGGGGTGGCTTACGTGGGATGAATATCAGATCGCCATGCTTGTGGCCAAGCACAAGCTATACTCTTGGGATAGTAAAGAGAAGATGTATCCCAGTACTGACCCTCGTTGGCTGGCTGTGGCGGAGAGTTTCCGGTTTGCATGTATATTACGCATACTTCGCTTACTGGATGATCTCCGTCCGGCAAAAAGCCCAGAGATACAAGAATGTGTGGCTCGGATCTTAGATGCAACCGCCACCATACCTTCGGACTGTCCATTGATCGAACTGCTCATTTTGCCTCTCTTCATGGCTGGAGCAGACTCCCTTGCACGCCATTCACAGTATTACATTCTATCTCGATTCAAAGAGATTGAAAGGAGATCCGAAATTCGCAACCCAGTGCCTAGAGACCTTCTAGAGAAAGTATGGGCTGCTCGTGCTGCCCAACCACCTGACGATGATAAAAATGTCTCTTGGACAAGCTTTGTAAGTCGACTGCACAAAGGATCCGCCTCATCGAGTCCCCACTAACGTTGCAAGACTCATTGTCCTGGAATTGCACGACAACATGACTACCTTATTATTTAGAAACATAAATTAGTTGCTATATCATATTATGAATTAAACGAAATGCTATTACGATGTTGCCTAAAGCGAGGAGACATTGTAATCTTCTGGTGGTTATGCGCGCTTTACCACAGTATACAAGCCTTCATACCCCCCCGCCTTGTGTCTAATGCAGGCGCAGTTTGGACACGAACCTCCTCGCAAATCTTGAACTTGAACTGTTTCTGTTAGCGCGCATCGATTTATCTTCACGCAACCGGTGCAACATCGTCAATAAGCTCGCTATTACAACGGCTTCCTGCTCCTGCCCACCGCTTTCAGGGAGCAACAGCACTCCTTCGCTGAAGTCTGTAGGTAGCCACACCACAATGCCAACATGAATATAAATTGCAAGTATCTCGGGCTCATCCAGATTGGCCAAAGTGTAGCGGAAGAGGCTGTTTGGTCCTGGGTGGACTTGCCATTGAACTAATTTTCCGGGTTTTTCTTTGTGGCCTGGAAGGCGCCAGGTGAAATAAGGGTGCGGGACCCTGTATTCTCCTCTCACACTTGGTTCAATAGGGAAAGATGTTATCATTGGGCCACTGGCGTGTTCGCGCTGATCGGCCACAAGAAAGAATTCGGCGCTACCAGATGAGGTAATTAGACTAGCAAGGTTAGCGTTCGCATTCTCCGAAAATCGAAAGACAACACCTACGCATTGGCTTTGATGTCGTCGCTCTGATTCAAGCTTCTGCGCTGAACTTGTATCTCCATAACCTCTTCCTTTTTGCTGGCATCGACCAAATATTCCACCCGCGCGTTCATGTCGTCACCCCGTGGCTTATCCATATAACTCAATTTGGCCGAGTGCAGATAGCTACCGAAGACCGTATCTCTTATGGAGTCTTGATAACCTTCGGCAACATCATACAGAGGGAGATGGGAAGTTGTTGAGTCATGACGAGGAATGTATAGTGCCCGCGTGAAGTCCCGGGGTGAGCTGTAGCGAGCGTGACTCTCAAAGGTATCATATGGTGGTCTGGAGACATTGACCAGCGTCGCGGTGCATGGAAAGGTGCTTGGTGACACTGTCAGCGATGGCACACACATGGCTATATGTAATTGCTGGATGGTTGATTCAGTTCAAGATATGTGTTTCGGTCAAAGGTAGACCAGACGCCCCAATTGTTTAAATAACTTGGTTTCCTGGTGTGCCATCATGTAAGCCAGCCGAGTCTCCAACAGAAAGAAGCCCCATTACAGAAAATACGATGAATTCATGAGAACGAAGGTCATAAGAGGGTCATTGCCACATTTCCAAGTATTCAAGATACTCATTTAAGTAAACAAAGCAACAACGCCAAGAGCGCCAAGGGCTGCCGGGCTATACACTAGCCTTCTTAGGTTAGATCAACAAGAACGCTAAACTCCAACTGATTGCCTTACCTTCCTAATATAGTAAAAGCTTCAGCCTGCATCCATTGCCCATTCGAGCAATTCTTCCAACCCCGAAAGCCCGATTCAAGGTCGCGGGGGCGGGGCAGGGCTTGGAGTACACTGTATAATGATATAAAGACGAGGATCTTCTTGTACGTAAGACAAGTCCTAGTTTTCATCACCAACGATTCTATACCCCCGGCACTCTACATAGACACAATGACCACCTCCAAAGAGTGGCAGAAGATGCTCAATGGCGAGCTATACTGGGCTTGGGACGAAGATCTACAGGCCAACCGCGAGCGATGCAAATTAGCATGTCAACGGTTCAATGAAGCCGGACAAGTATCTAGACGGCGCAGAGTAGAACTATGGAGAGAGTATGCTCACCTCCCTCCCTCCCTTGTCCCCAATTGCAATATATACTGTACTCACAGAAATCTAGTATAATCGGCGACACTCGTCCCCTCCCACCACCTCTCATAGATACCAAAGCAGATGAAGACCAATTCAAAGACACAGACCCCTTCGTCGACCCCCCGATTTCAATAGACCACGGTCTCAATTTCAAAGTCGGAAAGGGGACATTTCTCAACTTCAACCTGCTCGTCTTGGATACATGTCTTGTCACCATCGGGGAACGAGTGCTCTTCGGCCCCAATGTTAGTATCTATGGTGCCACGCATCCGATGGATCCTGCTGTGCGACGTGGACTCGAGGGCCCGGAGGCGGGTAAGGAAGTGCATGTTGAGGATGATGTTTGGATTGGCGGTAGTGTGATTATTTTGGCGGGTGTGAGGATTGGTCGGGGGAGTACGGTTGGGGCTGGGAGTGTGGTTACTAGGGTATGTCTTTTCCTTTCTTTCCTTTCTTATCGTTGGTATGTGGATTGCTAACTTTGGCCTAGGATGTGCCGCCTTTTCATTTTGCTGCTGGGAACCCGGCACGGGTGATTAAGAAGATTGAGACGAGTATGGATTCGGAACAGCAGTCGATGCAATGATTGTAAGGGGAGGTTTAAGGAGGAAATGGGAGTTTGGTGGGGCTTGTGGACGAGGGAATGGTTTTAGGACTACATCATTCGCGTCGAACTATGGCGTTGCGATAAAAAAAGAACCATTGTTTACAATGTACTGGCGTGTTTCAATGCCACTATGGTTGAGAAAACGCCAATTGGTGATGTTCTACGTGGCTCGTGCATAGAAAAATGTACCCATAGAAAGATCATATCGAACAACATAACAAATTTATGGTATCTAGATCCTGAAGTACATATTTTACAACATCGCCTTAGGGAATTTCTTCATAGCCTGTCGCACGCCCAAATCGGCCAGAATCTCCTCTGTTCCACCCAAGATGGCGTCAAACTTATACGTGCGGTGGAACATCTCGATGACCTTGCCCATACCGGTCTGGGTCAAACCACGACCACCGAAGATGTTCGTCGCTTGCTCAGCGATCTCCTGTGCGGCGCGGGTTGCGTGCGACTTGAGCAGACCGATAGGACCACCCAGATGGGTCGCTTGTTCCTTGTAGGTCATGTTGCACATTTGGTAAGCGATGGATTCCAGCCAGGCCTGGTTGGATTCGCAGAGGGATATCATTCGGGCGAGTCTGTTTATGGTTAGCATTTCATTCTTTCTAGAGAATGGAAAAGGTGGTAATCACTTTTGTCGCATGACAGGCTGTTCAATCAGCTTCTTGCCGAAGACAATGCGCTGGTTGCACCATTTCATGCACTCCTCGACCACCGTCATGGCCATGCGAATCGTACCGCAGGCCATCATGAAACGCTCGTGGTTGAAGTTGCTCATGATGACGATGAAGCCCTTGTGTTCCTCGCCCAGCAGGTTCTCAACAGGAACCTTGACGTTCTCGAACTGAATGTATGCCGTACCGGCCGCGGTCGAGTAGGAAGTCTTGATCAGCTTAGTTTCCACGCCCTCACCGCGGGGGACCAAAATCACTGAGAAGCCCTTCTCGGTCCTGCAGCCCACAACGAAGTAGTCGGCGAACATGCCGTTGGTGATCCACTTCCTACGGTATTGTTAGCAATGTCGCGAGTATTCGATGGCAGGGGTCGTACTTGGTGCCGTTGATAATGTAGTGCTTGCCATCTGGAGTCTTTGTCGCCGTGGTACGCAGTCCAGCCACGTCACTGCCAGCGAAAGCTTCGGTAATGGCAAGACACATCTTCTTTCTGCCCGACAGAACCTCGTCGGTGATCTGGTCGCGAAGAGGGACATTGCGCAGCCACTGCTGAACGGCGGTCAAACTGATAGCCATACCAGCCATGTTTCCGTCGGAGAAGCCTAGCAACCGTTAGCACACAACACCTCGCCACGACAGCAAATGCCGAAGACCAAACCCACCTCTAGCATTCGCGCGACTCAGCTCCTGCGAAACAATCAAATCGTGGAGATAGTCGAACTCCTTTCCATCAACAGCACCACCCAGCAATTTGCGACCATGCAAATGCTTTCCGGGACCCAAACGCATAGCCAAAATGCCAGCCTCCGCCATGCGATCGATCAACTCCTGACTGATATATGTGCCATCCTTCTCCTTTTCCTGCGCCTCGGGGTAGATATAGCGATCGGTGAACTCGCGCACGGCGCGCTGCAACCGACGATGGCTCTCCTTATAATAGGGGTTCTTGAAGTCGGGACGCAGCCAGAGGGGCTCGGCATAGGGGACTTCGCTAAGGCTGCCGGGTTCACGGGGCGCAATCTCGGGGGTTTCGCCTTCTACGGTTCCGATGCAGAGCTCGTCGCGGTATTTCTCGAGGACTTCTTGACGGTGGAGGTTATAGAACTCGGCGGTCGCATCTTGGCCGGCGACTTGGTTGAGGACAACGCTACCGCCGGGGTGGGCGTCGAGAAAATCTGTGAGGTCGTAGACGCGGTGGTCGATGATGCACCAGACGGAGTCTTCGGTGTTGTGTTTGGCGACCTCGGCGCGGGAGAATGTTTTCGACATGGTGATTCTGGCTTTTTGTTGCTTTCGCCCACCACAATGAAAGTAAGTTGTTTCTGGGGGAGGACTAAAACTCTTTTTGCGGGGAAAGATAGGCCATCCTATAATAGTTTTATAGATTTATATGGGGGAGGAAGAGATGTGCGCCAATCATGGGAACTTCATTACGGAGAAGAATGTACCGAGGCTGATGCCCCTTGCGGTAAGCCGATTTACCGATCGGACGCCGAGTGTATGCGACACCAGGAATATTGAAGTGAGATCTTTAACCGACGATTAGAATATCCTGAATCTGATTTGTCCTGATCCTTGCTCTGTATGCTTCTAATGCGTGACGTCCGACGTGCGTTGTTCAAGGGTCTTTACATCCCTCGTATATCCTGTTCTCGTGGTCAAGAAACATTTGTCTTGTGAATGGGTTTCGCTACCTCGGCTAAACCCGCGTGAGATACTCCTCTTCAAGTTAGATTCGAAGGGGCAAACTGATCACTAATCTTAAGCTCCACCTGGACGATTCAGTCCACGACTCCAGCGATCTCAGATCCCTATCATGCTACGTCTCCATCTCCAACCATGTCTAGGGCCTAGACTATCATGTGCTGATCTCGCAGTCACCTGTCTTCACCTCAACCCTAAATATTCATCGGCCCTATGCTAGAATAAATAATGTGTGTTGTTACCAACGACAAAAGAAATGTATAAACGAGCTAGCTTTCAGAGGATACAACGTGGCAATGCTGGCGTTTCACCCGCAACTGGCCTGCCAACGCACGGTCCAGAGGTTTTTGATCCGTGAGGCTTATATAATACCTCCTGATCTTATTGACATGGCCCTGAAGGACGGGCACGGACCCCATCTCGTATTCCTACCAGTCTGAAAGGTCATTTTCCGGGGTAAAGTTGATGAAGGTGGTAGTAGACTGTCGTATTCTGATGCCACGGGTGATGTCGCATTTCTTCCTGTTGCATTAGATCGTACCAAGAGTTCTTAGAATTATGTATAACTGTATTTTAATTTATATTATCCTATCTTTGTATAAAGATTCTACTCGTGGCTGCAGATTTATTTAAAATGAACTAAACTAGATCGAGATCCTTAGCTTAAACCTCTACCAAAGTTTATATTATTGTGAAAATTTGCCTTATATAAGGCCAGCGGAGCGAAATTCCTGAAGTTCTCCGAGAAAGGAGGGCCTGCCAACCTCTTTTGGGACAGGTCAATGGTGAACACCCGTCCCAGGGAGTCCCAGGGACTTGGCGCATGGCGAGCTTAAATGGGGTGTCGTGGAGAGTCTGCATGAGATGTCGTGCGGTTTTGGGTTGATGAGGAATGAACTGTATGTTAAAATGGCATTAATATGTAATGAATGTGCATATTTCATAGACTATATCTCAATCGTGAGTGAGTGGTATACGCGATTCTGTGTGTTATAGTAGCAACGTGGAGAAACTATAGTACTACAGCACTGGATAATGTCCTATGAAAAGTCATAAAGAGACTTGAACTCAACTTGCTCTTATTAATGTGTATACTGTAAGAAAACCACCAAAGGTTAAAAGACAAACGCAAAGTAACCACATGTATCCATCATAGACTCATCGAAAGCATTTTTTTAAGAGATCATCGTGAAATGAGTGTCGAAGGATGATTATCCCTAGCAGAACCCGCCCTGTAGTTCCTTGGACTAGACACTATTCGAGGAGTTATACCTCTGGTAGAGTAGGTAGGATTTCCACATTGAAACTATCCGACCACCCAAAGGAATATCGCTGCCGTTAGATTGAAAACTCATCATCATCTGTTAGATCCGAATCAGAGAGTTTCACACAATACCGTGACGAGCGTTTCGCCGGCAGAACTCGGGCCTTCTTCGAATTCTTATTCATTGTGTTATATGCTGACGAGGCTTGTCTTTTGAGTGACGGTTTGGTCGATGATGGAGCCGTCGGGTGCTCTGTTTTGACCTGCACATGAGCCCCCAGCTCTATAGCCTGTCGTTCCTAAAATTCCAAATTGGTCGCTTCTAGACGCTGCAACTTCAAGTTACAAAGCTCAGACGTTCTCTCGAGATCGTGTATGATTGTCCGCAGAGCTGAGCTCGATTCGAAGTCCTTCTCCTGGATGGTCCCTTAACCAGATTTCCGTGAAACGGGTGATGATTTGCGGCTGTACCACTTGAGGCTTCGGCGGAGTCTTGTGAGATAGTAGAGGTCATAGCGACGTTCTGGGTGAGCTCCGTAGACTTCTCTATTTGGCGTTAGTCGGGCCTTTCCCATGTGGTTGACATAGGACTTAATATACCTTTAGCTTCTCCAGCTTGCTTTGCCTGTGTTTTGATCTTCATACACACCAAGTCCACTCACTTCCTCTGCGAGTGCTGGAGCGGAGAGGGTCTTTTTTCTGTGCGGTATCTGGGATATTTGGGGGGATTTTGATTGCGATCACGGCGTGGATATATGACTGCGATCTTTGTAGTTGCAACTCAAAAGATAGGTGGGCAGATAGAGGGAAAGATCTGTTCATATGGTGGCTGTCGCGAAGAGAAACACTAGAAACCCACATGGTGGGGTTTAATTCACTGATAGAGTCTAGTAGAACCTTCAGCGGGATGCAGGGAATCTTTTCTATGACCTATGAGCCCTGTCTTAGCAGTAGCCCAACTGTTTGAAGCGGTCACGACGTTGGCATTGCTATATGCTTATGTCTGTAGCCCGTAATGGCTTACCTTCGCCTTGACATATGTATCCAGGTGTACAACGTCCACTTCGATAGGCATTATTCTATACTTGAGAGCTTTGTCACTATGGGAACGGGACCAATGAATATGACCGACCTTAATCCACAGGCTTCGCTTGTTACTTTGGCGTGTTTTCAATTACCTCTTACTCAACGTCTAGAGGAGGTAATGCTAGCTGTGAGGATAGAATGACTATCGTACTAGATCAATCAATCTATTAACACCTTTGAGTGATAGTAAAAGTATCGTGGATCCTTGCGAGATGGTAGATATATCTCTGCGGCGTTTATCGTCCATATTTATACCCACTCGTCTTCTGAGCCGATGGCATCTAAATGAGACTAGGAGGTGAGACTGCCCACAATTTCCAGACACTTGTATTCTTGTATCTAGATCTATAGAGAACAGTCTCTTTCTGTCGTTATCAAAGCAGTGGAACCCTTATCAATCAGTATCCGTGCACCGCCAACAAATCAAGTCATTTCGGAAAATCTCACGCCTTCGGCAGATTCTTGCCTTATCGCCTAAACAATCTGCCGATCTCCACATGGAAAAGACATGCCAGGCCCAAACCATAAAAACAATGCATTTAAAAAAGATATACATACAATAAGCCCTGGTCCGAATACTCCTCACTTCTGCCATGCCAGCAGAAGAACCCCTCTGGCGCAAGATCCTCGAGATCATCCTAGGGCAATGGTTTCTAATCGGCATTGGCATCGTCATCCTCATTGCCTCTCAAGCACCAGCCCCGACAAAAGACCAGGATACAATTGAAACAGTGATCTCATATCTCTGCGTCACAATCATCTTCTTCATCACGGGGTGTACACTGTCCACACGCGCATTAATCGAGAACTACAGTCGTTGGAAAGTCCACCTGTTCGTGCAGATACAATGTTTCCTGTTCACGTCGGCGTCTGTCTACGCCGTTGTGTCACTATGCGCAACGAATCCTGATTTCATGGATGAGGCTTTACTTATTGGCCTTCTTCTCATGGGGTGTGTCCCGACTACCATCTCATCCAATGTAGTCATGACGCGGAATGCGCACGGCAATGATGCTCTGACGGTGGTGGAATCAACTATCGGGAATTTCCTGGGGCCTTTTTTAACGCCCCTGCTTATTCAGATGTATTGTCTGCCGAAGCCATGGTATACCGATTTTCTTGGCGAGGAACAGGGTAATTATGCGGCTATCTATGCGCGTATCTTTAAACAGATTGGATTATCCGTCTTTATACCTATGGTAAGTAGAGCTACCTGCACACAGAAACCTCAACCAAAAGAAGTAAATCCATCAATACTGACGAAGAAACCCAGTTCATCGGCCAAATCCTCCAACATCTCTTCCCCAAACCCCTTCGCAAAATCTTCACAACCTGGAAACTCAACAAACTAAGCTCAATCTGCCTCCTCCTAGTCGTCTGGCAAGCCTACGACGCAGCCTTCAGCTCAAACGTATTCAATTCCGTAAAAGCCTCGAACATCATCTTCGTCGTCTTCATCTCCATCGCCATGTTCATCGTCTGGCTAACCGTCTCAGTCTCGGTGTCCTTCCTCTGGCTCTCGAGAGAAGACACGGTAGCAGTAGCTTACTGCGTACCGGCCAAGACGCCCGCTATGGGTGTTCCATTGGCGAACCTCATCTTTCAAGGTCTCGATGTTTCGCAGAAGGCGAAGATTCAGTTGCCTATGGTTATTTTTCAGGGTTTGCAGATTGCTTTGGGGTCACTTTTGGTGCCGGTTTTTAGGGGTTGGCTGGTTAGCAAGGTTTATTCGGTTGATGGGGGTAGGGAAAATGGGGGCGAGTGTGGTTCTTTGGATGTGGAAGACTCGTCGGAGAGGGAAAGGGAGGAGAGGAAGGGTGATTGCTAATTGGTTGTCTGTGTATATGGTGGTGGAATAATGATGATGTTATGATCTCTTTGCGAATTGGTAGACTTGTATATATCTTTGCATTTGTCAGACTAGAATCTTTTTATATCGTTTAAAGCGTGAAGTATAGGCTGTTATTTATGGCAATGATGCTGTGGTGCAGGTGGTGTACTCAATTAGCTTCGCTTTGACGTTTGATACAAACTACTTGCGCATGGAATGTGGTATATATAGACCTGCGAGAGATTTGAATGGTCCACTCTTAATGATGAGTGACTAGTGTTATGAAATCTTAGGATGCATGATCGCAATCACATATCCCTCGCTGATCGTTCACTGAAAACTGAATTAATTTCTGTACAACTAGAACACGAGCCAAGCTTGGCAAGGCATACATATATACAACAGCGACCTTCAACTCGCATTTATGCTCCCTACATTAAGCCAGCTCAAGACGCAATGCATCGTACTGGACATACACTGTCCCCGGGAGAACCGCCGTTTCGTAGTCCGTGGCATTACGCGGGAGATGCAAGGTGAGCACATTATTCCCAACGTTCAGCCAGTCGGCGGGGAATTCCATGCGCGACCGAACCTGGTAGCAGCTGACAGCAGAGCGGACAATGCAGCTGCTGGACTGGTTGAAACCGACTAACAAAGTCAGCGGCTCCTTCTGCTCGTTGATGTAGCTTTCCAACGCAAGATTAGCGTAGGGCTCAGTCGCGTTGTACACGTCTGTATTGCCAGCTGCGGTCTTGGCGCCGGCTAGTTGGATAGTCAGCGTGGCAGTCTTGCGTTGCTGCAGCTGCTTCTTGTCCAAGGAGAAGTTGATCGTCCAGTCGTGTGTGGTGTCATATTCGACGTCGGGGTTTTCAGGGGTCGGACCGTACACCGACCAGTGCACGGTGTTGAAATCGACGGCAGGGTCGCTGCTGCCGATGGTATAGTTGACACCATTGGGGAAGTCCTGCTGCCAGTCATACGCTCCCCAGTAGATAAAGTGCTGGGGAGGGTGCAATGGGTGTGTTGGGTCTGGTGCGTCGCCGTGGAGGAATTCGCCCGAGGACTTGTCGGGGGTTCCCAGTCGCCAGACCTCGACACCAGCGGACTCCTGTTCCCAAGTCTCTTGCACCTTGGTTACCTTCCTGGCTTGCACCTCGACGCCATCATGCACGAAGTCGCCGAAGATACCGTCTGCAAAGACAGTCAAGCGGTATTTGCCTTCCTTGACGTGGTCCAGTTGGAAAGTTCCGTCCTGGCCCATCTCGGCCCAGTATTGATGCGACGAAGCCTCCACCGAGTTGTCTTGGAAGTATTGTCCGTCAACCGTCAGAATTGCGATGGGTCGCGTTGAACCCTTGGGAAGCTTAACTTGTCCTTGTACGCTGCCGCGCTTGCTAGAGGGAGCATACCCGATGACATGCTTGGCAATGGAGTCGTAGAAGTCAGCGTTCCATCCTGGGTCGGCAAGGGTCTCAGCCTCCGATCGCAAATCTTCCAGAGATGACTCAGAGCCCTTTCCACCGTTGAAGAGATAATATTGGGGACCAAAGGTGCGGTCGAAGCCATTGGTGATGTTTGGCGTTCCTTCTCCATGGTGGTTCGACACGAGATAGTTGTAAACGATTCCGTCGACTGTCAGGTCGGAGTGTAAGGGTCCCTAAACTGGTCAGCGGCGCGTTACAAACTTGGATTGATCTGCTAACGTACACCGTAGTATGTGTCCTTGGTGTTCATGACGAGCCATGCTCCATACGTAGTGCCGTTCGAGTTGGTTCCATCGGCATATAAACCGTGGACACTGTTATCTCGCCACACTATTGCAAATTAGCTGATGCAGCATACCAGTATGTTTTAAAGAGGCCCATACAGTTAGAGAAGGTATATTTGGTGAAATACTCCGAGAATTGAGTGTAGTATGCATCATTCGGGGTATTGTTGAAGCGCCACGTTGCATCCTGCACGACAACCTCGTTCGCGATTGCTTCCTTGCTGGGGAGGGGAGCCGTCTGAGCCTCACTGGATGTCAGGTGTGTCCATAGCTCAGTATTTGGGCGGAAGAGAGTTCGAAATTCTTGCAAGTTGCGCAAAAACGGTGTCGTCTCGTTGTAGTACGCCAAGCGGCTAAACGTATGCAGACCGGTCTCGCCGTCTCGGAGGAACCAATATTGCTGAAACTGCTGTCCTGTCGGCGTGTATGTGTCGTTTAAGATGACGCCAGCATATTTTGTCCCAGTCGAATCGGTTCCCTGGACTACCTCCAAACGAGGGTCGGTACTGCCAGCAGTGTAGAAGCCGGAGGGTATACAGTAGCAATCAAGATACGGACCAACACCGGTATTGCCCGATATGGGCCCAAGAAGGTCCTGGCCATCGAGGAAGAGCTCCGAGACGCGACCTTTATCTTTCGCAAAGGTGGATGTCAATCGGTCATTGGCCAGGGTGATTGTACTGTTGTCCTCCGTGACCTTCAGCGCTGCAGATGCAACGGAGGCGCAGGCAGAGGCCACGCCAAGGGAAGTGCGGAGACGCATATTGTGATGGTCAACGTTCTGTAGCTGTCAGCCGAACAAATGGCGCCATGCAACAGTTCTCGTCTTGAGGAAGGGACATTCCGGCATTTATAGCTAGCGTAAAACTTCACCAGCCCCATTACCGGCGGTTATTATCCCGAGAGGAGCTAGTTTATATGAAGAAGGCATGGTGCCACTCCGACCAGGGGCACGAAGCTTGACCAAACTTACGGCCATGTGGACCTCGCCAGACCGACGTAACTTGCGGAGCCCCGGAAACCACCCCGTAAGTAGTCTGGGGCACAAATGCGGGGGCTCAATAGCGCACTAGTTTCCACTCATCGGATTGATGGAAAAACCCCTCGGACCACATTCACCCGAGGGCATGAAGCTTGACTAGACAATTTCAGACAACGGTGTGGCCCACGGAGCTTTAATCCCCGCAATCACTGTCTTGCGTAAACCAAATCACTGCAATATAATTTAATTCGGTCGGACATCTCTCGCGAAATTGATAGAGGACCGAACTAAGCGCGGCGAACGCTTTCGCATAATTAACAAAAGAATGTGGACATCACAACTCCAAGTCTGATCGTAAGCTGGCCCTCTTGACTTCGACCTTAGGAGGAAAATCGCCGACCCTAAATATGGGAACAGCTAGCTTTCCTCGCAAGCATGGACGACCTACACAATGAGCCATACCAGGAAAGTCTTTATGATCACCCCTAGGCATTGAGGCGTACACGCTTTGGCCATAGCTCCCGTGATCCAGCTTTATGGAAGAAAGTGATGCCAAATATATTAGCCTCAACTATCACGTCTCGATATAGCGAAGGAATGCATATGCTAAGCGTATACTTTCGCTAATGATGGCCAAAAGTGTATCATGAGGTATATATCGGTTGGAATTGTGACAGGAAGACAGGCTGAGCATTGAGAAACTGCATGTCGAGAGGTTGTCGTGGGATATATCTAAGAGCAGATCCACCCTTTAATCGCTGTGTTTCAGTGAACGATGGGATTGTTGAAATGGCTTCCGAAGTCTTATCGTAAGATGATCTATGCCGTTAGCAATCTCCAGCGTGTCTGTGGGTCTATAGCGGAATGAACTAATGGATGCTGAGTACAAGGAAGACCAGCTTTGGGTCGCTTCAAGCAGGGATTAACGTCTGCACCCTTTGATTAGGTACCCGATCGATTGAAAGGGATATCCTATCTCTTCAAAAAGCCTCACGAGTCGTGAACAGTTCTTTCATTTTATCGGGAGCGGCACTTCAATCACCACAACCCGATGCACATTTGATCCACAGAGTCGTAATTAGTGCAACTCTTCACATGCCACATCACCATTCTGTATGATCTCGATCAAAAGGAACATTAAGACCAACACTTGGGCGCTAGTGGGACCAATGATCCTTGCGTAAGCATGCCAAGCCTGCAGCTCGCTGCAAGCAGTTAATAGTTCTTGACAACGAAACAAGGGCCCCAATACTGCGCTGTGCTGGTACATAGATCTGCCTTTCCCGCGAGGAGCAGATTCTTGGAATCGTTGGTATTTGTGAACCAGTAGTTGCGAAACCCTATCTTGTTTATTCCTTGGCAGTAGTTGCCATTCCACTGCGACCCAATATCATAACGCGGAAGTATCTACTGTCTGCATTTTTCTCCGTGCTTCGAAATCAGACTGTCCACCTTGGAAGATGTCACACATTACTTCAAACCCTGATGAAATGGTGGGGAAAGCGGAAAAAAGTAGTTGGGAAGCGTCTCTCCCTCTCGAGGGCGTATATCCCGCGGTTCCTACCCAGCAGGCTGAAGACATGTCCAGCCACCCCGATAATCCACGTAATTGGCCAATTTGGAAAAAGAATGTTCAAATCCTAATGGTCGCTTTTCATTCGATGGTGGCGACCTTCATGGCTGCAGGGATTATCCCAGCATTTGATTCTATGGCTGAAGAGTATGGCGTGACAGTGCCCGAGGCGAGCTATCTAACATCGATACAAGTCCGTGTTCCTATTACCACCACATGCATATACAAGTTTGAGCCGGAAACGCTGATATATGCCACGACAGATCCTGGTGTTGGGGCTCACACCGTTCCTTTGGAAACCGATTACCTGCATTTACGGTCGATACCACGTGTCGCTGGTCTCCGTTCTGGGTAGTCTGGCCTGCAATATTGGTGGAGCCAGGTGCACAACGTACGGAGCACAGATGGCGACACGGGTTCTCACTGCGATACTCATCTCACCCCCGATTGGCATTGGAAGTGGTGTCATCACTGAGCTCTGTGAGCCTGAAGAAAGAGCACAGAAGCTGGGTTGGTGGACATTGATGACCACTCTTGGGACTCCGGCGGGGCCGTTTATCATGGGTTTCGTCGCAAAGCATATTGGTTTCGAGTGGATTTATTGGATATATGTGATGATAAACTTCGCGCAGTTCCTCGCTTACCTACTGCTGGGCGAGGAGACGATGTATGTCGCCGGGGATGCTGGCGATGGGAAGGGTGGTCCCACGAGCAAGTTTATCCCCCGCCGAATCGATCCACGCCCTCTAAAACCTCGCGAGTTCATAGAGTCGATCTTCCTGTACCGGTATCCGCGAATTTTGATTCCTACGATTGCTCAATGTGTTGTCTTTTGCTATGCCAATACGGCCATCATCGTTGAGATGCCCATCGCCTTTGGCCAAAAGTTTCATTTCGACGCTCAGCAGATCGGACTGCAGTATATTGCAGTTATTATCGGAAGTCTTATCGGGGAACAAGTGAGCGGGCCTATGTCAGACTGGTTTATGAAAGCTCTCAGTCAAAGACGAGGCTACTTCCGACCGGCTGATCGCTTATGGCTTTCGTATATTGGGTTCGCAACCGTCATTGCGGGACTCTTGACATGGGGATTCCAACTGGACAATGCCACATCCTGGAATGTCACTCCCTGTGTAGGTGCGGCTATTGCGAGTTTTGGCAATCAGATCCTGACCACGATTCTCATTTCGTTCGCGGTGGATTGCTACAAGGATCAATCGACCGACATTGGTGTGTTTGTCAACTTCGTCCGCCACGTTTATGGTTTTGTAAGACATATTCAGACCCTGCGATATCATATCACCCACGAAGCTAATATCGAATCCTAGATCGGTCCGTTCTATTTCCCTCCCATGTTCAAAACGCTGAACCTGGGTGGGGCTGCGGGCGTCATGTGCGCAATCATTGGCGTGTGTGCTTTGGGCCCTATCGTAGCGATGCATATTGTTGCCAGTCGTAGAAGTCAATGACGGATGGATTCAACGAACTGTATGGAAACACGATGTATGAACTAGCGTTGATTCACCTTAGCAAGGCCCAGACGGAAGGCAGAACGTCACAGATGTATAAGGATGCGTGCCTCGAAGGCAAGCCTGTTTCCATCGTAGGGAAGATGAGTAATGTGAAACGCTTCCTGATACAGTTCACTGGCTATCTTCACATAGCATAGAGAATCCAGACCAACGCTTTAGTGTAAGTTACTGGGCACACTGTTCAACCATGACATGTCCTGGAAATCCGGCCAATCAAAGCCTTCCATGAAGATAGCATTCATGCCCTCTCCAAGAGACATGTCATCGATTGCATTAGACGCCGCACTTTGTTGCTGATGACTGGCGGATGGTTCATGAGATGGGGGCCGTTCTGACACAACTCTCTCGTAGAGGATTTCTAGAGCCGCTACACATCGGCGTGCGGATGTGCTGTAACTTTGGTACTTCCTAAGAATTTCCAAAGCACAGTTCCAAGACCTTGTAATTGCCGCTTCGGTCACTTCGTCCAGGACTGCGGGACAAAGGTAGCCTGCTATTAAAACTGTGGCAGCTGTGTAAACATCTATTCTTCATTAGTCTCTGCCGAGAGTCGAACATCGGCCGGTTCTTTAACTCACAGAGGATGTTGTACCACCAAGCTGGAAGAGGGCCGGATGAGCCGTCCGCTGGGATGTTCTCGTAAATGAGTTCGATTACTTCTTGAGCTACCTTGACGCATATAGCTGAGCACTGCCAGGCGATTCGTTGGGGAAGTGAATCGCCGAGTGAAACGAGAGAATCAGGGACCGTGATATCGCGAGCTGCACAGTACCTGGATAATATCGGACGAAACAGGAGCATACGGACATGCAGAAATCTATGAAATGAGAAAGTGAGCCACTAGTTCTCACTGCACCATATGACTTAAGGTAACAAAAGTTGACATGGGGCAACCGTACCTCGCTCTAAGAACCACACTCTGGTGGTGAAACACAACATCGGTAGAGCTAGCTGGTGAATACCCCCGTAGATGTGACGGAAGACTTTGGCTCCACTTGGATAGAGCTCGATCAAGTTCAAAGATCGTTCGCTCACCCTGATTATTTTCTTTGTTGAAATATAAATCATACATGTCCTCTGGATTCTCTTCGGGGACAGGTTTGTATAAGCTCAGTAAGATATCGTTCATGATTTCGTACAACTCAAGTGACTTGGCATAGAATGCCATCACAGATGGCTGATCGGCTGGCTGTGTGGCTTCGACGCCTGAAGCTGTCGGAATGTATTCCTCATCCACTGTGGCGGGCAAGGGTACTGATTCACAGGATGCTTTCGATATCATTGCGGGTCGTCCGAATGTCATGGAGATGACTCTACTCAATGTTAGACATTACAAATTCAATAAGTGAGGCACGCCATACCTATCCATCAGCACACATCCGTGCCATATTTTACGTGCTAGCTGCTGCTCCTGTGGACTCGGGAGTCGGGCAATAGTTTGCGGAAGATGCAAGCCTAAGCTTTGGGCATTTCGTATAGCCAGACCCGTAACGATCCAACACTGGTGCGCTGAGTCAGTGCTTTGTAGGTACTGCGCCATCAAAAGCAGACATTGAATGAGGGCAGCAGACCCTGTGTCCCAAAGGTTGAACTGGAGAAGATCCTTTGCGCGTGAAAAGAATGCGTCTGCGGATGCCTCGCGCTCCTCAGGGGGTATAAAGTCAGCTAGCTGGCAGGCTAGAGCAAAGATGACGTTAAATGTACACATGAGCATAGATTCGTCACTTTCGAGAGGTTCACCCGTCCAGACCTTCTCATATTCGGCCCGCAACCGGATACCATCAACAAGCGGGTAGAGGGGAAATACGAAAGACCAATAAACTCCCATCAGGCTATCTGCCGTCTTTCTCGGTGGGAGGACATAGTTCTGAACGCTAGTAGGTTTTTCCGATCTCGTGCTCATGAGACCTGGGGCATGGGATGCTCCGAGAATGGTGTCTGATGTTCGCCGGTGGGGTGAGGTGACTCTTCTGTCGACGGCCATCTTGATCTGATGCATAAAGCTAGCAGCACTAGAGCTGCCAAAGAAGCCTTGCGTCGGGCGTTCTTCTTCGACCGCACCCATCATTGCATTCACACCGTGCGCTCGTTGACGTGTCTGAACCTGTCCGGGTACATAACCAGCAGTTCTTCCGGAAGAGCTTCGACAAGCACTAGCCGACGGGGAATCGTCGCCTCCACTGGCATCCGCGGGGATACAAGTTGCTATCCGATGGCGATCCTCCGAAACTGACGATGATGGGGTGAACTGAGTTGCTACAGGAGCGCCAAATGATGGCACCGGGCTATATGACAGGGTGGGCGCCTACTGATATAGTCAGATCACCACGAATGGATACTTACCCGCTTGGGAACATATATTTTTAGGGATTCATATGGATATTTGCTTACTTGAACTTGGTCTGAGCTCTCCGGTTCCACACTTTCCACACTCGTTGGTGCCTTTGCCGGAGTACGATGCGGACCCTGTAGAAACTTGAGCCGACTCTCCAAGGTATTAATATAGCTTCACCTCAGAAACTTGTTAGCCTTCAATTAAGCATAACTCAGAAAACCCAGAAATGATGGATGAAGTCGCCTACGAGTGTGGACTTGGCTTACTTTCGCATAGCAAGCTTTTGCTTTCCAGTGTAAACACATTGCACTCCCGGATCTGCTTTTTTCGTGCATGGTCCACACTCTACGAGGAGAGCAAGGTCAGAAATCCGGTATCAATTCCGGTGCGCTCCAAGGCATTCATCGTAAGATAAACATACCGGGTTGTGCGCCGTCACACCGGATCTTCCGAACACGGCATTCATCGCAAGCCACGGCTATTTTGCGCCGCTTGCTCGGACGACCGGCGTCTTTTGCAGCACTCGGAGCTTTTCTAGAGGTCGAATTATCCATGGGGCCGGGTTGTTGAATAAGCCGAAACGACACACTCATGGATGGAAGTGTAAGTGCGGGATGGAAACGCATCCGAAGGGGGAACACGCTTGGCGAGCGGAAAGCTCGGGTGCGGTTCCGGGAGCAGCCTGAGGCAACCGTTCGAATATATGACCATGAGTATCTGCTCGAAATTCATATAGGAGATGCTCCAATGATAAAGCAGTGCACAGTAGGATGAACGGATGTCTTTACATCAAAGCATCTGCAATGGAACTACACGAGGGGATAACCAATTCATAATAATGACAGTGATATTGAATTTCAATTATTAACAAATGGGCACTCTAGGATGCATAGGCATGCCACAAAGATAAACAGCTAGAGTGTACAGAATAGGCGAAACAAGCCATATATCTCAAATCATTTGTGCACAAATCGCGAAAACGCTGACGATCTTGGTCCAGCGGCGAGGACCAGAAGAGCGACATTATGTCCAATGCTGCGCGGGATTTCGTAGCCAAATGGCGAGGCGATTACAGACCATTGCTGAGAAGGCAAGGAGCCTGGAGGTTGAGGTTGAGGAGGCCGCTCTGCTCCATGTTAGTATCCTAATCAAGAGAAGATACACTGCAATGCTTACCTGGTAGTTGTCGCCCTTGGCGTTCTGCTGGCAGCAACCGATGCTGGTCTGGCATTGCTTGTTGAGGGCAGAAACAAGACCTGTATCACTGGTTAGTCATTGCTAATATGTAAATGTAGATGTCGAAAACTTACCACTGCAAGCGCCAGGCTCGCCACCAACAAGGTTGTTAAGAACGCCACCCAGGCCCTCACCGAGGAGGCCACCGAGAAGTCCCTCGTTCACAGTTGTGGTCTTGGAGGTGTCGATCTGGTCGCAGCAGACGGGGTGGTTGCCCTTAGCACTGCAAGCGTCTGTGAAGGCCTTCTGCTGGGTCTGGTTGATAACCGGGGCGTTACCGTTGCCGGCAGCAGCAGCAGCACCGGGCACAGGAGCGGAACCAGGAGCGGCCATGGCGGCGGTGGCGAAGAGAGCAGCGACAGCGAAGAACTTCATTTTGATGGTTGGGTTGGGCTGGTTAGATGCTTTGAAGCAAATTATTGTAAAGGAGTGAAGCTCAAGGAGTGATGCTTTGCTTGAATAGCTGATTGTGTTTGTGATGAAGAAAGATTTGGGAGGGATCCGATGTCCCTTTTATAACTTTTTCGAGCGAGGCCCAGACATATGCTTTCTTCTGCTTTTAGCATTTAAGATCATGAATATCCCATAGTTGGTGTGGTTAGCTCCATCTCATTTCCATCGCTCGTAAACCCTTGCATAATCATCAGGGGTCTGGCTGGACTATCGACGATCCCCGCATTGATTGGTGCTTAGGATCGAGCCAGGGGCTGGATGGAGCTCCATAGCCTCCACTCAAGTAATATTAGCTCTGCATATGCAGGACGCCAATATCCAGATGGTCCCTTCTTACACCGCAGGAACTCAGTGGGGGCCTATAAACCTAGCTGGCTGTCGCTAAGGAGTGAAATGTGATATATCAGTTCTGGACTTTGACCGCTGTTGACTTTCCCCAGACACGAACATGCCAAGAGATGAAAACCTTCATCTGACAAAAGGTACGCAAGAATCATCTAGGGATACCCTCTTGCACCAATAAAATGACTGATTGTACTGGAGTTTTTGAAGCTTTGTTACGGTAGGGTAATACATTTACGACCCCAGTCTGGGGGCGAACCATACCTTTAATCTTGAACATGGTTCTTAGTCACGTTCTAGCTAATTTCGCAAAGTATTATTGTGGTTTCGTTATGGGGTCAATAGGGTTTGTTGGCATTTCGTTACGCAAATCTATGTACCCGTTTTCCCATCATATTGATATGGAATTTCCCAGGAGCTATATGCTGAATCATGATCCGACTAGATCTGAGACACTGCCTTGCTTGAATTCCGGGGCCGATCTTCGATCCGGCAGATTCATAGCAATCAGGCTAACCTTGTTGTCTCGCCAGCTCATTATGCTGTGTTGCTGTCTCAGTGTCACACTGATCGGTAGTTCCTACACCCGATTGAGCAGCTCGGCTCGAGCAAGACGCCTCTTTCAAGGGCTAAGGCATAGTATATCCGCATACCTGTGTGTTTGAGATTACCAGCGCGAGTCAATTTCCTGTGTAAGTGGAAAGGCGCCTCATTCCTTATAGATCTCTGTATTATTGGCTATCTTATCTAGAGCTAGCTTTTCTCGCTACCTAGAGTTATGGGCCCGATTAGTAGCCGGAAGAACCAACTTTCCAGATCACTTAGGGCCGGTTATCAGCTGCCGTCTAGAGTGGACTTATCTAAATCATTTCTCTTCGTTTCAGAGAAGAATAGATAATAGGAAAGCCAGGTGGTATTTGGAACTGCGAACAGAGAGAATTGATGTTGACAAGGTCCAAATAGTGGATATCAAACACTCTCAGCTCAACTTTACCATGATATGACTCCGTTTCTTTGAGTAAACCTGGTAAAACTGGACTTATACTTCATTCTCACTTTGTTAAAAGCATATATACCTGCTCATGGAATAGTCTAGTACATACGACCATAGGGTGTGGAGAACAGGGCTTCCCGTCCGCTCAGCCGTACTTAAGCCACACGCCGGGAGGTTAGTAGTTGGGTGGGTGACCACCAGCGAATCCCTCCTGTTGTATGTAATGTTATTTTTTGTACATCTCTCGAAGAGAGAGGTGTGTGACTTTCTAGCTTATACTGTAAGTTGTAGACAGTTGGTACAAAGACCGATTGATGCCCGGAATTTGGTTGAACCCGTACTCGAGATGCGCATCCTGTTGCTTAGGATGTAGAAAATCTATAGCCTAACTACAGCATCCGTAATTAGTTTAGATACAATGATTTGTCAGGAGATATATACGTTCAATCCTTCTGTAAAACCTAGTTCACTTCATCTGATATACTATCGTCTTTGGCACATCTGGATAAGCTTATCTTTGTTCGTTCGGATATCAAAGTCGCCAAATTATTATAATTACTTCTTCAAGTCACGGGTCTATCTTTCCTAATCATCCTAATCAGTAATCACTGTAAAAGGTTTACTAAGTATGTCTAGATAGGATGACAGGGTTGGTGAACACCTCTACTCAGTCTCCATATATATATATATATATATGAGAACCAACTAAGCATATACTAAGCCCATGTTAGGCTCCCACCCAATCGAACAATCAGGATGCCCTCTGATACGAACACCTTATGGCGAACATACCCAGGTCCCGTTCTTTCTAATATAGCACCGTTTAGTAGACCTGATCACCTTGCTTCATCTTCTTCAATTCCTCTGCGGACTCTGGCTCGCCATCAGACTAGAATACGATCGCCAATCACCTTCCTCCTAGGGCATTATGACAACAGCTTAAAGTCCAAACTGCACCTTATCTAGCATTATCTCTACACGTTGTAGAAAGGAGCGTATATGCTCCGTATATCTGATCAGTAGAGCTCACCCCATTTCGGTCACAGTGAAGGCATGCCAGACCTGTCATCGGATGTTCATCCGATTAGCTGGAAGAGTTGCAGTGCCCACACCAGGTTTCTGAGGTCAATGCAGACTTTGACACCGCTTGTGATTCTAGAGCTGTATACTAACAAAATTGGAGATCGCTATTTGGAATGATAATGGTCGCCTGAGCTGCCTTGGACATAGAGGGAAAGAGCTCAAAGGGTAATAGAATAATCGCTAACCTGGTGCCCAAAGTGACATGTGATATGTCTTACAATAGTTGATGGAGCCCCTATACAATGCATAGCTATGGAGACATATTGAGGAAGGAAAGATGTAGTAACATGTTTGCATACTATTCTAGCTCACTACGTAGAAACAAGCAGTATGAGGGTGCGTATGACTAGACCCCGGCAACAAAGACCTCACTTGTACTCTTCTACGAACATCATACTACGTACGTTCCAATCCAAGATCACCTGATGGGTGTTGAGGGTGAAAAACAGTGCTATTGTTCAAAAATAAATCTCATCAGGTGACCAAGCTACAGCCCTAAATCATCCAAAGATATATCAGAAACTTCAATCCCCAAACAGCAACCCACAGACCCAGCCCCCCAAAAGCCGAAGTGCCATAAATCAGGATAGTCACTACAATGTGGGCCTAGAATCCCCACACAAAGATCCCGCCAAAATTTTGAGATACAGTCGGTAGTCTGGGCTCCGACCAATTTCCTGCAAGTTAAGTTACTCAAAAAGCCACTGCCCTTGAACTAGAATGAGGTTGCCGATCACTGGGGTGTCTTGGGTGAGGGAAATACTTTTTAGGACTGTTGATGTGCTGTATCATATTCAGGGGGCTGAATTGATTGAACGTTCGTTCGTGCAGCGATATTATAGGTTTGGGTATTACGGGATAAAATTAACCTCGCGCGTTGGGTTAACACGGAGTCGATTATGGATTACCGGATCTGGAGTTGTGGAGAAAAAGGTTGGGGAAGGTGAGGGAGCTAGACGAACACCCCTTGCATATCGGCTATTGAGCGGCGGTTCCTGCATTGGAAGTCAAGGCCAAAGAGATAGTGATGTACGTTTGGTTATTTTTATTTATTTACGGGATTTGATTTTTTTTTGTTTCCGTTTTGATAAATCTCTCCAAAGAATAACTGAAAATCATCTGCACTACAATTCTATCGTATATTGATATCTAGACTGCAATATCTCAGCTACAACGCCAGTAAAAGAACAAAATGAACCATGATATATGTATGGCGTACGCCACATTGACCCGAGATGCGCTCGAAACAGCAATACGTCACCAGCTGAAAGACTCCTCGATGTACCGGACCCCTTGATAACCTTGCCGCATGGTTCGGTACACCGCAGTTCTAACTTCATCAGCCATAGCAGGGGGACCGCACATCAACACAGCAGCCGAGCAATCACTGAGCTGCGCTTCATGAGCGTGGCCTAGAACAAGGGCCTGCAGATCAGGTCGCCCATGACCAACCTCGATAGCCTTCCCCGAGAGTTCTTCGCGTAGCGTTGAGTATGCGTCCGAATCCCTCGCTGCAGTGGCTGAGGTCACGTAAAATGAAGCCCGGAAATCATCTCGAGCGAGGGCTGAACTCAGTTCTCGAGTGGCGACTTCTCGGACGAACGCCTCCTGTCGACTCGTCCAGACTAGATAGATATTTTGGATGCGGGTCGGACTTTCCGCTTCATCTGTGCTGCTACATCTGGCGAGATGGTCTTGGATGTACGGTACCGCTGCGGCAATTCCTGTCCCGCCTGCGATCAATAGGATTGATTCGTATTCCCACAGGGGGAACTGTTCGCCATAGGGGCCTTCTAAAAGTATCGTTGTATCCAAAGTCCGACCGTGCGATTGTACGCATTGTTGACGGAGATGGCGCGTCCAGCCGTCGAAGGGTCTGATCCAGAAGACAAGTCGCAACCTCTGCGGCTCATCGAGCGATGGTACATCTTCTTGGGGAGTCCGTGAGCCAGACGAGCTGTCGGAGAGTAGAGGTACCTGCGTCACATCTACGGTGTTATCGTCCTTCGCAAGTGAGGGCGTTTTTATCTGGGATGTAGGAAGTCCGGTCTCGTAGGACCATGACCCCAAAGTAAATGGATGGTTTTCCCAGCCCGTAAACCGGAATGGCTGGTAAAGATAATAGTATTGCCCGGGCGTAGGCTGGAGTCGACTAGACCCGGGGATAACCTCTAGTCGAATGACATCAGAGGCCTCGTCATAGGTTGCTGAGCTTTGTGTGTATTGGATGCTTTTTCCAACATTGGTGCGTACATGGAGGTTATAGTAGACTAGTCGGATCACGCGTAGCAGTCTGTCCGCTGCCCAAAAGCCGACAGCAGGCCATAACCATATCCAATACTCATGGTCTTCAAAAATGATCGTATGACTGTCACACGCATTTGTCAGAAAGAGCTATGGGAGCTACGGGCAAGTAGAATTACGTACTAGAAGCAACCGACCAACGCTGCGATCGAGAAAAGGATGTGTAGCACGAGGAATGTTTCGTATGTCCTTCGACGGAACCATTCGATGGCGAAGGGTGACACCAGGATCATTGCGACCGTGCCCTATGCTACATTAGTTCAGTGATGTGACTTTTTACAACGATGCACCTACTATCGTTCCCCAGAGGAGGTACGGCTTCTGAAGCTTCTTCCACGCATTACCGTCTATACATCATGTCAATGAATGAAGTGAGGCACTGATGATTGTACTTACTCTGAATAAACAAAACCAAATAGAGCAACGTGTGAACGACCGCCTGGATGGTCGCGATCCAGGCAACATGGCGGTGAAACAGGTTGAACGTGGCGAAGCTCCAGCCCGTCGCCCAGATGAAGACATTATTACGCCCTGCAAAAAGCCATATGAGAGGAATATTGGCGAATGAAAGGATGCCGGTGCGGTCCGCCACGTAGCGTATAAGTTGGGCGGAGATTTGGGGCCAGCTACATAAAATGTTAGTACGACATCGCACAGAATATTCTGGTCAACGCACTATATATTGTCGGAAAAGATCCGGTAGCTCACAGAGGATAGGACAGAGCTGAGTACCCAAAAAAGAACAACAATGATTGCTTCTACACGAGTGGGAAATGTCCACCAGAGTAGATATCGACCTCCCGATGGCAATGGACTGGAGGTAATGATATAGGTCTGTATCCAGTGGTATACAGTGGCAAAGGGCGTATATAGGATACGTGAGAGTGCAGATCGGCTGACATCTACGCGAATGCGCTTCGATAGTAGTAGATATTGAATTAACCGGTGGAAGATTCCAATCGAGAGAATGAGTGCCCAGAAGAGATATCCGGCAAGGCTGTGGGCGTTAGTTAGGTACGAGTGGATATTCAGAAAAGCGGATTATGTCTTACCCATAGGCGGAATGGGTCCAGACCTCAAATTCCCAAGTATCCTGTCAAGCTGCGGTATTAGTGCGAGAGCGTGACGCTGCTGCCGAGATACCTACGATTGTTCGGAATGTACGATGATAGAACGAAGGCGAGAGGAGAACAGGGTAATCAACTGGCTCCGACGGAGAAATTTCACCATAGTCGACCGTTCTCATTTGATTAATAGCATCCTCAGTCAGATTGGCGGCCAGAGCGTCTCGTGGTATTAGATTAACATGGCCGAACTGTTGACAGGAGTATTGGAGCTGAGCGAAACCTGCCGCTCGCTCAGATGGATCGCAGAATACATCGGCAGCAGCATAGATGGAGGTAACTGTCCACGGATTTTGACAGCGCGACCCATAGAATCCTCGAGGGACTTCGGGGGGTGTGGCAAATGGAATATACCCACACGCTGTGTACACTGCCGTCACACAGCGCTCGTTGACAGGAGAAACCTTGCTGTAGGTAAACGACGCATATAGCACCAACAATAGCCAGGCTTGGAGCAGCATGACTATATCAGAGGTAGGAAATGCCCGAGGGAAGGAGAAGCAAAGGAAGAGACGTTAAAAGTAGCGGGGCATATGACTGATCCTCCTAGCGTGATCTGACCAGCCAAGCCATACGAAGGGATTTTTGGACCCACACGAGAAAATGCACTGTTAGCTTGAATGGGAAATGGGAGGAGGGGAGAACATGGGGAGACTTGGATGTATCTAGATACACTTGAGAATCAAAAGGAGTCCATCAAGAGCCTCGCTCCAACGAACTCTAGACTGATTGAGATGAGTATCGGCATTATCTGATGGCACTTCTCTCTCATCATCGGATCGATTGACCCTGACCGCTTTATCTAATCTGATCCTCCATCTGATAGCAGCGCTGTGTGCCGATTGGCCGAGGTGCGAGGTGAAGTGGAGCAAGCACAGACACCTGACACATCAGGCAATAGCGGAATTGATCGTTGCCGCAGGCATTAATCACTCATACAATGTTAAACTTGTCTTGTTGCGAGATACCTGGAGTTAAAAAACAATAAAGCTCAGATATATTAATTGATCTCTTGATTGACAAAAAGAATACTAAAACCATAGTAATGAAGAAACGACTACTTGTCGCAGAAGAAGAGAAAAACCTCTTGTTGAGAGCAGAGAGCATGTCACCAGAAGCCTAAGATAATAAAATGGCGGACGAACCCATAGCCTACAGTGAGATTGACTTGTTTCCTGTTGATATAATTGTAGAACCGAAATTCAAAGGTTAGCGACAGAAGCACTACTGGAGAGTGTCCTCATATTCCCTAGTTATGCTTCACATGGGAGAAGGTTGAGTGGAGTGTTGTCGATTGTACAGTTTCTGAACATGGCCGATGATGGCACCATTATCCTCCCCAGTTTCCAGGCTAATCATCCTGATAACGCTCTGTAGGGTGGGTAATCTAACCATGGGTTAGAGACGCTGTTAGAGATTGTTAAATGTGAATGATCCATGGACAAGGTGAAGCTGGTCCACTCATATTGCAACACGAATTCCATGTGCTTTTTGTCAGTAACGGTCCGAAAGACCGATTATGACGAGCCAGAAACCCCTGGAGATGTCTTTATTGGAGTTGACGTGCTGATGCGAATTCTGTACGCTTCGGTTGAAATCGAGTACCGCTTTGAGGTATGCCATGGTCTTTACCAAGACACAAAGTTGAAAAAAATAAAAAAATAAAAAGTTAATAAATAGTAGAAATAAAATTAAAATTAAAATTAAGAATAAATAATGGAATAAATTAAAAAAGAACAAGAGAGAGCGAGACGGACAAAGACGTTGGCCTTCGGGGATCTTCCCGGATGACGTTATTTTGACGGAAGTCTCCAAGCGCATACTCATATATAACATCCATTGCTTCTGTCGATACGTATGTTCATGAAAGCTGTCCCAAGAACATTAAAATCTAAGATTCAATAGTCTAAGTCAGTTCATATTACAATATGGTGAAAGGCGACGTTAAAGACAAGCACGGCGATACTATCCATGAGGGTGATTATGTCTTTACCCGCATTCGAGGTGGCTCACACCAAGGGGAGGTATACTCATACCCTCCTGTCTCATAGGTCTTGAGATATGAGACGTAGACTAATGCATACGCTAATATAGGTCGAAAGAATTGTCATGGACGAGCAGGAAGCCGAAGAGGAGGGTGTCAAGAACCCCCCGAAGGTGAGATGGTCCCGACTTTGTAGAGACTTTGTAGAGGATATTGCTGATATCACCATTCACACTATTCAGGTCGTATTTCATGATCAGCGTGGCAAGAAAGTCGCGCATAATCCAGAGACCCTAGAAAAGATGGAACATGAATAGGAATATTGTGGACAAGAATGTATTCTCTTCTAGCTTCCCATTACCACTTTGAATCAATGTGTAACTTGTATGATTGTCTTGTTTTATTATAATAGAAAGACTGAATTCCCTGCAACCAATGATAGTGCGAGACAACGTGGAAGTTGAGGGTTGATTGCTATGACATCACCCTTACGATAGGGAACTCTTCTACTTCCACTTCTACTTTCATATCAATATTTATCCACCTCTTCAAAGCACATCAAGACCTTGAATCGCCTTGGTACTCAACGTATGCAATAATAAAAAAGTGGCCTATATAGCATCATGCCGGGCATTCTCAATTACCTACAGCAGCTGGTCAATATCGCTGTCGCATTCATCCGGCAGCTACAAGAGCGCCATGTAGGGTGGCTAACGTTCAATCGCAAGACGGGCGAATTCACACGCGAGCAGCAACCACTTTTGAAGAAGCTCAAGATCCTTCTACTATTTAATCCGATCACGGAGTGGATAGATCGTACACATCTTCTCCGGCTATGGACTCACGAAAGGAGTCTCAAAGCGGGTAGGTTGCGCAGCACCTCGGTCAAGATTGTCACAAGTCATTAATTGAAAATAGGCATAATGGAAGGGCAACTGCAGTCACATTCCGAAATCAAAAGCTTCATCGAGTTCTATAAGATCGACATGTCCCAGTTCGAACCATCGGACCCGGAGGCTTACACGACATTTGAGGACTTCTTCATCCGGAAACACGCACCCGGAGCGCGACCGATATACGACGCTGACGACCCCACCAAAGCGGTCATAGTGTCTGACTCGCGGGTTGTAGTGTATCCGACGGTGGAAGCAACGCGCCGGTTATGGATCAAGGGTAACGAGTTCACCATCGCCAATCTGATCCGAGACGCGGATCGCGCAAAACGATGGGAGGATGGAGCGGTCGCTAGCTTTCGTCTAAGTCCCCAGGACTACCATCGGTATCACTCTCCCGTTGAGGGAACGGTGAAGTGGTTCAAGGCAATCTCCGGGGATTATTATCAAGTCGATCCGGTGGCTTTGCAGAGCTCGGTTAATATCTTGACGGAGAATGCACGGTGCTGTGTCTGTATTGAAAGTAAGGAATTTGGAGACGTTCTGTTTGTGGCCATTGGCGCGACGGACGTCGGCACCGTTGAGTACGTCTTCTGGAATTCTGCGATGTGTCGTCTGCTAACCGCTGATATAGAATCCATGAGCACATTAGGGAAGGACACCACGTGAAGAAGGGTGACGAACTTGGATTCTTCCAGTTCGGAGGATCGAGTATCATCGTGGCATTTGAAAAAGGCCGGATTCAGCTAGACGAGGATTTGGAGAAGCTCAGCCACCAGAGAATCATGGTCGACGTTGAGGTTGGGATGAGCATGGGTCGCTCCACAAAGTCTAGCCTGTAGTGAAACAGATTTAGGGAAGTATCGGCTGACGGGTGTTCGTGTTTTATTTCTGCCTTCCGACGTTTAAGAACACATACCAATTTGTTCTTTTTAGTCATACTATGTGTATTCAATCGTATAACAGTATATTTACTCGAAATTGGATCGTAGTAGTTCTCATCTCTTGTCTGCTACCACGTGGGATGCCATTTCGGGTTTAGAGCTTCATTCTTTGGAATATCAGTACTCCTCTCTATAATCTCTACAGATACAATCAGATTGAAGCGATAAGCGAGGAATCTCTAATCGCATTGTCACCGCTATGCACCTCAACAGTGAAGGTAACCGTCGATGTCCGATCCAAGAGCTGTACCATGACATACAGTTCCAATGTTGAGGTTGCATCCTTACGTTCCTTTACTAACTTTTTTCCATCTCCCTTATGGGGTTACCTAAGCAGTGCCCTGATAAGCACTATGGGCTAACTTATAAGTGGCTGTCCAATAAGATACTGGGACTACTTATACGATATCAACGCCTGGGTTTCCAGGAGATCCCAACGAATCATAAAGAAGCCTTATGGCGGCGAAGAAAAGATCAAATGTTTGAATGTTGCTCTACTGTGACCCTGGGAGTTTGTCGGGTCCATCAATACCCATTAAAAGAATGAACACAGCTTCAGGGAACCAAATTGGGTTCCGTCAAACTCCAGGTAAGGGAATATCTGAAGTTTGCTAGGAAGCTGGGTGGGGGGCATGATTCTGTGGCATGCAGGTGATAATATATATGGCACACGATAGCTTGCCACGCGAAAGACCCGTCATTCAACCGGATTATATAAGGAGACGTACGCATTACAACAACCACTTGAATGAGAGCTACAGAGACAATCATATTTCCAATTTTCCTCATTAAGCCTTGTGCGTCTACCTTACCGGTCGCGTGCTCGCTGCGAGTGCGATCCAGATAAGCGACAAGCAAGAAACCGATGACCCATTGCTCCCATGCAACCGAGACTACGAGGTACTACCCAAAGCTGCGGTGCCGTTGACACTAGTGAGGATAGAGAGTTTAGAGTGGTTGCTCCGCCCGCGATATTCAGGCACAATGGCAACACTACAGCTCTGGACTGAATTGATTTATTATCATAATTTAGTTTGAAAAATGACGTGTTATATGAGTACTTATCTCGTCATATCAATGAAACTTTCGGTGGGTTGTCCGAGTGGTTAAGGCTGGCCTTAAGATCCAGTGGCATTTGCTCAACCGCACCACCATTTTTTCGCTTTTTTTATTCTTCAGCATATGCGGCGGCGTATGTACAGAGTATATCCAAGTAGTCCTACTCCCCTATTTTCTGGCAGCTGATGCCGTGCCTTGATGGTGGATCTTCCTGTAATCGGCCCCTAGGGGCTGAACACTTGATGATCAGTTTGATGATGAATGATGCTGCTGTAATTCTAAACGGAAGAAGTAAGCGCTTGACCGCCAAGCGCTCCGCTTTCATAAAGCCGGCAGACCAAATGATGGTGACATTTCCATCCAGCGATCGCCTCCAGTTGTCCGACTCCAATAACAATCCCTCGTTGCTATGACAGACACGTGGCGTCGATGCATTCATCTTAGCCTCCATCAGAGTGATACTTGGGATTGCAACATGGCTATACTCGCTAAGGATCATGTTGACTATTTTTAATCTGCAAACTGTCCGCCGTGCGCCATGCGGAGATCATCGGACTCGGTCTGCGGTCGGTTCAGGCCTCCTATATTCCCGATGGGACCAATGAACGCTCAATCTCAAGTCTTTTCCAGGGGAGCTATTTGGCGTATGCATGCTTCTTTGTCCTGGCCTTAACGTTATTGGTTGTTGTGTCGAGAGTTGGAGAGGAATACGAGGCAAGATCGGCATCGCACACCCGCACTAGGGTTACTTCCTAGCGTCGCATGCCTGTCTTATCTTTGCCAATAATAAATCTGGGGTTGGATGTGACGGTATCGCGACGACTAATCGTTCGTTCCAATCACGGGCGGCCTCATTCGCCGTCGAGACCAATCGTTATCAACACACTGACTCAAGCACGGATGTTTTAGCGGACAGGTCTGATTGCTGTCGGGCAGCCTTATATTTATTTTTTCATTCTTATTAAATGGGCGTGACCGCCGCCCTTCACTCCGTTTGCTCAACAATTCGCGACATTGAAGCTCAGACTAGCCTATATCAATATGGGCAACGATCCGGTCTATGTATCTGAGGGATTCACCCCCGGGATGAATGGGCAACGGTCCTTGGTACACCGGGTGTATACTTACCCGTGGTTTCAAATCGTGTTAATTAGTTTCATCTGTTTTTGCTGTCCCGGCGTAAGTGGTGATGCTCATAGTCAGCGAATTATTTGAAGATGCTGATGCAGTATTCTTGACACAGATGTACAATGCCCTCACTGGGATTGGAGGCTCCGGCCAAGTCGACGGGACCGTAGCGGCAAATGCGAACGTTGCTTTACTCTCCGCCATGGCTGGCACGGCACTCTTCGTCGTTGGACCTATCTTCGACCGCATCGGACCTCGGGCCTGTCTGCTGATTGGAGGCTGGACATATCCATTGTATTCCGGAAGTCTTCTATGCTTCAACCGTAGGTGCTGCACCATCTATATTCTGCTACCCAAGTTGATGTTAGTTTCAAGGTACGGCGAACGGTGCCTTTGTTATCGCAGCTGGAGCCATCCTCGGTATCGGTGCATCATTCCTCTGGGTGGCCCAAGGTGCGATCATGACGACGTACGTCCCAGAATCGCAGAAAGGCCGCGCCATTGCAGCCTTCTGGATTATCTTCAATCTGGGCGGCGGCATTGGTTCCTTGGCCAGTTTCGGTATGAATTACCACTCAACGAGTGGAACCGTTTCGGACGGCACGTACATCGCTTTGCTCATTATCATGGCCATCGGATGGCTCATGGGGGCTCTGATTTGCCCGCCGAAATCAGTGCGAGTGTCAACTCTGCAAACCACCCCCGAGACCGAAAAGAATTGGCTCCACGTCGCGAAGCTCACCGTGAAAACGGTTTGTGACTGGAGAGTGATCTCCATACTCCCGCTATTCTTTTGCGCTAATGTATTCTACTCGTATCAGCAAAACACCGTCAACGGAATGACATTCAACATCCGGTCCCGCTCCTTGAACGGTGCCTTGTACTGGATCGCACAGATGTTCGGCGGACTCATCATGGGCTTCCTGCTGGATGTCCCTGGTCTGAATCGTCAATGGCGGGCTCGACTTAACTGGCTATTCCTATTCGTCACGGGGATGGCGATCTGGGGTGGAGGATACGCGTTTCAACTCTGGTACGATCGTCGCGTGGCGGAGGGCAAGAAGCAAGATGTCGACTTCACTGATAGCAGCATCTCCGTTGGGCCCATGTTCCTCTACATCTTCTATGGCATGTACGATGCCTTCTGGCAGTCGTTCTGCTACTGGTTGATGGGCGCTCAGTCGAACTCTCCCGCGGTGGCCGCCATCCTTGTGGGGGCGTACAAAACCTTCCAGAGCGTGGGTGGTGCGATGGCGTGGCGACTGGATGCGATGGGCAAGTCGCCAATGCTGCAATTTGCAGTCGACTGGGGCCTGTGTATGGGTTCGCTTGTCATTGCCATTCCGGCGGTGTTGGCCGTCACTCTCACCAATACGGATCAAGAAACGCTCGACGAGGTGGATATTAAACATAGGCAGGACGATACGACTGCGGACGGTCCTAAACCGTGAGTTGGAATGTAGTGCTGTCTTGATCTTTCTTTTTGTCGGCACGAACCAGTGTGGAGTCTTGGACGATCTAGGCAGCGCAATCTAGATTAGAATGACGTACATACGGGCTGTTCTATGGGTATATTTTCGGGGGGGTGGGTGGTGGATTTGACGATTTTCATTAATGTTATGAGATCAGACTAGTAATCATGATATCCTATAGGTCAATCTAATATTCATTGCATACATCACTGTTCGTTTCAACATGAAAATACCTGAGGGAAAATGGTACTACATGGAGAGCACTACCAAATGAGGCGACGTGAGCTGATACCTGGGTACTCAGGCACCAAGTACCCGTTCATCAAGCAGTCGGGTATATCGCAACCAGCTACACACCCACAAGCAATAACCTTAAAAGTGCTATATCGCTGTTACAAGCCAACATGATTGGAGCAAGAGCAATCACGGCATTTGCGATTTGATAGCCGACGAACGCTGCTCCCAATGGGGGAGATTATCCACATCAGGTAATGCCGAAAATGGCAAAAGCGGCCCGAAACGAGAAGAGTATATCCAATCACAAAGATGACACAGGTTACACCCCAAATAGGTTAAATTCGTCCGCAACTGAAGTGGATCATCTCGGTTCCCCGTGGGGTATGCAGAAAAATGCGGAGAAGCATTGAATCTCATCATTTCTGGCTTGGACGTACCGGGTCACTCTCTTCGGGATTCCAGACTGGTGAAAAGATATATATACCATCAACATGCCGTCGTGATGTGATCCTGTCGGGCAATCCAGACCCAATTAGATATACCAGCCATGGAAAAGACAATTGAAAAGCCTACTTTAGCTCATGATGAGTACGCGGACGATGTTGGTCCGGCGGACATGACTGTTGAGGTCAAGTACGACAACGGACAACTGCGAGATCTTCTACACTCTCCTTATGTTTTTGGAGCAGCGCTACTCGCCTCGTTTGGCGGGTTCTCTTTTGGTTATGGTATGGAGAATATTCCCTGGCCTTGTTTGGATCTACATCACTAACGGAATGATTTCTCAGATCAGGGTGTCATTTCCCTTATCTTGGTTATGCCGCAGTTCCGCGAACAGTTCCCCGAGACCTCTCCCGAAAACCCAAAATACGGATTCCATACCGGCTTTATGACGGGGATGCTCGAGCTGGGCGCTTTCATCGGGTGTCTATTTTTCCCAGCCGTTGCGGATCGCATCTCCCGGAAATGGGGGTTGACCGTGGCGACCGTATTCTTTGTTATTGGCGCTATAATTCAGACGGCATCGATGAACTATGGGACATTGGTGGCTGGAAGATTCATTGGGGGTGTCGGCGTGGACACACTGGCCATGGGGGCACCTTTATATATCTCGGAGATCGCTCCTCCGGCGTGGAGAGGATCATTGCTCGTGCTGGAATCTATTAGCATCGTTATTGGGGCAATTGTGGCATATTGGATCACTTATGGCACGAGGTATGCTATCAATGTATTTCCACTTTTCCATAATAAGGTTTCTGATGTGTGAGATTAGGGCCATACCCGGCGAGTGGTCATTCCGGCTTCCATTCCTTCTACAGATGTTTCCTGCATTGATAGTGGGTTGTGCGATTCATTTCTTCCCATTCTCGCCTCGATGGCTCGCAATGCGCGGGAGGGAGGAAGATAGTCTCTTCGCTCTTGCGAAGCTGCGCCGACGCCCTGTGCACGATGAGCAGGTACAATTGGAATGGAAGGGTATCCTCTCCGAAGTGCGATTTCAGCGACAAATGCTCGAAAAAGAATATCCAGACCACCAGTCTCGTCCACTTCTGGTCGGCCTGAAGCAGTGGGTTTCTCTCGTCCGCCCGAAGTATTTTCGACGAACACTTGTGGCATTGGCTATTCCGTTTTTTCAACAGGTATATTGCTTGATTACACGGGTTTGATGTTAGACACTGACAAGCGGATAGTTCTCGGGAATCAACGCATTCGTCTACTACGCCCCGACATTCTTTGAAGCTCTCGGTCAAAGCAGCGAAACATCTCTCATCCTCTCCGGAATGGTCAATATCTGCCAGCTGGTCGGGGGTATACCAATCCTCATGTATCTGGACCGCGTCGGTCGTCGGACCATGGCCATAATCGGAGGAGTTATCATGGCCATACCACATCTAATCATGGCCGGACTGATGAACCGATACAGCAATGACTGGCCTTCCCACAAAGCAATTGGGTGGTTCTGCGTAGCCCTCATTTGTACGTACCGTTTGTCCTTTACCCATTAAATCTTCCTATCAAACTAACAAAATACCAGATGCCTACGCACTCGCATACGCGGTATCCTACGGCCCCCTCGCCTGGGTCCTACCAGCAGAGGTATTCCCGAATTCCAAACGTGCAAAGGGTGTCGGCGCCGCGACTGCGATGAACTGGCTCGCCAACTTTATCATCGGGGTTGTTGTTCCGGAGATGCTCATTAAGCTTGGTTGGGGTACTTTTCTTTTCTTTGGGTTGTTCTGTGTGGCGGCGGCTATTTTCTCGTTTCTCTTTGTTCCGGAGACGTCTGGGAAGTCTCTTGAGCAGATTGCGGTTGTGTTTGGGGATAATTTGGATGGGGATGAGAGGGGGTTGCAGGAGAAGATTGCGAGGGAGACGTTTGAGAATGCGACGGCTAGGGTGTTGCATGTGGAGAAGGCTGGGTCGGCGTAGAGGGGGTGTTCTTGTAGTTGTATAGCGAAATATAGTGAAGGATGTATTGTTCAGTCTTCTTTGTGCTGCATTGAAGGAAAGTAAGGCACCGGTAGAATGCCTGTCTGCCTAAGGCATGACTATACTTAATCCCAATAAGGCAATTGTATCCACTGACTTAGTTCAAGGGCAACTCCCTCCTCGACAGTGCCAGATAAAACCAGTGTTTGGTATGTCTAAGCACTGTGCCATGCTTATGTACTCATATTATGTCTTGGGGAACACAATTTTATGTGTGAGGTGCGCAGAAAATGACATCATGCATTCTCTAGCTCTCACCTTGGTCAGGTTTAGCGTGTATCTAGAGCCAACGAGGATATTATAGTCCACAGTCCGAGTCCCGAACTTTTTAAGGTTCTTGACCTTAGTTGACTTTTGTGTCCGCACTGTCACTTAGCCTTGAGAGGTCATGTGAGTCCACAACCAACCCTACTGAGAACGCTTGCCCTTCTACGATTTCTTTCAAATTCCATTTCAAAATTCACCATTCCTGACTTTACTCTGTGGTTCTACTATACACCTAGGTTTAGATCTTCAAAGAACCCCACCATAAGGATGTCACAGACTTACTAAAACCACATCCACCCCGCAGAACGAAAGATGACCAAACAACAGTAATCACCCAGTCACACATCTAACCGGGCCACTTTAAAGCAAGCCATTGAGCACCTCTAAAGCGAACTAGGTCTAGTATAGACATTACTAATAGCCCGCTATACCAGTGTAACAGTCACATCTGCCGAGTCATTGCCCGACGGGATGACCACACGTCATACGGGCAGGCTAGCAGCCCATCGCACAGTCGACGGAACGACCCGCCCAAGACCCAATCCATAGGACAAGCACTGTACTATAGCCTAATTGAATACTTGGCAATGAAATTCATCGGGTTAATAATAGCGCGAAAGTCACTTCATATTCCCCGCAAGGTCATACGGTCAAGACTCCTCCGGAGAACTTCATCGGCTACTTTCCTCATCGCACATTTGTAACCTAGAGATCTGAGTAGAAGAACGGAAGACACGGCATGCGAGGGTACGGTCGTCTGCCGAAGCGGGATACTAGTCGAAGCTTCCCCGGAGTCTTGATGTGGGGTTAATGCGGGGAACGTGTACCCCAGAGGAGCCGGGATATTTTGAACACAGTACGGCAATGTGGGGAACCTTGCTATAGAGTCATGTATTTAGTTTTCTTCCTCTTGCACTTCTGCACACTAGGTGAGTAATTCCCCGATGTTTAACCGGTGGCCAATACGGTTAGATGTCAAGTCATGTAGTTGCACTGGTTGTTGTTGGACGCTGGTGTCGGGGAGAGTTTGTGGGGAGATAAATAGATTGAAAGTCCCGGGGTAAATGGGACAGGAAGGACAATAGCAACGGACAAAATGCACGCCATTGCGGGGTTGACTGGCCTTTTGGCCGGTGTTTCGCTGTCCTATGCTGCTCCGACGCATGAGAATATCACTAGCGATGCATATTTCTATGGACAGTCACCTGCTGTTTATCCTTCCCGTGTGTAGAGACCATTGCTTAATGTATAGTATGTGTTATGTATGCTGGCTCGTATATGTAGCTGAGGGTACGGGCTCCGGAGCATGGGCATCTGCTTACGAAAAGGCGAAGGCATTCGTCGCGAATCTCACGCCAGAGGAGAAGGTGAACCTTACCGCTGGTACGGATGCCGATAATGGCTGCTCGGGAAATATCCCGGCCATCCCGAGGTTGAACTTTCCCGGGTTATGTGTGTCTGATGCTGGGAACGGTTTGGTAAGTGGTTGTACCGGATACACAGGGACGGGGACTAAGACTTGGTTTAGAGAAGTACAGACCATGTTAATGCTTGGTCGAGTGGTATCCATACTGGTGCAAGGTAAGCCCTCGAGATGATCATTACAAGGTTTAAATTACACAGCTAATCTGTCCCCACTTCAGCTGGAACAAGGACCTTGCACAGAAAAGAGGCCTCCACATGGGCAGTGAATACCACAAGAAGGGAGTCAACGTTCTTCTGGGTCCCGTGGTAGGCCCACTTGGTCGCATAGCAGAAGGTGGCCGGAACTGGGAAGGCTTTTCGGTGGACCCTTACCACAGTGGTCTGTTGGTGTACGAGACAATCCGTGGTATTCAGGCTGCAGGTGTGGGTACCTCGACTAAGGTAACTAGGCCCATACCCTGACAATCAATTACCCTGAGACTAACGGAGGAGTAGCATTATATCGCCAACGAGCAGGAAACCAACCGAAACCCGGAAAGCACCGACGGTATTGATGTCGCCGCCGTCTCATCCAATATCGATGACAAGACCATGCATGAACTGTATCTGTGGCCGTTCCAGGACGTGGTTCGTGCGGGTAGTGTGTCGATCATGTGCTCCTACCAGCGCATTAACAATTCCTATGGATGTCAGAACAGCAAGACGTTGAATGGGTTGCTGAAGACGGAACTTGGATTCCAGGGTATGCAACATCCGAGAATTTGGTAAAGTCCGTTCTTGACTCACTGTGGCTAGGTTATGTTATGACCGATTGGGGTGCCCAGCATGGTGGTATTGCTTCATCGAACGCTGGCTTGGATATGGTCATGCCATCAAGTACCTTGTGGAATTCGAATCTTACCGATGCTATTGCCAATGGGACCATGGAGGCATCAAGGCTCGATGACATGGCGACTAGGTAAGGCTGTCTACCTGCACCGTATGGGCTTCATGACTAACAAGGTCTAGGATTATCGCATCGTGGTACCAGATGAACCAGGATGCTGGATTCCCGTCACCAGGAGTAGGGATGCCAGCGGATGTATACGCGCCACACCAAGCCATCATCGGAAAGTCCTCCGATTCAAGAAAAGTACTTCTTCAGAGTGCCATTGAAGGACACGTTCTGGTAAAAAACAAGAACAACACCCTTCCCTTGAAGTCACCAGAGATGATCTCCGTATTTGGATACGATGCAAAGGGGCCTGACAGTCTAGGCTTCGCATTGGAGTGGCTTAGCTATAGCCCGGCCATCCAACCAAATCACACGTTGATTGTGGGCGGGGGTTCTGGTGGAAACTCTCCTGCGTATATTAGTGCACCTTTGGATGCTCTCCAGCAGCAAGTGATCGAAGACGGTAGCTCCATTCTATGGAACATTTCCGCCCAAGACCCAGAGGTTGACCCGAACACGGATGCCTGTCTCGTGTTCATTAACAGCTATGCAACGGAAGGGTACGACCGTGCTGGACTAGTTGACGAGGGAAGCGATGAACTAGTGACCAACGTCGCTAGCAAGTGCAGCAACACCATAGTAACCATCCACAACGCTGGTATCCGGCTAGTCAATAACTGGATCGACCACGAGAACGTCACCGCGGTTATATTCGCTCATCTCCCAGGTCAAGACTCCGGCCGTGCACTGGTGGAGTTGCTCTACGGCCGCTCCAACCCATCTGGCAAGCTCCCGTACACAGTTGCCAAGAGTGCAGACGACTACGGTGCCCTGTTGCATCCCAAGCTGCCGGAGGGACAGTATGGACTCTTCCCGCAGGACGACTTCAGCGAGGGAGTATACATCGACTACCGCGCCTTCGACAAGCAAGGCATCGAGCCGCAATTCGAATTCGGATTCGGACTGTCATACACCACATTCGACTATTCTGGACTGAACATCGGTCAGGTCAGCGATAACTCCACTAGTCGTTATCCTCCATCCGCCGCCATCCAAGAAGGTGGAAACCCTCACCTGTGGGATGTAATCCTCCGGGTGTCTGTTGATATCACGAACAGCGGACCCGTGGCAGGTGACGAGGTTGCGCAGCTTTACGTGGGTATCCCCAATGGACCGGTCCGACAGCTTCGCGGGTTCGAGAAAGTCAATATCCCAGTTGGACAGACGGTGACGGTGGAGTTTGCTTTGGGAAGACGGGACTTGAGTACCTGGGATGTGGTGGCGCAGGAATGGTTGCTTCAATCTGGGACATATCAAGTGTATGTGGGAAGATCTAGTCGGGATCTGCCTCTGCAGGGGGAGTTCACTATCTGAGATATTATAAAGAGATGTGATGTCTGAGTGAGAGACTAATGCCGAAGAGAAGCTATCTAGATTTGTGAAGGGGAAATGAGACTTCATTATGTATCTTGATGTCCAGTACGAAATGATATGCCCATAATGATCATCGATGATACACTGCCTGCCCTCTCTTTCCATAACTGACTAGTACTACACACCACCAGTACATCCCTTTCTCATCTAGCACACACATAACTGCACAAGCGGATTCGGAAGCAGACACAGGGCCAGATAACACCCATATCTCCATACCGAAACCCCAACACAACAAAATAGCACAACACAACCATTCACTAACCAACAGCAGGTGCTATCACACCATCCACCATCACCTCAGTTACAAATCACCTCCTGTCATAAACATCCCTCACATCCCTCTCCCAACACACTTTCCACCTCACAACCACCAATCCACCATCAACTTCTCTCCTCAAACCCAAACAATCCTCAACTCACATAAACCTCTACAAAGACCTCCAAACTCACCAAGTTCAGCAAAGGCAAAACAAACAAAATGCCCATAACCTGGACCGCCGAAGCCGACGCAAAGGTACCCAACCACCACAATCCCCTACCAATAACATCCCAACTAACAATAACAACCCAAACCTAGCTTCTCCTCGGATTCGTTGACCAGTGCAAAGATGCCAACTTCAAGCTCGATTACAATAAGCTGGCTGCGTATGTGGGTCCAGGTATGAGCTAGCCCTTTATTTACCTTACAATCAACCAAGCAATGAAAGAGGTTAGACTAATACGGTACTATGCATTATGAGAATAGATGTAACTGCCTGCGCAGTCGTCAACCATGTCATTCGTCTCCGGAAATTGATTGCCCAAGAGGGAGGGGGCTCTGCTGCGAGTACTCCTGTTACTTCGCCGGCTAAGTCGAAGTCTACGCCGAAGAGAAAGGGGGCTGGGGTCGCGAAGACGCCGACGAAGATCGCAAAGAGAGATATTAAGCGGGAGAGAGAAATGGGGGATGAGGATGAGGATATGATGCCTGTGCAGGTGGTCATTGAAGTTAAGAAGGAGGCCGAAGAGGAGGTTGAAGAGTAGTTGCGGAGTGGGTTTGCTGGGATTTGTACTTTGCGGACGCGATTTGGCTTTTCTATGGATGTTAAATGTTGTTTCTTCTGGCTTTTTAATGAAGACGTGGTAGATATGGTTTGGGAATTAATGAAAGAAGTTCGTCCGCTATAATTCGACTATCAACTATCAACTATCACGGTACCATCCTTCCCATAGAAACACGCATGATGGTGACTACTAGATTCTGCCATCCACCCTAACAGAAAACGAAATCTCCAGCCACCATAACAACATCCAATCCATAGAAACGCCCCACACATGAATACATGTCCATACCAACCCCCCCCAACGACAACACCCAGAGAACTACCGCGCGGCCATGATGTTCTGGTAACAGTAAAAACAGTTCAAACTGCCACAGTCACAGTACGACACACGAATACGAGGAGGATGGGACCAGAAAGATCTAGTCACGACACGACTACTAACTGTCCTGCTGAGCTCCAGAGCCCTGGCTGGTGGGTTGGAGGCGGGAACCCTTCCGAGGGGAGGCCCTCCGGACGCGGCTGGCACCTGAGACTCCTTAGCCCTATATGTCTGCAGGGGAGGAGGGGAGGACCAACCCGCGTTACCACTATTCATAGCATGATGGCCACTAGCGTTGCTAGGACCTGCCATTCCCTGAACATCATAGATGATGCCGGTATGAGAGTGAGCGTGAGCACTCGCGTTGCTGGTAGTGTTGCCGCTGGCACTACTATTGATGGAAAAGACGTGGGTGTGGGCACTCGCAGTTGCAGCAGCATGGGTATTGGCAGTGGTGCTGGCTGCTGCCTGAGCGCTCATGACTGCGTTGATGTCGCCGCGGCGGAGCACCAGAGTGTTTCCAGTGCGGAGGTGACGACGGAAGCCTGCAAGTTGCTGCTCTAGTGCAAAGACAGTTGGGCGGGGTTGGGTGGCTTTAAGGCGTGTTAGTGTTGGCTGGGTAGTGAGAGGAGGTACTTACGCCAGGCAGCGGAGATTTCAGCCAGGTTCAAATCGAGGTCTACCTGCTGTGTGCGCATGATGACTTGCCACAGCTGACGTGAGGAGATGGTGTCAGCTTCATCAGCAGCAGAGGGACTGGAGACGGAGGGCGGGTTGTCGCCTACAGTGTTAATATTGTTATTGTTCCATGACATCTGAGTTCGAGGTTGGCCATCCTTCCTCGAGTTCGCCTTAGAGCCTAGTTTTGCGGGGGCCATGGTCTCTGACTAAATTTATCGTGAAGTTTGTCGTGAGATGTCGGGGATAATCGTAGGTGTCGAGTGTGCGGTGTGAGATGGTGACAAGTTGAAGGAAAGAATACCCAAATAAAGGTTGAGAGAGGGAAAACAAAGGAATGGCAAACAAACAGAATGAAAGTTTGCCTGTTCTGATATTCGTGGGATTGAGGATCCGGAGTGTTCTACTGGTGAACCAAGGTGAACCCTAGGTTTTCCTAGTTCAGGACCGTAACTGTGAATTGGTTGCCGCGGACACAGGGGAGGTTCCTTGTGGCTGGTTGTTCATCTGTGTGTCTTTGTCTGATAGGATGCTTAGATATTGTCTTTGTCCAGGCCTCACATCATGAGCTTCTTTCAAACATTCACACTCACGAGACCCACTGAATGATATATTGTCTATTCGTTGCATACTATCCGACTGGATGCATGGTGACACAAATGGCGTTGAATGGTATATGTTGGACCGTGCTCCTCTAGAGATACCGGTATTTCCAAGAAGATACTAGACAGGGAATAGCTGCACAGTGCTGACAAAAGGTCTTCGAGGCGTGGCTCATATTGAGCAACACCCAGTGGTGGATAATAGTTATTGATATCATAAGTTTCCCCTTCAGGCAACCATCAATCTACTATACCGCAATTCATCAAGGGCCGACGAACTTGATGGTGACAAATTACCAAATAGCGCATCGAAGAGTTCGACATAACCTTGGACACTAACATAAGAGTATTCAGTATTGATATGGCTGGGCTTATCACTTGTCTCGTGTTCGACCTTGTCATAAGACCCTGGTCTTCCCGATGTAAAGGCCAAGATATGATGCGACAAGGCTACCAAGATATCGGTAAGTGCTCGGTCTTTGTCTTCTACTGTGGCTGGACTGCCACATCACGCGGTTTAAGCACAGTCTTATCGGCTGTAGGACCTGAGTGCATCAACAGCAAACCATTAGCCTTTTCTTCGAATTTCACCAAGACTGGATGGTCAAAACGAGGATGAGACATAACAATGGAAAGCTATGATCGACGGGAAATGTTGAGGCGTTAAAGTACTAGTTGTTTTGATTCCAATTTATGCCCCATGCCTCGTGGCAGTGGTATATCATCGACACACTTTGAGCGTTTCGAAACAATAAGAGTTGTATCCTCTACAAAATATGGTCAACATGCCAAGACGGCACATCGGCTAAGCTGTGGATCCTTCCTGATGGCGATATCTGCACCGTTAAGACCCACTCCTTCGCTTTCTCCTTAACCTCCGATCTATTGCCGAGTTCGCACCAGCTCGTTATGTTCCTGATTTCGACACTGCCTTTCCTAGCTTAGGTAATTTCCAGATTACTCAACATTTTTTCTTCAGTGGCAGTGTTCTTTTGCGATGTTGCCTTCCGTGGAGTCAAGTAGTATCCTAGTAGGGACACCCTTAGGGTCTAGTGCAGTTTCATAGTGGATTTATCTCTACGTTTGACTATCCACTGGACGGTGTACAAAAAAGGCCAGAATGAGATCAGTGACCAAACACATTCCACCAAGGTATGCGGATCTCTCGATGTCAAATAAGCTTATCTTGGCGTGCGAAGAGGGTAGTCTCGCTCGATCCACATAAATTGAGAAGACACCATACTGTCCCTGAAAACCCTCGACTCAGCCGGAAGTTCTGGCCTCGAAATCATGGTCCTATAATCCAAGTCCCTCAGGAGCAATAATTATCTCCACCAGTCTGAGCAATATATTGAAAAGTGAAAAGTTCAAGTATTGTAGATCCTACATTGTCAGATTGCCCATGCGGCAACAGACATGCAGTCACCAGCTAAACCCCCAAAGAAGGGCATTTTAATCCCCTAGAAGGGACATACTTCCGGTTGAACCTCGGCATGTATCTTTTGCAGGATATGTATGGTATGTGGGTCCCGTCTCTGTGGCAAATTCGCCATACTTTATCTGCGATAAACAAGCGCCGGGTTTTCAGGTGGACCTCGACACCTGCGAAAGTCGAGAACACTCGAGGTGTGTAAGCGGGGAATGAAGCAGTATATCGAGAGTCGAGTTTTGGGATATGCAGCAGCCTAGGATAATTATAGCAGTTGGAGATCTTGGCGAGTCGAGTGAATTTGACGTTGGGGGTTATGATGTAATAAGGGTCTTATAGGCATTTATGATCTTCTTTGTGGGTTTGGTTGGATAGAAGAGATTGTTTTCAAGATTCACTGTTATGTACTTGTTGTATAGGGATGGGATGTTGTGTGATATTGTGCTTGGTAGTAATCCTCACTCGGATGAGGCTATTTCCAGATCCTGACTAGACAATCACCCTTCTTTGCTACACACAGTCGAATTTTGTATCACAAGTCAAGCTCTAACTATCCAACGAAATGAAAACAGAACGGACGCAGCTCCGGTGGTATGAATTGCTCCGTCTCGGAGAGTTAGGGTACTCTCCCGCGGATCCAGGGTTATGTGGGCCAGTGGATACCGGAGGTTCCGTTGAAAATTGAAAGGAACATTCCACGAAAATTCTAATCCCAGAACCACGGAGCTGTTTCTGATTATATGATATCCCGGCTTAGCAATCGGTATGTATCTATCGGGAGCAGAGTATTTATATAATGGAGAGCCCTCCGTAGTCAAAGTGAGGTTTCTATACTGTACCTAGTCATATTACTCCAAGATAATCATAATCAACATGAGCATCACCTTTGACGTATACCGTGGCTCCAAGGAGGGCAAGATCGTCGCGGATAAGACGACTCGTCCTCTTCGCCCAACGGATGTCTACATCGAAACGACACATTCCGGTCTCTGTGGCACGGACGAGCACTTCTTGCACTCTGGACAGGTTCTTGGTCATGAGGGTGTTGGCGTTGTGAGACAGGTTGGTGAGGCCGTGACACACGTTCAGGCCGGTGACCGTGTTGGATTCGGATATACACATGAAGTCTGTGGAATTTGCGATCACTGTATCAGCGGTACGTTTGTTCGCCACCCTCTATTCCCTGACGGGTAACTGATATCTTGGCAGGCTGGGATCAATACTGTGTCAACAAAAAAGAATACGGAACTCACAACCACGACATCGGCACCTTCAGCCGCGGTGTCGTCTGGAACGCCGGCAACGTCTTCAAGATCCCAGACGGCTATGACTCGGCCAACGCGGCGCCCCTGATGTGCGCCGGTGCTACCGTCTGGACCTGTCTGACCGAGTACGGCGTCCGGCCCACGGACCGTGTCGGTATCATGGGCATCGGCGGTCTGGGCCACTTGGCCATTAAGCTGGCAGCTGCTATGGGCTGCCACGTCGTTGTGCTGTCCAGCTCCGAGAGGAAGCGCGAAGAGGCCATGCAATTCGGAGCCTCGGAATACCACGTCTTCTCCGCTGGGCAGGACATGAAGGATTTCAAGCCCTTGAAGCATCTTTTGCTCTGTGGTAGTGCGAACGTTGATTATCCATCGTGAGTTCTATGGAATTGTTGTGATGATATATGTCTGGTTGCTAATTACGGCAGTCTCCTTCCTCTCATGGATGTCCATGGAACGATCTATCCCCTTACAGTTGATTTCAAGCCCTCTGCCGTTCCTCTTCTTTTCATGAACGTCAAGGGCATTCGCATCCAGGGTTCCCTGGTTGCGTCCCGCAAGAGTCTGAAGTCCTTGTTACAGTTTGCTGCTGACAAGAAGATCGAGCCTACGATTATGAAGTTCCCTTTGAATGAGGCTGGTATTGAGGATGCCATGCAGACGTTGAGAGATGGAAAGATGAGATACAGGGGTGTTCTTGTTCGCGAGTAAGCTGGGATTCGATGTGTGATATTGTTATACCCTGATAGACACTGTATAATATAGATAGAATATGACGATATTATGGACTTCATTTATGGTCGAAGGTTCCAGTCCGGGATTGGAGGCTGCTTACGCGTCTTACATATAGACTATTTGTCTGGGGTAATTGATTAAATTGGTTTTGGTTGGACTTTTAGTATGTCGGAGTATGGCGACATGCTGTCCCGTGGGGATGCCCCGGTATATCATTTAGAGCAGCGACTCTTCTCAACATTCCGACTTGGGCTATCCAGTGATTGAATAAAGCAAGGGGTTTGCGCTATGTGTAATGTGACATCAGAATTGTTAATCCCCACATCAAGCTGAACGAAAATGGATAAATTAAACGAGATAAAACAAACCCAGGGGGAGAAGGCACAAAGAATCACCAGGCAAACAACGACATGGCTAACAACAGGATATCAAAGATCACTTCCAGAATAGGTGGACCAGCAAAGAAAGAAAACACAAAAGAAAGCAGACAAGAAAAAACTACGGGCTCACGGCCTGAGCATCGTCGAAAATTACCTCAGCGTCGGTCATCGGGGTGTCTTGGCTGTTGACGGACCCATCGGCTCCTGGATCATCCGATGTTTTCGATGCTGCGGCTTCGGCCTCCGTCGTAGAGACAGTCGAAAGCACTTCTCCATGGTTAATCTGATTTCGCTTCTTGATCGCGTTCAGGAGATTACTGATCTGGCTCATTTCCTCGTCATCGCTAAGCTCGCCCTCGTGTTCAATGAGCATGTCGACTTGACGGGGCGAAATGCGAACGTCCTTATTTTCATCCTCGTCTTCGTCATCGGCAATATCTTCAAATTCTTCGTCGAGTGCAGGAATGAGCGGGTAGCGTGGGACGTCTGTCATCTGGACAGATGGGCTGAATGTCATAGTCTTCTTGATGTTATCTAATACCTTCGTGCACACTTGCGTTAAGTATGTATCGGTGTTTTGATTTGGCATGTTCGATGGCTTGACGTCAAGGATATAATCTGGCGCATAGTACTGATGCTATATGTCAATACTAAGTAAATGGGTCGATCAAAGATCACCTACCCCGTAGAAATCATCGTAAGGCAGGTCCGGCCCGACCTCTTCCCCTACCACAACACCCGTTTCGAATGCCCACGTACGCGCGACATTTCGCATCGTGTAGCCACCACCTCCCACCAGCATCGTGGGCAGGTTGAAACTCTTAACATAGTTAACGCAGTTGGCATGGCCTCGCATACTCAGATTAAAGCTCCCGAGACGGTCGCCAGACAGGCTATCTCCGCCACATTGCAGCACAACCGCGTCGGGGCGGTACCAGTCCATTACGCCTTTAATCACTCGTTGAAACACTCTACTGTAGGATACATCGTCCATTCCAGGGCGAAGCGGTACATTCACAGAATGATTCTTGCCCTCTGACACACCGATGTCGCCGATATCGCCCGTCCCCGGGAAGAAGTCCCCGTACTGGTGAAAGGACACGGTCATGACACGATCAGTCGTATAAAACGCTTCCTCGACGCCATCGCCATGGTGCACATCAATATCGATATACAAGACGCGCGGATGAAATCGTAATAGCTCCAGAATACCCAAGACAATATCTACCCCACATGAGTCGGGACCAACGAACCTAATTCAAGCATTACGAGGCACTCACCATTCACATAGCAGAAACCATTCGCCTCGCTTTTCTTTGCATGGTGAAGGCCACCGGCCCAGTTGATCGCTATATCGCACTTTCTATTATTTAGACGGGCGGCAGCTTCCATACTGCCGCCCGCGCTGATGCTGCAGAATTCAGACAGGCCATCCCAGACGGGATTGTCGTCGTTGAAATTGTATTTCACCTGCTCGGTCAGGTGCTTGCTGATTGTGTCGGGAGTGACTTTGAACAAAAAGTCGATATATTCATCTGAGTGGAACCGCGTCATCTCATATTTCGTGGCTGGTTTCGCACGCTAGAAAACGCCCCGGAGAGTAAGTACGGAAAAATGCCTCACCACGAGGACTACAAAGACTCACGTAGATTTCCATCTTCTTGTAGAGTCCGTAGTTGAGGATCAGGCTGTGAGCCATCCTCATGCGGTGGGGCTTCATGGGGTGTCCGGAGACGTAGGCGTAGTTGCCCACGTCGGAATCATAAAAGTAGGCGACTCGCCGCTTGCTTTGAGAGGCATGGTTGAGACTGAATGAATCGAAGGGTGTGGACGTTAACATGTCCGTCGAGGTTAGTGACAAAGATGACGGTGGGCCGGTTCTCTGTGTGATGAGGATGGAAAATCGGATGGTCCGCCGTGATCATTCGGTCATCGAGATGGTATACAAGTCAAAGAGAAGAAGATAAGGAAGCAGACGAGGCATATATAAATAGTGTAGGTCGAAGGGCTCCCCAGTCAAGTGACTGCTGGCTGCTGATTGGTGATGGTGCCTTTATGCTAGAATTGCCTAAAGGAGTTTACCTGGTTGATTTTCTCAGCCAATCGGATCCCCAGGATTCCCGCGGGCCGCAGAACGAAGCTGCGTGTTTCCTATTCCGGCAATTTAATCGCATCGCACAAATTGGGAAATATCATCTGATTGCTCCAACCCTCCCACGAGGACGTGCATTCTTGCTATTTCTACCTAATTAGCTGTCATATCGCCATATCATTCGATGGTGGGCCGATCCAATATTTCCATCCTCATGTCTTCCATATTTTACAGGACATATGACTGCTATCTCAATCTATTTCAAGCAAAGAAGCTACTTTGTATTGAAGAACATCTCAGTAACATATCTATAGCAGCATCTTATATAGTCTGCTTCGTCTAGACATCTATCATGTTCAGGACTCACCAGATCACCTTAACTTCCATAAGGCCTCCCAACACAAAGAACAGAGGAAACCACTTTTCAACGCAATGAAAACGTTTGAACTGCCACAGCACTGTGCACATAAGGCTTGCACAGACTGACTGCCATGCTTACATAGTACCTTGCCAAGATCTCAAAATGATGACGGAAGTGTTCGCAATTTTGATTGGACCCAAGCCACAGTCAACACCTCTTGGAGTCTAAAATTGCAGTGCATGCATGCTAGTTTAGAAAATCGATAGATCGATAACATGGAGTGACGTGTGACTTAAGGTAGAGCTGACAAGCTAATATGAATTGTACTGCGCAATGTGGTAGCTCTTTCTATTCACTTTGTAGATTCGTTCCCATGTGTATATCAGTGTTAAGACTAAAGCCTGGCATTCTACCCATGATCCTCTCCCGGTTTTCAACAATCATGCCTGGTACCTTGGTAGCTACCTGTCCCAGCAATATGTTTGTTTGTCTGGGTGTTGGAGATACATAGGTGAGCAGCCGAAGCGAACGATAAGCCGACCGTCATCATGACACTATACACAACACCCGTCACACCCTCCATTCCAGAATTATATACAGGCGACAGAACTGCCAGAAAACCACTCGAACCTCAAAACAACAATCATTACCATAACCTTCCAACAATAAGTCCAAAAAATGGCATCCGAAAACCAACCTCCAACCGTCATTTCAACGAAGCAAACACCCGAGGAAGAGGTACGTTGAAACTCAAGCTAAAATCCCCCCCATCAACTACAATATTCGCATCGCAAACAACTCACCCCTCTCCTACTACTCATAGCACAACATTGCAGTCGCAAAGGAGTACATGTCAATCGCCTACTCCCCGACCGAAAACAAAGGCGCCGAGTCAGTTCGCCACCTCTGTACCGCCGACAGTTGGTTCTGGAGTCCTTCTACATTCCCGGGCTGTTCTACCCCAATGGACTACGCCGAGTCTCATGCGCGTGTAATGGCCTCTGTAAACGACTTGCACATTGTGCGGTATGATCAGGCGTGGGCTAAGGACGGCCATGTGCTGTTGCGATATACGGCGGAAGGGTCACACTCCGGGGAGCCCTATCAGGGTATTGAACGGTCGGATCCACCGAAAAAGGCAAGATGGAGCGCTGCGGCTATCTTTGAGATTGAGGATGGGAAGGTGAAGAGCTTTACGAAGGATTGGGATCAGAAGGTGATGCAGGTAACTCGCTCAAACTTTTGGAATAGTGGGTATAGTATAGTAACTGACTGGTCGATGCAGATTCAACTCGGCTGGGCACCGGTTGGTGAGAGTAAGGATCCTCGGTGGGATCCGGAGATGCTTGCACAGCCTGAGCTGGCTAGGGATAAGAAATAGGTATGCAAAATTTTGGAATGCATGTCATGTCACGACTTTTGAAGTAATGGGTCAGTTAGAGATATATATTCTCTGACACACGCGCTTGATACGTGATGAGGTAATTTGTAATTAAACTAGTCCATAACTTTGAAAGGTTTTTGAATGGACAGATAGATGTCAGATCCTATAGATATACGAGTATATAGGTTAAAATATCCTCGAATGCCTGTATACTCGTCTGTTGACTATATATGAGTCTTGATTCCACCCATCTCTGCCTTCAATAGCGCTAGTCTTGGCTCGGCTTAGTGTATTGAACTCAGGTAAAGTGGATCGGTTACCTGAAAGAGATAGCTTGAAGACTATTTATTCCTATTAATCCGGAGCACACTAGTATATGCATGACACGGCTACAAACGAAAGATGCCTCGATAGGTCTCGTACTCTGGCTTCATTGTATTATGGGTTGTCTAAGGAGTAATTTCTAAACAAAATGAAAACACCTAACACAGCCCAAAGCTTTCCAAGCCGTAGGTTGCAACTCTAACAGTTTGGATACATCTCGATTTCTTTCCCCGTGACTTGTAGGTCATCAATATCCGCGGTAGGCAACAGGTATCAGAGAATCACAACCTGGACAGCTCGTTCAATCATTGAAGCAGGAATATAGTCCAAGGCAATCCATTCCGAGCGCAGGCCAATCCATTCTGGGACTCCAAAATGCTCTCTGAGTGCATCTGTAGAGATAAAGGTAGCACACTCGTCGTTTGTCCAGACGGGTAGCTGTACTGCTCTGTCCTCGAAGTTGATCTGGAGAAAGGCACGTTCGAGCTTGGAGGTATTGATCTTTGCGACTATTATACCGGAGTGTCTAAGGTCTTAATGGTGTCCAGCAAGGTCATAGACATCATCTATGAGAGTATCGAGATTGTCAGCCTCTCTGGATATATGAAGACACGGCTACGAGAGTCATATCACTCACCCTCGTTATCAAAGACAGAAATAAAAGGCAACGGTTCCAGAGGACGACTATCCCAATCTATATGTTCTAGGATATTTCCTCGATTTAACCAGTATGAGAGTGACGTATCGCAATGGCCTCCAGATTCAAAGCCTTCTCGAGGGCCGAACAAAGTAAAAGAGCTCTCGCGTTGGCAGCGGAAGAACTGACGGGGCAACTGGGGCAATTTGCAAACAGCTGTCTCTGGCTCCGGGTATTACGGAATCGAACCAATGAACCTTGGGAATTGAGCATATTCGTATAGTGGAGGTACATTTAACCCCTCTTCACAGGCGCAATATATCTGTTGTTTGCATGAATGGGGAAGAGATCCTTGTTTTCCAGCTACCAAGGGGGATATGTCTGCTGAAACTCTGCAGAATCCTAAGTTTTACTACATTCACTACATATTGATTGCATTCACCACACAGGGTCACATTCTTTGAAAATGGTCTCCTGGAGAATAATCTGGAGGCAGCCTCTCCAACAATGTCACATAAGACAAACAAGCCACAGTACAACCTACTGTCATCTTTGACCATGCACCTTAGTCTCTTTGAAAAGCCTCAGAAGAAATAGGCTGATTAATGCGTTTCATTAATGGCACAACCTCGCACAGGAGACGCATTATTTTTGAGTTCTTCTTATTCTAGTCCATTTTAGCAAATAGTCGGCAGGCTGAGCAAGGGTTGACTAAAACAATTGCTAGGGTTCCTTGAACAAATTGCAAACTATTGCTTAATCACTGAAGGGTTAATTATTTGCAAAACATCTTGCGCTATAGTTATCGCAGGTCCTCACACGTTACAAGACCCACAGTGGGGTTGGATTTAACCGATGGACTCCACCTGCCATTGATAAGGAATAGTCCATCGACCTGTTCCTGTGACTGCTGGTCGCATGTCTGCGGTAGGAAGGGTTCCATAATCCTCAATTGCGATGACGGGTAATACAAAAGCTATAACCCATGTACCACTGTTAGACGATCCCGAATTCTTCATGCCAGTCGAATGTGTCGAGGTAAAATATAAAAGTTAGTTCCTGGCAGATAAGGACAGCGTCACATTGTCAATGCGGGGTTAGAACTTATCAGTCAACAATCTCCCCCTCTTACTACCTGACTACAAATACACCGTCACGCCCTCATTGTCATTCCTACAGAGATATCTTACTTTCAGACCTCTATAGAGCATAATCCACCATGTCAGCCCCCATCCCTCATGTATCAAACTGGATCAACGGCGCCTACACAACGGCAACCACCCAAGTAATCACAGTCCTCAACCCCGCGACCGAAACACCCATCGCGACAATCGACTCCACACCCCAAGAAACAGTCACCACCATCGTCGCAGACTCAGTCCAAACCTTCCACAAAGGACCATGGTCCAAAACCGAGCCCTCAGACCGCTTCACAGTCCTCTCCACCGCCGCCCGACTTCTTCGCACGCGTCTACCCGAATTCATCGAGCTCGAAACCCGCCAAACCGGCCGTCCCATCCGCGAGATGCAAACCCAATTATTTCGCGTCCCTGAATGGCTCGAATACTTCGCCTCGCTGGCCCGCGTTCACGAAGGCCGAGTAACACCCTTCAAGGGCCCCGTCGTGAACACCCTCACCCGTCTCCCACTCGGTGTCGTCGCGCAGATCACGCCGTACAATCATCCATTGCTAATCGCGACGAAGAAAATCGCCGCAGCCCTGGCAGCCGGAAACGTTGTGATTGTAAAACCGAGCGAGCTTGCACCCTTATCCGTCTTGAAACTGGGTCCCCTCTTTCAAGAGGCAGGGTTACCTGACGGCGTCCTGCAAATTATGTCCGGACATGGGTTCGAGACGGGAAAGTTCCTCTGCGAGTCGCCGCTGTTAGCTAAGATCGATCTTACAGGGGGATTGGGGACATATCGGGCCGTCGCGCCCGTTGCAGCACGGAATATGGTCCCCGTTACGGCGGAGTTGGGTGGTAAGGCGCCTGTTTGTCTGTTTCCGAGTTTGGAGGTTGAGAGGGCGGTTCAGGCAGCGTTGTTCGCGGGGTTTATTGCTAGTGGACAGACGTGTGTGACTGGGAGTCGATTGTTGGTTCATCGAGACATTTATGGGGCGTTTCGAGAGTTATTGGAGAAGAGGGTTAGGGGGTTGAGGGTAGGAGATCCGATGGATGGACGGACGCAGATTGGGACGGTTATCTCGAAGGCGGCGGTGGAGAGATGTGCTGCTTTTGTGGATCGTGCGGTGCAGGAGGGTGGGAATGTGCTTTGTGGTGGGCGTTCGACGACGGGACCAGATGGGAAGGGGTTCTTCTTTGAACCTACGATTATTGAAGTTAGAGCGGATTCGCATATCGCGTGTAATGAGGTGTTTGGACCGGTTATTGCGCTGATTGAGTGTGAATCTGAGGAGGAGATTGTTTCTATTGCGAATAGTACGCCGTTTGCGCTTGGGGCCTCGGTTTGGACAAATGACTTTAATCAGGCGCATCGCGTTGCGGAGAAGATTGATGCGGGCATTGTGTGGATTAATGGTCATCATCTGAATGATCCGTCGTCGCCGTGGGGTGGGTTCAAGGAGAGTGGAATTGGGAAAGAAAATGGCCTGGAGGCGTATGAGAGTTATACCAAGGTCAAAAGCACGCTTATTAACTATGGGGTTGCCCCTGTGTGGTTTGATGATGAGGCTACCAATGCACGATATGGATAGGAGAATCGTCGTGTTAGCTGACTAGACTAGAAGCTTGCATATAAACTGTCCTTCATTCAAAAAGTAGCTCTTATTATACGATTAACATTCTGGTGCATGAATCACAACATAGTAAGAAAGTGCAGTGGCATTATTCATGTCGAAACGATTAGGTTTCTCATGTTCAACGTCATTTATAGGAAAGCAATTAAAGCGCATCAAAAGCCTTGACCGCAGCCTCAGCAGTAACATGAGCACTGGCAGGGTTCGCACCGGTGACAATAGGTCCGTCCGTGATGGTGAAAGCATCCCAAGGTCCAGCGGGAGAGACATCTTGAAAAGATCAGACATGTACTATATTTTAGTGAAGGGGACTTACAGGTTGCTCCAGAGTCAGCTGCAGAAGCCTCAATGGTAGGTCTTTTCCAGCTCTTAATGGTGTCCAGGACACCTTCTTCCTCTTCACCACGGGTGGTGAAGCCAGTTACCTTGCGACCGGAAATGACAGACTTTCCGGTGGAGGGGTCAATAATGCCGGGGAAGATGGCTCCTCCATGGCAACTGTGGGATGTAATTAGTATAGTGTCACCGTCATTTGAGGGGGTAATAGAAGGAACTCCATACACAGCAGATACAATGCCACCGTCAGTATACACCTTAGCAGCAATTGACTGCAGACCCTTGGCATCAGGGTAATCAATCAGCGACGCATGGCCAGCGGAAGCGAAGAAAAGGCCGTACTATTATCGGTTAGTGTCAGACATAGGGTTCTCGTTTTCGAAAGTTTGCACGCACGTTATCCGCTTTGATGTCGCTTGGCTTCAGCAATTTATCAAGCTTGGAACGGAATTCACTCGAGTGATCTTCCCAGACGGCACGATCCTCGTCTGGAAGCCAGTCTTTCTGCTGAGACAACCAATCCGGTTGGTAAGTACCAGTCTCGGAGACGAGGTCGACCTCGAAGCCTGCTTTTTTGAAGACATTGAATGGATGAAGGGCCTCAGTGATGAATAGACCTAAGTATCCTTATGAGTGTCTTTCTAGAACTAGGCCGACTCAGATCCTACCTGTCTCCTTGCCGTCTGGGTAGAGCGGCGCATGAGCGGAAGTGATAGCAATCAAGGCCTTGCGTGGGGGTGCCATTTTGGAGGGTATAGAAGTTATAATGTTATGGGATGTGCGAAATACTTGTAAACACGATTTTATCACAGGGAATGCTGAATATACACTGCCAATTAAGCCGGAAAATGCAAGAGTTTAAGTATGATTGAAGAAAGTAAGTATAAGCTTTCGGCAAATGGTGATGTCATCCCGATTGCTCTGGAGCGCTTATGTAAGTCCGTCGGAGGGCACCCCTGATCTCCACTTAAGCTTATCCAACTCCGTCGGAGATGAACCAACACCCAATGATCTCCTCCCTTGACGCGGACTCGACCTGCGTTCAGAACGATGGACCCGGCCAGAAAGCGCCAGAAAGTTTCATCCGCCTGTGAGAGATGTCGAAAACGAAAACTAGGGGTATGTGGCGTTCCCTCGATCGATTAGTACTCATTTTCCGTAGATCGAGGCTGAATATGGTTATACTACTGGCAGTGTGATCAACAGCGTCCGTGCCAGTTATGTCTCCGAGCCGGCGCAACATGTGTCCCGCGCGGGGAGCTTGTGGCTCGAGCATCTCCGACGAGTCCAATCGCTGCACCAGTAGAGCAAAGGAGAGCTCCTGGTGAACGACAAAATGCTCCCGTTCGTCCGAACGATCGACAAACTGCAGTTCTCCCGGAGCTGAATATTGTCGACCTGAGTACCCGGGTAAGAGACCGCCTCGAAGGACTTGCTATAATCCCGTAACTAGATGACTAACGTTACATTATGACGACTATAGATGTTTCTGCGCGATGAACAACATCAAACACTGGGGTACGATACCTCCGCCTTGCCCGGCGGCAAGAAGACATACAGCCCGCTCCTCTCCAGTCCGATACCATGGAGAGATGGAATTGGTATCCAGCTACCTCCACTGCAAATCCTGGATGAACTCGTTACCCAGTTTTTCGACTCCGTGGATTGGTTTATGATGGTATGTTCCGTTCTTGTGATATTGTTAGCTGTCCTCTTTACCACGTGTCCCACTGGTCTGATGTCATTCGGTCAGGTATTCCACGAAGGGAGCTTTCGACAGCGATACGCGAGTCTCATTACTTCAGCGTATGTTGCTGGACCCGATAATAACTTTCTCTGGCTTCTGATGCTGGTTCTCGCTCTCGGCGCTCACTATTCGTCACTTCGTGAGCCTCTCGATGAGCATCATCGGAACCTATCAGTTCTGTCCGAGACGCTTCTCACCCAGATAGAATACAGATTCTTGCAAATCATTGGATGTCCGAATGTAGAAGCTGTGCAGGTTTGCGTTCTCCTGGGAAGCTTCCACCTATTCAACGGTCGTCCGACGGTTGGTATGGGTGTCTTAGGCAGTGGCATTAAAATTGCACAGGTCATTGGATTGCATCGTGAAGCAATGTGGCATAATCTTTCTGAAGTCGCGCGGGAGTCGAGAAGACGGTCGTGGTGGGCCTTGGAAGTGTTTGACAAGTACGTTACCTGTAGCAGTGCTCATCTGTCGTGCTTTCTTTCTGACTTCATCGTATCATTTCCAGGTATGCAGCTGTGGCCTTTGGGCGGCCATGTAGTATAGACGATTCTGATTGTAAAATTGGTATGGTAACGGACGTGGGGGAAATAAGTCCTCGGCAGGGCCCTCTCCTAACATATCATCAATGGAAATTTAGACTCTATCGCATCATGGGACCCTTCCTAGGGAGACGACTTCAGTCCAATCGGCTCGAAACAGTCAGAGCTATTCATGGTCAGCTAGTCGCATGGGAGAGAGAGTTGCCCGATAGCCTGCGCCTGGAAAAATACGGGGAATCCGGTAGCTCGGGAGATGCACCTTTAATACAGCTGGCAGCGCTTGCTCTTCAGCTTACCTACGATAATCTTCGCATCATCCTTCATCGGAGTGTTGCATTTGGAGACATTGGCCATGAAGTTGGCTTAGCCGGAAGGGTAGTCGAAACCGAAAGCACCGCCTTCTCTCGTCAACAGCTGCTGGAGTCTGCACTACGAACCTCGGAACTGTACCGATATTCTCATCTTCTGCAGGCCTCTCGTAGGACACACGCTGTGATGCATATTGGGATATGCCTGTTTACATCTGGTGTCGTCCTCTGCGCACTCTCCCTCATGGAACCACTGTCCATTACGAGCCAGAAGGCAAAAGCAGGCATCATGCAAATCATCCGGCTACAAAAGGAAAGCGTCTCGAATCAGCATGTTCTATCGCTCCAAAGCGTCAGGATCCTCGAAGATTTGGTCAATGTCGTCATGCAGGCCGAACAACGAACAATTCTTGGTGGCCCGATTCCGGCGTCTATATCACAACCGAAAGGTCGCGCAAAGCGCGTCGCCGATAATGAATATACCGGTATCAGTCAAAGCCAGACTAATATGAACGAAAACTCTGGTGGTGCGAATACGACTACCCAAGCATCCCTTACGCCTCTTCAGGAAGGTAAGGCTCCTGATGTGATGTGTATGAGATTATGGGACAATATTGACAAGGCTACGCAGTGTTTGCCAATCATACACAACAGCCACCGAACCAAATGGCAGTTCCCACTTCCGACACTTCTGCTTCCGCATGGCAAGATGCAGGAGCGCTGGACCATATCATGCCAGCTTTGGACTCCACTGCTGGATTCTCCTGGGATGGGAACATTTCCTCATTAGTTGAGTCCGGCCTTGCTGATGCCAGCCAACTGTGGCTCTGGTCGGATAATCTCGGTTATCAGTCGTTTGCTGAACTTGGTGATATACTACACTGAGATCTTCAGAACCGGAAGGTAACTGAACTGTTTGTGATCATGCCTTTTTTGGGTACAAAAAGTTGATTCACATGAAGATGTGATTGGTGTATAAGGGAACGGATTTACGCACAAGGAACCAACAGCCACCCGTAATGACCACTGCAACTACTCATTGGGAACGAAATGCTAGTGATTTATACCTATGGTGAACATATAGCTCCTCTTAGTCTCATAGACAAGCTATATATAATATGTTTTGTCTATTGTGTACTACCTATGAATTCAAGCATATCCCGGGACGGATTTCGAAGGTGAAGCTGGAGAAAACCACCGCCAGTTCCCGATTGTATGATATGACAATACATAACAGTACAAGACACTTCTACAACGAATACCATATAGCACGTTGATATCCCATCGATTGCATCCTGACCACGCTAGTTAAGCACAAAATACAATGCAGTACGGTCTTACCTCTTAAATGTCTTTCAAGTATCTCCAGGAACACTGACATCGCTCTAGGATTGGACATACTCACTCTTTATAGTATTTATCTATTTCTTGTGTTTTGAAACCATGAAGTGGCCCGCCGGCCTCATGCAGGTCGACCGGAAATCCGCCGACTGACGCACTTCCGACCCACAGTCACGCAAAGATAAGCGGCCGGGGAGAAATCCTTGCTTAAGTACCCTGTAAACCCTTTTTCCTTTTTTCAGGGAAACGTAGAGTGCCACTAGAGACTGTTCGTTTGCTCTATCATACGAGAGGGTTACATGTGGCAGCTAAGTATCATAGGAGCGAGCTGGGCCTGAAGCACGATCGCCTTTACCCATATCACTAGATCTTCCACAACACAAACCAAGATAATGACTACCAAGGGTGCTCTTCTTGCCACAGAGTTAAACCACCAGGAATATGTACAGCGGTCAAGACTCCGCCGCTTGCGACGATGGCGGCGACTCCTTTGGCCCCTTCTCCTTATCGCAGCGCTTGTGATCCTGATTCAACGGGAATCAAGCGTCAATATCGTTCCTTATCCGCGGTACTCAACCGAGTCAGATCTGTTTAATGAAGGTATGAACAAATGTTATGAAGCTCGGAGTCGGAGCCAAAGTCATAATAAAGCCACCTCGGAAAGCAGGGTGAATCACCGGTGGAATCCAGTCTCCGGTCATAAAGGAGACATTGTTATCCAGAATGCCACTCTCTTTGACGGAGAGTTGACTCGCAATGGGACATTTAATATTCATTTTTCGTCTGGGGTGATCCGATCTGTGTCTCCCACTCACTTGGACCATCCTATTCCCGAGGGTACTCATATTATCAACGTACACGGGAGATTCATCACCCCTGGGCTGGTGGACATGCATTCCCACCATTTATTGCTTCCATTCCCCCAGCTTCCAGCTACCGATGATGTCAATGAGCGGCCGCTGCTGGGTCCCATCACTCCCTTCGTGCGCGCCATAGATGGTTTCAAGCCACACGATCCTACCATTAAAATCATTGCCTCTGGCGGCGTTACTTCGTCACTCGTTCTACCTGGTTCCGCAAATATTGTCGGTGGCGAGGCATACATGGTTAAGAACCTACCATTATCTGGAGCAGCCGGGGAGCCCGTGGTGGAGGAGTTACTCTTGGAATACGGTCTTCCCGAAAATAATCGGCAGCGATACCTCAAAATGGCCTGTGGTGAGAACCCGAAGAGAGTGTACGGGAACACCAGGCTTGGTCTTACCTGGCTTTTGCGTAAACAGTTGGAGGAGGCACGAGACTTACATGAACGGCAGTCTGCCTGGTGCCGAGTGGCATTTGATGTCGAGGAGACCAGCTTCGCTAAAACACATCACGTTAAAACTTTCATCAGGAACCATGGAAAGCGGCCGGACTCTTTCGAACTTGAAACTTTAGTTGCGCTTATCAGAGGCGAGCTTAATGTGAATGTACATTGCTATGAGCCAGAGGATTTTGAGCGCATGCTCTCTGTGCTCCATGAGTTTGGGGTTCATCCACAGGCTTTCCATCACGCACTGGAGGCATGGCAGGTTCCAGAGCTTTTGAAGAACCTCGAGGAGTTAGTTTGACAGCCCGGGCATCATAATGTTCAAGCTGACCTATTCCAGAAACATTACTATTGCAACATTTGCAGAAAATGCTCTGTTCAAGGCCGAGGCATATGGTGCAAATCTAAGAGGACCCAAAATCCTGGACGACCACGGGGTCAAGGTTGCCCTAAAATCGGTATGTCCCAAATATGTGGAAATATGAAATGGCGGTCACAGCTAACATAAAATTCTAGGATCACACTGGCGAGGACAACTACGCTAAGTACCTAATGTAAGCATTGGCGAAGTAGAACGAGGGAATCATGACTTTGACTCGAATAATTCCAGGTACCAAGCCGCTGTTTCTCATTCTTTTGGGCTCTCGGAAGACAAGTCTCTGCAGGCAGTTACATCCATTCCTGCTCAGTCGGTGCAGCAGGACCACAGAATTGGATATGTTCGGCCTGGATACGATGCAGATCTGGTTATCTGGGATGATCACCCGCTACAAGTCGGGGCGACACCCCTTGAGGTCTTCATCGATGGTCGCGCTGTCTTGGGCAACAGTGACGCCCTGGAACTGCTTATCCACAACTCCAGCTCTGTAGAATCACCAGATGCACCAGCGCCTCGACCTTCAATTTTGGAACACGAGAAAGAGGAAATTTGCTCGAAAGCCCATAACTCTCGATCGAAGATACTCTTTTCGGGCATCAAGAAGGCCCTAGTCGATACTCCGACTTCCCTCGAAGAAACGAGCGATATTGTTCTACTTCTTGAAGACGGCAAAGCTGTATGCCTTAATAAGAGATCCAACTGTTTCTCTACTAACCAAGACGAACAAAACATTACCGAACTAAGCCTGAACGAGGGTTATATTACGCCAGGTCTCGTTGCTTTCGGAAACAACCTCGGAATTCAAGACATTCCATCGGAGGAGTCTACTGGTGATGGATCGAGTGGCAAAAGTGCAGATCCTTTAGATGAACAAAAGAGCATTCATTTTGCCAAGTATGGTATCCATCTCCATGGCAGGGCATTCACCAGAGCTAGGATCGGAGGTGTTACAAAGGCCATCACTGCGCCCCGCTCTAACGGGGGCATTATCCAGGGAGTTAGTGTCGGTATACGTACAAGTGAAACAGCCATGATTCTGGACAACGGGATTTGGAAGGATGATGTTGCACTCCATCTCACGGTTGGACAATCTGCTAAAGGTGAGTGATCTAGGGCCATATTCCTAGTACCTTTGGCGTACCATGAATGGCTAATTAATACTTCAGGTGATGACACACAAACTGTAGCGTCTGGGGTTGAGCGTGTGCGCCAAATACTACAGGCGGGTCAGGAAAGTGGACAAGGAAGTACCAGCATATATGTGCAGGCTGCCAATGGCTCAATCCCCGTAGTCGTTCGAGCATATAACGAGGTACTTGCTACTTCCCCTCACTAAACTGAAACATAATAAAGCATATCTAACTCTCTTGTTCAGGATGACATTTCTCAGTTGGTTCTGATTAAGCGTGATTTCCCTTCAGTCAAGCTTGTTATCTATGGCGGCCATGGCGCAGTCTCGGTAAGGTTCCATAGTTCCAATTACGCATATAAATAATAACCATGCTTCGTCCCTATAGGTCGCCAAGCACCTCGCTGAAGCAAACATACCCGTAATTCTGACCGGTAATCGCGGTGCGCCTACTAACTGGGAAAAGAAAGATGTTCTCACAGGACCGCCATTAACTGAGAGCCCAGCAAAGATCTTGACCGATGCAGGTGTACTACTGGGCTTAGGCGTAAGCAGTGACTCTAAAGTCCATGGTCTGGCACAGGAGGCACGGTGGGCTGGTAAGTTCGCAGGGCTGAGTGACAGGGAAGCTATTGCCCTCGTATCGACCAATATCGAGGCTATCTTAGGCATTGGATCAAAGAGGACGGCCAATGGTGGTGAGGACTCACAAAGGTACAGGGGCGACTTTGTCGTGTGGGAAGGTGATCCGTTGAGAGGAGAGGGTTCAGTTGTTGTGTCTGTTCAGGACGGTGAGAAAATTGCTGACTGCTGGCCAGACACTAGCAATGTCATTTTGTAAGTTGCTCTGGGCTTCTTCATACATAACGCGTTCTGTCCACTTTTGCCTCACCATTATAGTTGCAAAAGAACTACATATGTTTCCAATCTCTCATTTAGGCGTATCCTGGTGTTGAACATCAACTTCTAGTTTGCTTACAACATAATATTCAAGAATATCAGCAACCAGTCTTTTTGAAATTGCGGACCTAGACGCTACACGGGAATCTGGCCTGCACATATCCATTTTGGGCTCTTTGCAAAACCCAGTTCTCAACACAATGACAATCTGGAAACAGCATCTTGCATCCGGGAGAACACCGGACGGGTTCCATTTATCACGGCCTAATAATGTGTTGATAGCTAACACTGTGGCCAAAGATTAATACACAGCTAATATTATTATGATCTAAAATAATCGTGGCTTACAATCTTACGATGTTGCCGATGGGGAACACCCCGCTGGGGTTGCTTCCAAGAGCCGAAAATAGTAGCATAATGGCAAGGGAGGTGGATGTTCTGACAACCCGTGAATACAGGATGGATAGGACTAGCAAGATCGGGAATTGTTCAGGAACCAAAGGAAGAATATATTGGAATTGGAACAGAACGAATCGCTTGAGGTTTTGAGTCCCTAGAATCTAACCGTATAGGCATCAGGCAGCCATTCGGGCTCTAGGCGCGGGGTAAAAACTGCCTGAGGCAAGCGCCAAGACACAGACGGGAAGTCGTCAGAAAGAGCGGAAGCCGCCGCTGCCGCTACCGCTGCCGCTGCCGCCGTGAACCTTACAAGATTATTGCTCCAGTCCAGTTACTGCAAGCAGAAGGGTGCAAGGTCAATACAAAATGTCAAAATCAAAAAGACTCGATTGATGACTTACAGCCCATACAAGTCGGCCACAGTCATTCCCAATATGGTCAGCCAGATTAATTCCCTGACGCTCTCTATCTTCTCCATCGACTTCGGTGAGGAATGCAGTCAACCAAGGACCGTCCTCCCGGAACTCCAATTCGATTTCATGAGCGGTTTCTGTGAAATTCTCACCCCCGCGAACGAACCAACCTAAATAAAGCAAACTATTAGCCATAGTTGTTACAGTTACTCGAGATGTAGATTACTTACCATCACCGTTGCCAATCTGTTCGTCAAGGACAATCTCCGCGGGAACTGTTTCATCCCCATCACCATTCTTAGCTGCGGCAAGGAGGACAGTATGATCGCCACGGACTTCGATCCGGATGAGGTCGCAAGATTGATGGAAAGACATGGTGGTTTTTGGTTTGTAATGAGGTAGATTGGGAGAGAAAGATCAAATGCAAGCAGGGCTGATTGAGGGAAAGCAATTCCAAGGGAGAAACGCGATTTAAATACCCTGATTGCTCATGTCAGACCAGCCATGGAGGGGTAATACAAACAAACCCTTGACACTTCATCGAGACCCCACTATTCAACTGCCCCACTATCTAGCTCCTTGTTGATATCTGATAGTTGAAAGACAGCTAGGCAGCAGCCTTGGCCTGAGATATATTCAATCGCTGATTTGTCTGGTACCGCTTGTACTCCTACTTAGTGAAACATTGGCGCTGATCTACTGACTTGCTGAGGTATGGTAGACAACTAAATATTGGAAAGGGTATAGTGCAATTAACAATTAATATATGATTATGAATATTTGTTTTTATCGTGCCACTTAACCTATTTAGTGGTGTTGCTGACGAATTAGCTTACAATCTCCTCTCTATATCTTCTTAGCACTACTACTATAGCGTATAGGCACCTTAATGTGGTTATAAGCTCTATATCTTATTCATGGCTTCATATATTACAAAGTATCTTTTATAGAGTAGATCGATACTGAATAAGTTGATGTAAAATGTTAAGGTTTCGGACCGTAACCAGTTCCGGACCCTCGATTTGGTCGCCGTATTTATATTTAGCAACTCACGTGAGATCCAATGAGTCCCTGCGTTAAAGCGCTGCACTCCATCCCCAGACTCACCGCCCGTTTGTCGATACTTTGAACATGGCATATTCAACATCATGGTTTCCTACCTCTCTTCGTTAATGACAGTAGACAATACCTTCACCAGCACCTCGCCCCTTCCTTCATCCATCGCTCCCGAAAGAGTAATTGAAATACTCCACAACCATGTAACGATGATCAAAATGAATCCCCTGGTCATTGATCTCCAACGATGCGAGCCTCATGAGCATGCCCCAGAGGCCGAGCGTGGCCTTGTCTGGTACGAGATCACCGATAAGGCATCTTATCTGCCATTTGATCTACTGTCAGGACAGGTCAAATATAAAGCTTGTTTTAAGGATCTTCCAATGGGTCTACAGACTGTCATCTACGCTCCCTTGGGGCTAAGGACACAGAATAAGTGGACTCTAGAGGACCAGGTATTTAGCCATCTCCAGGGACTGTATAGCCTAGCTAAACTAACGATGAGTAGGATGAATTTCAATTAAGAGAGGATGTTAGTATGGAATGCAACATGTTCATGGCCCCGTTCGTAAAGGGAACAATTAAGGCCTCACACGGTCCTTTGGTAGACCGGCTGATCATTGAAGCCAAGTCACCAGAAAGAGATCTAGAGTCGACTGTGGGGGCCTAGGTAGAAAGTCGGTCAGGTCCGGCGGCTGTCCAATTCAACAACACAAGAAAGCAACTTTGACCAAAACACTCATCTGCAGGATTAGCTCTCTGGGCTGTTTCTGACTCAGGGAAACAACTTACAGTAGTCTTAAAGATTTAATAAATGCCAATAGTTACTGGCCAAGAGAGATGTCGGCTGGTCTGGATGTCTACATAGGCCATGTAGTCATCCAGACGTGGATATATAAGCTCATGTGGTTTCCATAACGATTTCCCCTAGACCTTGGGTTTCACGCCGAAGGGGTCGACGATGTCCAAGGGATAGAGGGCCCAACACGAAACACCTTACAATAAGGATAAAACCCGAGATGGATGAGACAATACAAAGAATATCGGATGCATATAAAGGAACCCTAGCACACAAAGAGTGACGCCAGCATGTTACTTGCCTATATATTCTGCGATAGTCAGCATCTTCCTCTGCATTGCAGTTCTCATCTCATAGAAATACAGTATATGCCGCATCTTCAAGATATGTCCGATAACAGCGCGGTTTCCTTCTATATGCCAGACATGAGACCAGTAAAGGATCCAGGGGCAGATGATAGCCCAGACAAGCCACGGGTTTGTCTATTCTGCAACCATGAAGTACCCAACCTTATAGATCATTTGCTGGCGTGCATGTGGAGAATATGGCCCCTGCAGTTCCATGATGCCTTGTATTTTAAACACCTAAAATTCATGAAACCTTACATTGCCTTGAACGAAGCGTCATACAAATGCCCACGGTGCTCGTTGATCGTACGAGGCCGAGGTCAATTGATATGCCACGTTGCTCATGCATGTAACTTGCCCTACACGCTATTATATGACCATTGTATAGATATTTGGGACCCTGAAACAAACAGGCTCTGGGAGCCTTCCGGTCCATTCCCCTTTCTTCGTCTTCCTCTGGGTGAGTGGCCCTGTTACACTCGGTATCTTGAACATGGAAAGCCGATACATGAAAGTTATTACTAACATTTGAAGGATATATCCAACCAGAGATACGCGGAATGGTCTACAAAAATGTGCTTTGTTATACAACAATCGAAATTGTGGACCCCTTCGCTACTGGCGAAGTTAACCCGTCACAGGCACTTTCCTCCAAAACGGCACACACACCAGCTTACTGGCGCTCTTGAGAGTGAACCATCAAATTTATCACGAGGGGCGTCGTCACTTTTACGGTCACAATACATTTATATTTGAAAGTAAATATGATATCCCTCTGTTCGTGATATCTATAGGGCGAAAGAATGCAGTCCTGCTGCGGGATGTACAAGTTAGACAAGATGATTATGAGGTTTCTAGAATCGCATCTAAAAACTATATGGATATCATCAAATCGAGCATAATCCCAACGAGGATTGATACGGGTGGATGTTCGCAGGCCTCGCAACTCGATATACAGAACGATGAAATACTGTATATGGACTTTGCACGGCGAATAGGATGCTCTGGCATTTGGTTGCAACGACAGGCGAGCGTGGGTAATATGTCTTTAGACGATAAGTTAATACGACAGGTATTTGAAGTCGTTTACAAGAGAGGAGTTGAGAACCTGCGAGGTGGAGTAGTCTTTGAGACCTTTGAGCGGCTGTTCGGGAGGCGTTCTTCCCAGATCTAGAATGTCCTAAGGGAAGTAAAAGAGGGTGAACGACATATCCTCTCTTTCCACATGCTCATATCCATAATATTCAGACTTCCTTTCAGTTGCGAATGTAACATTGTGATATATGATAAACGTAGGCATCTGTGTAAGGGTTTCATAGTGGATGATTTGCCTAATCAGCCAGCGGAATTATAAATCCAACGAGATATGACGATATGAAACATGGCTTTACCTGTTTAGAGTCAATATTTGGACGACGTTTATGGTTACGACTCTTCTTCTCTCAAATCTATGAAGCAACAGCAGGATAATATACACCGACGTGTTGGGGTTTCAATTTGATCGGTGCGTCGGCGATTCGCCAAACCCCGTGCCGGCTTGGTGTAACCGGGCAAGAGCCGATATAAAAGAGACGACAGCCTACGCCTTCTCTACAAAGTTGTACGCAATCCATTCAATGTGTTGAAGAACCAGCCGTTGCCGCTGCTGCATTGAACAGCATCTTCCGGTTCTCTGTCTTTTGAGGCATCATGTCCACCCCCAGAGCCACAGATCGGTCTATATCAACAGTCGCGACAAGAAAAGACTCATCGTCGGCAGAGACATGTGCTGGTAATGAGAGAAACGAGAAAGGTGGGACGTGGACCGCCCCTGATGAGGCACCCGACGGGGGTCTTATAGCGTGGTTCATGGTCCTGGGTGCGTGGTGTGTGTTGTTTTGCAGCTTCGGATGGATCAACAGTACGTCTCCAGACCCCAAACATAAACGATAGAATTACATCACTGACTCTTGCAAATCTGCATGTTAGGTATCGGAGAATTCCAGGCATACTATGAACAGAACCTCCTCCGTCAGTATTCCAGCGGCAAGATCTCGTGGATTCCGTCGCTGCAGATATTCTTCATGTTTGCCATGGTGCCAGCCCTCTCTACACCGAAGCCCATCCGCAGCTAGATGCTGAGCTCTGAACTAGGGCCCGATTGCAGGTCAAATCTACGACAGACTTGGTCCTCAATATCTTCTTTTGAGCGGATCGCTTCTTCATGTCTTCGGTTTGATGATGACGTCTATATCGAAAAGGTACTACCAGATACTCCTATCGCAAGGTGTATGTAGCGCCATTGGTGTAGCTGCCATTTTCCAAGCAGGTATAAATATATACCACATGCTCCCCGTCGGTCTTTCATTTTGTCTAATATCATACAGCGGTCAGTTGCATCCCCAGCTGGTTCAGCAAGAAGCGCGGTGCGGTATACGGTATAGTATCCTCTGGCTCAAGTATTGGGGGAGTCATCTTCCCTATCATGATCAGCAAGCTAATTAGGATCCTTGGATTCCCATGGACCATGAGAATTTGCGCGCTCATGATTCTCTTTCTTCTGATAGTAGCCAACCTGACCGTCCGGTCGCGTCTCCCACCGAACCCTCGGAAATTATCCAAGGAGTCCTTGATGCGACCTTTCCATGAATCAAAAACGATGCTACTAATAGCCGGCTTTTTCACCCTCACCTTTGGGATATTCGTGCCTATGAATTATTTCGTCACTGCAGCAATGGCAGATGGCATGGGCCGTAATTTGGCCGAGTACTTGGTTGCAATTCTTAATGCAGGGAGGTAAGGCTCAGGCTAATCTCAAAAGTACACCCCTCAAGCGTCACTAACCACACAATCATATAGTCTGTTCGGTCGTCTCGGTGCCGGAGTCTTCGCCGACAAAATGGGTTCCTACAATATCTTCGTGGTTGTCACCTACATCGCCGGCATCCTAGTTCTAGCGCTATGGATACCCGCCTCGAATAACGCCGGAACCATCGTGTTCGCCGTTCTCTTTGGGTTCGCCACGGGTGCGTACGTTGCGCTTGCCCCTGGTCTAGTCGTAAAACTCTCCCCATTCGCGGAGGTCGGATATAGAACTGGACTTCTTTTTCTGTTCGCCTCTATCAGTGGCCTGACGACCAATCCGATCGCAGGCGCTATATTGCAACACTCGGGTGGATCTTATACCGGGATGAAGATCTTCTCGGGTGTTTTGTTGATTGTAGGGTCGACTTTGGTTTTGGGTGTTCGTCTTCGTCAGACGGGCTTGAAGCCGAATGCTATTTTCTAGAGAGGGTTTGAAGTCGCATTCTTTAACAGCTGTTCTTGTTTACCATTTATCTTTTAATCTTTTGTAGGGCGCATCCTTTTCTATATATACTTCTCTCTTTACAACATCTTTGGAGATTGCTAAATTCCCCCGTTTCTTCATTGAATCTCACTAGCTATGGTCTAGTCGAATATATTGACATTTTTAACAATGGTCAAATTATACATTACTTGTAACTGTGATAGCATAAAGTCGTTAGAGTTGTATTTCTCATTGCTGTCATTCTATATACACCTTGAAATCAAAACAGCAACCATTAACAAACAATATATACCCACGACCAAAAAGGTCCAGACCAATACTCATCACAAAACAACAGGAAGCCCAGCCTGTTGACGCATACAATAAACCCTCTCTTTCCACCGTTTACAATCCCAATATGCTTTATAATCCTCTCCAAGGCCAGCATCATTCAGTTCCTTTAATCTATAATCGATGCGATACTCCTTCATCAATTTCCCATCAACACAGATCCTGATACTTCCTACATACTCATACAACAACTTCCCATAAGGAGCCATAGAGATACTCATACCGAGAAGATACCCAACATACTCACTAATCAAATCAGCCAACCAAGTCGGTCGCATAAGCAACCCGAAAACCCCACTACAAAGTGCCGTGGATGACTTTGTGTGATCTTCATCGGCGCCCCCGTTTATCCAATCCCAGAAGCCCATATCGGCGGGTGCTAACGATTCCTCATTGACTGGTGAGACAAAGTCCAAGGTTAACCGGTTGATCGTAAAGGACATATCGTCCATACGGGGTCCGGGACTAGGGACTCTGTGCTCGGCCAAAGGGCCGACTTCCAGGAAGCGTTCTAACAGATAGAAGAATGTCCATAGGATTCGGGGTGGGGAGTCGCCGTCGGGTAGGAAGTGGTATCTGCGCCAGTTCGTTGTTGGACAAGTGCCTGCTACCCTGATGGTGACTGTGAGATCGTCGACGTGGTGACAGGGGTTTGAAAGGAAGGTCCATCGTGGATGTAGTTCCCTCTCGTCGCTGAGGATCACGTCGAGGTTGAATATCGATGGCATAATTGATTCATCGAGTCTTCTTTTGGTTATTTCGGCTATTTGATGGTTGACAAGGAGGAGGGATAGAGAGTTGGATATCCAGGCATCATGATATTTCTCCTGGGCGCTCCAGTATTTAACAGTACAAACACCGTGCGGTGCAGAAAGACAGTCCCCCTCCTGACGGGGCCAAGGCACATAGTTTAGCCATGGTGGTAGGGGGCGTTCTGGGGCCAGGCCTTTGTAGCACAGCACCAGCTCGACGATTCGGTCTAGGAGCTCGCTTGGTAGGTCTAAAAGCGTTATGGGCATTCTGATATATCAATTTAGGCTTGCATGAGAGTTGAAGCCACGGCTGGTTAAGTATGTGTGACTGCGTGTGAACGCGGATATGGTTGATGTTCGGAATGCCGAATGCCAAGTGCTCCGTCGGTTTCCTAATATAAGCGCGGATAGATATCTATAGTAGATAATTGGCGGGGTCCAAACTCTCTTTTTCCAAGTACTTTTCCGCGGCCTACACGAGATAGATAAGATAACCGGCGTTTGAATTGCCGCCCATACACTGTCACTATAAGCGTCGGTCAAGGCGCCAAACGGTGCAATGAGTGGCTAATAGAGACACTAGACTAGCACTGGATGAGTCGTGTCGCCGATGCTATTCTGGCCCTAATGCATCAAGCTACTATGTTCGAATATTTGACCAAATGGCAGGTGAAATAGAGATTCTGATGCAGAACAACCCCCGCGCATTCAGGGTCGTCTATTTAAGTTCGTAGCCGACATCGGCGCAAGTTGGGCGCGGGTCCTAGATCTTAAATCCGACCTAGTTCAGTCCCATGGATAGTAAGGTCGTTGAAGATACTACGAATTAATTGGTTATATCAATTCTAATCGCTCTTGAGTTTTGATTGTGGGGTGCCCGTAAACCATCTCCTAGTCTTCTTTTCTTGTCAAGTGTTGAAGAGAACCCTCCAAAATCAATAAAGGATATCAAGAGGGACTAATTAAAGATATTGAAGCCCATGGAATTGGTCTTACTGGAGTTGCCGCGAGATGTAACTGAGAAGGTCTCTCACTCCCTAGCTAGGGGCAAATATACAAAATATGAACTTTCACAATTACCCTCCCCAGAGAGGGTCTAGGGTTAATGAGCCTGTTCTAGTCTTCTCAGAGCCATGATCCCCTCACTTGCATATAGGTTTGGCGTTCACTAGTCAATGAGTCCCTACATTGTATAGCATCGTCTATACCGTGTGGAGAAACTGCTGCTACTTAATCTATTTGAAGCCTTTGGATGCCAACCTTACAATATACATATCCTGGAAGATACTATTTTAAGGCATTACCTCTTACACATCTTTAGAAGTCTACCTATCTAGAATCTGTTTGCCTTTCCATCATCGATAGGGACCGTGTGAGGAGCATACTCCAGTACCAGATTCGATCTAAAGATAGACCGCTAGTAACTGTGAGGATTGGAAGGAAAATTAGTAGACGGGCTGCCCACGACACCATGCTCCTAGACATAGATATCATGGATATCTTTCATACAAGCTCAAATACGGGGGGCGATTATTATCATTTCAACAAACCACGAGCAACAATAACCTACAAGTCAGCATCCATATAATAACGTAAAGGCCTGCCAAACTGAAGAACAAGAGGAGTACCGATACAGAATCGAAACACTCGAGCATATTAACAAAAAAGAAAAAAGAAAAAAGAAAAAGAGAGAGAGAGAGAGAACGACGCTTAGGGGCGTCGATGGTGAAAGCGCAAATATTGATGGCCATGACTGTTGTCCTTGTGGACCTGGTAAGGTGCCACAGTGGCAGGTGGAGTCATGACTGAACTTGAAGGTGAAACTGTAGGAGTGACAGTACTGTTGAATCCGACCTTCCCAATGCCAGCATTAGCCAGGACATAGGCTCGAACCTGGCTGACGGGCATGATGTTGATGTTCTGTTCATCTGCATCAGCGATTGTCTGTAATGATGTCACATTATTTGTTGTGTAAGGCGATAGGTCCCCGCTGCCTGTGAGCAGATTTTCTTGACACGGGCGCTTCATAGCTGAGTCGCAGGTAGTGACCGTGCTCGAGTTCGTGATAAACATGCCATATCCATTGCCAGGCTCAGTCGGTCTCGCTACATCAGGGAATATGTTTCCTTCCAGTAGGATAGCAGGCTCAGGGGTGACAGAGAAGCATGTCCTGTATTGTTGGACCAGTAGTTGTTGAAAATGTGCCAGGCGCTCACGGAACCCAGGTCTGGAGAGCGTCCAGAGGTATGATGGATCCAGTTGTTGAAGAAGGACACTTTATCGTTCTCTCCAAGTCCAAGGATGGTCCAGTAATGATGTCCGTCGCAGGTAGAAGAATGATCGGTTCGTCCGTCGAACTCGGTGTCTGAGATGGTGACGCGTCCACCTGTTAGTACTTGATCAGTATTCATTGAGAATATAAACGGTTTCGCATAATACAAGATAACTCACTGGATTCATATCCCATAGATATCATCTGCCGGCCAACCAATGAAATCTTCACATAATCAATCCAGATCAAATCACAGCCATCCATGTATATCGCATCTCCACCCCAGACGTATCCAGGATTAATGCCTGTGATACGGATGTTCTGTACGATGACATTCGACACGCTGTTCACAACTCGCAGTCCACTACCTCGGATAACACCTTTTGCTCCCAGCCCAACAATAGCCTTATTCGATGCCACGTCGATCGTCGTCGTGTTGGGATAGGTACAGTCGACTGGAGTCCTATGTCCACACCAACCGAAATCAGTTTCGATCGCATCCTGGCCACCGTCGCCGCAAGTATCGGTGTTAAATACGCAACAAGCGCAGTTTTCACAGTAGCCCTCGTTGCCTATGAAATTGTACTCCTTGTCAAGGACGATAACGCGGGGCTTGCTATCCGTAAGCCAATCGAGCAGTTGAGCCACGTTAGCTGGGACAGCTGGTGTCGTATTTCCGCCTCCTGTAACACTGTAGGCAAGCCCAGCAGGCTTTCCATATACCTTGGTCGATAAGTTGGATCCAAGGGCACTGCTAGCGAGCAGTGAACTAAGAAGTAAAAAGGGCTTCATGGTAAGCGCAGTCGCGTTATTATGCCATCGAAGTTGGGGTGAGAAGTGAATGGAAATATTGTGGTATTTATCTTTTAAGGATCCAGTTCACGAGAAGCAGGTACTGACTTCGAAATCATGATTCATGACTACTGATCCAGGTTCTCCGGCTTCAGGATTTGCCGATCGTCAGGGCAGTATGAACCAAAAATCCAAGAAAGCGCGAGGTTCTTATCAGATGATATGCTCCTTGTTAATTGATTAATATAAACAGCAGTCCTAAGACCATCTCGCTTACAGAGCGGAGTAGCCCCCATTGTTTCACACTTCGAACCGAACGCTAAGCCAGCCTATGAATCCACTGGCAGATAGGATGATCATCACCGTGGATCCAGCGCCGACAATTCTTTTGCGGAGCTTTTACCGTTTATAAACTCGGCAATGCGGTCCGGGCCCACCTCAGTTTCAGGAACACTCTGCCAGGCTGGACTTGCGTGCCGATATGCCATGACCTACAAATTCTTATTTGGCGTCTGTTTGGGATAGATGGGACTCACATGAAAATAGAGTGAAAGTTTGAAGTGGGTCAACCCAATATATGAACGACCCCAACTGGTTCTTAAGCACCATTCGTCGTGGCCATTGTATCGGATCTACTAGCAACTATATATACAGTGTTCAAGAGCGGGTCTCCTGCTTGTTGCAGCAGCCTCTAAGGATGCTTCAGCCCAGTGCAGAGTCTTTTCCTTCTTTTCCGGCAGACTTAAGATACATTGACTCTACACTATGGTTTTACTTTTAAACACACTGTTTAAGGAACTCTTGATAGATTCCAATCATCACAGCCACGTACAGTTTGTAGACAGAATTGGCCCTGGAAGGTACGCTCATTATAGCTACAACCGATCTCGCTTGAAAGAACTTCTTTCAAAAGATGAGGTTGGCTTGGTTAAGCGCACCAGGCGTAACTCTGAGGTCCTGGTATAAGCATTTATCATGAGCATAAGACGACCCTCATCTGAAAGGAATAGGATGCTATATGCATGTGCAGTTCCCTTACGAATTTGATTCCTCACCTTGGGCATCCGGTCATCGCTTTGTGCTGGGTCCAGTTAGGCATCACAGATATATAATCCCCAAGCAATTAGATAAATAAATAATTATTAAAACTAAAAGGCTTTTCATGTACATGGAATAGGTGCTGTTGTCTTGTTGAACCGCGATCGAATCCAGTATAGCAGCAAGGTGGTGTTAATTGCTGCAACGGGGGTTAGGGCTACGGCGCTGAGAGCCTGGGGAACCTGTAGCAACTCTTGCTTACGCAGATGCAACAGGTGCCTATGAAATTACGCTCATTTCTAAAATCTGTCATCTTTACCCGTCTTATACGTTATGCGAATATACTGGGAAACAACAGTGGCTTGATTTTCGTACAGTACAGACTTCATAGACCTTTTAGTATTCTATGTATACGCTGATGGTGGTAAATGATTACAGGATCCTAGAGAATATTGAAATGTCAGACTTTGATTCATGCTTCTGAAGTTTAGACACATACAAGGTACGTTCGACTCTTTTCCGTATGTTAACTTCCCTCGGGCAATACCGAGACGTTTATTGCTTGCCAAGAGTGTTTCCCAACTCAGCTGCTCGGGAGGTAGCGGAATTCACAGCTTTGTCAACAGTCTCCTTGAAGCCTAGTGACTCGAATGTTTGAAGGGCGGCATATGTGGTTCCATTCGGGCTGGTAACATTCTTGCGCAGCTGGCTCGGACTGTCGGATGACTCGACAAGCATCTTGCCGGCGCCGAGACATGTTTGTGCAGCCAATCTGGTAGCCTGTTCTTCAGAAAGACCCAGGGCAGTCGCACTGGCAACCAAATGTTCCACCATGGCGAAAAAGTAGGCGGGGCCCGATCCTAAAGCGTGTCAATGCGCATCCTTGACCACATCCGAATCCACGAATCAAACGTACCAGAAAGCCCCGTGACGACGTCGAGCAACTCTTCCTTATCTACCCACTCGGTGGCCTTGCTGACACTTCCAAGAACAGCATTGACGAGCTCCTTCTCTTCCGACGTCACATCCTTGCTGGCATACAGACCCGAAGCTCCCTCACCAACAAGCGCTGGTGTGTTTGGCATCACACGAACAACGTGGGCGTTGCGTCCATCGCTTGTACGGAGCCATTGGACCAGACTATCGAGGGTGATTCCCGCGGCGATACTGACCACAACGGGCAAGGTTGTACGCTGTGACCAGGCAGCTCCCAATTCCTCGCACACGCCCTTGGTAACCTGTGGCTTGACTGCAATAATAACCAGGTCCGCATCCTTTGCGGCCTCAACATTGGCAGTAGTGGTCTGCACCCCAAGAGCCGCCATCTTCTCCCGGTTGACATCCCAAGGCTCGGAAACCCAGATGTTCTGTTTCTGGACGCCCTTGTTGACGAGACCTCCGATGATGGCAGAGGCCATGTTGCCACCGCCGATGAAGGCGAGCTTGCTCTCTTGAAGGGAAGGCATTTCTCAGACAGGAATTACGTTCAGCTAGTTTTCACAATTGTCAAGGAGATGGTTGATATGACTGGGACATGATCCTAAAATTCCCCCACTCGGTCAAAAGGCGGGGCACAAACCGACCGCCCGCCGAAGTTGGCATTACTTGTCCTGAAATAGGGAAGGCGGTGCCGGGATGGGAGTTGCAGGGCGGGGTTGGATATAAACATGACGTAAAAAGAAGGGATGCGAACCGAGAAGGTCAGAAAAGAACTTACTAAAAAAAAGAAACAAAAGAGAGAGATTGATTTGATTCGAGAGGATAATATCACAGAGACTGGCACATTGAGTATATCATCGCGCACACTCTCTTGGAATTGCGGCCCTTGTAATAGCTGTATGAAAGTCGCTGGTACGAGTATTCCTGCTGCGATGGAAGAGCTGTGACTGAAGATCTGTTAATGTTGTCAAATACCTGAGTTGTACCCCAAGAGTTGGCCGGCTGGCCCAATGGCAAGGCGCTTGACTACGAATCAAGAGATTGCAGGTTCGACCCCTGCGTCGGTCATTCTTTTTGAAAAACAAAACGAAATTTTTGCCTACAAAGGGTGGAAGGACTAGTAGTGGGTCTAGTTGACCAAACTCTTTCTATTTTGTAATGATCAATCCCTCTATATTCCACATTCCCCTCCAGTGACTTGGAATTACTATCAATGGTAAACCGTGCCCGGCTGGATGCTTTATCATCGAATTCCATTCCTGCTTCAATATCCAGAGTTGATCTTCTCTTTCTCTTTGTGTCGCTCTATTTTTTGAATCGCTTTGAAGTGGTAATTTTGCTATTGATCCTTACAATGCCTGCCTACATATTGCACTCCTTTCCCTCTTCTCACTTAGTTTCCAGCATAGTAACGTGACTAATTACTAGACCCCGTACCACGGCCATAAAACCGATAAATTTAGAGTATGTAGGTAGAAGAATGTTGTGTCACCTTGGTCGGCATTTATTTCAGATGTAAAGCAGACTGATTGTCATCACTCCGGCTTCATTATCCCCTACTGTTCCATATGACGCAGAAGCAATCCGGCAGGATTTGGAATCTCTGCAAATGCATTGTCGAAAATCTCTAAGATTTGAACAATCATCCCCAGCAACAAGATCCTCAGCGTGGAAAAGACCTTGTTCGATATGATCTGATGTATACACCCTTCGAAATGAATCTTGCATTCTATGGTATCTTTGCCAGAACTTATCTTCGATATAAATGACTTTATTCTCAATTGTCTCGCTGTCGCCAATTCTGATAGTACTATTCTGTAGGATCAAAATGTTTAGCCCTAGTTGTATTACGTACATGTTAGATTTGGTACTAAAGAGATTTAAGAATTCATGTTCGGTTTTACTGAACGCTGATTGGATAAATTCGAACATCTCTATTACTTCTAGCAGAGCCTCACCACTCTTTTAATCAATCTCCAGCACTGCCTCGGATCACTAAAGGATGGGTGGATGACTGCCTGGTGGTGTGTCTGCCGCTGACGTGGCGCAGCATTGCTTTTTTGAACCTGCATTTTCGCGCCACTCTTAATCTGCGTTCCCTCCATTTCCCCTACTTTCCTTGAAATTACTTAACTTCTTCCTCGTCGGCGGCTGTTCTATTCCAGCGCTAGACTGGGTTCATCCCCATTCTCTTTCCGGGTCTCTTAAGAGCACAATTCCAACGTGTCTCAGAAGCGCAGTGCGGAGAAGCTAAGTTGAAACAATTATGAGTAATTCAGAAGGTTTGCTGGTGCATTATAACTCCGTATGAACGTTGGACTGAATTTCCCAGATTCTCCTTCCCCGGAAAATGTGAAATGGCAGACTACATGGTTCGCATTGGTTTCATTGGGACTTGCTGCCATGATGCAGCCGTGTGGAAATGTGCTCGGCCAAAGAACCAAGAACCACCGCTTTTATATCCGTGCCTCACCCGTCGTCTGCGCTGCTGATATGGTGCAATTTATCGCCTTCGTCTTACTTGGATTTAGTCCCGATCCCCAGGTGTGGCTGCGGAATGTCAAATTCGAACTGAGAGAACGATTTGAAGGAGAATCAGGCGCTAAAGACCGAGAGGCCGCTGAGAATGCGATCATTATCCGTTGGATACTGATGATCATGGGCGCCTACGTATTTCAAGTCATCAAGCTGGTGGCGATGCGAGGAGTTCCATGGACCCAAGCTTGGGCAATGATGTTCGTCATCTCCATACTCTTTGGGGAGATTCTCATACTACTTGTACACTTCCTTAACCTCGATGACGGCTCGACCAGTACACCCCCTCTCTGGCGCAGCTACAGGTTCTCCAACGCTGTCGATCACATTGGACTTATTGCAATCTCACTTCAGTTCGCCATTTCATATGGGAGTCTTTATATTTTCGTTCACAAAATGAATGACTTATTACGCTACAAGGGGCTTCCGGATTATGTTAATTTTACTATTCTTGTAATTTTCATTGGGGTTTCCCTTTCACCATCCTTTCCTGGGTATTGGAGGTATAACGTAAGGCTTTTCACAAAGTTGTTAAGGCCCCATGACCTGCATATTTATGAAACAACAGTCCCATTGAATCATGGGGGCGAAATAGGTGCCACGAAGCGATATTGGCTTTACTCACTTGGATGTTTCGCTATCATTTCTTTTTCACTCACCCCTTATTTGATTACGCAAATCTCAGATATTGTGCACGTCGGCGTGGAATGGATATGGATATGGGTAGTCCTGTCTTTAAATGTCTGTGTTATACTCTGGGGACTTGCCAACAAGCTTCCAATGTCCATCAATGGAAAGAAAATAGGGCGTCTCTGTCGAGTGAATTCCTTTTCGAGCGCACAGTCCGTTGTCCTCTGTTTTCTTACTTTCCTCGCAAGTATTCTGTGCTACGGATGTGTTTTCGATCCATCGGGGACAGAAAATCCAGACTGGACTGGCGTTTTTGGTTAAGGGCGAGAATACTCCTACTGTTTCCCAGGCTCCGAGATTGGCAGAGTAACATGTATCTGTCTCTAGTCCTGCCTGCATACCTTCCTTGATACCCTGCTCTTCTTCCCGACCTTATCAGCACTGTTGTGCTCCATCCTGTACTTGCTTTGACTCTTGGGGGACTAGAAGCCTCGCCAGCTTGGGTGTCGAAGTGGGACTGCACACCCAACAAATTAAACCATAGATCTCGCCAGACGCTGAGAGTGACTCTTAACAGGGTAAGAATCCATAATGCCCACCTCCATGGCGGGTCTATATATTGCTCACCCTTGGGGTGGGTAAAAAGACAAACATAGAGAGTTGTGACATGTATGATTTACGTACTTTTACACAGCACTTGGTTCAGCCTTGATCTGCAGAATTAAACATGTATCTATCCCATAGCCTTTGCCCTCTGCGCAGCAATATCGACGATATTTCTCACTTGGTTGAAGACAGTTCTATCAGCTGAATGCCAAGAGATGGAGAGAGGAAATGGTAGCATAATACAGGGAAATCCATTGAGGCAGATTATCAAGATTCGCAAGGGGTACTGGACTACGCCTGTAGAGGTTGACACCGGGAATAAGATTGCATATTGTATGGGATGGTTGAGGGTGGAAATTCCCTCGGCCAAGCTATCTGAGTTCCAATTCTCAGACGCGAAATCCATTGCGGACGGACCATGTGGACTACATTCTAGGAACAACTTCGAAGCCAATGCTGACTATTGGTCATAATAGGGCTCTGAAGAGTTGAACAGCAGCTATTGGTACGTTCCCTGAGACCCAGAGTGCGGTTGTGGCTGCAAATGGCGTTCAAACCGGTGATGCTAGTGATTATGCCGCATTGGTGATGATCTAGGTTCTCTTTAATCTTTAACCCTTAGAATTCTATATTCTAGAATTTCTCCGTACTATGAATATTCGCTTGATTCAATGATTTTGCCTATAACCTTGGATTGACGTTGAACATTGACTGAATAAACCACCGCGACGGCGATGTACGGCAGATCGATATGAGATGTGATCGCTCAGGCCTCTACCAAGCACACAGACCTACACATAAGACTGAAAGCTCAGGCAGTACTAGATAAGTAGATTATCCACATCTTCTAGTAATCAGCTAGCAATCATCATCCCAGAAGTGGTTCAGTATTTTATTTTTTCTTCCTGTAGCTTTTAACGGCCTCCTCCACTCAAAATATTTCCTCATCCCTCAGCACATCAGCGTATCTCTCCAACATTTCTTACGGCCCCTTCGATGGTGTTATTCCTAGTCATGGAAAAATAGGGGAAGAGGTGAGAGCTTGGCGAGCCGCCACCTTTACATATTCGTCTTAGTGGGACTAACGAGTAATTTAAATCTGCCTTTTGAACCCAATTAACCCTCGTCTTTATCCTCAGCCTCAAAGACGTGGGGCGCCATTGGGTATCAATGCGAATGAATACGAGTTTGAGCGCTGACCTGCCTCTTTAGCGGTTCATAGCGATAATTATACATTTAGCCTCGCGCATCCATTGGTCGGGTGACTGATATCAAACCAGCGTGCTGACTTGACAGTCGGTACTAAAATAACGCTATTAGTCTACTGGAGACACTAAGCATTGTCAGGTGGTCAGTGTGCCGGTTCTTCAGCTTTATATCAGAGCCCCAGCCGGCTGGTCGATATTCCGTCTGCGCAGAAGAAACCCAAAATATGCCGTTCAAACTTGCGTCTTCCCAAGCATAAAAACTCATTATCCTTGTAGCGTTCATTTGGAGTTCAGGTGTTACTATTCGAATTCTTTCCCTTACGAACGTACGATATGGCCCGCAATACTCGATTTATCCTCGTTCTTACCTTATTCATACTCTTCGCCGTTGCCGTTGGGGACGATGTCGAAGGCTGTCCCCCAGGGCTGCCATATTCTCCCTTTATTCCATATTTTCGCTATCCGGCCGACTCTGCACAGGCATGCTGGGGCTTTGCTATCTGCACCTTTATGGAAGCCGACGAGGCGCGCAAACAACAGTACGGAGCAACCGCCCTTGTGATGGGCTTGGTGCCACTAACACTACGCGATATCGCCTGGCCCGAGCGACGTACTGTACTGGTCTCTGCCCCGCTACCATTCATCGCTGCGACGGCTGTTAGGGCGCTGGGCTTGGAGCCCACGCTTGCGGCAGATGTGGAGGAGGAGCGTCTCCGACTGTGGTTGTCATGGATGCGCACGGGGTGGCTCACGAATATCAAAGCGAAATCAAACATCATGAAAGCTCTATTCGTCACTGTTACCTTTGTGCTTCTCCTCGTCTCCTATGCCGCGTTGGCGCTGGTGGAAATATACTCTAAACGGAGTGCACTCGGCTGTCCGTATCCCATCTTTTGTCTGACGTGGTGCCTGGTGGGGATTGTCCCGGGTGCGGTCCACAGCTTGTTTGCCAGCTGGCGGGAAGATAAATCGGGAAGAGCAGGTAGAGAGACGGCGGTGCAGGGAGCAGATGAAGCCTGGCCGGTCCAGCTAACGTGGGCTATCTATTACACTGCAGGCACGCTTGTGTTTACATCAATCATGGCTATTACGGTGTTGGAGCTGTTCGTGTGGGTGGTTGTCATGTTTGCTGTGACTGGGGCTAGCAAGCTCCTCGCTCTTTATATCTGTTTGTTGTTGAGAACTCCTGCCTCTTCTTAAAGCTTGTGCTTAAATCGGTATGGACGAGTTGAAGGACTGTGATGCTGTCAATGAATGGGAGATTGACTTATGGTTGAATGTGTTCATTAATATGAATTAGCTTACTTTAAATCGCTTAATCATATAGCAGAAAGAAATCGGAAACCATTTTTCTTTGAGCGGCTACATCAGTGCTTGTCACCAAATGATATACCCAATTTTGACAGGCATATTGTAACCCTGTACTTATATAACACTAAAAACCCAGTTTGAATGGTTCTATTGGTCTGCTGATCATAGAAAAGGCTACGTTGATAGCTCTTGCTTGCTGAAGTTAGTTGGTCTTGCACCGAGAAACCAGCTATTGTTGGCTACAGTCCAGGCGACCGTTGATTTACCAGTGCCCGTCATGCCTTGTAACCGGATATGAATTTCCTTCCATTGGTTGTGCCCAGTGTTGGATTTGCCGAGGAAGCTCAACTCTTGTCCCTGAGAAGCATTGCGAATGCTGGTTCTCATAGGAGTCGAGCGCGGCGCCCTTGGCAATTGGAAGCCCTGTCACCTATCTCTTCCACTGCGCTTTGAATACTACTTCGCACTATCAGTGTTGAAGATTGTTACAATGGAATAACATGAGTGACGTACAGCTGAGTAATTTGTATTACTCTCATCACTTTGTTAATCGAGTGTCTCATGTTATTTATTCTCTCTGGAGATTTGCTATCAAACTTGCAAAGCACTGCCTTGCAATAGGAGGCTGCAGTCGCTGTACTATATCTTCTTCAAGCATCTTGCACTTCGATCCCATTAATTGTCGATTTCGGTAATATTTAAGTGTGAAGGGTGGTCTAAGGGTAGTGCCCAGGGGGTATTTGAGTGGGGCACTTGGGGCAATGCGTGGATTTGTCGTGGCGCGAGGCTGAGGCTAAGCGGAACATCTCTCAATAATCACTGATCAGGGGGTCAGTTGGCGCTGCAATAGTATGCGTTTGTTTTGCACTGGTTGTAAACTCATTGAACAGATGCGGTTGTCTTTCTGCGTTGTACTGTTATACTCTACCGTCAATTAAATCAGTCTTGAAATCTTGAAAAAGAAAAAGAGAAAGGGAAAGAGGACATACATACAAAAGATATCGGTCTTGTAAAGAGTCTATCTCGCGTATGTGAACAGGGTTAATATAGATCTTGGTGATAGCCGAACAAATCTCTCCTGGCAGTAAGTGTGTAGGAATCACAGCCTGATGATGTTGACCGGATAACATTGGACATCTATTCACTCTGCCTTTGATCTTCCCCCCAACGTTCTCCCATCACCCTTCCGTTGTATCCCCTCCTAAGCTCACTTCTTCCCACATCCACCCTCATTTTCAAACGATCCTCTCATCCACAAAATTAGTCTCTCTCTCTATCCACGTTTTCAAATCCTCAATAATGCCCAGCGTCATCAAAGAGCAGGATGTTAGACAAGATCCCCAACTTATCACGCGATATCAACTAACAGAAGGTCCAAGTTCGGTCCAGTTCCCATCTCAGAAGAGACTCTTGCCGAATACTATCTCAACGTTCTGAATGAGATAGAAGAACAGTACCACAAGCTCCCCGAAGTAGCTATACTAGACTTCAAGTTCAAAACGAGCTCAGGAGAGGTCTACTTCGAGTTCCCCTTCGCTGTCAGTGGCCCTATGCTATATAAGTGTATTCGAATACTAACAGCTCTCTGGGAACTAGCTCAGTGCCACCGAACGGACCACCAAGGAGCAGAGAAAGGACACATTTGCAACCATAATTCATATCATGTCCAGCCAGACCGAGTGGGCGGGTTTGAACTTACATATGCGCTTGGATTTCAAGATTGAGCCTGGCCAGTAAGGGAGTTGTTTGGCAAAGGGCATGGAGCATGGGTTTGGGCGGCATGGAAGGGCTCTTCTGTTTGTTTCTGTCGTCGTTGACCTCGGTGTTGTTGAAACCAGGTTACCTATGTTGCCTAGATCATCACGATGCTCTGGTCCCGGTATTGATTTCTAAGGCTCTAGTTTGGCCCTTTTTCTTGTTTGAACATTTTAGTACCAGGAATGAAAAGGATGTAAAGCCTAAACTATGGAGCGGAAAAGTTTCTGTAAGTTTTGTTTTAGAGATATATTCACAGCGGTAATATTAACACTATAGGTCTAGAGCGCAAAAATATATACAAGAAATCAGAGGTGATATTTTCCAACCTTATATCGTCCCCATTATATCATACGCTAAAACCTTTCATCTTTATTATATCAAGTCACTAAGATACTGGAGCATCAAATAAGGCTAATTTGTACGGAATAGAGAGTTGCCGCCTGCGCAGCAAAACCTCATTTTGACCGGTCCAATGGGAATAAATACCGCCTGTACCAGAACAAGCTCACTAAAACTTGCTAGAAAACGGGTTCAGCCGTTTATCCGTCAAACAATGGTCTCGGTTGTGGAAACTGGTCGACTATGTATAATCACCCCCAGTGGACGAAGGTTTTTTCAAGGACAATAGTTTCAGGACAGTGGTGGATATCATTTGAGGAGCAATAACACAATATCCACAGATAATCCCCTGCAACTAACAAACCAGGACATACGCTTCCTACTGAGTATTATTCAGTTCCTTATTATACAGCTAGGGACCGGAGGAAGCAGCGGAAAAACAAAAAAGAGGGACTCGAACGTACAACCTAAAACCTCACAAGTAAACGCGCTACCAATTTGCGCTAATCCCCACATTAATGAAGTAGGGTTGATGGATCTTCATTGATTCATTGCGCCAAACTACAACAGAAAGGGAATAGCTGCCTTACAACCCAATTTAAGTATCGCTGAGTCTCAATTGTACCAATGACTATCATTGTTTATAGCACAAATGTAGATCAAAAGTGTTCCTAGGGACAAAGAAGCGAAGTCTACTATGTCCTAAAACCTAAATAGGTTCCAGGAGAGCTTTCTGCGGAGAGGCGACACCCAAGCCAATGAACGTGTGGCCCTAGAAAGAGAAACCGTCCAATGGTGCCATGTGGAGTCATGCTTTATCGTAGATCGAAGTAGGCTTGTATTTATGGAGGAACCTTGTTAAGTGGCTATCTAAGGCCGGCGGAAAGATTACATTCTCTTGTCGGGGACTGAATGCTACCTTATAACTAGACTACTCTCTTAGCAAAGCTTGGCTAAATATGACCCACTGTTAGGCGCTCTTGATGCTTGTTTTTGTACCAGGAGCCGCGCTGCGCCTCACCGAATACATCAAAGGGTCTCGGACTATGTGTCACAGGTCCTACATAGCATTTCAATGGGCTGTTACCTCAGTGCATCTAGACTGAAGGCAGAAGACAAGAGGGGTGGTACTTCTCCGAGTTCAGGACCCTACCCTATAGTAGACCAAGGAACTAGTAAATTTTCAAGGATAGTTATAGTTGTTCCCTTAAATCGCGCAAACTAGAACAAAACAAGCCTTTCGTGCCCTAACAGCGACGGTGATCCGCCCATATCTGCGGCTAAGCCACTATTCTATGCAGGTCAAATTACGTTTGCTTCGTACAGACTAAACTAACAGTTCCTATCGATTACACTTCTCAAACTAGGGTCCATTTTAGCTTCAATACAATATGAGACTAGGAAAATCTCCTGTTGTGCCGATTATCCGTGTGTTCCTTTGACTTAACAAAATAACGCGGAAAAACCTCTGGCTTTGTGAATCGCAGTACACTGCTTCCTACTAATACGTATACAGTAGGACAAGACTAGTCGGGAGCTGGACGTCAGAGATCCTTATAAGAGGCCAAAAGGATTCAAATTTCAGGCCAATTCGTCGACTCCTTCATCCTCCTGATTTTCCTTTGTTCGTCTGTACCACATCATAGTCCCGCATCTTTTGTTCATACATTTCACCTCAAGAGAGGAATATCCCACCAGCGAAGGCTATAGCAGAATCTCGCTACAATGTCAGGAGCATACATCCAAGCACGCATGGACCATGCGATATCCTCTCAGCCACGCAAGGTCCTAAAAGCGCCCGATCGTCCGATCGCAATCCGGGAGAATTACATCACGGACTCGAGGACACTCTTGACTCTCAGACCACAAGGAGACGCCCAGTCCGTGGCTGCTTACAAAGTACAAGACGGAAGCGGGGTTACTCAGTTTACGGCCAGTGGTCGGAAATACAACGGTCGCTCATGTCGAGAATTTCAGGATTCATCGGGCCTACCCTTGTTCGAGCTTCATAGGAAGTTCTCATTTAGAGATGCTTGGTGCATTACACTGCCGGGCAGTCCAACCGCGGAGAGTATAGCCACCGGTGCACCGCGACTGGCACCGTTTGGGAACCTTGTGTTTACGTTCACCAATGTAGCTGTCACTGATGTGAAGGGGTCAGTGGACGATAAAAAGGTGACACTGGAGGTTGAGAGACATGGACGTGTATTGGAGTCATTTGATATTGTGGATGGTGACAGGAAGGTTGCTGAAGTGCGCGAGAGCGTACAGCACAACCCGAAACTTGCTTTGACGCCGAGTACACGGCGCAACTATCGACCTGTTCTGGATATCATCGTCACTCCAGGTGTGGACTTATCTTTAGTAAGATCTATTCCGTAGGATTCTCCTTGTGTTCAATTGTACTGACCATACAAGGTTACTGCCATCGCGATCATCGTCTCGGATAGCGTATTTGGTTCTGAGTAGACTTGTGCTACAGAGAGTTAGTTTAATGTACAATTGCTGTCAGTTAGGAATAGTTAAGTTTGTGTATGGGTATAGTGCTATGTTACAATTATGTATCCAATCATGATCCTCCCCACCTCAACTGTCGCTCATGCTCTTCCCGTAGAATATTTACATCATTTTTCTCAAATGCAAAATTCCACAACTTCTCCGGGATAGTACGGATGCCCTTTTGCGGGACAGGACTATTGGTCTTGGAGCTCTTGCTCCCAACATGCTGCAATACACTGGGTGTCAATGCCCAACGTAATTCCCCATTTTGGTTCGCATAATCCTCCGTGAGCATGTCGACATAGCCAATGCCTTTTGACTCGTACCAGGATACCAGGTCCTTGATACGGCTGTGTGGAAAGACGAATCCCTGGGAGCAGCAGCCGAATTTAGGCATCTCATGCACGCCTTCTGAGATTGGTAGCATTGTGGCTCGGCCGACTGCGAAGAAGAGGATGATTAGAAGAGGTGTACAGACGAACGTAAGGACAATGATTGTTTCTCTCGGGAGGTATGGTTTCGAAGAGGGTCGGTAACGACGGACGATCAAGGTTGTGAGTAAGACGGCGGACGCCGAGAGTAGAGAGTAGAAGAGGTAGATAGGCCATTCCTCTGAATTCCAGCCCAGGAAGTTTTCGGTGTAGAAAAGACGAAGATAAAGCCCTTTTGAAATGCAACTCGTATTAGTTTCCGCTCCCAATAATTGCTTCAGCCGCATAAAAGTTTCCTTCAGAACTCACATTTCGATGCTTTCTTCTCAGCTGTTTGCCGCTCGACAGCACTGATGGCTTCCTTTGTTCTATGATACCAGCCATCCAGAGCGATGATATCATCCTCAAGCATAACAGTGTACGGAGTACCGATAGCTGTACATGCTTTTAGAAGATAGGTGTAGTCCAGTAAACCTTTCTCGAGAGCTAGAGTCCTGGCCTCGGCTGTTTCAAGACTGCGGATGTGGTCGATATCAATATCGTTTTCATCATAGAGCAGAACTTTATCAACCAGCTCATGCACCCATCGCTCCGAGTAGACCGGGTGCTGTGTGGGATCTGTATGGGCAATGAATAGAATGAGAAATATATCACCTCTCTCTACAGGATCAAGCCCCGCCAGCACCGATCCGACCGCACTCTGGAAGTAGCTTACACCCTCCCGTGCGACGGAGGCAAACCCTACACACATCGTAGGGTTCGGAGATGCCTTGACGTGGGGAGCCTCCGTCGCATTGTTAGCTTCTTCGATCAATGTCAAACCCTCCGCCGCACGTAAATTAGAATATGAAGGCTCGTAGGCCTCATTTTCTCGGAAGAAAAGTGATGTTGGGTCTCGCCAACTTGTTAGGCGCGCAAAGTATACTAGAAGTGCATATGGAATCAGAAAGATGAGGAAAGCACGGCATGTATAGGACTCGAGGAGGGAGGGCAGCCTCGGAAGCCTTAGCGATATGTGCATTTTTCTTATTAACATAACCAAGGAGTCGGGAATATGAAAGAAGAATGTAAGATATCGGTCGCTTTTGAAAGGATTATTTACTGGATCATCGTAAGCCTTACTTATCCAGCTATACCCGAAACATTTAGCTGGAGAGTACATAAATCAGGCTTTTTGTCTCTTTAGTCTTCTTCCAGTTAGTTCTTATTTGATAATTTTCATTTGATGTTTTCCGTTCAGGGACTAAAAGATCGACATCCTATAATATCCATTCATATATGGCACTAGAGCTTGATCCCTGTCAAGGGTTCAATCGGTTAATTAATTCGGTCAAGGCGGCCTATCATAAAACACAGAGTGACACACGATCTACTAGCATCTTACCCTGCAGCGTAACTGCATTCAAGGGTGGGTGGGCTGTGTTTCCCTAGCTTCGAAGTGAAGCAAGCATGACAAGTGTCAGCCCTGAGCACGGCATAGTAGACTGTATCATGTTGGCTGGCTCTACCGTTGATGAGGCTCAAGTTCTGAGAGACTCGGCTATGGCATTCTTGGCCTATCTTACCTCGGATAAAAATATCTATAACTCCACATGGCAACATGGGGGCGGGTTTTCTTCCTAGGCCCACAAGTTCGTGGGCTTGGGTTTGGGTCTAATATGCCGCCACACTGCTACCACACAGACTTGGTTAAAGAGGCCGTCCGGAACTGTCATCCTCCAGATTTTGTCTTTCACTGGGCCTGGGTACTGTTGTTCGAAGTTAGGGCCAAACAAAACGTCTTTTAAAAAGCCAGCCAAACCATACGAATCTATCATGTTCAAATCCGAAACTACTATAAATTTCGATTATTCGCTTTAAGTATCGGATCAAATACTAATACAGGAACTAATATAAGAAATAGAGTATATTACCCAATACTATACTTTCTATAAAAACGGGAAATAAATATCAACAGTACTTAAACGAAGGCGATCCGAGTCTATTCTTTTTAAGTATACCGGGGGGTCTATGATAAACATGGAATAGTAGTATAGAAGGGAATTCAATGATTGCTTGGAACAGTAAGTATTTTAGTCTTATATATACGTTGGTTGCGTGACATTCCGATGTAATAATATCTTTTCGGTACTGCAAGTGCCTACCTTGAATCTAACACATGAATAGTTGGAACACTTGCTCTTCTAACACAATATACCACTAATAGTGCCTCTACAAATCCCTAACCTGGCCAATTCGCACCAGCTAGAAATGTTAAACGCTCTTCTATACATGCATTAAAAATATGGTATCATACCCGACTTCGGGATCACAATTAGCGTAGTCCTTGGAGTTTTCTGACTCAAGTGTGCACTCTTTCCATCGCCAAATAGCCTTGTCGTATGGGGCACGAATGGATCACCCATGGCATAAATGTACATGGGATGGAATTTTAATCTCCGCAGGATCAGGAATGACAGCATTGCAGTGGGCAGCGAAGAAGACTACGAAAGATGCAGCCTTGCTGATGCAACTTCTTGTACTTCGCGGTGCAGAAACCGACTGGCGTGGTATTCAAGACAAACCAGGTGCAAGAAAGATTGGCGAGTTTATCGGCGTCGAGTGGGCTGATCGTCTTCAGTAGGCAGCACCAAAGATACCATTCCATAGTCGAAGTAGCAATTTCGTCGATTCTATGGATGTATCTCGCGAGGGTACGTGGTGACCGCCGCGGTGAAAACACCACCGCAGCCCAAATTAGTGATCACCCCCTCTGTGTATAAACAGCTAAAATAGGATCCCACCCACTCGTTTTACCCTGCAGCGCCGTATCACGCTATTCTACAATACCCTCCTAGTTCTTGTTCTATATATACAAAACTTTATATTACAACATTATACAAAATGTTTCATTCTCGTCGCACTTTATTATACAACTCAGAATACTCATAAGGACATTATCTTATAATACTAAGTATAACTAATCTATCAATTTTATGGTAGACCAAATCTAGCTTACGGTTAACCTAGATATTATACCAAGTGTACCAATGGTAATGCACTATTATATAGCTAAGTAGATCTATTTATTAGGTCTTACTATATTATCTACTGACTTTGATGATTATGTCAGGTGGCCGATATAGCTAGGAAGGCTAGCAATCCAGATTAAGAATAAAATAGTAAAGACCAGAAATACGTGCTTACTATAAAACGGCGATTTTTCAGTAAAAAGTCGTATATTCACTCCGCCGTAACGAGTCAACTAGATGGAACGGTCACTGTATTAAGAAGAATGGGACCGGAAGCGGGGAAGAGCCAAGAATGGACTCTTTACTGCTGATCACGATGAACAAATTACAGCCCCCATGGCATCATCGCTTACTGGAACATGACTGTATTGTTCGCAGTACTGCGGCACTTCTCGTTAGATAGTATTGTACTGGGCAGTGATAATACGCAGTACAATACACCCAAATTACTGTCTGATTGCATGATACCTGGCCCCCGTACGGAATAGCTTTCTAGTGGTATATATTATCGGCTTTGAAGTCTTAATTCCTGAACTGCCATCTCCGCCACTTCTCCATAAGCTAGAAAACGCCATGACATTCACCCTCTACGGTTATGACGGCAACACGCGATCCCGCGTGGTTCGCATCGTGGTGTGTAAACTAGCTAATACCAAATATAAATCGATGCAAGACTAATCCCAATTCAATTCTAGGCCGCCGCGGAAGGGATTGAGCTGAATCACTTCGAAGTGATCCCTCGTCGTGGCGTGAACAAGGCAGAGTATATGGCGAGGTTTCCCCGCAGCCAGGGCAAGATCCCAGGGCTGGAGGGCCCGAATATCAAATTGACTGAGACGTTGAGTATTGCTATGGTAAGTACTCATCTCACTGCTTTCCTACGTCGCTTATTGGTTATTCTGGCGATATTAACGATCTGCTACGTCCGTGATCAGTATCTCGCCTCCATTCACGGGAAAGCCAAATTACTCGGCGATGGCAGCCCCGAACAAACCGCGGAGATTATTTCATGGGCCAGTTGGGCCAATCAGGAGTTTCTGCCGACAGCTGCTCAATGGTGTGTATCTTCTTTTCCTTTCTTTTCTCCCAAAGTATACAGCGGTTTGACGTCCCACAAACAACAAAATTCATACGATAAACAGGTTCCGGCCATTGATCCCCTCTCCCACCGACCAGGCGCCTTATAACAAGGACGCCGTTGAAGCAGGGAAGAAGAAAACTCTCGATAGTCTTGAATATCTCGAGAAGCATCTGGAGGGTCGACAGTATCTTGTCACGGACCATATTACCCTAGCGGATATCATGCTCGTAGTATATGTCTCGCGACTGTTTGAGTGGGTTCTTGGTCAGCAGTGGAGGGATGAACATCCTGCTATTATGCAGTATTTTGAGAATGTGGTAAAACATGATGCTGTTAGACAGGTTATTCCAAGGGAGGATCTTATCTTTATTGAGGAAGAGACTCCGATTGAGGATCCGAGGTTGAGAAGTGTCTAGATGGGATAGGTGAGATGAGGGTTTTACAGAATTGAAGATCTCGTTTATTTCTAGGCTCTGAAAAGAGATGGTCTATGTCGTGTAGGAGCAGTGCTTCTGACAGTCAAAAGGAGATTGTAAATTAGAGACTAGGGATTGAAAGCGCCTCTAGGTGCAATATTTATCTATTCCATTCACTGAGACGACCGATTCAAGACAGTGGAAATCGTTCTCCTACGTACCCAGCGGTGGCAGCAATTGTGATACGAGTAGGGGGAGGCTCATCCCTGAATAAGAGCTAGTTCGGTAACCTACTGTCCGTCCTGATAACATCGTCAATACTACGAGCAACATATCCAATATTGGATGAATTAAGCCCACTGCTTTAGAATTAGCCCACTCCGTAGATATAATGCTGATTGAGAGGATAAAACATACGCAATGGATATCCTCCCAGAGTCCTGAAGGTATACGTGATGCTTGATGCGAAGGCCAGTGATTTGCTCAGCAGAAAGCCGAATATATCTAAACCAAGTCAGTGCGCGGAACATTCACAACCCACTTCTCACGCAATACTGACGAAAAGAATCCATTTTGGTCGGTGATATGCCGCCAGTCACCGGGTGTTCCCAGGCGCTCCAGTTCCGTCCTCAATGTGCGTCGACGATGCTGGAGGTCCTTTGCCATATCGCGGACTTCGTCCCTCCATTGCTGTTCTAAACGCTCGTCTGATAAAATGGTCTCGATGATCGTGGAACCAAAGTCAGGCATAGCGCCCGACTCCGCTCGCACAAGTAGCCTCATCTGTGTTTCCATCCTATCTCTCACTTCTTGATCGGGCGTGATGATGGAGAGAATCCCGACGCGTTCGCAATACAGGCCAAAGCATTTCCCGTACGTTGCAACAAACACCATAGGGATTTCTTGCTCGGCAAACAAGCGAACGCACTCGAGATCCGTGTCGATATCTCCTGAGGCCAACCCTGGGTACGCGGCATCAAAGAACGCCAAATGACCTCGTTCAGAGAAAATAGAGGCTAGCTCTCGCCATTGTGTCGGCGACGGGTCGCACCCGGTTGGATTCTGAGCATTGGTCTGGAGGACGACGACGGATTGGGCGGGCAATGACCTGATGGCCGTCGACAAAGCTGGAAAATCCAGAGATGCAGTCTCCGCGTTAAAGTACGGAAGAAAGTGAGGTGTGATTCCAGCGGATTTGAAGGTGAATGCATGGTTCACTTCGAGCAGGTCAGCAACCTCGCTAGATAATGGAAAAGAAAGGGCAACCTACACCAGGAATCACGCGGAATGAAAATTTCCGGTTTTCCGGTCCGTTTCCAGGGACCATATAGATCTCTCAGCAACACTGCACCCGTGTGACATCCCCCACTGGCACCTAGTGTCTGCATTGATACGATTCTGGGATATTTAGCCGACCGCCTAATACTGCGAGGGAAGAATAGCTTATTACCTTCCTTCCTGTAAAGGACGACTACTGGGACCAAAAAACAACCTGTTACTCGCATCCCTGAAGTTCTGGGTACCTAAATGGGAAGCACGATATTCATGGTGCCAATTAGGATCATTAAACATCTTCTCCTTCGCCTATGAAATTGTTGGTTTGTGATGTATCTGGTTTGGCATGATCAAATCGTACCTGTTTCACACTGGGCAGAACGTAGGCTTTTCCCTGGTCTGTCTTGTAGACACCTACCATGAGATGGATTTTGCTTGGATCTGTATCGGCTCGAAAATGGTCTATCAAGCCTTCGAGGGCCTCTGATCACCGTTAACCGACCTGTGAGAATTGGTTCAGTGGGGGAATTACCTAGCTGGCCCTTTGGGATGTCTTGAAAGGGATGAGCCATTGTTCTGTCTACTATTCCATTCAAAAATCTTTTGGGGTGACTGGAGAAAGTCTGGAAGACAAGTAAAAGAGTGATTAATCGCCAGCTATTTATTTGCTGATAGTGGAGAAGTATGTGATGATGCACTAGCTAATACTGGTGTGTGTCTGTATTGTACAATACTGTCAGTGCTGCGGGTTCTGCAAATATATATTACGATTTCCAATGTTTCGGATCTGTATTATAACACTTCACGACCACAACTACAAAATGAACCCTAGAATACTAGCCCGCTCTTCATCTTTTCCGCAATCGCCAGCGCACTCTTGACACGCTGCCGAAGATCGTCTTTATCTTCAAGTCAGACTAAAACCCGGACAATAGTCTGGCATAATCCATGCCTAGGCCCTGTCTTATTTGACTGATAGTCTCCTAGGCCCACGTGGTCACTGATCGTGTAGCTTTACATATTCTATGTGTACTCCTGCTTATGTAGTATAGCCGAGGCTTCACTCAGACTCTGCAGGTAGTTAGGTATCTTGGTAATCACTAGAATCGCAGATAACTAGTCATAATAGAGTAAGTATAACATCTAACATTTGAATATAAAGATAGTCCGCGAAATAATTGTCCAAGCTGTAGCGGTTACGGCTCGCAGATATATATTCTATGCACGGAGTATTCTCCACAATAGATGGAGTACATATCTTGTAGGTAATACAAAACCGTATATTATGTAAATTATTAAGACAATCAATTGCCATATAATTTAGACAATGTTCAGTTTTCAGGGATTCTCCTTCCACAATTTGCTCTCCGTGTTCAAACATATACTCTTCTCATGAGTCATGGTTGGAGATGATGGTTATCTTATCAGTTATCGCGTGATCGATAAGCCCCAGCCTCTCGGATAAACAAACCGAGGTGTTTATCTCCACCTCAGCTCCAGGGTGACGCATTCAACAACTCCCCAGTGATCGTATCTCCATTTCAACCACAACCGTGTACCATCATGCGACTACAGCTTCCAGAGGTAGCAATTGCTACCCTACTCCTTGGCGAAGTAGGGGCAGTCCAACTTCCTCTGTTGCAATCCCAGGTTCCCATCACCTCCGACAAGGAGCTGGTCAGCTCCTCCGCGTTTCAGAGTCACGTTAAAGCTGAGAACCTCTTGAAGAGAGCGAAAGAACTGTCCAAGATCGCCGACTTGGGAGAGGAGGAATATAATCACCCGACTCGGGTCATTGGAAGCAAAGGTAGGTAGTTGAACCATGCAATTCTCCCATACCCGCTGACAAAAGGACCTTCGTAGGACACCTCGGAACCATTGACTACATCTACTCGACGCTTGCGAAGTTGGGTGACTACTACACCATCACCAACCAGTCCTTTCCCGCCGTGACGGGCAATGTTTTCGAATCCCGCCTGGTCCTCGGCGACGCTGTACCTGAATCGGCGGCACCCATGGGATTGACTCCTCCTACCAAGAACAAACAACCCGTACATGCCCCCCTAGTAGCGGTTTCGAACTTCGGGTGTGACGCGTCTGATTTCCCATCGGATGTGTCTGGCGCTATTGCCCTCATTAGTCGTGGGACCTGTCCGTTCGGTACGAAGTCGGAGTTGGCTGGAAAAGCCGGTGCTGTTGCGGCCGTGGTATATAACAACGAAAAGGGTAGCCTGAGTGGGACCCTTGGTAACCCTACACCGGACCATGTTGCTACCTGGGGTCTTTCTGATGAAGATGCTGCGCCTATTTTGGAGAAACTAGAGAAGGGCGAGGAGGTCGATGGTATCGCCTACATGGATGCCATCGTCGAGACCATTCATACGACCAACATCATCGCCCAGACGACCGAGGGCGATCCCGAGAACTGTGTGATGCTCGGTGGCCACAGTGACAGCGTTGCCGAAGGACCAGGCATCAACGATGATGGCTCTGGTAGCTTGACACTCCTGGAACTCGCAACCCTGCTGACTCAATACCGGGTGAACAACTGCGTGCGTTTTGCATGGTGGGCCGGTGAAGAGGAAGGTCTCCTTGGATCGGACTACTATGTTTCCGTTCTCACTCCCGAGGAGAACCTGAAGATTCGTTTGTTCATGGACTACGATATGCTTGGCTCCCCGAACTTTGCGTACCAGGTTTACAACGCCACCAATTCGGTAAACCCGGTCGGATCCGAGGAGTTGCGTGACCTGTACGTCGATTTCTATAATGACCACGACCTCAATTACACCTATATTCCGTTCGATGGTCGCAGTGACTATGACGCTTTCATCCGTCACGGTATTCCTGGAGGCGGTATTGCCACTGGAGCCGAGGGTATCAAGACACCGGAGGAGCAGGAGATGTTCGGTGGTGTTGCCGGCGCCTGGTATGATCCATGCTATCACCAGATCTGTGATGTTGTGGGCAATGTGAATTTGACGGCATGGGAGTTGAACACCAAGGTAAGAGCGTCACCTGCGTATAATACTTATACTGTTGTCTGACCTGACTAACCTGAACTTTTATTCTAGCTTGTTGCCCACTCTGTGGCCACCTATGCCAGATCCTTTGAAGGATTTCCTAAGCGGACGAAGGATTCCATTACTGCCTTTGCTACGGAGAATAACAAGTACCATGGGCCGCGGCTCGTACTTTAATCTTAGATATTCTAGTGACGTTGGATAGGATATGGTGCAATAGACAGCGTATTGGCGTTGTGTCTAGATGATGCTTTGTTAGAACTTTACACAGACATGTTCGATTTTCGGGAGTTGGCATATTGCAGAGTTTATAGTTTGATCTCTGTTGCGGGCTACTTAAAGTTTTACTTGCATGGTTCTTTTTATTTGTTGCTTCGCATAAACCTCTTTCTGTATACTGTTGCAGCTATCATTTGACTCTAGTTAGAAGCAACAACACTACTAAGTTGAGATATATGCGCCTATTATATATACAGGATAATGTTTATACAGGGTGATCATGCTCAGGCTTAGTGATCTCCTTTAACAATCTATATATAGTTTTTAATTAGTGGTGTACCACTGACTTGTGGCCTATTGTGGTAATCTTCGAGAAGAACGCCTGAAGAAATATGTATGGCTGGCTGAAAACTCGTTCACCCCTTATTCGCCTAGCACCCTATTTTGCAGGGTAATAGTGGAGAAATGGGAGTGTTTAGGTTCTTAATTGAAACTGCTGAGACTGCAGAAAGTAGTGTGACACTTGTTGCTTAAGAATTATCCTTGACTATCGAGTGTAGGGTTGGTTGAATAGGACTTGCTAATCCAGTTGGTCTAATAAAGGTCTTCTCTTTCAGACACTATGCCCAGATCATGTTCTAGTCGTGACTGTCTAGTGAATATGCACACGCAAACATACCAATAGCGCCCTTTTTAAACCTTGTTCCCTTGTCCATTAAGGTTTTGATCGTCCACCATTGAAGGATCACGCAGGACCAGACAAGGACTCGAGAATGTAACACATGCCAACTATTAAAGCCCCTTTGGCGTATAGACGACATGGTGACAATGTGAAGAGAGTGACCGGCTTCAAACCCGAGGGTCAGGGTCATTAATGTTCAAGCCATGGGTAGAGGCCAGTATCAGCCATTGATTACCGAGGAGCTGGAGCTACCGGAGTGCGCTATCTACAACTCCCAGCCAACTGCTCCACCACGTACACTCATCGATATCCTGGACGAAACCGTCAAGGCCCATCCCCAGCATCCGGTCATTGACAATGGACAAACGCGTCTTACCTATGGCGAGCTACAAGCGGAGATTGCTTCTCGTGCGGCGACAATGCGCGCGGCTGGCATAGGAAAAGGTGATCATGTGGGCATTCGCATGACTTCAGGAACCGTCGATTTATACGTGAGCATCTTGGCGGTCTTAACAGCCGGGGCAGCATATGTCTCAGTCGATGTGGATGACCCCGATGAGCGGGCCAATACAGTCTGGACCGAGGCTGGCGTGTGTGCAGTCTTAACAGATGGTCCATGATTGACACACCACCGTGCTGTGGTTCCTTCCCGTGAGTCTAAATCCGACCACAATCGGATCACTCACAGTTCCCTTGGGGGAGTTGAGCGAGCTTAGGCTGTAGATAGTTAAATATTCTCAGTAAGATTTCGGGAGGAAGTCTGTCCATGGCAGGAGTACTTGGTGAATGTTTGGAATTTAGATATATACGGTACACATTGCGAATTTGATGAAATATGGCAGCGCCAATCAGGCAACGACCCCGCATCGCATGCCTGAGGCGGGTCAAATGGCAGCCTAGGGCACGGTCACGTGTTACGGTGTATCTTCTCTTTGGTGGAATATGCGATCTGCTTAGCGGCTTATTTTCATTTAGTATGGAGTAGGGAGAAGGTAGGATCTTTACACGAAGAGGTCTGACCATAGGACATGATTGGTATTGGTCGCTCAATGATGCGGAGAAAGAATAGTCAGTTCAACAAGGGGTGACTGGCTAGTAGTACACTTATTGCCCCATCTTTAGCCTTGCGTATGTTCTAATTTAGAAACCTATAGGAAATTTGTGAGCAAGTATAACGCCAAGTGAGGGGGGAGGGCCATCCAATGCAGCTTGTATGCATGTTGCTGCGCCAGGAACTGTGTAGCCGCGAGCCTTGTCGTAGCCAAAGCAACCGAGTCACCAATAGTGTGACAGAGTGGCTCTGGGCACAACGATGATTACCCCTCATCCCTATAGGATATGTCATATTAAATGACTGAACTAGCAGTTCGAGGACTTCGACTCAACGTTTCTTATACTGCTCTCTTATCTACTGTATTTCTGCACACAAACATACTCAGAGATGCTAGTTAGACTTTCCGCTAACCAAAGCTTTAAGAGATACCTACATTACGGAGCTTCCGTGCTTTTAGTGACATAATGGATCCTTTTCAGTGCGCAAACTGGGGACAGAAAGAAAACGGTATCGCCTGCCTCAGACCTGGCACCAAGGCCTGTAAAGGCTGCCACCTAGTAATGGTAAGTAGCCCACATTCAACAGCCTTTTCCATGGAAAGACTCACAAGAGATAAAAGTACTGCAGCAAGGATTGTCAGGCCGCTCACTGGCCGGTCCACAAATTTGACTGTAAAAGTCGCATTCGAAAGCCCGACTGGCGTCCGGCATGGGAAGTCGAGGACCGTGTGCCACACTTCATAGACAGCACGGATGAAGAGCACACCCCTGTTTCCATGCATGGAGGAAGCAAATATTTGTGGGGCAACATCCCGGCTCTAGATCTACTGCAACTGAAGGATAATGAGGGCGAGGACTATTCTCAGGATCTCTCCCTTCTTCTGGCAGGTATGCGGGCTAAGGAATCCAGTGGACGTTCGTATTACTAACGTAATAAAGCCTCTGGAGACTTGAGGAATCTAGTCAAGACCATTGCATCTCTTCCAGAGTGGTACTGCGGACGCATCCATGTTGATATCAATGACCGTGATGAGACGGTTGTAGCGCGAAACCTCATATTCCTCCTGGTGGCATTCCATCTACCCCCAGATATTGCCAGCGAAGCAATCATACATCTATGGTACTCAGCCTTTTTGCCAGAGCCCCTTCTCCAGTCGATTCGGGACGCGGTTTGTCCGACCATAAGGGAATTCTTGGAAGTAAGCCCAGTGCAGATTTCAGGTGTTCTACAGAAAACATGGTCATGTGGGAGTAGTACCCTAGCCGCGACGCTCAGCAAAAAAGAGTGGAATAGGATTCTGTCCTACCTCCCAGATATACCTGGTATGTCCTATGATAAAGCCGCTGCTTTGCATAAGTCAGGCACACTTGCCCATAGTCGCCGGGATTATCGAGACAGAGCTTTGTTTGCGATGCATCCTTCCTGGCGTCTTTCCATGTTGAAGTTCCGGAGCGATGGGATATTACTTCCATTGGGGGCATCCCGTGAAACCTTTAGGGTTCCTAATCCGTAAGTATCAACGTATCTACCTCTGAATAACGAACATTCGGTCGCTAATATAAGCAAGCACGTTGTTCCATACCGACCATCCATGGCCAATGCCTGATTCGGCAGACCCTCTCCAAGGGTGGACACTCACCGAAGTCTTGCAACCTTCTTACGGTGCGAAACATGATCTATACGGTCAGCTATATGTACATGTCAAGCGTGAGCTAGAGACGTTTTGTAAACGGCTACATACCCTAAACCTTAACGTATCGCTTTTCAAGAAAGATGCAATGGATTTGCCAGATACATTAGCCACATTGAGGGACAAAGAAACATTCTATGACAGAATCGAGGTTAGATATCCCCTATCCTATTACCAATTAATCATCAATTCTAGACTAACATTTCCCAGCTTGCCAACATCGCCGACCTCGGATACCTAGGACCACCAAAAACCCTTGCCTTATTCGGACCCCTTCTCAAAAGCAAGAAGGAAAACCCAAAAGCCACACTTATCATGCTATTCCTCAACGCTACGAGAGAGATGTCTACACCCAAAGATCAGGTCGCGTGTATGTTTCGTGCCATGGAAACACTACAGCGTTTTCTGCCAATGAGACCCAGACAGGGAGATCCTACAAATAAATATAATGCCGAATTTCTGAACCAGATGAATGCTATGGATTTATTTACGGATAATGATACTCTCTTTGAGAGGCTCGTTGAAAACGCGCGGTTTAGAGATATGGGCCGTCCCCTTGGTCTGGAGATGAAGACTGAGAATAGCATTGTTGCGAAATGGCCCATGCGGTTGGGAGGGAATCCGACACAGCATGAGTTTGAAATGGCATTTTGGTCTGGGCATACTGGTTGCGAAAGGTATGTTGAGTGGCATCGTGTGGTTTAATGTGTTGGGTTTGAGAATGAATATGGGTATGGTCTGGTTTTCACAATAAAGTATGCGGCAGTAGTTAAGACGGACCAGGGCAGTATTGTTGTCTACATGAAATGCAATCTGATTTTGATGATTTAAGCTTTCACTTGCAAGGTAGAATAAGCCTCCTGCGTGTCTGTCACTCGAACGCTCTGCCGCATCTTTCCTTCTTCTCTCAAGTATGTCTGTGCATATATCTTCATATTCTGGCATCGATCGTATCTACAGCTCACACAGTCAAACGCACTGCAAAGAGTACTTATTAGGAAGCCATAAATCCTAAAAAAGACCTCATGTCTAGTTCTCATCGCATCAGAATCAATCCAAGGCTTACTGAGTATAAGACGCACGAGGGTCCAGTGCAGCAGTCGCTGTGTTGCTCGCATGACTTAAGAACAGTGGCACAGTCGCGCGTTTCGAGATTGTTGCCTGGGTTAGCCATTGGATTGGCGGTAGCTATTGACACAACAGCTAGAACAAAGAGGGTGTTTAGGATGTTCATGATGTGTTAACTTTTGTTTAAACGGGATATCTATTCTCGAAGTTAAGATAAGTATTCAGTTTGGGGGTTTCCATCAGTTATATAGACGGGCATCATCACATGGTCAGTTCCAGTTATGTTAATCACTTTCTGGCATAGACAAGGACATGTCATACCTCACATTGGGTCTGAAGCATGATCGACATAGTCTATTGGGTTTTTGGTTGATAAACTGCGGGGGGATTGCCGTACTTCTGCGCTAATTATGCATCTTTCAGCTCTGTGGCTCAAGAGCTAACAGGAAGCGCGACCCACGCAATATGCAGCGAATTTGGGTTTCTGTTCTCCGAATCCAATAACAAAGTAGATAAAAAGAGACTCATGTTTGCACTGTAGGGAGGATTGTCCGCATCGGTCTAGTGTAACAACTGGGCTGCAAGTCCAGGTTCACAAGTACAGAGATAATTAGAGATTTAGTGAACAAAGCAATGACATATCATGATTGATATATGATGGAGTAACAATGTATGATCTCTGTGTTCCATCCCTGTGATACATCAAAAGCGACGCTTATAAAGGCGTTGGCATACTGGAAAGAAAACATAAGGAGTTGGGCTGAAACGAGATATAGAGGCCATGTACTCCTGCACTCTGCTCCGATCCACAGGGCAGCAGATCTAGGATGTCCCACCGATCGGCATGGTACCGTCGAAGATACATACAGATCGACTGGCATTCAACTCTTGCCCGAAGTTGAAGCCACCATACTACATCTCCAGCTTTCACATACCACAAGGATAAAAGCAACAGTGCCACAGGGTCTCTTGCGTGCAACAGCGACTTGAACGGGCGTTTCATACGGCTCGTAAATGACAGAATATTTGCCCTTGACAGCTGACCAGGAGACCTATGTAGCAGGGGGGCGATTGTATGCACAGCCGTGAAGTACGGATTAGTGTCCGGGGATGATGACGGAGTTATACAGCAGAGTCGCGCTAGCACCGGCGGCACTCGATCCGTGCCTATGCAAAGGGGGCCGTCATACATCTGCGTGTATTCTTCAGCCATGTCGCGGAAGAGGCTATTCGGACGTAGGGGATCAGCGAGCCTCCAGACCGCCATTTTTCCCTCAGCCATACGCAGCCATTCCAGGTCGGATGTGTCGGACAATTTCAGCGGCCAGGCCTCTTCCGGTGTTAAAGAGGAGATACTCGAGGTGGATATTATGCCTAATAAAGTCGACGTCATCCAGAGTGTGTCACGGTCCTCTGCTCGTAAAGGTTGCGATAGTTTCCGACTCAGTAGTGCCGCGCATTGGGAGATGTGGTAGCTCTCAAATGAGCTGGGGCCTCTTGGAGTCGGCATGCCCCGGTGGCGATTATGCATAGCGGAAATAGCCAAGACTACATGCATGAGATAGGGATTCTACAAGGGTTAAGCACTCAGTCATTCGTTGTTTGATCATCCTGGGCCCTGCTATTGGTATCCACTTACGAGACACGCTAACTGCAAGACCTCCTTGTGACGGACAGTGGCAATTGTAACAAGGGTCCCCGATTTCTCAAAAGAGATTAGATAGTCTTTGTCTTCTCTGGTTAACTCTAGCGTGGTCGTAGTATCAGCGCTGATCACCGCCGGATCTTCCATCTCGCGGGCCATTTGTAAGTCGGGAGCGTTGGAGCCATAGTTGCATAGGACACCGTAGGCAGTACATCGCTGACATGAGGGCTGTACCTCATCACACTGGTAAATCGAGATATATAAGATGAATGGGCCATCAAGACGAGTAGAAGCTACCTACCTTTACTCGGCGTAGTTTGCAGTTCCGACAGCCCTGCCGGGATTTCCGGTGGGCTTTGCGAATCCTGAGCCTGGGTATCGCGACTTCCTTCTGCTTTCCAGATTTCACAGCCATGGCTTGCGATATCTCTGTACGCTGTTGAGGTTGTGAACGTGGGCGAGACGTGTTGGGATCGATCAAGCGAAGTTGTCGGCATCTCAAACGTCATCCTCCGGAGTTTCGGGAACGAAATACGAATCACGGTTAGTGCTGACGATGACCTGGGCAGATATGGCGCTAACCCTCGCTCGTATAGCTTTTGGCTCTCTTAGTCGAAGGATTTAAGTCATTTAATTCTACGCTAAATGACGCCCCACTGGATTTTCCTGGTGCATAGCGCCCCGCATATATGGTTGAGATTCTAAGAACTATCAAAACCTGTTGTGGTAGCAAGAATGTTGCCTGTCCGACGCCCAATCTATCGTTGGTTAGCTATTCATATTTGAGAGCAAACGGACTTATTCTCAGCTGAATGCCGAGAACAGCCCGTCCATATATGTAGCATGGTTCCCAAGTTCCGATGTGTCAAGAAAGTAGCTCTCAATCACGTTTACTTTAACTAGGATAGACACCACGAACATTCGATAAACAGAAATCAGATTGAAAAACACACGACTACAGCTGCTTACAAGTATCCATCCTCCTATAACCATTACATGGGAATGCCCTCCACGACCCAGTTCAGCAGCTTGGTTGATTGAATCTCGCTCGCTCTCTCCAGTAACTCCTGCGCATCCCAGTTGGCCCAAACAAACTTTCCTTTCAAGAACTTGGCCTCGGGAGATGCCAGCCAGACATAAAACTGGCCCGGAAGCTCAGCTATCTGTCGTTAGCATTCTGCAATAAACAAGAAGCCATACCAGGCTCGCAAGATAATTCTTACCTTTGTCAGGAGCTTCCTCCTGATATCCATTCGAGGCGGTTGCCACCCAGCCGGGCTGAATGCTGACCACATGCACATGCGGGTTCTCCATGGCGAAATAGTCTATCGCCTTGAGACACGTGGCCTTACTGATGCTGTAGCCAGCAAGGCCCGGGGTAGGAGCAATGTTGGCCAGACAGGTAGACGTGTGGAGCACGACTGGTTCAGGTCCTGCGATGGGCAAGAAGGCCTGGAACGCATTCATGACTATCAAGAGATTGCCCTCAATTGTACGAACGAGCTCTTCAGGCTTGTAGTTCGTGAGGCCTCCGGGCGCGGGGAGCAACACGGCATTGATCACCAGAATATCTATCTTGCCCACTTTATCCACGACGGACTGGTATGCGCGGTCTACCTGAGCACGGTCTTGTAGATTCGCAGATTCGACTAGCACCTGAGTGGCGCTGTCCGACACTGCAGCAGTCACCTTTTCCGCGGCCTCCTGGAGCTTCTCCAGGCGTCGTCCCACGATTGTGATCGACTTAGGTCCTGCCTGGGCAAAGGCAACGGATATGGCATTGCCGATACCTGCGCTGCCACCGAGGACGACCACGTTCTTACCCTCGGCGGATAATTCAGGTCGAGATGGGGAGATGAACGGATAGGGCTCGGTATGCCAGGTCTTAGTGAAGGAGATAGGAGTGGCGTACTCGATTGCGTTTGCCATTCTGAGGAGAGCGAATTCAAGAGCGAGAATGCTGGGTAGGGAGATATTTGAGTATAGTAGTAGTAGGAAGCTGCACAGAGGGTTGTTGATGGCAAAGATGATATCGTTGAGTCCGGGAAGAACCTGTCCTTTATAGGCTCTTGAGCGATGGCTTCTAATTCACTTTCTGTCATGTTTAAGAAATCTCATGGCGTACATGCCCCTCGGTTTGTGCTACTAGCGAATGAGACATCTCCTTGAATACGAGACAAGGAAAAGATGAGACGGGAGTAATTTGGAGATAAATTACGCAATGCAATATCATATTAGCTACAACACTTATTGGATAATAAGTCGAGCTGATCCGTCCGAACTGGGTGTTGAAACTCGCTTCACACCCAGAGGTGCCGTTAGTATATGAGCCAGGGCTTAGCTGCCATGCCTAAGGGATTCGGACCCGCTTAAATCCGAAGATAAGCATACCCAGAGTATTAGTTTACTGGGCGTTATTAGCTGAAGATGTTTCTCTCCTTTCCTTTCCAGATATCAGTCAACAGTAGAATCTTTCTTACCTAAATCAAATCACGATAAAGTAGTAACGCTAGGTTTACGCCATGAAAAGGCCACAGAGTCTTGCAAAACGATATTGTGCAAAACATCAGTAGTGCGTGCATCTAACTTGGCGTAGTTGTCCATAGAGTCATTTAGCAGTTAAGACAAGTATTCTCAATCCCCTACATCTTGGGTGTTCAGTATTCTACTTATTCTACTTCTGATATATTTGCACTCTAGGTACTCTACTAAGTAGTACGAGCCCTGCCTTTAGTACAAAAGTCAGTAGCTGGACAGGCCCTACCTAAGAGATTTTACTCGTTTCCCAACTACATTTTCTTTGTCTATAGTGAATCGTATCTCTGCATTGTCAAGCCAGAACAACAATCTTTCCATCAGTTCTTATAAAGACGTGGGGTCCATGGAAGTCTCCTACCCCGCGCTCTACTCTTTGTTTGTTGTGACCTAGCAGTCAATCAGGCCTAACATGCTGTCCGAGCTCCTGACAAGTAGCTACCTGCAGTACAAGGAAGACACCAATGCAGTGGCATCATGGCTTGCATCTACTGCCAAAAGGTGCGGCTATGCGGTGGATCAGTTGACACAAACCAGGAAGGAGAAACCCAGCGGCAGGCTGAAGGGGAAAGCAAGGAAACAGGCAAAGTCCCAGAAAGGCCCAGCTACGCCGACATATACGATTGCGATAAAAGACTTTGTCAGTCTTGCTGAGTGGATTGCCCATGACCATCGCCCGCCAATCCATGTCCCCTCCAGTTTCGTCACAGCTCCGGAGCGAGCCATTCATACGCGACGTCGTCATGGCGACTATCTTGCTCATAAAAGTAAGAGTGCAGAGGACAGCCATGCGTATTTTATCGGAATCCTAGAACATGTTCGTGAAACCCTACGGCCTCGATTTCCACGGGAGTACTTGGGCGCTGGAGATGATGACAGCAAGAAGATCAAGATTAATAGGTTTGAGGGATTGGAAGTACAAGAACCATCAAAGGATTTCTTGCAGATGCGAGACCTTCCAACGGCCGTGCCCACGTCGTCATTGGGATCGGAAGCCAACTATCAAGCAGAACAAATGAAGGATCTCGACGAAGCATTCACCGCGTTCAGTCTTCTCCTCGACGATTATCATACGTTCCGCTCACTGATCCACCGAACATGGGCAGGTCATCGGAAGGGCCAGTATGACTTGGTGGCGGCCTCCTTGATGACCAATACTGCCTTGGATCTTGCCCGGCGTCTTGAGGATGATGCGAAGCTCCTTTTTGATCAGTTTGGTGGACCCAAGCAGATGTTGACAGCTATGTATTTGGCTCTGTGCTCTGAGAAAGGTGAAGACCAAGCCTTCAGGGAACATCCTGGGGATGATATGAATTTTCGCATGTGGGGAGTCTCCTCTGGCACCTTCTGGCCCGTCTACCAGCTCCTCCAGTCGTTTGTCCCGATGGTAGATGCGCAACATGTCCCGCAGTACAAGCCGTGCTTTTACGGCCAATATGATCCTACCAGCGATCGGACAAAAATGACTGCCCGGGAAAAGTTCACGGAAGACAAAGTCATCCTGACAGAGCATCTCGGAGAGTTCGCATTGCTCTGTATGAGAGTCCCAAAAATGGTAGCCGAAGACGAACTCACCCGTGGCTTGCGTATAGCATTCAGGACACATGAAATCCCCCTTGCCGTGACTTTTGCCACCCAGGTCTACCTCGATATTCATCATGTCTTGCGGGAAGATATAACTCGCGGATACGCTGATTTAGAGACCACGGCCCGTCAGGTGTCCAATTCAATCGAGCTCAATTTTGAACGTCACAAGTCCCTTCGCGTAGAGACATGGCCGCCGTCGAATGACCTTCTGTTCAAGAATATCCAACAGACTATCGATTATTGGGTTAGGTATGATCCCCTCATAAAAGCGAAGGAAAAGCTGAACCGTCCACTTTCAAAGCCTTTTAAACTCTGGCGCTCGTATCCTCTCTTTTGTGGATTGATTACATATCATATCAAAATCAAGTTTCAAGAAGCCAGTGTCGCCTTCGTGAACGCATAGGACTCACTCTTGTATACCTATCATCTTTACAATGCTGCGTGGCAAAAGAAGCTTCTCCAGGGTGAATAGCTAAACATAGACCTCATAATGGGCCTCCAGGATGGTGTATTTATTAGCGATCCACCCCGGACCCTGGAGAACTATCTAAAACGCTTTAAGCTAAGCATGGATTACTCAGTGTCAGCATACGCGAAGAACAAGCGCCGGATATCTCCACAGGCATCAGTGCGTGGACCCCGAGGCCTTCAAGAGCTCGCCCCCATTGCTCAGACGTTCAGGGCACGCTACTGTGACGGCTCTAGTCAAACAGAATGGACACAAGCGGATATTGAAAAGGTTGTGTCCAAATCCGAATGGATTAACAATAAAAATAGGCTTTCCGAGAGCACGCAAGGTCTTTCCCTCTGGTGGAATGGCAGGAAACAACAAGCGTCTTCATGTTCAAGAGAAGGAGATACACACCGGCAGCTAAATACAATCGAACTATTAGAGCGTCTCCAAAATGCTTTACAAGGGAAAACCTTGGAGCTTAGCTTTCCCTATCTTGCCTTCCATCGAATATACTGGTTACTGCTACGCACAATTAATGAGCGTTACCGCCAGAATCTGTAGAACATATTTAGATTCAAATATATTAAGCACGAAAATCAGCTGCCGTTCGTCGTGGGCTATATTTTCATATCAGCAACAGAGACCAGGCAAGTCGGGAGTCTCTTGAAGCCTCGAAAATCCAATCAAGCTACCAGCAAGCTGTTAGCTGATGCGGCTTTTGTTATAGAAGGATACATTAAATTTTACGAGAACTTTTCATGTCGCTTGCTAGAGACGCATAATATCGTTATAGAGTACAAAGACGAGGATTGAGCTATAAAAACTGGCAGGTTAATAATTTCATAACCCGGTCTTTAGACATTACACATTATTACAAATATACACCCTAACGTAAAACATTCCCCGCTCAGTAGTAGGAAGCAAACCAGTATCTTCGTCCTCGTAGTCCTCGCCGAACTCACCGCTGGATTCTAGAACGTCAGTCGAATCATATAACACCCCTCTTCCCTCCACTTATACTCGATACCATACTGACGATAGCCCATACCTTCACTCAAAGTCAGCATGGCATTGGCCAAATGGAAAGCTCACTGACCCCTTATCTCTGCACTTACATCGCTCGGAAATTGTTGGTCTAAATCGGTGAGTGGCATGAAACAATAGGAGAACACGGGATAGTGGAGCGATATTTCATTTACCTCTCCTGGAAGACCGCACTATCCAATAGATTCGGTATATTCTTCAGGGAATAGGACAAATGTTATCTGATGAATATATAGACATGCTCACAATACCGGATCTCGTGATCTGTGTATCCTGTATCCCCGACAAACATATGCTGAAAACCTCGGATAATTGGACGGTATACAAGGACAAAAAACGAAGACAAATTCAATGACAGCTAATTTTTACGCATCTCTGTATAAGAGGATTATGGACACGGAGAAAAGGAATGAACTAGCATGTGAGTTATTTAATAGAATGGAGTAGTTCATAGCATTCATACCTTTAAGAAGAGCCCATCACCTTCTAAGCATCCGATATGATGGGCTGCATTAAGAAGTCATCATACGCCAGCTCCTCCGCAGTTGGTCGCTCCTCAGGTAACCAACGAAATATTCTCCGCAGGAAATTCAGAAAGAGCTCTTTATCTCCTCCTGAAAACTGCCGCTCCCTTATTTCCAGTGACTGTTCTGGTACGGGCATAGAGCCTTTCCAATTACCTATGACGCAGGAGTCAACGTTATATAAGTAGGAGAATGCTAAAACAAGAAGACATACCTTGCTCATCCCAGAATTGGCGACATTTCTGGCTTCTCCTCAGGAATTCCGGAGGCGGAGGTCCCATAAGTGACACCATCTCCGCTAGATGCTGCTCATCATCGAGAAGGCCGTTCCTCTTCGCGAAAAAAAGGTGGCTATCTTGCACGAGGTCCCAAACCTAAGTAATCTGTCAGTCTTATGCCGAATCTACCGAGAAAACCTAATAGACAACTTACCATAGCTCCAGTTGACCAGATATCAACCTTACAATCCCAGTCCATATCTAGAATTACTTCTGGCGCCCGATATATCCCTGGCATAATATCGCCTCTATGTTTTTGTTTTCCAATCCGAGCCTCCCCAAGATCAGAAACAACAGGCAAACTAGCACATACAGGCATAGGTCGAGAGTGATATATGTAACGGTCATTCAGAACCTTCCTGGGAGTTGGTCGCTTTAATTCATCTTCTTCAATTTGACAGAGAACTTCGCTATCCATATTCCCTTGTAGTATATTGTTCGATGAAATATCTAAGCTTTTCTGTGAGCGTCTCTCACTGTGGACTTGTTGATATATAAGGATGAACTCACCGGTATGAACAACATGGTTATCATGCAAAAACGCTAGTGCTATTAACACAAGTTGGATACTTGTCTGTGTGAGATCCTTTGAGAATTTATTGTCAGGGAGCGAGTTTCGGAATTCCGTGAAGCTCATTCCAAGTGGCTGATAAGTCAAGCAAACATGCTTTCCATAAGGACCGGTAATCTCGAAGGAGTCCAGAACTAAACGGGTGAGACTTTTCCCGGGGTGGTTATTAGAGTTCTCCAGATGCTTCGAAACAGATATTTCATGTTCAGGGCGTTGTCCCCGAGTGCAAACTTTGAGTGTCACGAAACCATTGCTTCTACTCCGTAAAGCCAATTACAATCCGCAACATGTCATAGTATCATCGGAATACTTACTGAAGATCACAGCACAACCAGACGGTCGAAGATATACCATATCCAAGCTTTGAAACCACCTGGTATCTTGATGCTATCACTTCACCAATGTATACAGGATAGAAGTTTTGCGGGTTATAAAAGGGTACCTCCTCTTCCTCTATTTTCGTTCTGGAGTCTAGTTTTACAAAGTCTGACTTGGGGAACTGGCGTAGGGGCTTTGAAGCGATGGATGCCACTGTTCTTCTAGGGATAAAACGGATCCTCGTTGATTTTCCAAGGGGTGGGTGAGATATTCTAAGGCCCGAGCGAAGGATCGACATTGTATAATGCGTTCCTGAAGTCAATTATAGGAATGATTATCTCCGGGTATCACCCAGAGGGATTAAATCGGCTGTGCTTGCTGTTGTCTTGGTGCTATGCTTCAATCTAAGTTCTTCAGCAATTGGTGTCGCAGCATTCGGGATCGGCCGTTCAGCTGCCGAGCACGAACGACCGAACGACCGAACCTCCGATATAACTCCCACTTGTCATCCTACCACCTTCATTTACTTCTAACATCGTACATTACGTTTTCATAATAAAAATAGCATAAATTACACAAAGGCATGGAAAGCGGAAATGTCTCAGATAACACCTACGAAGAAACAAGGGTCCTCCGACGCTACAACGTCTCACGATCCTGTATCCGCTGCCATCAGCGAAAGGTGCGCTGCGACAAGTCTCATCCATGCACGACATGCACCCGGTCAAATGTGACCTGTCGCTACCCAGGGTCTGAGAAGACTAAGCGCCGAGCTCCGAATGTAAGTCTGAATGAGGTGGCGGCTCGATTGGCGCGCTTGGAACGGACCGTTTCGGCGAAAGTGGGTGGGGATGAGGATGTTACGGTTACAAGTTCAGCACTGTCTAAAGGGTTAGGGCCAGTTTCTACTGATCGGACTGCTGTGGGTCAACAGTCTAGGGAACATCACGGGTCGAGAGAGGGCTTCTTGGTGACTTCTGGTCCTTCGACGAGGTATATCAATGAGTCTTTTTTGTCGCATGTTTTGGAAAAAGTTGGGCCATGTGTTCTGTTGATATGTTCTTATTGTTAATGACTTGGTAGGAGAAAGAGCTTCAAACGGCGATAGAGTCTCCATATAGCGCCAATGGGAGTTCTACTGCATTCTCTCCTCTGCGCGCAGAGGGGTTATTGTTAAACCCGCAGCACACGGTATCAGATGTCGCAGAGTTATATCCTTCTCGCTGGGAGGCAACGCAGTTATGGCAGGTCTATTTGAACAATGTAAATCCGCTCATGAGGGTTGTACATATTCCAACACTACTACCCAAGGTATACAATGCCATTAACTCCCCAGGTGATGTACCAGCGGATCTAAGCGCGCTTCTATTTGCAATCTACTTCGCTGCAACCACGAGCTTACTATCTATCAATGAGGGCGATTTTTTGGGTGGCCAGAAACATGCCGCTGTGCAGAAATATCAACGGGGATTGGAAGTTTCGCTGTACAATTCTTCGTTTCTGGACTCACCGACCATAACCTCTCTACAGGCTATGGCTATCTATGTCGTATGGCTCTTTCCCTTCTAGAGATGTGTTGGAGCTAATTGTTCTAGCGATGTCGCCGATTCCATAGCAGCGGTCGCTCGAACTGGGTTTTGAACGGTCTGACAATATACGCGGCTCAGTCAATCGGGCTTCATCGCGATGGAAGCAATTTCAATCTGCCGATTCTCGAATGTGAGCTGCGACGTCGTCTGTGGTGGCATATTATCACCGCCGATAAGCGAGTGGCCGAAGATCATGGACTCGTCGGGGGCTTTGAGACTATCTCCAACACCAAGCTGCCATTGAACGTCGACGACAGCGACCTTAGTCCCCAGTTGAAGACTCCGCCAGCTGCAAAAGAAACGTGGACGGAGATGACCATGTTCTTGATTACCGCAGAGGCGAGTAAGGTATTTGCGCGCATCCACCGGGTTTCGTTGCAATCGCAACCTGGTAAAGATGTGCATGATGAATCCCGGAAGCTCGTGGCCGACTTTGACACTCGTTTGAGTAGAACATATCTGAAATATTGCGACCAGAACGTTCCAGTCCAGAAAGCTACGTTTCTGTTGGGCCGCCTACTCCTCTGTAAAGCCAAGGCTTTGGTGCACATTCAGTCACTCAATGGCCTAAGTGCTAAGCAATCTGCAAAGCACATTAACGAGGAAACCCTCTCCTATGCATGCGTGGGACTCGAATGCGGATCCGAGATGCTCACGGATGAAGTGCTCAAGAGCTACAGTTGGTTGTCCTCAAGCTACACTCCGTACCATCTGCTCACGTATGCCCTGTGGCATCTATGCGTCTGTCCCGAAACCCCTGGTGTTACGCGAGCCTGGAACGCTGTCCAGAAATGCTTCGAGTTAACAGAGCGCGATTCAGGCTGGCGGGAGTGTGATCCTCATTGGGCCGTTTTGTGTGGACTTCGACAGAAGGCATTGACGATCCAACGATCTCGTTTAGGCGCGAAGTCAGGAGAAGAACTATCTGGTCTGTATTCCATGGACCAAGCAGTACTGCCAGATACTGGTTCGGAGATCGACTTTGGAGATGCCCTGATGCCCTGGGATCTTGATCCTCTTGCATTCTTTGATTGGACCTCCTTTGCCCCCACGTTTTGATGCCCCATGTTATGAGTCGGTCTCATTATTCGTGCACTGGATGTCGTAATGCGGGGCGACGACCATTCCTAGACGCCAGACACACGAGGATAGCCTTTTGTCGCTGAATCATTTTCCATTATCGCAAACGACCAATCCTAATGCATCCTTTCCAATAAATCCGCATAGCTATTCAAAGCCCGACCCATCAAATTGACCAACTCCCAGATATAATCTGCAGTAAACAGTCGAGCCCACAGCCGGGTAACAATCGCACTCAGACGGGTATTGTTGGCCAAGAGCCATTCGCGGGATACTCCGTGTCGAGTCTCCATCACCATCTCGATAACGAACTCCAAGAGCTTGCTTTCCTGTTCGGTCAGACTAGGGTTGGGACTTGCGACCGTCACTTCTTCGAGCCATTTCGCGAGTAGAACGGCACATTCTAGTGAGCATAGTGCGTACTGGAGCGACCACGAGTGCACCTGCGTCTGAGCGACATAGTTGATTCCTAGTTTGATAGGAGTACTCAGGGCGTGAGCGCAATGCAGCGCCGCGCGAGTTAACCGGTCGTTCCGCTCGACACTGAGGTTCTCTTTCAAGGACCGGGCGATCTCCTCCGGGTTCCAAGTTTGGAGCCGTCGGGCCGAACTGAAGTCGGCATTCAGGCGAATATAGGCTAATCGGAGGAGAGCAGCGGATGTGAATGATAACGGACCATGTGGGTTAAAGGGGTCAATGGATGCCTCCCGATTGCGCTCCCAGCATTGGCACCAATGTTCCAAGGCGAGTTCTAACGAGGTCACTTCGGACGGGGAAAGGGAGTTACCATTGAAACCGGGCAGCCGACGGGATTTCTGGATGAGCCAGATATTTTGAATAATTGCGTGAATGAGCACGTAGCCGCCTAACGAGGAAAAGCTCTCCAGTCGCCCTTTTATATCCGGGTTGTGTGCGAAAAGCGAAGCGAGAGCATCTTGTAATTTTGGTTCGCCTCGGCTCTGACTCCTTTCCTCCATCCATTGGCCGGCGGTTGTGGCTTGCCATTCTACTTCTGTACACGGGAGATCAAGCGTACACTCCTCAGTGAGCACCATAGGTGGCAAATCGAAGACAATAGTTTGAATGTTGAAGTAGCAAAACACGATTAGTCGCGTTCGCTTTGTTTCTTCGCTTCGTACCCAACTCTCCCATGACCCGTCTTGCGCCGGGAGGTCATTCAGCCCTCCCTGTCTGAGTAGTGTTTCCATGTAGCTCCGCATGTATAACGATTCATCATAAGGCGGATCATGTTCATGCCAGGAGGATACGGATACTAGCATCAAGAGAGCTTGTAGCGTCTCTAGAAGATCCTGTTCTCTGGCTGCAGGCGATGGCGCTGATTGTCGGTTTGGGTTGATACCACTGTTAGGTTCTACCCATTGGAATTCTCTTCGGATATGTTCAAGCGTCACAGCCTTGGCGACTTGGTAGAGGGCGGTGCTCGTTTCCGGCTCCCTACAATACCGGGCGCCCAGACTGGCCATGGATAAAATCAACTGCAATGACTTGGAATCAAGATCAAGGGTGGGGACATGGAGAATGGGATAATGTTCATGGTACCCAGTGAGGTAACCGGTCAGGCAACGTGAGAGAGCATGTCGGGACGGGACGTATGGGTTTGGGATGACATTCGCGTAATCAGATAGAAGGACACCAATGCGCTCTCTACATTGCGTTGTCATGGAAAGTGAACTTGGAGGTTGTCGCGCTTTGTATGTTGTCGGAGATTCTTCGGTCTGAAGTGAGGGTATCTGAGTGCCGTGCCGCGGTAAAATGGAGCTTGAAGGGGTTTCAGCACTTTCGGCCGGGTTCTCCTTCTGCGGCTGGTCATAGACAGGTGGGGTATCAAAGTGAAAAGGTGGAAACAGGGGAAGCGGCTGATAACTAGGGGAATACGGGTGGCTGGGTAGGGGAATGCTATCGAGGAAAGAGGTGAAGTCCTCTCCATCATATGCAGTGGACGGACCAAATCCACTAAATGGCTCGCTAAATCCAGAGGACTCGGCCGTCGGTGTCGCTTGCGCTGAGAAGGGCGCTGGTCCTCCAGATAGAAGGCTATGGTTCCCTTGGCTCGTTGAATCCATGGAATGATTTGTCACGGCAGATGCCAGCATGTTCAACCCATTGAACATCTGATGAGAAGATGGAGACGGCGTTGTTGCATCCTGGCCCACACCTGATGTCGGGGAGCTGTGCGACAAGCGTTCGTGACGAGCCAAAAGATCTCTGCTCGCGATCAGTACATACGTTTAGAATTCATAGCGAGTGTAATTATACGTCACATACTTGCGCGTAAATGATTTGGGACATTTGTCGCAGACATACGGCTTCTCTTTCGTGTCTAGTTGCGATTATTAATCGAGGAACTCGGCCGAAGACAAAGGGAGAAGCAGCTTACGCGAACGATCATGGCGTTGGAGATGTTCTAAGCGGGCGAAAGACCTATCGCACCTTTGGCAATGGTACGATTTAGTAGCTTTACCCATGGTCAACCTGGGAGGGGAATGATGGCGGAGTGACAATGGATGAGTACATTCTCTCCATGCCAAGAGGATTTGCGGCAGGTGATCCGAGGATATGAAAAGGCGATAAGATTCGGACCACGAGTATTTCCGGTCTCCGCCTCGGACACAAATCTGTATGCCGAGGATTTGTGGATAGTAATTCGAGCGGCCAGCCCTAGTTTTTGGTTTTCATCCTTATTTGTTTTTGGCTAGACTTGGGAAATCAATAGAGCTATTCCGGAGAAAATAAGCTCGGTATCAGAGGTTGTTGATGATCATCCTTGCGGGTACTAAGTCACATTATATATATCTTCAACAAAACATTACGTCTATTATATATGTACAACATCCCACATAACTCCCGTTTGAGAATTTATCGATCCTAAACCTCACCATCACCGAGGTCCCAAGAAACCACCCAAAGTCCATTTCAGCGTAGACCACAACTCCTCTCCAAAGAAGGGCAGCATATGAGGGTTGAGATCCGAGAGAAGCACATCCTTCTTCGTGCACGATCCCGGATGGGAGACCTCCTTCCCGTCAAGACGATCAGCGATCCATCCCATAGCATTAGCAGATCCAGTGATCCATAAGCTACCATGCCCACCGACCAGATCCCGGATGTATTCCACAGTGGCGCCATCGCTGCAGTAGGTGTCGACCAGCTCATCGGTGTCTGCCCCGGGGCTGATCTCATCATGAACCGGCTTGTAGATGTACATGGGGATCTTGGGAGTTCCGTGCACACCCATCTGTCCAGCCAGGCGCATCACGCTCTGAGGAACGTCCTCGTTGAAAGACTCCTTGCCGTTCACGAAATATGAATAGACATCCTTAAGGAATCCCTGAGTAGCCTCGCCGATCAGGCAGCTGCTGGCAACTTTCTTGAAGTCCGCTCGCTTTTCGGGCACAAGGGATCTGTCGAGCCATTCGGAAACATTGGGATAAGCCTTGGACAGGCCATCAATAGAGCCGAAGGCAAGTCCAGCAAATGGACCGCCAGTGACTCTTTGGAGAGTAGAGCTGAGATTGGCGATGTTGCCTCCCGCGGCAGCACCGGCGAAGTTCAGCTCTGGTGCGTATGTCGGCTGCAACTCTGCGGCGTAGTTGACGGCGATCGAACCGCCAGAGTATCCCCACATGGCGTAGCGAGCGTCCTTTGACAGACCGAGTTTAGGGGCTTCAATTAGAGCTCCACGAACACCGTCCAAAGTCGCTTGACCGGAGATCACACCGGCCGAAAAGTGGGCGTTCACTCCTTCGTAATCTGTGGTCACGACCCACCATCCTTGGTTCAGAGAGGCGGCCAACTATTGATTGGAACATTGTCAGTGACGCTGAAGGTGGTGGCCAAACACTGGGATTATTTGAACTTACAAACGCGGTATCGGTCGACAGAGTGTTGTTAGCAGAGAGAATTCCCGCAAGCCCAGAGCCCGAGTCTGGCTGAAGGGTATAAGAGGGCTCGCAGGCTGGGTTTGACGAGTCGTAGTATAGCGCGTACGCAAGGAGCTTTGACGGGTCCGCATTACGGGGCTTAATCAAGGTGTTTACGGCGGCGATTGGGTTTCCCAAGCTGTCCGTGGTCCGGAATAGATACTGATGCACAGATTCAACCTTCACATCGACTGGGAGGGGGAGGAAGGGTGACAACTGGCTCGATAGCTCGCGAGTTCGGATTGTCTGCCCCGGTGCATAGGTGTCAATATTAGCTGGCTGGTCATACCAAGGGTCCTCCGTTGGCAGAAGAGGCTTGGCTGTCACTGCAGACCAGATATCGGCCGCGACGAGGGCAAAGAGGGGAAGCCAGCGCATGATGTCTTGTGCTCAAGGGTAGGGAATTGATCGCACTGATGGTTGTAGGTTCGACGGCATCTTCTGCTCTTATTTATAATGGGCCGTGGAGAAGCACGTTAGTAGCCGTTGCGATCCAAGGTTGGCCCGTGTACTCCGTAACTGTTACGGAAATGTTCAGCTGAAGAAACAACTTGAGCATATCCAAGTGAGACATGCAATCGCGGTTGATCATTCAATTGATCCACCGTCGGCGTGTCCTAGACTCCTAGTGCATTAGAATAGCTGCACGGATTAGCTTCTGGCGGCCTGGCCGGCTTGAGGCTCCACTTGGTGCATGCATTATCGAACTTAGCAGAATTTGCGTTTTCTGCTAAATACCCCGAAACAAGTAGCTGCCATGGCCAACCAGTCGACGATGAAAGACTGTCCCTGAAACGTGTTTCATAGGCTTTCAAAGAGACGTCGAGTGAGCAATAACATCTTTCCTGGTAGTCTTTGCAGAGGAATTAAGATGACCCAAAAAAGCCTACCGGCGGATCTCAGGAACGCCTGATCTTTAGCGGGCCCACTCTGCACACAAACCAATAAATCAGGGTCGTATTACGGACGGCTAAAAATAAGGATCGACGCAATATAGAATTCATCTGTTCCCGACTCCGGACGCATTTCTAATCAGTTCGGGTATCGGGTGTTCAGGTTACTGGCATATAATTCACCTGAATATTAATTCCGAGGTAAAAGCTCCCACGATATTAGCCCATCCTAGGAGTATATGCAAGGATCTCGGCGTGTCTAGCATACCAAGCTCAATGCTCAGCCGATCTTTCATCTATAACGGAAAAGATCAAAATTTACTCTCCTGACGGGCCGAACAAAGAAAGAAATTAAAACGAAGTAAAATTCAAAATAAGAGGAAAGCGAAAATAATAAAAGGGAAAACTGAAACATGTGCTACGCAGCTACCTAACTTCGCACTCGATGGTAGCAGCCTCACAAACTGTAAACGACTAGAATTACGGTGAATTAGGGTTCTTCAGGGCCGCGTAAAGCGTGACATCCTTCCGTGGTAAGCCACGTGGGGCCAGGAACAAAAAAGGTACTATGCATATGATTATGCATAGTATAGTATACCCTGAATAGAGGTCCCTGGATTTGCTTAGCGGCCGTTAAGTCCGCTTTTATTTCCGATCGTGATTTTGGTGGGGACGCCATGGCTTCGTCGGCGGTTATTGTATAATGTGTCTCCGAGACAATCCTGATTCTTGAAAAACATCTCAAAAGATATGTCATCTATCGCATGATACTGTATAGTAATAGAGTGATAGATTGTCTGATCAATCTGCAGGGTTACATTGCGGTTAATAAGCTGAAGAGTGCTAACTTACACTAGGGAGCTATAGTGGGTTTTATTATACAGGGTACTACCTCACCTCCATAGTATACGACTCGAACATGACCGCCCCTATCTGTAGACACCGAGAAAATATGAGGTAAGTGAAACAGCATACTGCATCCTACCAAAGCGGCCTTGCATGATTCCAAGGCCTCTTCACTTGATAGACGACAAGCCGTCTCTCAATAGTCGGAGAGCTGGCACTATGAACTGCGTTAGTGAGGAGAAGTGCGCTTGGTATGGGTTAATTCTCTTGGGACGTCACAAGTACTATGTACTGTTGTGGGCCAGCTCTCTTCGGGTTAGCCTGACGAAAATGCCCGCTCCTTCATCATTTGCTGGCATCTCTGATTCACTGATGATCTGATCTGCAAATATCATAAGATGGGTATACTTCTCATAGTCCACCCCAGCTATTGTGCCTGAGCATAAGGCTGATGTATTTCTAATCCTGGATAGACCGTATGCGGTTGAATATGTAATTTTCGACTCCAACAACTAGGACAACCAACGAGTATCAGGTGATGTTAGACAATATGAGGGTTTGATAAACGTCTACTTATTTACACTGCAAATAGTCCTACACATTAAGATACTAATCGAGTAGCAATGCTCACATATCCTACAATCTCTTGATGGTTGATACTTTGATATCTAATTTTATATCCAGCTTAGAACGATAGCTGGATATCTTGAGTTAAATAACCTAATTGACACGTCATCCCAGATAAGTCTGAGAAAAAGCAAATCTCTCATCACCAAGATAGCTCTGCAACGACAATATCAAACAAGATCGACATTCTCGCGAAAAACACAGTGCGAATAATACATGAGATGGATTTGATGGAAGTCAAGACCCGTAATGTTCTTGTAGCATAAAGACCCTTAGTGAACATTGGCCGGTTGAAGAAACATGCCTTTGGAGACGTCAGAGGCCGCATCACGGTCAGTTTAAGTGTCAATGATCCTTTATGAAAGCCTTGGAGAGTTGATGCCATTGGCTCTTCTTTTTGTCTCTGGAGCTATGACAGACCAAACCCAGACATATTGAGTATATTCACAAAAAGGATTCATAAGTAGAGTACGATTGTTTAGGGGAGATGTAGGAGAGATAAAGACGAGTCAAATTTTGGATACGTCTGCCAAACAGTTGGAAAGGAATGCTGTGAGGACAGGTAAAGCCCGAGTTATAGCTCCAATTTATGCCCTTTCCTCTAGTCACTGGGTAAAGTCTGTCTGGCTGGCGTAGTCGAAAAAGCGGAACGAGTCCATGGCGAAGCTGACTCTTATTCCACACCTACTTATGGGATCCAATAAAACTACCTAGGTTGGTCTGTCCTGCATTACTATACCGCGAGGTGTACGTACACGAGTAAAATATGTGATAGAGACATTAATGGTGAGCTGAACACCTCGCAGATGATCAATATATACTATGGCAGGCAGTCAGAACCTTGTGCTTCTTTCCACACCGGTACTTGGGTATAAGACGTATACACATACAGAAATTACACAGAATCTAACTATATTATAGTGTGTGTGTGTGTGTGTAGTAAAAACACATCAAATAACGACCACCCTCAGGCATGAAAGAGTTATAACCATAACACCTCATCTTTGGAGCAGACGGGTCCGATCATAGATCGCCTTCCTCTATAGGCTTAGCTTGAATCGCCAACACCGATCACGATGTTTGCTTTGTTTGTCCTGCATGGTTTGTCCTGTTTGACTGGGACATCCGCTTCGTTCTGCCGACCGGATAAACGCAAATGAGGAGAGAAGGAGAAGATCCCCACCTAGTCTGGTCAATCAATCACCATCATGAAGCCTAAGTGACACTCTCAAAGCATGAGGGGCTTTCCGCTTCGACTGTCCCCTTGTAACTCATTGACTCGAAATCCAACAACAACCCAAAGACTTGCAAATAGAACAAACCCCAGGTAAGTCCCATTCTAGCACATCTTGTATAGATAGCCATCGTCTGCCTCGGCGAATAGACTTGCTGATACTGACAAGGATCCCCAGATTTTCGACAATCTCCCCATTGAAAATGCGTCTGCCCTACGCCCCCTCCGAACCCCCCGCATCCGACCCCGACGCGGCAGACATCTACGCCCGTATTGCAGCCCGTCGCAACCCCCGCCCTCTCATCCCGCTCGATCTATCCCTGCTGCATTCGCCCCCGGTCGCTGATGGCTGGAACAGCTTCCTCGGTGCCATCCGGACACGCACCATCATCGACCAAGGACTCCTAGAACTCGCTGTCTCTCGCGTGGCGGTCTTGACTGGGGCGGTCTACGAATGGAATGCTCATGCTCCCCTGGCTTTGAAGGGTGGAATCCAAGCGCAAGAGTTACAGGCCGTGCGGACCCTCCCTTCCACTGCCGTTGGAGAAGCTGCAGAGCTATCGAAGGCCAAGGAAGCTTTGGCACAAAGCGCCTTGACTTCCCGGCAAAAGGCGATCGTGCAGTATGCGGATGAAATGACCCAGACGGTCAAGGTGCAGGATTCAACTTTTGCGCAGTTGCAGACGGAGGGTTTCTCGGATCGTGAGATTGTCGAATTGACGACCGGTATTGCGGGATATAACTGTGTTAGCCGGGTTTTGGTTGCTTTGGATGTTGGGGAGAATAATGCTAGGGAAATGAAGAGTGTGGATGAGTTGGTTGCCAACCTATAGTCGTTGTTGTCAATACAATGTGCTCGTTGAGCTATACGCGTCTAATGAATTCTACACAATTATGGCAGCGTGTTGGACGTATGCACTGGGTCAAGTTATTCGTAATATCTACAGGCGTGACACTTTGTCATGCGTTAATATGTGATTTTGATTCATGGCGAAATCTTCTGGTAGTTGCTCTACAACTAGAACCATCCGCTTTTAAGTATCAAAAAATTCAAAAGTCCCACGCACAATCCAATATCTAGTGTAAGGTGATCGCCTTCGCCTTCGGGCGACCCTCACACTCGAAGGTCGCGAATAGGGTGTTTCCATCCACTGGTGCAATACCCGGCCAGTGACTAGTATGAGGGCAGATAACCGTCGGTTTGGACCATTGAATCTGGCCATTCTGCGGCGGACCAGCGAAGACGACCTTGATAGAGGCATTCTGCGTCCACGAGACCTCATTGTGATCCTCGTCCGTCATGAAGATAACCGCCAGCGATCCATCAGCGAAGGAGGCAATCTGAGGAGCACCGGCATTGTGACCCTGAGGCGGAACATACACGCGATGACGCCAGCCCCAAGTCTGACCATCGTCGTAGGAGATCAACGCTTCCAAATTGAAAGTGCCAAAGGAGGTAGTCTCGAAGATCATCACCAGCGCCTCGCGACCGTTGTCCCAAGTCGGTGCGATGCCGTTCATCCCATCACGCAACGCATCACAGTCCCCATGCAGACACCGCGGCTGAGTCCAGGTGGCACCGCCGTCGAATGACTGCACCATCATCGTGCTCTGGTTGTTATGCGCGAATTCCAGCGAATACGTCAGCTGGACCTCGCCCTGTCTGCCCAGCCGCATAAAGGGCTCCCAGATGCCGTTTGGTGCACCCTTCTCTGCCGCCTGCGACAGGAAGTGCCAGCTCCTACCGGCATCGGTCGACCGGCAAACTGTGATACGGAAGTACGTGGGGCCGTGGGGCCCAATGTCATGGTTGCGGAATGCCCCCAACACAGTGCCCGGTGCGACCTCCAGAAGAAACACGTTGTCGACGTCGCCCTCGCCGCGGCTTACTTCTCCCCAGTCCTGGAAGGTCCGACCGCCGTCCGTACTTCTCGATACGGCGAGCACGCGTGTCTTGCCCTGGAAGTGGGTGAACGAGGTGAGTAACGATCCATCACCCAGTCTGGCGAGACGGGGGTATGTACCGTGTTTGTCGGGGTGAAGGTCCCTGTCACCATCTTCAATGTGACGGTTCCCAGGAAGCTGGCCTGGATATCCTTGCTGTGGAGGTGGTTGATAGTGCTGGTATTGTTGGGGAGGCTGGCCCTGTCCGTGTCCATGTTGATTATCGTCTAACCCGAAGGTTTTGAGGATTTTCTGGCCAAAATTTCCAGGCATTGTGTTCGGGCTTCTCTTCGTCCGGCGAAACGATTTATCAGAGAGTGTGGTCGTTGGGAAGTGGCTTGAGAGGGGATTGTTTAGATATAAAGAGGGGCAAAGTGTAGCCACTTGTTCACCGATAGTTCATCTGTTTATCGAAGTGATTGACATGGATGACGTCATCCAAGCCCCGTTGAAACACGGCTGCCTGGTTGCCTCATTGTTGATCTCAATGATGTTAGGAATGGATACTGAAAATCATAATCTCGAGGGGCAGAGGTGACGATGAATGGCATGGGAGGTAGCATGGACGTAGGTCAACGGAGGATATCTGGGGTTAGGGCTAATGTTGCCTAATGCGGCAGTGTCAGTTATCCACCTGCACCTGCACCTACCAACAGCTTGCCATCAGAACTTTAAGTAGATTAAAGGACCAAGACTAGAACTAGACAATGATAAAAGAAAGCGGCTTGTACCATTTAGCATTTTGCCAACCCTAAGGCCCCTCTAGAACTATCAAGTCATGGCCGAGTTCGGACCCGTAGTCTCCTTGAATTGTGTGGCACGCTCCGTTATACTAGACGCTCTAGGGGCATAGGGCTGTGTAGCTACAGAGCCAAGCAATATAATATTATAATCCATTGTTGTCGCATTAGGCAGTATCCTCGAATGACTGTTTGGTCGTACATTCCCCTAACGCAGCCGCCCATGCATGTACATTTCGAATCAGTCTGAGGCACTACTGCATGGGCTTACGGGGATACCGATGCACTTGAATTGCCAATAGAAGCCTGTGGCTTACACTGTCTTTTATTGGAAGCACACTGCATTCGTCACTAGTCAGGTTAAAAACCCAAGACCGATATCAGTGACCACGAAGGCTTTTATCAATCACTAACACTTGCTAGATATTTTTATATGCATACAGTTGACTCAACAATACAAGACATAAGGTTACAGCTGAATTTACAAAAGGATCGCTGCTGAGGCCAGTACTCATAGTACGACAGGGAGTAAAATTAAGGGTGTGGCGTACACAAATAGTATACACTTACTGACGTTGATACTCAAGAGGGTACAAATTGTTCGATTGGTGACTACCATTGATCTATATTATTGTATCTACCTGAGCAACAAGTCAATAAGAGGAAGGTTATATCGAGAAATGTCACTTCCGTAGCATTACTAACCTTCTAACAATCTAAATGAAGATTATTGTACGCCATATATGAATGATATATACCTGGTTTTGATGTGGACTTTCGCAAAAGATGCCCGAAGCCTTCCGGATTTCGCTTTAAACTAAGCTACGGTCATGAGCTCGGCCAAATGGCGTAACTGACCAGGCAGAATGGTGCATCCCTTTGAGAAGATGCAGTCAAGAGATCATCTCAGTCTTCTGTGTACATCACGCACATGAGTGTCAAAGAAACTCGTAAGGGGGCCTTGAATGGCAACAAATGGAAGGGTCAACAGCTGGTCATCCTGTGAATTGGATCTCTAGGTATGCCCAAAACAATGTTACTAAGCATTTTATTCTTTTGCCCTATCATTTCTCCTGAGGAAATATAAATGTGGAAGTGAAATGAAGTAAAGGGACAGAGAGAAAAAGGGAATAATAAGAAAAGCAGGTATTATATGTATAACATGTACAACAAAACTAGAAAGCAGCATACAAATTGAAGTCCTAAGGAGAACTGGCTATTGGGAGCATCCAGCCGCCACGGAAGACGTGAAATTCTCGACTAACACCACATCTAATCTTTGTAGAACCGTGAGATCCAGCCCCGGCTGGTCAACAGCCACTATAATTATGTCGAATTCTTCTGTTAACGATTTTGTATTCCATCTCCTCGCTTCATCCAATTTCGGAATGGAAGGCAACGCTTCCTGCGAAACGAGCGGATCGGCGTATTCGACTGATGCCTCCCATTCATCTTTCAGATGCCGAATAAGTGCAAGACTAGGAGAGTTGCTGAGAAAGGATTGTCCACGCTTGAACCCTACACCAACGACAAGGACTCGGGGTTGCATGACTCGTGACATTGCGCCGGAAGCTTGATTACAATAAAACTTCTTCATCACCCGGTTTCCCAATTTTGCGGGGCGCTTGGTCATTTCCTCCGTGGCCGCCTGAAGTAGAGGCAGCTCAGATGTAGACAGGAGGTAATATGGATTCACAGGGATACAATTTCCGCCAACCCCCAGTCCCGGGAAATACGATTGATATCCAAACGGCTTTGTGGCCGCAGCCGTAGAAACCTCCATAGCGCTTATGCCGATGGATTGGCATGCATCTGCCATTTCATTTGCGAAGGCGATGCAAACCATGCGTTGACAGTTCTCGTACAATTTCGTCATCTCAGCCACCTCGGGACACGAGACTGGGACTAGATCATGGAAGACCTTCCCGTACAGTTTCTCAATGCTTTGTAAGGATCCGGGTGCGATATCATCCAAGCCAGAGATGACTTTGGGGATATCCTCAAATGCAGGGGAGAGTCGACCTGGATCGACTCGCTCCGGAGACATGCCAGCCATGAGGCCGCACGATCTCATAACATCTTTCAGAAGCTGTCTAGTCATGCCCACGGCGACTGAGCTTTCGATAACCACTGTTGATCCGGGACGGGCGTATTCCGAAAGTAGGCTAATTGCGCCCTGTAAGGGTGTCGTATCAACGCAGGCTTGATGGAGTGTTGTGGGGACACATATCAAGAAGTGTGTAGCCACCGCGATATCGGAAGGATTGCTTGTAGCTTTTACATTTTTCTTGGCCAGATCAGCCCGGATCTCTTCAATGCGCTGACTGTTGATATCAAAGGCGATGATGTTGTTGTATACCCTGGCGAAAGCAGATACAAGTTCGAGGCCGATATAGCCAACGCCAATCACAGCAATGATAGGGTCATCATATGCATGTGTGTGAAAGGTTTCCTTGTTCACATTGTCGCCTTCAGGTTGGCACTTCCCTGAACTGCTTTCAGGAGGAGGCGTAGGCAGGCCATTGCTTTCTATGGAAGCCGGCTCGGAAATCTGCCCTTGAGAATAGCCATTACCGTGCAACTTGAAGCAGGCCATATCTGGCAGTATGGCTTTCATCTCACCGACGCAAAGTGCCGGGATATGGAGTTGTCGTCGAGATTGCCTAACTGAAAGGGGGATGTCTTTGCCCAATGTCCCAGCTTTTCAGGAGCAGACGGAATGCAGCTCACCCTACACTATAACCCAGTAGTACCACGGGAGTATTTCCCTTGATTTCTTATCTATATTCGCCGGATCTCGGCAATGGTTGGTGTGCTTAATATATCCATGGAATAACCTCATTTAGCAGGGGCCTCGGAGTGGATCAGTGGCATTTCAAGATTTCAGTAAGGAGTAGAAAACTCAGCCAACGCGCTTTTGCAATGTGAAAAAGACCAGTGGATAGGTACTAGTACGTACACGTAACTAACTATAGAGGAGCTACGTGTCATGGCGAATATGATCTATATTCTTTTGGAATCTTGCTTTGCAGTATGTCGGATGTTGATTGGTTCCCGTGATAGGGTGTGAAAAGATCGCGTCGATCGCGGTGGGTATGGATGCATATCATTTCCCTTTCACGGATCTTGCTAGCTGGACAGAGTATACAAAATACGATCCATAGGGATTAAGTTTTAACACGATCTTTATCTCAGCTGAGCCACTTATTCCGTCTACGCGCCCCCAGCAAAAAGTCCGATGCTACTCGCCGATATGATTAACCGACATATCTTCATGTCTAGGAATAGCATTGTTGAGAGACGATTCTGTGCATCGGCATTAGAGCAGCAGAATGCGCCAGTTTCATGGGCTCAAATAGAAAAGAAAGACAAAAAGAAAAACATACTGTGTCGCTCAGCTGTAAGTGGAGTCCTGGCCTTTTCAAACGCCGATCTTCTCAGCTCCGTTCATATAGTGTCCTTCGGCTCTGCGAACATAGGCAATGATCACCTGTTGTAGTGGGGCCCTTGCCTACTCATCACCTGGTTCTAAGCCATGCTTATAATAGATAGCCAGCCACCATGGTCAACTTAATCAGACAAGTTCGCCATTCTTTCAAGGGCCGTACCAGCCGGTAGTGTAGGAATGCATTGCAAGACGACGTGAGCAACGACCGTCGAGATTCGACATAGCAGCGGTGTGACGACCTACAACCAATCTACACCATCCTGGCGGATTATATCAGCTTCTCTTGGCCTGTGAAACTCTGCGAAGGAAAAAGAGACAAAGAACAGCAGTTTTAAGCAAATGTGCCAATGATTATTGCATCATGAACCAAACGGTATCGCCCATGGTACGGAAATTGCCTATACCACGCCAATCGAAGCATTACCAGCACGTACATCGCGACAATCCCAGTCCCTTGAGCCAGGACATGGCTGCCTCTCCAGACAACAGAGTACCGGCGTGTGCAATTGACATTGGCAGAAATGAGGAGCTAACTTCAAGCATCCCCGTACGCGGTGTTGCGCGAAATACCCGAGAGATCCTAGATGTACTGGAGGAGTGGACTGGCTGTATCACGACCAAAGAAGCAACGCCACGTCCGCAGGTTATGCCAGAAGTGCGCAAGAAGGGTCGCAGAAGAATCCTGATTCAAAAGTACATGTTTCAAATCTCTATCCTCACAGCCAAGTAAGTCGATCCCTGCCATTCCTCAAGATGTAGAATCATCCGCTAATTCATGTCCCTAGTGGGTTCGGAATTTTTGCTACCTGGTGGTTCCCACATCACTGGTACCTCCTCATGCCTTTTATAGGTGCTGGTGTTGTGATGAATATCGCCATGATCATCGCTCTGCTGGTTAACCTACTCTATCGTTGGTGTTACCCAGAGAAGCCGCTGATACCAGAGACTCCAGAGAGCCTAGTCCATTTGATTCCATGCTATAACGAAACGAAGGATGAGATGGAGCGGTCACTCAATTCACTAATAATGCAAAAAGGCATTTCAGATCATAGGCGATGTATTATGATTATCTGTGATGGCAAAGCTCGTGGTTACGGCATGGAGAAGACAACCGGAGAATATCTGTTAGAGGATATTCTCATCCAGAAAGACTACCGGGTCCGGATCACGAAAGCCTACCTGGCATGGGATCAACAATTCATGGATGTTGAAGTTCAGAGGGGGACCTACCACGACGTGCCGTACTTCTGCATTATCAAACAGCACAACCAAGGAAAGCGCGATAGTTTAATCGCAGTACGTTCGTTTTTGTACAACTACAATATCCGCCATACACATCCAGAGACAATATTCACGTCGACATTTTTTGTCCATATGGCTTCGTTTATCAAGGAGTCAGGGATTGATTATATTGACAATCTGATTGGGATGGATGCCGATACAGTATTTGATGACCACTGTATTAGCGAACTACTTCGATGTTCACGGTATGAGGACACTGTAGGGGTATGTGGCTATGTTGCCGTGGACTGGAAAGACAATTTTTGGCATCCTTGGAAGTTATACCAGTCAGCAGAATACACGATTGCCCAATGCCTACGACGTCTTCACCAGTCTGTGATTACGCATAAAGTATCTTGTCTCCCCGGCTGTTGCCAGCTGTTGAAGATCTGTGAAGAGACTTGTGGACGTGAAGTGCTGTTCAAGAGATTCGGATACTGCCCTGTCCCTACTGATGGAGTTCTGCGACATGTTCGAGCCACTGCCAGTGAGGACCGCAATCATGTCTGCCATATGCTCTCTGCTCGTCCGAGGGCTCAGACTCGCCAGGCGCTCCATGCGGTAGCATATACAGACGTTCCACAGTCGTGGCCAGTCTTCCTGTCTCAACGCAGACGATGGACACTGGGTGCCACCTCAAATGACCTGTTTTTATCATCTGCTCCTGGCGTACATTGGTTCGAAAGGATCCTTGCTTGCACTAATGTGATGACATGGTTTCTTAATGTGTTCATCTTCGCCAGCATGGCTAGATTTATCATGGCAATGTTTTGTGAGTATAGCGCGTTTCATCTACCACCCCGACTCCACAGAGATCAATCTAACATTTCCCGCATATATAGATGTTGAGGCATGGATCATCTTCTGCTTCATTGCCATTGCACTGATCCCCATTGTTTATTATCTGATTATCCCCTTCTGGCACATTAAGCCATGGCGCGATGCCTCGCGCTTCTGGATCGGTTGCCTCATATATATTATCTGTGGCCCATTCGTTAACATAGCAATCCTGCTCTACTCTTGCCATTACTTAGATTCGTTTGGATGGGGCAAGACTCGTCAGGTGGTTGCCGAAGACAATAGGGATGAGAACGGACAAGCTACTGAACGGACATCATTACTGCCACGTACATAGGGTTACAATGGCTACTGTTTCATGCCAATCATATCTTAGATCCTTAAGTCTTGCCAAATTCTGTATGTATGGTTCGTATGTATGACTGGTCAAGTGTGCTACGAATACTACTCTGGGAAACGCAAAGAGTTGCATGCTCGCATGCACCTACCATTGATTACAGCTAAAACCATACTCACTGTAAAGTGCTGAAGCCGTGACTTTCTGGTATCCGATAGTATGGCTTTCAGGTCAACGAAAATGTGGTAGAAAATGTAGTACTGATAATTGCAGCTGAGTCGGCAGCTCCGTGCGGTTGTGATCCACTTCGACTTGGAATAGTCGGTGTTATATCGCAGGTCATTCCATGCCGTGCTCACATCATCAGTGTGAATTACCTAGTGACTTGGATCTACCAAACTGACAACCTTTGCGCGTGGGACGGAATCACCTGAAGGACATCTATCCCAAACGGGAAGCGGTTGAACATCAGTGCCCAGTTAGGTGAGTGTACTATTCTTCAATGATCGATCCGGTATCACATTGAGGGACGCTTTCCATGCGGGCTGTAATTTCATTCCAAAACGAATCTAATCTATAAATACAATTATTGACGCGTATAATACAACAACTCCGGCCCGATGCTGTAACAATGCAAAAATCAAGCATTATTTGCACACGAGAAACTAGCGCTACTGGGGTCATCATGTAATGCTTTGCCTGAAACATACAGGCCGAGACCACACTGTGCAGCGAGTTAGTGAGGAATGAACAATGTAGTCAATATATCAGGGGAAGAACGTACGATGCATCCTGCGATGGCGAATATAAGGACATTGAGAATGGTGAGGAAGATTTTCATTGGCGTTGCGAAGAGGCGGTCCTTGTTGAGGTAGAGCCAGAATGTGGCGCTGAGGCCGTCTATTACTTTTGTTAGTATTTGATGTTCAGGGAATGGAGGGTCGGGGTGGGTTGGTATAGCGTACAGGTGAACCAGCTCGCGAAGAGAGAGGCCTAGTATATATGTCAGTTGGATATTTGGCGGAAGTGCAGAGAAATCGAGATCACGTACAACTAAGCTCAGAAGATTATTGAATACCGGAATCGCCTCCGCGATGACCCAGGCCACGATCCACAGGCCCAGCATCAGAAGTACCCAAGAGCCGGTGGCCACTAGATCCTTCTTGTGCATGCGGTCGCTGCCACGGAACAGACGGACGTAGACGTACTTGCACGCGACGTGGCCGTTGACTACTCCACCGATGATAATCTGATGACGATGTTAAAAAATATTTCTCGCGACTGATATCAGTAATGAACTTACAGTAGGAAGCGCAATGCCGTAGGCGACCTTGCGCACCACGGGACTAGCAGATCCTAAAGCAGGGGAAGTCACATCCTGGCCAGCGTAGTAGTAAATAACGACAGCCGTGACGATGTATAGGATGACATCAATGCCTTGAAGAAGAAAGAGAGATTTGGGGTAATCTTTCGGATCTTTGAGTTCTGACATGAATCCAAAAAAGGCAACATGGCCCGCTAAAATGCATATTAGTGAGTCTGAGATGGCACATGAGGTGAGGCAAACGCACAGAAAGAAAATACAATGTTGCACACAGCAAGGAACGCCTTGTACAGGCTAGTATCGACGGTTGCCTGGACACCACCGTGCCACGGGCGTTGGATGCCGAGGGCAATCATGACAATCATTACGGCGCTAAAGACACTGATGAAAGCTGGTGGACTGTAAGTATATCTCTTTTGAGAAGTTCGAAGTGGCAGCCGTCACTCACAAGCAATAGACAAATACGACACCTTGGCGGATGTACGCGGTAAACATAAGACATATGAGATGACTAGTCCCACAACACCAAAGACAATGGAGCAGGTTCCGTGGTCGGTGATGGAATTCATAGCCACCGTAAAGGTCAGGATGTGACTAGCCATAATGAAAATGACTAGCAGAAGCTGGCCGGTTCCCAAGAACTCGCGGCCGAACTTGCCGAGAAGGACCTCGCCAGCATCGGCCATGCTTTGAATGTGAGGGTAGCGCCATCTGAACTGTCCAATGGTGTAGCCAGTATAAGTCGCCAGAAGGCCAAGGCCAAGTAGAAGAATAATAGCGCTTTTGGTGGGATGTCAGTATGTGAAAGGAGCATCCGGGAATGGGGCTTCCTACGGGGCAAGGCCTAAGGCAGCAACCACGGCGGGTAACGAGAGAATTCCCAGTGAGACTGTTTCCGCGACCATCACTTATGAGAGTCAGTACACTTCCCCGAACACTAGTACCCAACAGTTACTCACGAAAACCACATTGCCTGTATGAAGCTGGTCAGTAAATTGTCATCTTTTGACAACTGAGGTAGCGCCACAACATACCACCAGCTCAACACCTTGTACTTCACCTCGGCGTATTCTTCATCGCCAAAGGTGTCCTGATATTCTGGACGAGCTTTTTCCTCTTGCTGCTTTTCCGTGTCCTTGTCGCTGAGATCATATTCTGCGTCCCGGTTCATATCACTCAATACTGCACTCCCATGATGATCCGGTGAGGGAGCCATGAGTGCGCTTCGGGGGCAAAGTTTGATATTAGACTGGCTAATGACCAGCGTGAGATGACTCTCAACCAGATGCAGAGGGGCACCGGGAAAGAAAGGAAAGCGGTCACGGAAAAGAAAAACAAGCTAACAAAGAAAAAACCGGGTGAAGAAGCGGAGAATGAGGTGGATGGATACACTGCAACACAGTTACATCAACGGTCCGAAGTACTCCACGTTCGTCACAACCGGTCGAGGTTGAACAGTCTGGGGAAGACGGTGTCTAAGGGAAATGGAAGAAGAGCGCCATTGAATCAAGCTCGACGTCAGAAAAGCATGGTGATTATTGCCTGACTCACCTTCGCCTGGAGACAAAAGGGAATAATTCTGCAAGTGTGTGTTGAATCCGTTACCTAATTAGTTGCAGTTCGGGTGGCGTCCGGGTGGGGCGCCATGGCCAGCTTTCACCCAATAGGAAGCCCTCATTGTCCAGATCGTCAGCCACACTAACCTTGAAAATTTCAGTTGAGTGCCTTAGGGTGTCTTGGAATGCCTTAGGGCCGGGGCATCCTGCAGGTACTGGACCAATAACTGTCCCTCCCGGCATCTTTGGAATGTTCGGTGCCAGTTCCACTGCACACCACTGGTCATTCAGGCCGATCCAGATGTTGAACCCCGGAAAGTTTAACGGGAAACGGACTCCGTTGACACAAGAGTTGTCCCCGGCTAACGTACTAATTTCTTACCAATCCTAACCTCGGTCGGATGGCAAGCATGGAGAAGAGATAAATCAGGGTTTAAACCTTAAATGGATATAACACATTCGGATTGATAATTCGACGTGGTCATATTACTACCACTATGATCCATCGGGAAGGACAATAAATAAAGCAAGCGAACCGAAAACCATTCCAAAACTCTCATCACATTACCGGGATCCATATTCAATACCCTTACTGCCATCAATTCGTCTACTTGTGACGCATGAGTCCAGTGGGCCCGCCATTCCAAACGCCAGCCCTGATAATCATCACTCGTAATCATACAGCTGTTTCTGCGGCGGCACATCCCGGCGAAGAATGTACTTCTTGACATACCATGGCATCATGCCACGATAGTGATTGATATGCTTGCGAGTGGGCACGGAAAAGACCTGATCCAATTCTTCCAGAGAGAGCGCCTTGGTTTCCGGCAGGCAAAAATAGCAGAAAACCCAACCGAAGAAATTCCATGCGGCATACCACCCGAACGCTCCTTGGACGCTGAATGCATCCCGCAGCGGGAGCCACGTGAGCGACACGATAAAATTGAAGCCCCAAGTCGTGGCGGTCGCAAATGACATGCCGATGTCACGGATGTACAATGGCTGTCTAGATTAGCCGGAGTCGGTGACAGGGGAGAAAAGGCAAGAAATAACTCACAAATGCTTCGGCCGAGTATGTGAAAGGCACAGGTCCCTCGCCCGGCGAGTAAACAATCATGTACAGGTAGATCCCGGTTGCGACGCAGGCCGTTCGGGGAGCCTGATCCGGAATGTAGAACGAAAAACCGGTAAAGAGCAGGAACAGGCACATCAGAGGGAACGTGGTCAGGAGAAGGTTGCGCCGACCGAAGGTATCGATTGTATACACCGCCGGAAGAGCAAAAATCCAGTTCGTGATGCCGCATCCGAGGGACACAACGAGTGCCGTTTGGAGATCAAACCCGGCATCCCGAAACATTGAAGAAGAATAGTACATTATAGCGTTCACACCGCAGAACTAGGTGACGTTAGCGATGCAGAATGAGCCTAGAATCACCGTAAAGACGAACCTGTTGCATGAACATGACGAAGAAAGAAGATTGGGCGGCGCGCCGGTTACGGGGGACGGTGAACATCTCGCGCCAGAGATGTTTGCCTTGCCGGAGCTTCTCTTCCACTTTCAAGGCAGAGTGAATGTAGTAAAGGTCCCTCGCAGCCTGAAATTCCGATGGGCGCAGCTTGCAAAGTGCGTTGTACGCGTCCTGGTAGCGGTCCCGGATCATGTACCATCGGGGTGACTCGGGGCACATATAGACCTGGATACAAACAAAGAACGGGCTCGGAAGTGTTAATTCAAAGTGAATAAAGGTGAAAGTGGGTCAGCCCTGCGGAATAAACTTACGGAATGGCGGTCGACCCCAGCATAAGCCTCCAGTTGAAACCCGGGATGGTTGGATGAGTCACTTTCATGAACGCGACAGAAGCGATATAGCCCAGCATGATGCCAAATGCGGTCCACATCTGCCACATCATCACCAGGGCCCCACGTATATTAGCGGGCGCACATTCAGCGCCGTAGACTGGGGTAGTCGTTGACTTCGCACCCACCGCAAAGCCTAGCAAGAAGCGACCCAGCAGGAGGTTCCACCAGGTGTGTGCGGCTGCCATCCAGAAAGAGGAAGCAAACGAGATGAAGCAAGAGATAAAGATACAACCGCGTCGTCCAAACCAGCGATTGAGCGGAGCGGTAGTCCAACAACCGATAACAGCCGAACAAAGATATGGAGCGCCATTTACCAGGCCTTGCATCCAGGGATTGGTGAGGTTGAACTCCTCAAAGTAGTACCTGGCCACTGTTAGACTCGCACTCGCAATCTAGATTGGCGGAAATTACTCACTCTTGTGCTCCGTTCACTGCGGTCTGATCCATTCCCTGCACAATTGCGGAACCAGCACAGAGAACTAGAGATCATCAGAATTATAAAACGCTCCCTACAACAACGGGTGCTTACTGGTCATAAAGTACATCATAAAAGGCTGGTTCCATCTGTGCGTCTTCTCGCGCCGGAGGAGTTCCTTCTCCCCTTCAGACAATTCATCCAATTCCTCGAAGATCTTGGGGTCCTGAGCCACTAGCGCGCCTCGTTTGAGCTGCTCCACGATGTGCTCGAGATCTTTTTCCCGAGCAAACTCTTCGACATCGCAGTAAAGCTCCTCCCGAGTCAATCCTGCGAGGGGGTTCTTCAACTTGGAGTTAGTATCCTTTTTAATGACATCCCGAGACCAATCCCGGGCTGTCTCTGCTGCATCTTGCTTCTCGATTGAAATGGAGGATTCAAGATGCTGCGACGTCAAGGCAGGCGCTTCGGGGTCATTGATTTTCTTATCCATGACAGGAGTCTAGGTGCGGAGCACCTTGCAGATCAGAGGACCAAGATGTGGGTTAGTATGTCCAAGAGGTGCAGGGTACAATAGGCAAATTAGATGCAGTAGAATGAGAGAATTCTGGAGCCACAGGATCTCAAACAGCGGCAGGCCGGCGCTTTTAACGTCTCCAAGAGCCCAGACGAAGATCCGTCACCCATACAACAATTGGGACGGTCTCCATGCCACTCTGCTGACCAGTCAAAGTGATTGACTCCGCATGATAACTGGGTCTCCCCAGACTAGCTAACACGTACCTTAGGGACTTGCCCGTTGACTCCATACTGTCCCCAGGCCAAGAGGCTTGGAGTCCAAAGAGCTCACCAGTGGCGTTCTTGGAGGTCCCGGACGACTTGATCGGGGAAACCTAGCCTGCCGCCCAGGGTCCACTTTGCCAATGTTGCGTGGTTATGTGGTTGGTCCTATGCAACGAAGAAGGGACAGTGCGGCGAGATTGATGGAGCTAGTGATTCTCCTCACGATATATAGCCGCTTCGCTGCCTTTCATGTCTGACGGGCTGACAGGGCTCTGCGGGACTAAAGGAGGTTATTACAACGACGAACACGAGTTACAGCACAAGAGAAGGTTAGTAGCCGAAACATGACTGGGCGGCTGATTCATGCAGGCATACTGTCCAGAGGCAGTGCATAAAGGAAAGCCATGTGGTGCGAGAAACGCAGCGGTACCATTCCCCTGTAGGTATGCCCGATCCAAGAGAGACCGGAAAAAGGCTAGCGGAGGTCATCATGATAGAAGCCAAAGGTCAGTTGGACAGAAGGTTCAAAGCTCAAGGCTCCGACAGCAATCGTTTCCCCTCTGGCGTCATACCAGAGCAATCGGCATTTTCGCACTCGGTCTGATACCTCTCGGCAGGCTTGGCGCCGAGAGCGCACAGCCAGTCATCCCGAGGTGTCCAAGAACGCTCCTCTCACGGAAACTGATGAGTCGGTATATCCGCATGCGGAAATAGCAAGATTGGCGGCTTGGCTTACATATGCCGACCCTGCAAGGCGACCACAACTGGTTGTCCAAGAGCACCGATTTGACTTATCGATTTGGCCGGAGCCCGGTGATTGGCTGGGTCGGGTGCTTTCCCGTCAGATTTCTTTTTCACCCAGTTCTGAGCCTCTTAAAAGGTTCGTCTACGGAGTAGTGTGTTCAGATATAAACAATTTATCAACGGGGCGCGGAGAAATAGTCTCGAATTTTGTGCTTCGTTCATGGATTGGTGATCGGCGTCGTGAGAGATAACAGTCCCACTTGATGTTTCGCCAAAATCCTCTTGTATAACGATGATCGGTTCACAGATTGCTCAGGGGGGGAAGAATTAAAATAACGAGGGTTGTGATGTTAGATCGAATTCCTATTTGGGCGACACGTCACATGGCTGGTGTGGAGCTTTCCCAAGGCATTCGAACCAGCCTAAACTGTTGATAAGTGTCTCCTGGACTTCCATCCAACATCCCAAGATTCAGTGTAGTTACGGTTGCAACGCAATTGAGCTGGTTCTTTCCTTTATTGGTGGATGTACTCTCTGAGAACTAAAGGCCAAGATGGCTAATAATGCGCCGCAACGAACACCAAGTCACGCAACCGGCCATTTCTTGGCCAAAAGACTGGATGATGACATGGTCAAAGTTAGATCTATTGGGATATGGGGACACTCCGCAAGGCCTCCCAGATCAGCATCGGGAACTAATTCGAGCGTCTACAGCCGCCCGTGGATCATTCCCAGCGAACGGCTAACTGAAATACTAACCAGAAAGGGCGAAGAGAACGCCTACAACAAATGGGAAAAGGGACAAGGAAGAAGGGAAAGACTTCATGGGCGAGCAATAAAGATGGCTGAGCTGTCCCTATCATTCTCCTTAAAGTGCATCATAGCCACCCATGTTGCACGCCATATAACTTGTCCATATGACTTATATGACAGGAGTGGCCAAGTATATCCCGATGTCGATATCACTGTCTGATTAGTAGCTTCCATCCCCCTTGGAAATTCCTACTGATCATCATAGCTATTCCTCCTGCAATCGAAACACCACCCCCAAAGATCCACACGGCATTGAAGCCCCGGTTTTGCAGAATGGCCCCAGCCGCTGGAGTTCCGACTAAATTTCCGATGGTCATTACTGCATATCCCATCCCCATTCGGGTGCCAATAAGAGCTCGATCCGGGGAAAGCTTGACAAAGCAAGTGGGCGGCAGCGATACAAATGCTTCCGTAAAGAAACCATAGAGGAAAGCAACGATGACCACTCCCGCCAGGCTGGATAAATTAACCAAAGCGAACATCATGGCCCCAGAAATAACCGTGCATGGAAAGATGATGTTGAATGGGCCAATAAGATTGGCAAATATATTTGGTAATATTCTCCCCAGAACAGATCCAGTGGTCAAAATTGACAGCAGATAAAACCCAAGACCATTGGTGGTGATCCCCTCACTGATAGCAAAATATTGAATATAGTAAAACGGGATGTTGAGCGAGATGAACTCGAGAGTTCCTCCCAATACAAAGAACGTATAAGCGGGCTCGCGGAATGCCATGAGGTCCAGAAGTTTCCGTTTGCAAGATGGTTTCACTCGCAATTGGAATACTGTGATAGGAATGGCTATCGTCACTAATATGACGAGGCCAATCGCTCGACAGGTCCAAGCAAAGCCAATTTGATCGAAAAGTCGGTGGAATATAATCGGATATAGAATGCCCCCTGCCACTAAAGTCAGGATCACTCCCTACTCCAGAAAACCATGAGTCCTGTGGCTTACCCAATCCACTACCAGCAGCTGCAACGCCATTCGCCAGGGCCAACTTCGTGCTGAAATAGGTGGAGAGAACAGCCACACCAGGAATAAGGACCAAGCCTGTTCCAATACCAATGCAAAACCCTTGTGATAGCAGCACTTGGTACCACTCCTTCGAGAGGCTCAGCATTATCTGTCCGAACAGGATCATAAAAGAGCCACTAAAAAGAACGTGATAAAAGTAGCCCGCATCATACAGCGGACCGGTTATCAGACCTAAGACTAAGAGCAAAGATGACTGCGCAGAGCCTATCCAGGAAATACTGGATGAGGATGAGGAAAATAGTTGCTGGGTCTCGTAATAGGTCTGATAAGCACCAAACGTGTTCAGTCCACCCCTATAGACGTCAGGCCACATTCAAAGGTCTTTATCTCTCTAACTTGCCATGTGTTGAAAAAAACGAAAAATGTTCCCCCAACTTGCATCCAAGCCTTAATCCCGCCATCTGGGATAGATGATGTATCATTAAGAGAAGCTTTGCCTTGTGGTTCAGATGCCTCATCAGCTACAACGGCCTTCTCATTTCCTCCACCAGTACGTGCTCCGTTCATTTCTGCCTTGTCGACGAGTAATGTGTATCGTTGGTTCGTATGGGTTAATACGTCGTGCGGTAAAACACCCGATGCGCCTTGTCTCGAAGCTTCGCTCGTCTTCCCGTGTCTCTTGTATGCTGATCAGTGTAAGACGCAAAGTTCTCGCAATCATGAAGCCATTACATAACGCTATCTTTGCATTAGAAACGGTCCAGTAACCCAGCATCTCATTTAGTGTCCTCTCTGGTGTGTTGTTCGCATTCCTTTGCCGTGCCCGCCCCTTACATGGGAAGTAATCGTCTAAGCTCTCGGTCTACCATATCACTAATAGCTGTGAATGTCAGAAGTGATCGGAAAAGCCCTAAGCGGGATCCCCCGCCCATCAGCTCTAATAGACGGAAGATAGTCGTCAGCATATCGACACTATGAGACAAGGATTTGTCAACTACGTTTGACTGATGTTGGACTGCCTGTGATATGAGCAATTCATATAGGCATAAATAGTCATCGTAAATTACCCGCATTGATCAAATCCTCGCCTGGCCAACATTAGTCTCGGCTGGGAGCTTGAAACACAGCGCACCCTACCCAAGCTTCTGGGTGGGTACTGAAAGCTATCTATAATACTTGTTGTCTCTTGGCACCAGATTGGCATTGACTAGTTCCACCATTATTGCTGCTAGGAGGGAGAGGAACGATACTATCACATACCAATCTCCGCTATCCCACAATCCTAATAATTCACCACAGGAAGGAACCCAGTGCTAACAGTCACATACAGGTGAGGTCTGCTCATTGATAATATCTTTATGTTTAGCTAACCCGATATCCTGCCGTACACACAATACATCATGGAGGGCTAGCCATCGTTATCATGGAGCTCTACCCACTCAAACTCTGCGCTGTGGAATCATGTCGGATCAGCATGCAAAGGTATAAGCAAATGGACAAAATATAAAATCCATAACTAACACTTACAGAGTATGCACGTACACACGATGCAACGTTAAATGAGATTTATATTTGACTATCGTTGATTGGGACATGTCCTGAACTTCCCGACTCTTGTGATTAACCTTATCGCAGACCTAGCAAAATACCATTCCCTTAAGGACCTTGAGGATTAGAGTCAATGATTGGATTCGGTTGTCCAAAGCAATACAGTTGGGTTGTGCATTTCCCTGATTGGCCAAGTTCACATCTCCAGTCAACGTCAGCGACGTCTACTATGGAGATACTAATATCCATGCATAGGGCAGTGCAACCGGGCCATCTGGTATATTTTTGGCGCTATCCTCTTCTTTGTAAATTCTTATTGGGTCACTAATACCCAGCTTAGCAATTATGGCTGTGTTGGCTCAACCTCGTGTTTGAGTCTTGGCTGATGTTATCGTGTAGATCACCAGTGTGGCTTGGAACTTCTAATGAACAAACCTCTATCTCATCGAGATCATACAAAAAATGGGCCCTGCATCTTTATCCAGATTATGTCTAGATATTGCAAGCTGATTCACAGCCTCCAACTTCACAGTTCTACTGCAGACCAAACATGACAGACAAGAACTATCTTGTGCAGGATGGCCATCCAGCCATCTTGTTGCTTCGCATAGCTGCGATTGTCAGCGCTTTCACGACTTTGGTGGTATTCGCCTGGGCAATAAAGGCCCACGACCGCGTGTATACCGACATTGATGGCGCTTCGCTGTGTGCCATGATATTAGCTACTGTAAGCGAACGATCTCACTGTTCTAATGCTATCTCTACGGAGGCTAATATTTTGCCGAGCAGGCATCATATGCAGTCATTTGGTCTCTTGTACCCTTGACAGTCAGACTTCTTGTCCGTCGAACTCTCCACCTGGGCGTCTATATTGCATTCGACTTCATTGCCTATGGAGCAGTATTTGCTACTACTGTCGTCACGATGATCCTGTTGATACCAAACGCGGAATCAGGGTACGCCTACCGTAAATCTGCCCACATAGACACTGCGTTGCCGAAAGTCGAGTTTTTTGGATTTGCGACGGCCTTGCTGACTTCGTAAGATGAACAACGGTTCATGCAACTGGAACGGTTCTCAAGCTGACTTGTATAGGGTCCTTCATTTTGTTTTGTTCGTCTGGGCCTGCTGGGCTTGTGACCGCCGCAGGAAGCAACCCAACAAGACGAGTATCTAGGGCGCTTATTATCGAATGATGATACATAATAGCTTACGACACATACATTTAGCTATTAATGTCTAATACTGCAATTTCCGCCGTTCAGTTAATGTTGAATCGCCATAATATCGACATACGGTGAATGCATCGACCCATGTACCTTACGAACATCGATAACGGCGAAATGCACCATTCTCCTTTTGCGATTGCACTTACACTCCTTTTGGGACTCCTGAGGAGCCATCTCTGGGCTGGGCATTTAATAGGTTATATGATAATGATATTTTAACAGGAGATAATGTTTAATGCCATCGTGATCTTACCATGTTAACATACACACTAGTTATAATTTTGTTAATATCCATGCATGACAATCAGGATCCACGTATGCCATACACAATGAATCGCTACGTACAATACTTCACACCCTAGGCCTGTCTCCCTGCTCTTTCTTGAGGTGAATCTTGGGTATGTATAGATCTCATCAGGCTGCCTGCTACTAGAGTCTGGATTGATTACCCAACGTTCCTGAACTCTGCTGAAATATTGCGTTACATTGAGCAATAGTGATTCAAGGTTCTCACGTTGATTATAGCTCACCTTGGAACGATTTCGACAGTAATTGCATCACTCGGGATTTCAAGGTTTTGTGTAATGTGTAATCGAAGCGTTGATGCATCATGTCCGTGTGATGGCGCTAAATTTCCAAGTGTACTCCAGACTCAATTTTACAACACACGCTACTACTTTTAGACCAATGCAGTGCTCTATAAACACACCGTAACATTATCTAGGTGGGTCAACATTGGTTTCTTAGTCATGTTTGCTGACTACGAGAATGGAGATACTATTAAACTCGCTCCATGGTTCGTCTTTCGGACTAGTGTTTCAAGTACAGGTCGGTTCGAACTAACGATGAGAAGTGCATGTCGCCCTTTCTTTGAAGAGCCCTTCGAGGGCCCATTAAACAGGAGAATATTCTGTGATATACATGTTGCAAAAGAGGTACAATACTCGCCGACTGTCGTTCGACTAACTCAGACCCATCCACTATAGTTGCGTTGTCCAAATCAAGTCCACAAAACTGAATCTACCAGGCTACACTGTCACCAGCACCGTTCTGTTTGCAGTAGTAGTTCAGCTCGTCACCTCCAATGTGCTGAGCGGCGGAGTCACAGTAGTAGAGGATGTCCTTCTCGTTCTTCACTGTGCAGTCGGGGCATTGATCCCATTGCTTGTTACCGGTGTTGCGCTTCTTGTACGCGGCGCAGGCCTTCTCGGTGGCAGCCCGGTTATAGGTATCCTTGGTAAATTGTTAGATTGACTCTTGCGAAATAGTAGATTGGGATAGCACGTACGACACCGCCATTGGTATCAATGCAAACACCAGTATAGTGAAGATCCGCAACAACACTAAAGAATTGTTAGCACCGGCGTTATTCAAAATAGATTATACGATGGAAAGACTCTCATACCCAGCGGCCAGAGCGGCGACAATCAAAGAGAGCGATGCCTTCATGTTTGCTTATGTTATGTCCCGACGAAGAAGTGTGAAACGGTAGGTGGTGTTTTCGGGGTTTAGAATCCTAGATGGAAATTCCTGACGTTTGCGAGCAACGGTAGTACTTAAGAAAGATGATGAACGGTCATCAAAGGGTATCCATGGCGGAGTATATGTGTACAGAGCCGATCCCGGGGCTCCTGTCATGGTAATTGCATGTCTTGGACCAAGGCGAAAATATCCGAAGATTCCCCATGTAGATCCCACGATCACAATCAGCGAACGGACAAGACTCCTCATGACATGACCCATATCAGAATGATGTGCTTGGCCGTCGATTATGCAGGTACCGGCAATGATCCGGGACTCTATTTCCGGCTAGCCAACGTCTCGCAGCGCGGGATATGTTTCACTTCTGGACATTAAATGCATATGCAGGACTGCGTTTCATCCTTCGTAGCATTAGTCGCACGTTACTGTCTCACCCATAGATCCAATCGGAACCACGTGGGGATACCCGAGTCGATCGTTTTGGAAACGATCAACGCAATTGGGCGATGTGGATGCTCTCGGGGTACAAGATAGTAAGCCAAAGGAACAGCGGGTGGCAAAACTGTAGATTAGGGCCTTGATATCAGTGGCTGTGCTTCATGGTGAGGCTACCAGACTTCATTCTACTGGTCGTTCGTCGACACTTGTGGGGCACGGTGCAATTAACTGTGCGATAGTATATGACTATCCCCCATGCTACTGATCCCTGGGGAAAGCTCGTCAGTTTTGCTCCACTTCACCAGGTTTCTGAACGTCTGTCCAAGAAATAAGGCCCGCAGTGGTCTGAGTTAACGTTAAATCATGGCCAATGACCCGACGTCTTGGGTCCACGACCGATGATCGACAGGAACATTGGCCCTATGTCTCAGTACGTACGTTCTTCAGCATGAAGTTAATTAGATTAACCTGCGGGAATTATTGTCTCCCACACGCCAGCTATCTGCTGCTGCCTTCCAAATATGGGGTGGACATTCAACTAGCACAAGATCCTTTAGCCTTGGACTGTTTTAAGAAGCTCATCTGTTCCCGGGCAATCTTCGGAGAATTCCTTCCAAACGAGACAGAGGGATCGCCTGTCAATCTTCCGACACCCCATGATGAATGGCACGTCAGCTATGCCGAGAGTGGCTCCCGATTCGGAGGTATTCATTTGATCTTTGGTCCGTTTGGAGTTGCAATGAAAGGTACACACTTCCCTCGGCGAGGTTCTATATAGAAGCCTCGTTCCCGCCATTGACCACCCTCCCTCCGACTTGTTCTCTCTCTCCAAGCAACCTTCTCAGTCCCTTTCCATACTTCCTCAACAATCAAGTTGCTCATCTCGACATCATGAAGGTGCCTTTCGTTTTGCTGGCCTCCCTGTGTGCCAACAGTGCCCTCACTACGGCTCTCCCCGCCGATCAAGTCTCCGCCGACAAGGCCATCCTCCTCCTCGGTGACGGCACCACCAAGGCTGTTGAGAAAAAGGACCTTGCATCTCATCTCAACGGCATCTCGCTCGAGCCCCCGACCGACAACCTCCCCCGGTCCTTCAAGTCCGAAGGCTTCACCGGTCTCCAGAAGCGCGGCGATGCCCAGTTCATCATCCCTCTCCCCGATCAGGAATTCCTAGGCTGGGACATCGCCATGTCCCCCATCACCCACGCCAACGGCGCCCCCGCAACTGTCGCCATTGCCGCCGGTCAGAGCATTGCCAACAGTATCTCCGTCGGTGCCTCTTTCACTGCTACCGTCGAGAAGTGGCTCCAGATTGGCGCCAGCGTTAACTACCAAGATACTGTTACCAACACGCTTACCGGTACGGCTACCATGACGATCCCCATAAACAAGTGGGGTGCTATTGTTAGCAACCCCTTGACCCACCGCCGCAGAGGCTATGTTTTCAGCGGTGCTCCTGGCAAGGCTCAGTACGAGTACTTCCAGGCCGACTCGTTCGACCGCAAGAGTGTCTCTTACCAGCAGGCCAAACTCGACTGGGTGCAGGGTGTGATCACCACTTGCCTGGGTGACGGCTACCCTCTGAAGATGTGCAATGGACAGGGTGAGCTGAAATAGACAACTTATTGAGTGGCCAGTTATGGTTTTGGAGATGGTTGGTACTCATTGGAGGACTTCTGGGATAATAGCTCGGGCGTCTTCCTATTAACTGCTGGGCATGCAGCACAATCACACATGTCGACTCTTTTGTATGTATACTTAGCTCTGCATAGATGTCTTTTATCGTTGGCTTGGGGTAGAGATTGCCAAAGAAATGTGATACAGAACTGCCGCATTCTGTTCGACTTAGCATAGGGCTTGAGAATTGTAGCTGGTATTGCTCGCTCTGAGCGCAAACGCATTACTTGAAAAACTTCCACTAGGGGTCTCAAAAAGCCCCTGTAGCTACTAGAAATCTGATATACCTGTACCCCTTTCAGCGTCTTCCACTCGAGCCTCGATCAAAACTGCCGAATTCAGTTATTGCTCTTGCTTTGTAGAAGATGTTCAAACCAGACACTAATAACTCGAAGCTGCATGTTTATATGTGTTTATCTAGTCCTCCAATATTTGCACGCTGAAGTTTTTTTTTTTTTTGGTTTTGGTTTTTTTTTTTTTTTTGAGAGAGAGAGAGAGAGAGTATGATTGTGAGATATTACAGAATGCAATCCATGGTTACCGGCAAACTGTTTTGGAGGTACAATTCTTATCTCGATCGAATGATCAATAAGTCGATGCAGCTGTAAATATATATCTCAAGCATGCTATACTCCAAAAAATGGCAAATACGGCCTCACATATTATACTAGTACCTTCTGGAATGACCATAAAACGAATTGTGTCTGGAAACCTCGCCAGAGGCGACAGAAAGACACAGCAAATGGTCAGTGGTGGTCTATGAAAACTTTTGGGACGTCTCAGACGCACTTCTCTCAGCAATCTATGCCAAGAGCATTTTACGATATCGGAACAAATTTGAAGCGCAGGCAAATGACAGCATATTTTTAATTTTGGTTGATTTTGACGATTTCAACTTCGAAATCACAAGAACTGGCCGGCTGGCCCAATGGCAAGGCGCTTGACTACGAATCAAGAGATTGCAGGTTCGACCCCTGCGTCGGTCATTCTTTTTTGTTGTTTTTCTCCCCACTTCTTTTTTCTGCATTGCATGCCATTCTTCTCATTCTCTTATATTATTTTTTTCGGACATAGTAGTCTTGTTATCCTAAGGGTACCCTCTGTATGCCTTTTGATACAATAACACTTTTGCAGAAACACAAAACCTTCCTTCGACATACACAATATGCAACCACCGTAACACATCAATACCTTTTCCATGGCATGTATAACCCTATGTTATTATTAGTAGTTTAGATGGTGCCATCGTCTAACAATGCGATGTATGTCTAGTCATCATGAACAGTTGCTCTTACTGTATGAAAACCTTTACGTATGCGTTTGTTTGTAAATTGTTGTAATATCCACTTCAGTATACAAATACCCACGGGACAGCCAACTAGCACTTAGGGCTTCTATCGTTGATGTGTTGAATATATTCTAGTCACACGCTACAACAACCACCAACATTGACCTTTTGGTCAACCAACGGTGAGCATGCTGACTACTGTTAATGATGAGTGGGATTCACCCATATATGAGATCGTCATGAAGATCTTCATTCTTTACATATAAATCCTCTCCTATATTCCTTCTAGAAGTCGATCATTACTAGAGATATAACTCCCCTTTCCAGATCAGGGGTTCGTAGTTCGTACGAGTAGGATGATCATAGTTGCACAATCTTATAGAAAGCCGAGGATCTATGGGGCTAATGAAAGGGGAAGAGAAGTGTGTTCATCTTCTGTGGCTGAGATACCGTACCTATGCCTCTTTCAGCAATACGATAGAGTATAGACATGGAAAAGGGGGCATTTCCGTGTCTATTTGGGTGCGGGAATATTTAAATGGTGGCTCCATGAACCATACAGTATCCACACTGGCCTTAGCAGTGTGTGAAGGAGTGACTCAGAGTATTTGAGTTGGCCTCTATACCAGGCGTTTGTTGGGGTCTAACAGTGAAGGCCTAACGCGTCAGTGAGGTTATCGCACCACAAAGATATCTTGAGTCGGTTGTTGATACGTATTAGGTGAACATGGGAGTTCGAATCTTTGGAAGACCCAAGTGATCTAGCATAGAACTACATAGACTGAAGTGGAGTTGTCTTCGGCAAGCTGCTTGTGTGTATTGTACATATGAATCTGGGCTGTGGAATCAATAGTATCTCCACCTCTGCCCTATTAGCAGGATAAAGTCCTGCTCTTTCCTCTGGCTTCAGATATAATATGAGCTTTGGCATCTCATAGTGGAGCCAATAATTCTAGAGCACCAATGAAAAGACATTAAGAATCCTCATAGAGGGCTCTCTTGGCCCGGGCTCGGACCGAGGGATGGTCTTGAGAGAATAAGGTAAAGATTAATATTACAATGCAATAATTCCCCGTCTTGGCTACTTATTAGAGGCGGAAGAAAACAAAGCTGGTATAATTCTTCGGCAACCTTTGGGGTTTTTGCCATGTCTACACACCAGCCAATTCGCGGATTCTGTGAGCCTGCCTTCATGATGGTGTGACAGTCAACATGGACATGAAACAACCTTATGGAGTGAGGCAATCCCGGCAATCAGGGTTTACATTCTAGCGACAAAGCACACTAGGACTGCAGGAGGGATAATAACGACTGTTCTTAGTTAGACCATCTCCACTCTTGTCGCGGCTAAGGGCTTTCAAGGGCGTGAGTGGTGGATCCATGCTACGGATAATTTCACCCCCAAACTGACTAACGGGGATCGGCGCCAATTTAAATCAATCTGCTACGCTTAAACTCCTGGCAGAGTTGGTATCTTCGGGGGAAGACCCGAGAAAACACCCTATTGTGTCGATGCCCACACTCATAGGTCGTTAATCATCGTATATTCTCACATTGATTACTTCGGCGCTTGTGGAACCGCAACGTCTGGTGGCTTTTCTTCGGGTTATCCTTCCAGAGCACGCAAGTGATGGGTCATTATGCATGCAGAAAATACCAACGGTCGTTTGAGGTGTGAGATACAGGGTGACGGTTAGATACACCTTCGTGATTTAAAAAGGACAATGGACTCGCTCATTCTTCTCATCCATTTAAGCAACCGGTCTTTGTTTCGACATCTTTATTCTCTGCCTACCCGGCTAAACTATTACATTCGTTGCGCTGGATCGCATCTACCATTCTTTCACTACTTAGCTTCGTTCATTGACTGACATTCTTTCTCTGCCTTGACAAAATGCATCACATTCAATCCGCTTCCCTTTTGACGGCCCTCCTCTCGGCCACCAAGGTTGCTGCCCACGGCCATGTCAGCAACATTGTGATCAACGGCGTCTACTACGAGGGATTTGATATCAACTCCTTCCCCTACATGGGCGAAAGTGCTCCCACTGTAGCCGCCTGGACCACTCCCAACACTGGCAACGGCCCTCTCGCCCCCGATGACTACTCTTCCCCCGATATCATCTGTCACCAGAACGCCACCGCTGGCAAGGGCTACGTCGAGGTCAACGCCGGAGACCGCATCAGTCTTCAATGGACCCCATGGCCCGAATCTCACCACGGTCCTGTCGTCGACTACCTTGCCCGTTGTGAGCCCAACTGTGCCTCGGTTGACAAGACCTCTCTTGAGTTCTTCAAGATCGATGGTGTCGGTATTGTTGATGGCTCCAGTGTCCCCGGTGTCTGGGGTGACGACCAGTTGATCCAGAACAACAACACCTGGCTCGTCGAGATCCCCAAGTCGATCGCCCCGGGATACTATGTCCTCCGTCACGAGCTGATTGCTCTCCACTCCGCCGGCACTGAGGGTGGTGCCCAGAACTACCCCTCTTGCTTTAACCTGAAGGTCAACGGTGAGGGTACCGACAAGCCCGCTGGTGTCGTAGGAACCGAGCTCTACACCCCCACCGGCGATGGCATCATCTTCAACATCTACCAAACCGTCTCCGAATACCCAGTCCCCGGCCCTACCCTCTACTCCGGCGCTGCTACTGGAGTCACCCAGGCCGCCTCCACTGTTACCTCGACCGGCACCGCCCTCACCGTTGGCGCCGCTGCTACCACTCCTGCCTCGGGCTCTGGCGCCTCCTCCTCGGCCGCCCCATCCTCTTCCGCTGCCGCTACCCCCTCTTCCTCGGCTGCTCCCTCCTCTTCTGCTGCTGCCCGCCGCTAAGCGTTGACTTCGAAGGGAAGACATCATTAGGGCTCAAATATTGTGTGCGCCGAAGGGAAATCGGAATGCTTTAGAAACCTGTATTATAGATTCTTTCCGTGGGCTCATATGAGCCACGGCCTCAATTGACTACTACTGTTGTACTGGTCCAACATATCCTACACGCGTATTGAATTGCTTGCGCTCTAAACCTTCGTACGAGTTTTCCCTCTCGTGAAGAATACCATGATTAATAATTCACTGATAAATTCTCTGACGATCTATGTACTAGGCCCAGTGGCGAGATAAGTCACCACACTCAAGCTAACATATTACACAATGCGAGGGCATCTTCCTCTATGGTAGTTGGTAGTAGTAGTGGAGGCAAGTTACATCGCCATAGCTAACTGTCAATCAAGGGAGGAATATCAAAGAGTAGTTGTTGCGACGCTCTTTGCATTGTTTAGGGTCTACAACGAAAATACCCTCGATTGCTTTTGTTAATGATGTAAAACGGAATGTCAGCCAAGGATGATATGTGACCCTGGCGTCAATAACTATAACTTCGTGTATACCAGTTCATGTCCATTACTTGCAGTGCTCATTCATGACGTAACACAAGGAAAGATATAGTATTAAGACTGACGAGATATAGTAATAACAGAGTTACTGAGGTGGATGTCACAATACCAGCCAACATTCAACAAAATTGTTTCTCAGAACATGTTATCCTCAGAAGAGCTATATACAATGGGTTGTCCCCAATATAAACATTATGTATGTGACGTGAACTCTATCCTATACATATGCCTCAATCACGCGAAGCCTTCACAGTATTTAGAAAGTAGCCTTCCCCAGATTCTCAGCCCAATTCTCCTCCTTAAACGGCACATTCGCCTTGACAAAGTCCACAGTCTCCAACGCATTCTTCGCAGGCTCTGGCAAACTCTCATAAGCAATCAGCGGCTGGGATCCACCAGCCTCATTTGTGAGACCGCACTGGTGGTTCACAGGCCAGACACTGTAATACTTGATCAACGGATGTGTTTCCTGAAGCGTGTAGCCATCCGTCGAGCAATCCCATTTGCCATGGCCGGACGGACACACGGCCAGGATGTTGTCCGCGGATGTCTTGGCCGGGTCGGAGATCCAAACGATCACTCCCTCCCAATCGTGGCGGTGTCCCATGCCGGGCGCGGCCTGGTCCTTGGGGAAATACCACGAGTACATGAGGGCGTACTTGTCACCGGACTTCCCGCCCCGGACGTAGACTTGTCCGTCACTCTTGGAGCAGTCGCCGTCGTTGGAGCCCGAGATGTCGAGACCGCCGCTATATGTACTTAGTATGCTTGATCCTATAGTTATAGGGAATACCGTCTGTCTTGCTTACTTGGTGTTTCCCTGAGCATCCACGGCAGGGAAGGGAACACAACCATTAACAACTTTCAGCAACGGCTGATACGCCTTGTACACATCGCCAATAGCCCCAGAGGGAACTGTCTCAGGGAATCCCACCACCTTGTCATGATCGATGGACTCTCGACGAATGAGACCGCCCTGGACAAGCTGTGACAGCGCAGCGGTAAGGAGAAGGAGTTTCGAGAGCATATTGAAGACTGTTTGAGGCTGACGATCAGTCAATTGACCGACATTGTACCTACAAGACGCCCGTTACGCTTTATACGAATGACCGAACCATTCTGCATAGTTCGTCGATCCCTATTCCATCGCGCAAATAATTCTCCGACGTTATGCCGATCACATGCGGAAGAGCGCGATATCCGACCAACCGAACGATATCAGGACCGTGGTACCTGGAAGGATCGTCAGTGGATAAGTCAGGGTCTATCGGGTTGATCCTGTTCCTGGCTTGGTGGGGAGTGGGCTCTAGGTTAATATGCCAGGCGCCGTTGGATTGACTGAAATCTAACGTATTTCTTGTCTCAGGTCGTTACTGTCCCCTCGATCGCTGCCAATCGGAGGAGACTTTTTGTAGAACTACCGCGTCTAGTGTTTAATAGTTTGTTTGTGAGAGTGCTACTGCGCGATATGAATGTAATCCATGTCCTGTCGCAATGTGTTAAAGACATGTCTACCGCGCCGTGCGCTTTTTTGTGCCTATTGTGGCAGCTCTTATCTTTCAGAGATTTTAACTATTCAAGTATATAAAGCGCTTAATGCGTATCATGTTATGCAGCCATCCCTGCTAGTCTATGCTCTGCGTGAAGGATTCGGGCTCGCAGTGCTACATTGCTTAGTTTAGGTAAATACGCCCTAAGCTGCAGGCCTAGAAGATTAACAGTAGGCAGGCTCGGGCAAATTAAGTTATGTCACCACATTAATTAATCTGCTATGGAAACTATACATTATCGCCAATAGCATACAACCAAGCGACCACGCAACGGTTTTAATGTAAATCACCCTAACCATTCACCTCCGACCCAGTGGATCGTGGCGCAATCAGTCCGGTTAATTAGGACAAACAGGTCAGGAAATCACCCAACTTGTTCAGCACCTCTCCCTGCACCGCAGCATTCGCATCCCTCTTGTTCGACGCATTGCCCACGGAGATACTCACGTAGCAACCCGAACCCGTGACCTTGGTCTCAGTCGGCAGTCGCTTATCGTTACTGCAGGTTTCGACATCATCGCCTGAAAAAAGCGGCACAGCGGTGTAAATGCGCGAGAGCACAAACTTGTAGTCGTCGACGCTGGCGCAATCATCCACCTTGGGGAAGTTGACGTTAAGGTAAACGTCCTCGGGGAGGTAGGGAGTGCCGGCAGCCACGACCTTGTCGACGACCTTGGTGGCCAGCTGGGCGTAGATCGTAGCGTACTCGGGCGTGGGATCATCCCATGCGGTTGCAGAACCGCTGGATCCGGAGAAAGCGATTGCTGGAATACCCGCGTCGTGTGCGGCGTAGCAGGCGGCGCCTACGGTGCCGGAAATGGCGTTCGCCACTCCCAGATTGGCGCCGACGTTTGGACCGGTGACGGCCAGGTCGGGCTTGCCGTTGAAATAGGTGGTGGAGAGGTTCTGGATACCATATTTGATCGACGTGACGGGGTACGAGTTCACGTAGTTCCAGCGCGGCTGGGTAGCGTTGTTTCCCACTGCGGGGCTGCCTTCTGGGCAGCTGTCAAATTCGCAGGCTTCGGTCAATACCGTAGGGTCTGCGTCCGAGGAGCCTAGATGTGTAATTGGTTAGATCCAGTGTGAGTGGCTGGGTGAGTAAAGGGGAGAACATGCCTGTTCCGCTCTTGTTTTCCGCTGGCGCCGAAATCACGACCGAGTGACCATCCGCGGTCAAGGTGTCGTAGAGAGTCCGGATGTTCTTCTCGGCCCACCCGTCGTCGTTGGCGGAAATGATGTTCACAGCCTGAGCTGCAAGGGGCAGCACAGCGAGAGTGAGAGGGAAATGCATGGCAACGGTTCGGATACGAAAGGTAATTGTTCAATAGATCTCATCGCGGAAAAGACGTCCTTTATATAGGACTTTCTTTCAGTTCATTTCTCATGTTGCGAGAGTGAATGAGTACTTTTCCAGTAAATATTCCGTCGCTGCCGAAAGAGACGATCATTGACAATTAGGGCAAATCGGCAGCTGATCTCCGCCAACAGGAGGAACACGTGCTTGCCCGCAATAGATTAAATCTGTTAGCACGACGCGTTATCCATCAGGTCTCCTCCTGGATGTCCAGTGCCATTGGCTCGGCTAGAGCTAAGTACCTGACTGCCTAGAGGTGCCCCCCAAATGTACCTGAAAGTTTCTGCAGGAGAACATCTGAGCGTTGCATGACAGATGCATCGGTTGGCCTAGAAGACTGCATAGAGTTATACAACCACCGGGCACCAGGGCACCAGGGCACTGCTCTTCTTTGATGCATAATTTGTGGAATATGGCATATGTACTACATCTCTCCTTTCTCTTATTTTTGCCTGATTTTTTTTTCTTCCATCTCCCTCATGGGAGCTTTGCACCGTAATCTCCAATAGAGACCATAGCTTAGCCACACTCCCCCAATCAGGCTATATCAAATCCCATAGTATGAAATCTATATTAAATTATCCCACATGTTCCTGTTCATCCCAACTATTTGCTCGGCAAGCCGATTGTGCTAGTCCTGAACACGCAGGAAACCCGTTGCGAATACACTATTTGAAGGATTCCCGTCCAACCTCGGTCTTGGCCTGGAGCCATTTATATTGCCATAACGCACTACAGATTCGCCCGGCTCCTGGCTTGCCAATCTGTACGACTCATTTGACACTCTAATCCTCGAAAGGTAGCGTTAGGGGGTGGAAACCTCTTCTTCGGTGATCTTCCGACTCCTGTAGATTACTTTAGTGCTAACGGATGAGGTGGGTTTTGAGTTTGAGCATATTAACAGGGGCCTAATATAAGCAGATTTTTATCTAATATACTTGGCATAGCATGTGTTATTAAGTGAGCTTATAGGTTTCGTCTTGGTCCTCCTTGGCAGCTGGTGCTAGGCGAGTGCGCAGGAAAGGGGATACGATTGCGCTGAAAATAGATAGAGTACACATGAGATTACCAGGATGTTGGAAGGATTCGTAAGACACCTGTTTGTAGAAGGCGCAGACTGAAGTATTGGTAAACTGATTAGGCCTTATAGACTGGCTCTAGGAAGGGTAGACCTAGGTGGGTTCCTCTAGTCCAGGATGTCTGTCTCACGCTTTTCCAAGAGACACTTGAGTCACAGCATACTCAATCCGACTGGAGGCAGTTGTCCTTAGTTCAAGCTTATGGTATATACGTAATAGAGGACCGGATGTGCGCGGATAAAATGTATGATGCGGGGTGTGGGGAAGAAACCTTATATGGGCGATTGTACCAGAAACCAACATCCATCCATTGTGGTCAACACTCATTTAAAACAGGATTCGAGTTGGGAATGCTTGAGGCAGCTGAATGCCAAATTGTACTCCGGAGCTAGATTCGGCGTCTAGAGCTATGTAGTGGACCATTGGGGTAAGTCATCACGGGTTCAACTCGGTTCATGATGTTGGACCATTCATTCCCATACTATGGAAGACATGATGTCGTCACACTTCTAGAAAAAAGCTCTGAATGGTTCACCGATTGTCCAATGATCCATCAATATCCTGTCTTTATGGATTGGTGGTGAGGTACCGATGCTATCATCCAGATGACTTCCGCTTGCGTGCACTCATCTGCGAACACTCTCCTCATTGATGATGTCAACCGAGACCACCACATATCCCAACACCTGGTTGACAAGACCTGGATCTTCAATGAAAACCAATCTGGCGCACCTCTCAGCTAATCAATCAACTACATTCTTCTTACATGCGCGAACTCGGTATTTTGAAAGAAGGGCCGCGTTGAGTTGAAATGTCGGCAGAGGTCGTTCTTCCCACCGCCGGGTATCCGTCCTTCCGGCAGGACATATTCCACAGTGCGATCTCCGGAACGGGGGAGGATGGGAGCGCGGGTGACGCTCGAAAGCTGGATGCCCTCCACCGAGCTAGTGATCAAATCGCCTCCCGAGTGCGACCTCAGCTAGACGCTCCAGCGAAAGAAGTGTTCGACAGTGTACGATCGACGACAGATATCTTGGACGGTATCGCAGAGGAACGATTGAGGTTTATGCCCGAGAATGGCAGTCAACTTGATCGAGCTTTTAAGCATGCTGTAGTCCTAGTGGGCCGGTTAGAGCAGCTCGCGCGACTGATGGCGAGTTTCACATCCGGAACCGAGCGCGCAATCCGACTAATGGGGGGAAGTTTTCTCTTGCTTCTGCAGGTGCGTATTCGGATAGGTGCGGAGGTTCTTCGCCGAACAAAGTCCATTAACTTGTAGACAGTGTGGCTCAGAACAGGCAAGACTCCTGGCCTCGTTCTTCCAGGTATTCCATAGATTCGCAGTCGAGTTGTCGCATTTTAGGAACAATCTGGAAATTTTGATGTCCGACACCGTTGCTCAGCAAGAGCTTGTTGCTGCATATGCTGAGCTATGTGGCCTCATTTGTTCAGCCAGTGTGCACTATTTTCAAAAGGCTGAAGGCGCCTCCAAGGCTTTCGATGCATCCGATTTACAATCACGGTTTATTTCACAGATTCAAGCATTCCATTCCCATCGTATCGCGGTTAAGGAGAGGCTTTGGAGTAGGCTTATCATGGGCGATGTCAGTGTAGATCCGTCAGAAAAAGTGCAGGAGATATGGGAATACTTGTCGATCAAGGATCGCGAAGCCTCGAGGGCCCTGTCGGCTCGTTCACCTCAGCCGGCAGAGTACACCTGCGAGTGGTTTGCCAATAGACTTTCTCAGATACGATCAAGCGAGAGTCAATTATTTACGGTAACCGGTGACACGGGTACAGGGAAGACTGTTTTATCTGAGTGGATCATCCAGCAACTTCAAACATCAACCGATCCACAAGACTATGATGTGGTCACATTCAGAGTTTGTGAGATACAAATCCCAAGAAACTGGAAAGTGTAACAACAGTGAACTAATTATCGTGCAGACGACGATATCAGCGCTACTACCGGTCCTATAGGATTGGCGAAAGGGCTACTACTGGAGATACTTGGACGACAAGCAAAGGATGGAGACCTGCTAAGGGCTCTGGAGCACTCAATGAGCCTCCACTCATCCGGGGCTTCCAGCAAGAGTGTGGAGGACTCTTTATGGAGGGCTTTAAACATAGCCGTGAAAGAAACAGGCAAAATGATGGTCATCGTCGATGGTGTCGACAGTCTCAACGGGGATCCCGAGGTTATTCCACGTCTCTTTCATCACTTGCAAACGTTGGTTTCACAAAGCCCTTCAATTAAAGTGATTGCCTTGTCCAGGCCCCTGCATGGCGTACCTGGTGAGGCCTATCGCATAAAGATCGAGCCAAGCCAGACAGCCGGCGATGTCCGAACAGTAGTTCGAAATGAAATTGAGTCCTCCGAAGTCTGCATTGGACTATCATTAGAGGACCGAGAAGAAATTGAAGGTGGCATTGTGAAGAAAGCCAACGGATGTTTTCCTATTGCGCAATTGGCAGTCGGTCAGTTGAGTGCCCTAAGAACTTCATCAGACATGATATCCTTGGTGCAAAAAATACCTTCCTCGCTTCAGGATATGTTGAAACAGACACTCAATTCGATAGACTTGAGCGATTGGTCGGCACGATCATTGTTGGCTTGGACGATCGTTTCCCACCGCCCCCTGCGAGTGCAAGAGGTTCGTTCTCTTCTGGAGATCGACACGAAAAGAACGGAGGTTGTACCTCGCGTGGGCAACGTAGAAGGCGACATCCGTCGGATGTTTGGATCTTTTATTACAATCGAAAACGAAATAATTTCTTTTAGATCCCCTGCTCTCCGACAGTTCCTTATCAATCAGGCGAAATCAGCCGCTAGTGACAGCGGCAAAGGAAAACTGCCTTTGACCATGAAGGAGGCACATTCCGACCTCCTTACACGATTATTGGCTTATGTGAAGCTCAGTGTAACTGATGAGGTAGAGGTGTCCACGACGTCATTAAGCCAGTCTGCCCAACACAGATATTTCGACCAATATCATCTTCTTGAGTATGCGGCAAGGTATTGGACACTGCACTTCAGGTCTTCTCAGATGAACGAGAAGGAAAGAGACAGCTTCAAGGTCACCAACCTATTCAAAAGGAGCTTCCCGGACTCCGTTTTGCTCGCACTGCTTGAAGGTGGCTGCAATCAACTGCAATATCTTCCATACCAGGTGCAGGAGCTGCAGGCCTTTTCCGTCCAACTTCGTCGGCAGCTCCTCCCAGACCTTTCCCTATCACTGTTGCAAAGCTTAATCAACGCAGCGCAAACCTCACAGCAGCTCGAATCTTTTGACGCTATTGACTATTCATATGAGGCGTGGAGAAAGAGCAGCTCCCTCTTAGGATCACGCAGCATTGTTACGAAATTTAGCGCCGAAATCTTCATTGACGCTGCATCACAAAGAGACTCCAAACACGAGGCATTTTTGCACCATAAGGAAGAAATACTAGAGTATCTGTTGCAGGCGTCAAAGGAAGAACTTGGGTTTTCAAACGATATGACAATCAAATACACACAGATGCTGCTCGATCACTACGCCACCTTAGAGCGCAAGGAGTCTGTGGGGAGGTTATCCAAAGAGCTCTTTGAGATGAGCATTGCTCGATATGGTCAACACTCTCAGGAGATGGAGAAGATGACCCAGCACATATACAGACAACTCGAAAGACTTTCTATGTCTGAAGTTACTGCAGAAATATTGCAAACCGAGCATGAATTCTCGAAACAGAGTTTAGCTGTCACCGATCAACGTATGATCGATTCAACGTTGCAAATGATAAAGATTTACGAGGAAAGCGAAGAAACCTCAAAAGCTGATGCGCTCTTCATGGATACTTGGAGAAAGCTTCTAGCTGTTGAGGATACGTCGGGTACTGTCACCAAGCAACAAGCAGAGTTCACTATGAGGTACGCCGAGTATCTCGAGCGGCACTCTCGTAAGGGCGAAGCAGAGTCTGTGACCAGCGCTGCATGGTTCTGCTTGAAATCTCAGCTCTCTCGCTTTGACCAATTAAGCTCAACCTTTGAATTGGTACTCGGTCATATTCGGAAGATGAAATGGGAGGCGCTAGCTCAGTCCGCCATGGAAACATTGTGGGAATATCGCAAGTCCCAGAAGCAAGCCTCACATCAGCTTGTTCAAGTCACCGCGTCGTTAGCCCAGACTGTGCAGCAGTCCAGCTCTACCGTTTCGTCAAGTGAGGCGTCGATGTCTGAGGAACAAATCGACTTGATTCATGAGATTTTGGAGTCTGCCAAATCGGCAGGAATCCAGTCATCCGATACTACGCTAGCATCAATGAAGGCCGCTAAGCAGGTGGCGTCTTCTTTGATGGAAAGGGAGCAATACGCGGAGGCTGCTGGTGTATATCGTCGGGCTCTGTCTCATCTCTGCTCCGAGATTGACAGCAAGCCAACGACGATCCGGCTCACTGAGAATGTTGATGAAACGGTCCAACTAGCAACAAGCCTCGCGGAGTGTTACTTCAAGGATCTGCAAATCGACAAGGCGGCACTCGTTTATCAGAACGTCCTAAATGCCGTGCTCTCTTCCGATGAAACTGACACTCATATGGTTCGATCCACTGCGAACAGAGTTATCACGTTTTACCGGACCATATACCGCTTCGTTAAGGCAATAACCACATACGAAGCCTTATATAAGAATATTTCGTCGCGCTTAGGGAAGACCCAGAAGCAGAGTATTGAGATCTTGTACGAGTGGGGGGACCTAGCAAAAAGGTGTCACCACAAGCAGGAAGCTGAACAAGCGTATCAAGAGATATACAACAATCTTCGCCACAACGGTCAGTTAGACTATCGAGCCATTGCCGCTGCTCGTGGTCTAGTAGCAATTTACGAAGAGACTGAAAGGTGGACAAAGGCAAAGGGGGTTTATGAGACGCTGTGGTGGACAATTTCCAGCGGCGACAGGAACCATATGCTAAACAGTGAGCTTGTCGAAGAAGTCTACCAGCATTACAAGACGTTGTTGGAGACAAAGCTGGACGCAGATATCGTGGAAATTCATGATCTGGCAGCCAGCTATCGCAAGATGTGCCAACGATGGTATGGAACCTATAGTAGACAGAGCTACGAGGCAACACTTTCTTTAGCCAAAATCTCTCGGGGGGATGAGAGATACCATGGCGAAGCAGTGGAACTGTATGAGACAGCTCTTCAACAATACGAAACCTTCTCTGAGCGACCGGAAGTGACCACAATGGACATGAAACACTGTTTGGCTGATCTTTATGCCCGCCAGTCTCGGACCACTCACAAGGCTGCCACACTATACAGAGAAGAATATACTTCGTCCGTTCAAGAGCATGGATATGCGTCTCGGGATCATAGTCTTCCGCAGTTGCGGAAATTACTAAAATTACTACATCGACAGAACAATAAAGTCACTCGCCAAGAGCTTCAGGAGACGCTTGAGAGTAGTACTGTGGCAGCTTTCGAAGAGAAGATCGATAGCCAGCATTTGTACACCGCGGCTGTCGAGCTCGCGAAAATGTACGTAGATTTTGGATTGAAGGAAAAGGGGGTCCGACGTTCGAGAGAACTCCGCCACCGACTCATCAAAGAGGCGATGGAAACGAAGGGGTCTCATAGAGCAACTAGTTTCGTCGTCGCTTTCGAGATGACTCTGCGAAATAATTGCAATTATGCATCCATAATTGCCGACCTGATGGCAGAGATTCAACTCTACTCAGCATTCCATCACGCCAGAAAACAGAGAGGCTTCATCCACACATTCATTGCTGGCATCCGCTTGATGAACTTCCAAAGCCTCAATGGTTGGACTGAAAACGCTAACGCCACCGATGCAGAATTGTTCCAGTTGTTTACTGAGCGGTTCGCTGGCATTGAGACAGGCAAGACCGTTTTGCGAGAGTTCTATGACATCTGCATCTCGCAGGCATCCCAGGGAAGCCTAGTGAGGAGATTGACTCGCGTGATCGTCGATAATGTTTATCAAAAGCTGACTACCGGCGGTTTCCGACCGGGGTATAGCCACGCCGCCATACTTCACGAGTTCGTCAAAGATTCCGGTGGATTTCAGGATCAGGACAGTACTCGAGATGGCGTCAAACTCTCCGAGCATCTTCTTGTGCAAGGGTCGCGAAAATGCTCCGATCGTGGACTGAGCGGGAAAATGCTAGTACTCTCTAAGACTATCTTGCATGAGATTATCTCTTCTTATCATGAGAAAGGGGTGAATCTCACGGATTTTGAGACCACAGACCTCAACCAACTTGCAATCTTGTTAGGTGGCCAGAGGAATTTTGAAGATCTAGAGGTGAATATCTATGCCCATCAACCCCCTCTATTCTCTTTTTAGTCGTCTTCTAAAACGCTAACACATGCACAGTTCCTCCTGAACGAGTTGTGGTCCTCTCGTGTTGTTCAAAAGACCTGGTCTTCGGATACTATAATTCTGGTGGGACGACGACTAGTCGAGGCTCGCTTCTCAAATGGTCGGACCACGCAAGCGACTCAGCTATGCGGGGGCTTATGCTATAATGTTAAGCGAGTCTGGGGTCCATTTGATCGAAGTGCTCTGGAGTTGACGAATCTGCTCTCGGCTCTCTACACTGCCGAAGGTGATCACGTTCGCGCGATGGGGGTACACGAATCGGTTCTGCGCCAGCTGCTCGAGGACAGCACGGATATCAGGCTGTCGGAGGCGGTTGAAATCGCCTCCAAGCAAACGGCACTACTCCAAAGATGCTACCAGCGCAACGGCGGCTGGAGCAAGGGGTCGGGGAGGTACGAGAACATGTTCGACCGACTGAATGAGAAATTTGCCAAAGAGAAGAAATGGACGGCACGAAATCCACAACACTGGACGGTCAAAGAAGTTGACAAGCTGGGTGTTTGGGAGGCTCCACATGATTATGGATTCCTCATGGCCGGCAAGGGCACTACACATCAGAACCAGCTGCGCAAGGCCAGTGAGCCTGACATTGAAACCTTTGAAAACAAGCACCAAATTGGGAGGGCTCAGGGGGTTTCGTGAAGCTCGGAGGAGAGTTTGAGCTGGATGCAATTACCCGGTGCCGTGACTACTTTTCGAACATGGTTAGATCTAGGCGGCATATTTGCTGTCCCGTTATATTAAGGAGTATGAAGTTGTACAGAAGTTGCACGACGTAGTTATCACATATTAGTAGTTGCAGTTGCAGTAGTACGAATGGAAGGTTCCACGTCAGATAGTCACCATATGATGAATGGCACGAGGCACTAACCGGAGTCGTCTTTTCTCTCCCCTTGACCAATGACGGAGGTCCAGGTCGCCGACTGGTGGCGTCCATGCGATAAGCAGAATGACGGACGTCTGATTGGGTTCCGGTTATCCGGGGTATGTATCTCCAGCCAATCAAAACCCTTGCGGCATTAAAAAGGGGGGTTCTTCATGACGCAATTGGCTGACCCAAGAAGTTTTCCATAAACTTTACCTGACTTCGGTCAGTAACGGTACCTTCCATTGCCTGTAGACTGAGGCTTCCATTCCAAGCCTGAGGAACTAAGATATTCTCGCCGAAAGCTTATTCCTGACATTTTTGGTTTTAGTCCCCGGTTCTTTCCCCCCTTCCTTTTCCCTACCCATTCTTTTTCCTTCGTTCTCCTTTGCCACTTGAACCCGTCTTCCCATCCCAACTCCGGCTAGATACATACATGGAGAGATAGCGCGATCGTACAATCGATCAAGAGAAGAGAAACACCATCCCATGTTCGTGTTAAGAATCTATGCCACGCTTCACCCCCGAGAATGACGGCACGGGTTTAGCGCGGCAACTGACCGATCCGCTCGTCGCTCAATATGTCTACTCCGTCTTCATCGCTCTCGCATGGTGCAATGCCCTTGAGCTGGTGGTCCTCTGTCTCAATACCTTCAAGCGTTATGGCGGCGCCTACTTTTGGAGTCTCTTCGTGGCCTCCATCTCCATCATCCCCTTTGGCCTGGGATACCTCCTGAAGATGTTTCATATCACCTTCACCAACGGATATCTTGAGTTAGCTATCACAGATATCGGCTGGGTGGGCATGGTCACCGGTCAATCGCTTGTCCTTTGGTCACGTTTGCACCTCGTTGTTCACAATCGCAAGGTGCTCAAGGGCATTCTTTACCTCATCATCATCGACGGCGTCCTCCTCCATACTGCGGCTACCACGCTCGAGTTTATGAACAATGGTCTTTCGTACATTCACAACGTGACGGTGGCGTTTGGTATCATGGAACGAATTCAGGTGGTGTGGTTCTGCGTGCAAGAGCTCCTGATCTCGTCCGTATACATCGTGGAAACCGCCAAATTACTGCGGCTGGACCGCGGAGGGCCGTCGCGCACCATACTCATGCAACTGATCATCGTCAATGTGGCTATTATGGTGCTCGATCTAGCGGTGGTGGCAGTTCAATTCGCGGGCTATTTCACCCTCCAGGTCACCACAAAGGTGTTGGTCTATAGCATTAAGTTGAAGCTGGAGTATATCATTTTGGGACGGTTAGTTGACGTTGCACATATCCGATCGCAGCCAGCGACTCCACGATTTCGATTTTAATCGCGTGCGGAGTTCTATGGACATCTAAAACCTTGTTGAAGAAGTCGGTCCGTCGGCATGTCACCCCTCCGACATTCCGGGTGGCATGCCAGACCAAAATCTCACCCGCCTTAACGCCGAGAAGCTCCGACGGGGAGGAGTGGGGTCCATTCTGATGTTATATATTGCAGTGGCAGCACATCCTCTTTTACAACCACATCATTCCTGCGTCATCAATTGACTGACCATATCGTCACCTCGCGACAATGGCATCCTTGCTAACCGCCGTTGGCCTCACTCAAGCCCCTTTGTCGACGCCCATCCCTAATTATGGCCCGGGCTTCCTCATCTTCCACTTTGCGTTCGCCTATGGTGTCCTCTCCTCGCGTACCCTCAAACAGTACTACGGCATCGACCATCAAGAATCTCCCCGTCAGGACCTGAACAAGTACGGCGAAGCGGCTGTGCGGGACGGCAAAATCACCCGGAAGCAGCTCGAGATGCTACAGCGCAACGAAGCGGCGCATGCCAACTCCGTCGAGAACTACACCCTCTTCGTCGCAGGCATTACCCTTGCCACCTACGCCGGCGTACCGCGGACGACGATCAATGCCGCAGGCTTGACGTACACTGTAGCGCGAATTCTCTATGCGATCAATTACATTACTGTGGAACGGCGGCAGGCCGCTAGGTGGCGAGGCCTCTTTTGGTGGGTTGGGAATCTGAGCTGTCTGACACTGCTGTGGAAGGCTGGGCAGGCGCTCAGTAACTAGGTAGTCTCGTGTTTGGAAAACAGGTCATTGCTTCTGCGTTCTCAATAGACGCTAGCTTCAACACGTCGCCTAAATCCTAGAAGCCTGTAAATAACAGCTAATCTCCATAATAAAACAACTATGTCATGTATTTAAGTATCCAACAAAGTCAAGATATAATGATTCATTTGCTTAAACTATTCAGAGCATTCTTATTCGAATAAGATCGTATACAAGATCCTGAGATTACTCCTTACAAGCTCTTATTGCAATCTCTATTACTTTATATTCACTATGAATTTCTAACCTAATTTTGACTTCAGCGACCGCTATATATCTCAGGGGCCCTTTCGAACCTACATTCCTTACTATTCTTGACACTCTCCAGTCCAGTAGAGGCTATATAACCTGTACCACTGGAAGGGGATATCGATTGTTGACCGCCATGCCCTCGTCATCTGACGGTGTCCTGAGGAAGTGGCTTGGCCAATGTCGAAACGGCGAACATGATAAGTAAGCAAAGGCAGAAACTTCATATTGGCAATTCAAGCTTGGTGTGATAATTATCAGATCGAGAAAATGAATCGGAGAAGTGCTTGCAGAAAAGCTTCTTTGCAGTGGTCAGCGTTCATTTTATATATACGAACAATCTACTAATCCTAGGCAAAAGTTCACATGAGCTCAAGTCTGCAAATGTGGGGGAGAAGATCCTCAATAATTAGTGTGATATTGGACTCTAAACACAAAAGGTAATAGTTTTCATTGATCAACACCGAGCATCGACTGTGACTTGTGAAATTCTGCATGCTGTACATATCCTAGTCCAAGTCGAAGGTGCCAAACCCAGCTTGGGTGTTCTTCTCCTCGACTTAAGATTGCTACCACTTTGATCATCGTTGGTATGACTTCACCCGAGGATATGATATACCTACTTCCCCCACCGGCATCGAGATGAATTCTGTTGAGCCTCAAACGGAATATTGATAGAAAGATATGTACTCCAGTCCCAAGGGCATAACCTCCTGTGCGCTTGTCTTTTTGCCAGTGTCTATGTAGCTGGTCACGTACCGCGTCTGGCACGTCTTTATGACCCACCAGAACCCCACCTTGTTCAATGTGAGTAACCAGACGCTTTATGTTATGAGAATTGGGTGGCTTTTTCTTCTCCACTGGGTCCACTCAATTATGGGACCCATGCTGACATGTCGATGTGCTACATGGATAGGATGTCACTTATAATTCAAACTATATAAGAGACGATTTCAAGACTCGAGGACTGACCGAGACGTATAAGTAACGATAGGTCTATAGTGGTCTCCCTGTATCTAGCGTGACTAACTGGGTAGCTCAGTCTGGTGGTTATAGCAGTATTTAGCGACAAGGCTACTATTACTATGCTTGGCAAGCGTGCTGATTATAAGTGGCTTTTGGTCAGGCACTATGCCGTGTTCCTACATAGATTGATTTACCACAGCTATAGCCAGAAAGTCAATATGCTCTGATTCATATATCGTATGCGGTGTCACTAACAATATGTCCAATGCGTAAAGCAACTTTTTAAACTCATCTGTAACATATCTGCAAGGAGTTGTACCGTTATACCAGCCAAACGAGGTCCTTCATTGTCTCAAGCTTCCTCTTCCTCCTCTTCCGGAATCAGTCTCTGCCGTTCTTCGTCGTATTCTGCCTTCTCTTCCCTCCATCTTTTCTCCGCAATATATACAAAAGCCACCAGGGCTGCACCCACGATCAGGCCAGCCGTGGCAAGGAAGATATTAATTGGGATCGGGTTGCCGTGGAACGGGCCGTGCGTTAAGTAGTCCAACAAGTATTGGGCGAAGTTGACGAGACCGGAAAAGCAGATAATTGTTCCGTAGACTCTGCCAAAGGTTCCGAAGCCAAAGACTTTGGTCGCGTAGTCACTGTAGATGTCAGAATATTTAGTATTGCTGCTACGTAGATATATGACACAATCAGGTGTACTTACGACATTGCCGAGTAGTAGTATGGCCTTAAAAGAACGAAGAGGATGACGGTCAGATAGCCCGTCCACACGGTGGGAACAGAATTCAACGCGCCAGTACTCGTGGTCAGGAGCACGATCATTGCCAATGTAGCCGGCACACTGAAATTATCGAGCAAAAGCCCGATGACGGGCGTGAAAAGCACACCCCCTACGGGCAACGCAACATCAAAGAAGTCGTTGATCATTTCCGCCTGCCGTACTGATCGTAGCATAAACTCGTACTGTGATCGCACGGTCGCGATAAAGTAATTCATGCGCAACATCTGCAGGACTGTCATGAGAAGGATCAGGATGAACCAGGGTGTCTTCATCTGCGCGTGGGCCGGTAGACCATGCAAGACCCCCCATACCCGACTCGTTTCATGCCGCTCTTCCTCCCATTCCTGGCGTTGTTTGCGCTCAGCCTTGTCACCGAAGACTTTGTCAATCTTGCGTAGTTGATCCTTCCGATGCTTCGCGCGGTCCGTCCGGACCTGCCACAGCTCTGAATTGCTTTCGATTTCGGCGTCCGAATCATGGACATCCTGCGTGACGTCCTCGGCCTCTTCGATTTTGACTTCCAACTGTTGCGTGGTTTGGTAGTCGTGGGCCGGCATTATTGTAAGCAAGGCGATGAAAATACAAGCCGGTACCGCTAGGTAAGCCAGGAAAAACCGCTTCGGAGAAAAAGTTACTGGATCCTTCTCGTACGCCAGGCGATAGAAGAGGTAAACCGCTGCCGATGCATCGGATGCCCCCGTAACAAGCGCGACAATCGTTCCGGTATACTTGGGGAACGCATTGGCGATTCGGAAAGATGGGACAAAGATGAATGTGCCCCCCAACGCCAACATCAAGTTTGCCGCGATATACCCGTCCACGCGACCCGAGAAAGAAAAGGCCATGAGCAGACTACCAGCGGCTAAAACTGCACAGCCGATAAAACCACACCATCGAGAGCCATAGCGGTCGAGGATGGTGCCGACCGGAAGAGCGGACACATTTGCCGTGATAGAGCTGACCATGAAGAATAGATTTAGGCTGGAAACGCGTGAGACGGATGAATCATAAGCTGGAATGGGGAGAACGTACCGAAGATCTTGCGCTCTGCATACGTTGCCCTCCTTTGGCAACACCGTCTCGCTGCACAGGTTTTGGTACACGCCTTCACTGATCATCACCGGCTTCAGCGCCGCAAAACCGAAGACGATTCCGGAGGCGCACCAACAGGCCAACAGCGTTATAATCACCTGGACTTCACAGGGAGTCAGTGTCTTGATGTATCCAACTATGATATTTTATGCCTACCGAGTCGCTTCGCGGTTGACACTCTGTAAGCCGGAGTCGCCGCCTTCGTCTCCAACAGCTCTTGCGCGGGAGGCGGCGGTAAGACATCGTAGCTGATCTCGCGTCGGATGGGGATAGAGAGGATACTCTCCGTCTCGGCGACGTCCACACTATCCACTCCGTTAATGGAAGACACATGCTGCACTAGAGACATGATCCTGTGGTGTGAGGATGCGCAACTGAGGCGCGTTCAAGTAAATGAGAGGAAGTAATTGAATAAATTACATATTTTGTGAAGTAAAGAAAGAGTGTACGTGCGTATGTGTGGGAATATATGTTACATTGGGAGATTGGGATCGGTGGTACCTTCTGGAACGGTCTTCCTCCTTGAGGGGTGATTTGATTTCACCGCCTCGAAAACAAGGAATTGACATCAAACATTAAATCATCTTATCAATCTCACGACTCCACTCACCCGAGTTAGTTATATATCGCCGCATTTTAATGGCGTGGCAAGACTGAGTCTTTCTTTGGTCTTGATTTTGGTTTTTACAAATTCTTTCTTTCTCATTATTGTACAATTACTCCTTACGCAAACGGTTCTTTAGATCTATACCAAAAAAAAAAAAAAAAAAAAAAAAAAAAAAAAAAAAAAAAAAAAAAAAAAAAAATTGAGCTAAATAACGTACTTTCGGTGGGCTAAAATGAAAGGGTACGCCACAACAGGTGGATACGGATACTTCTGTACATATATATAAAAGTGATGTCATGATAACTCTACAACCATAGTTCAATATTTACCTCGTCGAGGGATACTCAGAAACCCAAAGATCTTTTAAGCAGGAAATAAAAGGGACTGAATCTAAAAACTAAGAGGAGCCGCGAAGGACATGGCTAAGTCGACCGAAAGTATAGATTCCAACTGGAGACGCAACACTGAGGTGGGCATCAGCGGGGTCCAGCCTTTCGGCTAGATTTCTACACACGGATACCCACACCATCACCTGATCTTTCTTCCCCATTATATGCACTGCATATATTTTTGTAGTTTTGTTGCTCTTTTTTTTTTTTTTTTTTTTTTTTTTTTTTTTTTTTTTTTATATGACATTGATTTGATAACATGACTTGAAAATAGGAAAATAGTTGACCCCGACTGCTACTTCCAACTACAGACCTACCAACCACTTTAATTCCAGGTACAAAGGATGTACTAGACGTCATACAATCTTGACGAATATGAATAGGGGATTGCTTTGGACATCTTACCCCATCGAGTCACACTGGACTCCATCACCAAGTGTGGTAGGCCATCCGGTTCCCGAGCAAAGGACCACGCCATTCATTTGCGCACTCTCAGAATAATACGGGACATTCCCTGCCGCATGGATACCCCAAGAAATATATCCCACAGCAGGAGGCCAACCCTGCTTTCGATCAGACTTGGGATTGGACGGAAGGTGTTCGGCAACTGTAGGGCGAATAGGAGTCAGGACCAGTCGCAATAGGATCGTCAAAGGACCATGCGAAGTCGCAGAGCCCACAGCCTTGCAATATGTCGTCAGGCACACAAACGTACCCGTCCCGAAAGTCTACAGTGTCTATCACTGTCCGGATGGACTCTATATTGAACTGGAGTATATTCGCGGCATGGATCTTCAAAGAGCCTGGCTTGCTGGCTATCTATCACCAGCGCAGAAGAAACAGATGGTCAGTGAGATCGCAGGTTATATCGAACAGCTCCGAAGACTAGAGCCACCGCGAAAAGAAATAGTGGGCTCAGCAAGCCTTGAAGGAGGTCTTGATTATCGTGTCGGATTCTTTCCCTCCGGCCCGTTTCTAACACATGAAGAGTTTCATTGTTTCCTTCGGAAAAATATCCCTATTGTGGACTCCACCAAAGCATTTAGCCAAGAGGTTAGCGATTGTCATTCTCGCTTTTATCGAAGTTGTTTTGCCCACGCCGACGTCTGCCCGCGAAATATCATTATAGACAATGGCAGAGTCGCCGCCCTTATTGATTGGGAGTTCGGTAGCTGGTACCCAAAATACTGGGAATATACCAAAGCGCACGACGTACAACTCAAAATGCCCGATTGGTACGAAGGGCTAGAATCTTCCCTAACAAGGTATGATGAGGAGCTGAAAGCTGAACGGACTTTCTAGACATAATGTGACCAACCTGGAATGCCTACTTATGTGTTCAACGCTTAACTTTGTATTGGAAGGGGCGTGGATAGAGAACGAACAAATGAAGGCCAGAGAAAGAACAGCGCGCATCCGAAAGTACCAGTCAGCTCCATCGGACAGTTGAAGACTAGTGGTCATAGAAATATGTACCTTATTTAGTGTATCCAGGGGTATACGCTGTATGACCTCTTTTCTTGGGATTTTCCTCGATTTTTCTACGATCTACTGTGATCTCGGTTGCACTGAAGCATCTTTTGAGATGAACAAGCTCCATTGATGCCTTAGGCAACCACAAAAGGGAGACACGGGACACGCGACCGCCTAAGCATCCCTCAATCAGGGCAGTCTCATCTGTTTCTCTCGCACAGAGTACAACAAATCGTATTTCTGGTGAAAGCCAAGGTGTAATCATTTTCGGCGTGCTCCGCTCTGGACGTACGGGCCCTTGGAGTCTTGGTTGCGACGCCTCCTGAGGGGTTCTTAAACCTAATAACAATGCAGCAGTGGTGACCTGAAACCGTATCCCCCAGAAACCATCGGGAAGTGGGCCAGCACCCTGTCAAATCAAGGTGGAATTGCAATCCATCACCCCTGGGGCGATGGGTGGTGAAATTTGAAGCCAAAGGATAAGAAGGAGTCAGGGGTTGACCGCAAATCATGCTGATTCTTGGTTCCGAATTGTAGTTTTCAAACTACATGGCTCAAATCCTCCACCCTTAAGTGTGTGATAGATATTTTTTTATTTCATATTATGTCTTTTTCTTCTCTTTCCCACATTACATTCTCATGGTTGTGTTGTTGCTGAAGAGATGTAGGGTTGCATCCGCAGGTGGCCAATCGGCGACATATATAGTAACGCATGGATGCCCATGTCACCACCCGGAAGGCCAAAGGGGAATCGATGATCTGAACGGTTTGGTATCTGAGTGACACGGTGTTTTCCCATGATCCCTTGATGCTTAATCAATAGGGATAGGCACGTCATGCGTGATAGGAATAATTCTACCAAGCAACAAGCACTCTGAGACAATGCTCGTCCACATCTATAAGATCTGGTTTTATTATGCCAAAAAGTTACCAAGAAGTCTAAAATCTAAAAATACCATGGAATCTAAAGTATCTCAAACTAACGTTTCCTTATGGAGACGGATCCCACCCGAAATTCTAGAATAAAAAAAGACTACCAACACCGTCCCTCAGCCTTGTCAATCGTTGTCCAACGTGTTCAACCGCCAACTTGTGATCAGCAAAACGAAGCGTCCTAGACTGGTCGAAAAAGAAAGGGACCCTTCTCTCTCACTGAGATCTCCACTTTTTTTTGTTCATCCTTTTTTTTCCCATTTTTCTTTCTTGGCAGTGTGACAAGCGTTTCACGGGGCATCTCCATGGGCCGCTTCTCAACCCAGCCGACCAACCTCCCATCCGAAGAAGTTGATTGAAATGTCATCTCCAAGGCAAAAAAATGTCAGGGTCCTGCCACGGTCCATACCGGATGACTGCACCCGCTGTCCATGAATGTGCCGTCATGAAGGATTCACTCACTGATCGAGTGTTGGGAGCCCCTCGGCTATGCGCATGTTGTGACCCACAGTGGAGTAGACATTCCTCAAGCAACACAAATCAGAAGACATGGCACAACCGGCAAAGCCTGGAGAACGACCACTGAGCGATCGGGAGAGGCCCTGGAGCGACTCCACCCGGATGCGTGTCGCGCGATCATGAAGGGAGGCACTGCTCCCTGGGGAAAACCAGTGATGATTAACCGTTGGCGTCAGCCACCGGAAAGAATCATATTCAGGATTGGTCGTTGCCTTGATGGGAGTTGCGTTGCTGTGTTTGGCTTGAGGAGGGTACAAGGTCGTGCCTGGGATGGAACCTTAGGGTTTCTCCCTCCCCGTAGGGGTGGCAACAGATCGAGCGGATAACATTAATAGGCTTTTTGTTGTACTGTGTGCAACGTTCCTCAGGTACCCAAGGGATGATGACTCGAGGATATTCCTGAAGGGGTTATCGATCGACCTCCCGGTGGGCCACGCAGAGTAAGCTGATGACGGAGCAACCGAGAGTGACATTGTTATATAGGGATTGTTTTAGAATTACTTGGTCTGTATTCTTTATTTTGTTTGATTTTATTTTATTCTATTCTATCTATTAGATTCCTTTTTCTATCTTAATCTAGTCCATAGTTTATTCTCGAATTTGGCGCAGTTTCTATTGGGGCTGGTTTATTTGTTGTTCTTGATCTCCTACGAGAGAGGGAGAAGGAGTTTCCCTCCAAGCCACACCCATCACTGCGCCCCCTTGCAGCCTAGTCTTTGTGCACGCCTGAAGAGGAAGAATATGAAAATTAATCGAATATTTCCCCAAAATACCAAAAATAATTTTCGAGCTCATTGATCAACCTTTTTTGATTTTTAATTTTTTTTTCCCTTGCCAGGCCCTCCCCAGATCCAATGATCAGAGCAGGATCTCGGCGTTCCAGGCAGTTGGGTGCATGTTGTCCCCTAGAAAAGAATTAAATTAGAATTAATACACGGAGGAACAAATGGGATTTTTATCCACCATATTTGGTAGATTGGAATTTATATATAGAATGCATCCATGGTTCCACACCCACGGCTGCTGACTGACCAGATTTCGTACCTTCCCATTTATTATTGTATGGGGGGAATTCGATCTCTTTTCTGGGCCTTTGGAGAATTTTCAATTTTCTTTTTCCTTTTTCCCTGTCGTTTCTTTTTTGTTCAACAATTGAAGCCCTTGTCTTCTTCCTATTAGCCTCGTCGTCTTCCCGTCCTTTCTTCTTCTTCTTCTTCTTCTTCTTTCCTCACTCAACGGAACGAACGAACCGACCATACCGACGATCCTTACCGGGTCCCCTACCTCTCGCTTTGGTCCCTCGCTCGCCGTGTCTCATGCAGCTTCGCTTATAGGGGACGGAAAGAAACGTTCGTTGTAATTGGGGATCGGATATATACGATTTGTGTCGACTGTTGACGGTGCATTTTCGCCCACACGCCCGTCGAGATGGGACCCGTACGGCCCAACTCCACACACTCTCCTCAGCCAAGCCGGAGCAGTTTTTACTCGCATACCAATCCCTCTCGAACTGTAAGTGTGATCAGCGCTACTACCTGCAATAGTTGGACGCTTGTCTGCTCTGCTCGGATTCCTTTCTTTTCTTTCCTACTTTCCTTTCCCGCTCTTTCTTCTTCCTTTACTTCGGATCCCCCTCCCTGCCATCCGATGTGTTTTTGCTTTGGCAGTGCCGCCATTCTTTTCCGTTCTAATGTCTCCTCAATCGGAACAGCAAACGCCCGGCTTGTCAGACCGCGATGAGCAGGAGCAATCATCGCTTCTGCGCCATAACCATCCCAGTATCTACGGTGTTGAGGATCCCAGTTTGTCGTCCGATTCACTGCGACGCTATACCCTCCATGATCCCGGCGTCACCGTTTTCGCTGCGCCCCCCTACCAAGAGTCCGAAACGGCTGAAGTCTACGATGCCACGGGCATGTCGGATACCAGCGGGATTAAACTCGATACCTTCCAGCCACAGAGCATCAGTAACCGATCGGGTCTGCGGCGTTATGGAACCCGTAAGATCAACCTCGTGCAGGGTTCCGTCCTGAGTGTCGACTATCCGGTGCCCAGTGCCATTCAGAATGCCATTCAACCAGAATATCGTGAGGCGGAGGAGGCCTTTTCGGAAGAATTTACGCATATGCGGTGTAGGTCCTTTCGTACAGCATCACCATGAAACTGATCGGAACTAATCCCTCCTGTGACAGATACCGCGGCGACTTGTGACCCAGATGAATTCACCCTGCGAAACGGATACAACCTGCGCCCGGCCATTTACAACCGTCACACCGAACTGCTGATCGCTATCACTTACTACAATGAAGACAAGGTCCTGACTGCCCGAACCCTGCACGGTGTGATGCAGAACGTGCGCGATATCGTCAACTTGAAAAAATCTGAATTCTGGAACAAGGGAGGTCCCGCCTGGCAGAAAATCGTCGTGTGTCTCGTCTTTGACGGAATCGAGCCGTGCGACAAGAACACACTGGATGTGTTGGCCACAATCGGAATTTACCAAGATGGGGTGATGAAAAAGGACGTTGACGGTCGGGAAACGGTTGCTCATATCGTAAGTTTTGCTAGTCCCCTCCAGATTCTGACATTTTCTCCAATAACTCTCCGGGTGCGTTGAATCGAAGAGGCTGACCGAAATAGTTCGAATATACCACGCAGTTGTCCGTCACCGCAAATCAACAGTTGGTTCGGCCGCAGGGCAACGACCCCTCGAATCTCCCACCCGTCCAGATGATTTTCTGCCTCAAGCAGAAGAATAGCAAGAAGATCAACTCCCATCGTTGGCTCTTCAATGCATTCAGTCGGATTCTGAACCCGGAGGTTTGCATTCTGATTGACGCGGGAACAAAACCCGGCAAGAAATCGCTACTGGCCCTATGGGAATCTTTCTATAACGATAAAAACCTCGGTGGTTCGTGTGGTGAGATTCACGCCATGTTAGGAAAGGGCTGGCGAAAGGTCCTGAATCCGCTAGTCGCCTCGCAGAACTTCGAGTATAAGATCTCGAATATTCTGGACAAACCGCTAGAAAGTTCCTTCGGCTACGTTAGTGTGTTGCCTGGTGCCTTCTCAGCGTACCGCTATCGCGCGATTATGGGCCGGCCCTTAGAGCAGTACTTCCATGGAGACCATACACTATCAAAGCGTCTCGGAAAGAAAGGTATTGAAGGTATGAATATCTTCAAAAAGAATATGTTCTTGGCCGAGGATCGAATCTTGTGCTTTGAGCTGGTGGCCAAGGCCGGTTACAAGTGGCATTTATCGTACGTCAAGGCATCCAAAGGTGAAACGGACGTACCGGAAGGTTCGGCCGAATTTATCGGTCAGCGACGACGTTGGTTGAACGGTTCCTTCGCCGCCGGTTTGTACGCTATGATGCACTTCGGACGAATTTATCGTAGTGGACACAGTTTTGTTCGCATGTTTTTCTTGCACATCCAAATGGTTTATAACTTCTGTCAACTAATTATGACCTGGTTCTCTCTCGGTATGTCCTACCCGCACTCCTCTGCCTGCACGAAAGATCTTATACGCTGACTGATGGCTGTTCAGCCTCCTACTGGCTCACCAGTTCGGTGATCATGGATCTTGTCGGTACGCCCGCTACCGCTAACAAGAACAAGGGATGGCCGTTTGGAAATGATGCTTCGCCCATTGTCAATACCTTGCTCAAATATGGCTACATCTTCTGTTTGATGCTACAGTTCATCCTGGCGCTGGGAAACCGACCGAAAGGGTAAGTCTTACTGTTGATTGCGACGAGTCTTGGAGGCCTGCTAACTTGCCCGACTAGAACACGGCTTCCCTATACGCTCTCTTTCCTCTACTTCTCCATTGTGCAGATTTATGTTCTGATCCTGTCGTTTTACTTGGTCGCTAACGCTTTCACGGGTGGCCTAATGGACTTCGATTTTAACCACGGTGCGAGCGGATTCTTTTCGTCGTTCTTCGCTTCCGATAGTGGTGGTATTGTCCTGATCGCCTTGATTTCCACCTACGGTATCTACGTCATTGCTAGTGTGCTCTACGGTGATCCATGGCACATTCTCACCAGTTCATGGGCCTACTTCTTCGGTATGACGACCTCGATCAACATCCTGATGGTGTATGCCTTCTGCAACTGGCATGATGTCTCCTGGGGTACGAAGGGATCCGATAAGGCCGAAGCTTTGCCATCCGCACAGACGAAGAAGGAAGACGGCAGCAAGCAGCAGTTCATCGAGGAAGTGGATAAGCCGCAAGCGGATATCGACAGCCAGTTTGAGGCGACGGTAAAGCGTGCCTTGACGCCTTGGGTAGAACCGGAGGAAGATGAATCGACCAGTCTGGATGATTCGTACAAGAACTTCCGTACGATGCTGGTGCTGCTCTGGGTGTTCAGCAACCTGCTTGTGTGTCTGTTGATTACGGGCACTGGTGTCAGTTCTATGTGTTTGACGGTATGGCTGTCCCTCTGCCTTGATCGCACCTCGCTTGATACTAACGAGTCGCACAGAACACCTCCACCACGAGAACCTCATGGTATTTCCGAGTCATTCTGTGGGCCACAGCCGGTCTGTCGTTCTTCCGGTTCCTTGGATCCCTGTACTTCTTGGGCAAGTCGGGTATTATGTGCTGCGTGAGCCGCCGCTGATTCAGATGCTGGGCCTGTATAGTACTGCACACCCGATGTCCTGCTGGGGATGGCGGGTGTCATAATTGGAAAATCTTTCATGTATTAACGCATATGGAGACGGGGATTGTATATAGCCGATGATAATAGACTCATGATGATTTTAGCGATCACGAATAATGCGGTAGAAACCGCTCCCGAAGTACTCCATGTGACCTATCTCATGCTTCCAGAGGATCTCTTTGCCTTCTTTCTAAATCTGAGCTATCTCATGTAGTTGTATGGGTTTGGTCGGGTGACTGGATTACGATCCACAAATAGGAGATGGCAAATGATTTGTTATATTTTCTCCTGGAATATCATTACCTGATATTAATGAGGGCATGGTTGCATGGATGATGATTTCCGAGAGATAAATCTGTATGTAAGGAAGAGAAAGCATCGGACATTGGCTCTGCTGACTCGTGATTCTGGACGGTTTTCTTTTCTTGCCGGAGTGGGTTGAAAGGCTTTCCGTAGCAACAATCATATACTTCTCCCTTGCTGCGCCTTGAAATTGCGCAAACTCAGGCACAGTGGGAGCACTGTGTATCGGACGAATCAGATAAGCCAGTCCACACCCGTGTCCTACTCTTATAGCAAGGATACCGAAGCGAAATATTCAGCCGTCCCATCTCAAGTATCAGCAGATTGTGGAGTCGGATTGCTTCTTCTTATCTCCACAGGCAAATGTGATGTTCATTGATGACTCCGGCGATTGGACAGGAAACATTCCGAGACAGGCATACTCGCCTGCCTGCATAGGTACAGGTTGCTTTTCATGTCCCTAATGTATCGCTTTTCTCTATTATCTGTTTGTTAATCGGAATGTCTCACGGCATTCGCGATGCAAAGAGACGCTGTGGGGCGGGTGGAGAAGGACGAAATCTCTCGCGTGGATACTTCCAAAGAAACCCGATCGTCTTCCCACGGCCCGTGTTGTCGTTCTCAAACCTCACTGGCAGACGGACGGTCGTGGTTCCTGGACGATGCATATCCTGATATCGAGTCGTCTGCTGCTCTGCATGCACGAGATGTGCGAGCTTTTGAGCCAACGGCAATCATCCGCAAGTCGTACCTTTTTGCTTTTTTATTTTTATTTTTTATTTTTTATTTTTATTTCAACCCCTTGTTCATACTATCCTAGGTTGTTCACTGAGCAAACTATTCAACTCGATGAGAATTGTCTGTCACCTGAGGGTACTCAAGTATTCACAGTGGAGGGTTTAGGCAATTCCTGGACAACAATCCCTTTGAGAGTGATAGTAAGGGGATGAACTGAGATGCTAAGCTCACGTTCTTCGCCTTGGCGTAGGCTGCCCCATGTCTTGGTTTAGTGCTTCTCTCCACCCTAGTAGCTTAGCCATTGCTTGTCCAATCCCATTCCCATCTCGCATCACGCTCTATTTATGACCAAGGCTGTCAAATGAGAGCCCCACTCATGTGGCCTCCACTTCATATTGTTTTCTTTGTCGATAAGACTGTCATCCCGTCTCCGGTGGCTTCCACGAAGAACGATTTGTAAAGATGGATAGCGATAGGCTGCCCTTGGTCGGTATGAAGCCGAAGTCCCTCGTGCCTCGATGGATATGCGCTTCAACCCGACGCACAGCGCACGTGGTATCCGAATGGGACGGAAAGGTAGCTCCTCCAGTGGGCTATATAAGCCTTTCCCTGGCCGGGCTCAGACTCCCTAGCAAGCAGCATTGTTCAAGCTCACGACCTCAATCCGAGAGTAAACATGAAGTCCACCGCTCTGCTTACTGGTCTCGGCCTCTTGGCCTCTCTCGGTCTTGCTAGCCCTGTCACGTCCGAGTATACGAGCGTGCGAGAAGCCCCTTTCGGATACAAGCCTGGCTCCAAGGAGTCCATTGAGAACTTGAAGGACAAGGTCGAGAACATTGTCTGGCTTATTCTCGAGAACAGGTTTGTGTGCCCTTACGATATTCATATGTGGAATAATAAATTCCTCAATTCAGCTTGTGGTATGTGAAGACGAGCACTAACATATGGTCCAGATCCTTCGATAACATTCTGGGAGGCGTGCGCCGCCAAGGACTGGACAACCCGATCAACAACGGCCCGTTCTGCAACTACAAGAATGCGAGCGACCCATCCTCGGGCAAGTACTGTACTCAGGCCAAGGACTATGATTCCGTGTTCAACGATCCAGACCACTCCGTGACTGGTAATAACTTGGAGTTCTACGGAACTTACACCCCAAACAATGGTGCGATTGCCAGTGGCAAGGTCGTCGCCGACCAGTCTGGCTTCCTCAACGCACAGCTTAACGACTACCCCAAACTGGCCCCAGAAGAGGCGACAAGGCAAGTGATGGGATACTATACGGAGGAGGAGGTTCCTACGCTCGTGGACCTTGTGGATGAGTTCACTACTTTCAACAGCTGGTTCTCGTGTGTTCCTGGCGTAAGTGCGATAAATCTGTATATTTTTAATTTTGACTAACGCGTTCAAAAGCCTACCAACCCCAACCGCTTGTGCGCTCTGGCAGGAACCGCTGCTGGGCATGGCAAGAATGACGATGACTTCCTGAACTATGGTATCTCTAGCAAGTCCATCTTCGAGGCCGCCAACGAGAAGGGCGTGTCCTGGCTCAACTACGATGGCACCAACGGAGAATTCGAACCGGATTCTCTCTTCTTCACCTACGTCAACCAGACCTCCCGGTCCAACGTGGTGCCCGTTGAAAACTTCTTCCAAGACGCCTACCTCGGTGTCCTCCCTAAATTCTCTTACATTAACCCCTCCTGCTGCGGCACCAACACCAACTCCATGCACCCCACCGGTAACGTCTCCTACGGTGAGGTCTTCGTCAAGCAGATCTATGATGCCATTCGCCAGGGCCCTCAGTGGGACAAGACCCTGCTCTTCATTACCTACGACGAGACCGGTGGCTTCTACGACCATGTCCCTCCCCCTCTCGCCGTCCGCCCGGACAACCTGACCTACACTGAGACTGCGAAGAACGGTCAGAAATACACTCTTCACTTCGACCGTCTGGGTGGCCGCATGCCGACCTGGGTTATCTCCCCTTACAGTAAGAAGGGATACATCGAGCAGTACGGAACGGATCCCGTCACGGGCAAGCCCGCTCCCTACAGTGCTACCTCCGTCCTCAAGACTCTCGGATATCTCTGGGACATCGAGGACTTCACCCCTCGTGTCGCCCACTCTCCATCTTTCGATCACCTGATCGGCACGACTTTGCGTGAGGATGCTCCTATTGCTCTCAAGACTCCCCATACCTTTTCGGTATAAGTCTCAGTCCGTGCAGTGAGACAGGATTAAAAGTGATGATGAACGTTCTGACTTCAGTGAACGATTACATGTTATAGAGCATTGTTTTGCTTATAGCTACGCCTAGAGCGAGCGCGATGATGATAAGATAAAGCTGGGTTATTTCTCTATTGTATATTCATTAATGAAAGACTTTGATAACATGGGATTTAAAAAGGAAATGTTTTCTTGCACAATCAACTCACGGAACAGGCGTAACTTTACGATGACTGCACCCCGGATACATTAATTAGGAGACTACACATACAAAAGCAGCCACAAGACTAAAATTCTCACTTGTTCTAAGAACGTTCAGTCAAAATGCAAATCTCAGCTATGAAAATCACTATGAAACAACTCCCAGGCCCACAACCCTAACCAGAGTAAACTAAACTACTCTACGTCCTCATTACAAAGAATCCCCCAAAATCGTCTTCACAACCTCCTCAAGATCAGCCTCCGTCTTAAACCCCAACCCAAGAAGCTCATTATCAACATTCTTAAACTCCCCACCATACCCCTCCGCAAACACCGCCCGACACAAAAGACCAACAATAGACCGCAAATCCGTATTCCCCTTCGCCCATTCTTCCCGCGCCTTCACCTCTAGCTCAGCCGTACTAACATCCACAGGATTCCACTTCCTCTGGGGAGCCAGTTTCTGGACAATAGTATAGATCTGGCGCTGACTGGTGACCAAATCATGGATATAAACGGGACGATTCTTCGTCTCGTCGAAGTGCAACAAAACTCCAACGACCGCCTGACCGATCGTGGCCAGAGTGGTGGTACTAAATGGTCGATCACCACCATCATAAAAGGTAGGTGCCTCGGACCTCCAGTCGAAAAAGAAACCCGCGTTAAGACCCCAGTCGAGGAAGGGTCCGTGGCGGATCAACGTATATGTGAAGGAAGGGTTCTCCGCGGCTTTTGCCTGGAGAGCCTTGTTGACGGCGATCTTGGATTGGTAGACGGGTAAGGTGGAGGCATTGGGGTTGCCAGTGTCGGCGCCGAACTCGGAGGGAATGAATCGTTTGACGCCTGCGGTGATTGCGGCGTCGATTAGGGTGTGTTGCACGTCCGCGGCGGCGGTGGTTAGGGTGGAGATGATGGCGTCTTGATTGTTTAGAGCGGTGGTGAGCTCTGGGATGGAGTTGTAGTCGACTGGGATTACTCGGACGGTGGAGGGGAATTGGGCTTTGGAGGAGTGTCTGGTCAACACGGTGATGTTGAACTTGTTGGATTCGATGAGGGCGTTTAGGACTGGGGTGCCGAGGTCACCGGAGGCCTTTGCTTGTTAGATGTGATGCTGATTCGAAGAGGTGGGAACTTACACCGGCGATTGCAACGTTTCGGATCACAGTCATTGTTGGGAGAGTTGATTAGAGTTATCAACAACTTGAGTGGAAGACGATGAGGTTATGCAGTGAATATGGGGAAGGTCAAAGCATACAGCAAGACTTGGGATCTTAGAACTGTAAAGTGCGGTGGACGACAGACTTTATATAATGGCGTTTTGGGTGAATCCTGTTGCTTACACTATACGTCACGAGAAGGTTCTACCATACATAGGGAAAAGGCCTTGGTGTCTGCATCTATAATCCTCACTACACTACGATGCTGATACTCTGAGAGCTATCATGGATTAGTTCCTCTTACAAATAGATGCGGATGCAGGTGCGGATCGCTAATCCTGAATGGGACTAGTATCATTAGGTCCGATGGCTCCGCTTAGACATGGATTCAACTTATAACTGAACTACTACTTAGTAGTTTTCATGCCGAGACAATGTACGCCGTTTAAGACATTTATGAGTTGATGACCAAGAATTTAGTCGGTACCTAAATTCATACGGAACCACCCATGCCGATACTCATCCGCACCTGCATCCGCACCGTCAACGATACGCAATGATCAGCCATGCAAATCGCGTCTGCCTGCGCTGCAGGACGCACAAGCGTAAATGCGACAAGCTACTTCCGGTATACTCACTGTGCAAGAGGTAAGTCCACTTCGGTGAAATAGGCCTTTTCCGCTTACATATAAAGTACTAACCAAACACCAATAAGATTGAACCGTGTCTGCTGCTATACGGAACCAAACGGAATAACTGGACCCGGAGACTCTCCCGAGGATGTATCCTCGATTTCCTTACCGGTTCCTGATCTGGCTCAGCTCACGTCAGATAATATAGCTCACACCATCAGGACGCAAGTTTTCACCATCATCGGGGATGAAAGTAGGATCCGAGCGGTAGCCGCGGTATACTTTCGGACAATCCATCCTTGGTTTTCTATACTAGCTGAAGGACCGTTTTATGAGCGTCTGACTTACATTCTCACTTACACGAGTCCGGATCTTAGCTTGCTCACGCTGTGCATGGTTCTCCTGGGGGCCAAGCCAGTCGATGATGAGATACCGCCCCGGATGCGCTCCCTATACATACTACTGAAGGGATTCATTGCAACATTAGAGGCGATTGAGATCAATTCATTGGAGCTACTGCAGTGCAGGTTGCTACTCACAATTTTTGAAGTGGGCCACGGCATGTACCCTGCAGCATATATCTCCATGGGTGCAAATGTTCGGGCAGCAGTGGCACTCGGGGCTAATGAAGTATCGAAAGCTCAGCTAGAAGAAACATTCAAATCCCCAGGAAGAGCGGGCGAGGCTCGACGTATATGGCGTGGCATTGTTATAGCAGATCGGTGGGTCCCGTCCGTCACCTTCATTTTCATGGTAAAAAGTATTCGAGAATCTGTGCCTCCGTTTTTAGATGCCGGGGTCGGCTCACTTCCATGTAACCCGCCCTTCACTTGCGTCAGCACTAACACTTGAAATGTGAACCGTGATAGATATGTCTCCTTAGAGAGTAATAAAGGACCTATCATCCCGAAAGCCCTACTGTCGGGAGCTGTCGGCGGGAACGACGTAAGTATTACGACTGAGTATTACAATATTCTCGCTTTGCTAACATCTTTTTAGGACTCCGAAGCATTCGACCCGACTTTAACGCCATCGAAACCACTATACCACTTTAATAAACTAGCCCAAGCTTCACGTATACTAGAGCAAGTGCTCATCCATGTCCATGACCCAGTTCAACACATGGAGTTCTTCAATGCCGAAGCTATACAGATTTTAAAGACACTCAGTTCATTTAGAGAAACTGTACAAGAAGATTACAATGTTCCACATGATCTGTGCTGTAGCGCAGTTGCCATATCCCGCAGGTACTGTTGAGCCCCATTGCCTACAGCATCTGATGAAGACTAACATGGAGTTGAATCAGCGCCCTGATGACTATCCTAGAGTTTGGTTACAGTCTTAAAGCTCCAGGCTTGGAGTCTTGTGCCGCTGCATCATACGAACTTATGCAAGATGTGATCGGGGAACTTGTCTATGCGTCCGAGAACTTTGCTGCACAAATCACACCGGCTGATTTGGAGGTGCTGCCCGTATTTGTGGTACATTCTGTCTACAAGGCAGCTCGGCTATTACTGGGTGTGCTAAGGGATAGCCCAAAGGTTGACTCGAGGAGAGCCGTAAGCGTCTTAGAAAGGGTACTCCAATGTATGAGCACGCGATGGGTGACCGGGCGTATGTCTTGAAATCTTAGGTATTATTGGAGTATGCTAACTTGACACCAGAACGGTACCTTGATGACCTTAAGAGACAGAAGACCGCTAGCTGAGCATTTACCGAAATTTTGCATAAAGTTTGATTATACACAAGTGACCACAGATCGACATGAGGCTACTGAAAATACCACGGCAAGCACTTTGCAAAGCTCCCTTGGTGTTTGGATAAAGATATCCTCCAGCATACTATCTTTTATCCATGGGTATGCTAAAGGAGCCGGCTGCTGTGTGGTAGAATGCACAGCAAACGCAAAGAAGCCAGCAAGGTTTGTACTTTGGACAAACTACCCTAGTCTAGATGTTCTCATAAGATACAGATAGCCTTGAGTAGCGATTCTCAAGTCAAGGAAAGCGATTTTTGGGTGAATAACCGAATTGAGACGGTCTGCAGCGGCATATGGAGCGAGTTCCACTAGGCTTACTGGCTCGAGTAACTTTCAAAAAGTACATTGCTGTGGGTATGAATGCGAGAACTTCATAAGATAGGTACAATGAAAGGACTTAGGGTCGCTTTGAATGGCATACGATAAAGGGAGATATAGAGCTTCGAACAATTTCACTCGGGAAGACGACCACGCTCCTTCATGTCGTTTATCCAATCACTTTTTACTTCCTTGTAGAACCCCTCGTCAAGCAGGACCTCGAGCCCTATCAAAGCATTGGCCTTTCCAGCTCTCAATGACTCTGTATGTGCAAAGTCTGTACCCGCCGCTTTCTGGAAGGAAGGGGTATGAGGCATATCCGTAGCGTTAATGCTGAACAATGTCTGAATACCGGGTTGAATATAAGAACAGTTTCCGAAATCGCTGGAGATTTGCAACGTTAGTGCCTTTTGCGACGGGTCCAGGGTTGTGTTCCGCCTTGCAACATACGAGCTACCATTCTGATCCACCTTGGCTGAAAGATCTGATGGAGGAAGAATATCTGCGGGCGTGAGGCCCAGATCATTGATCATATAGTGGGTATAGCGGCTCGCTAGAGCCATGTTGGTTACAACGTCTTCATATAATGCGTCCCTATGTGTATATTAGTATCGAGAAATTGACCAGTCTGTGTCAGTTGTCTATTAACGCACCAAAATAATTCAACAGTACAGCCCATAGACGCTGCAGCTCCGTCGAAAATGGGTATCACGCGGCTTCGGAGACGCTCCAACGCCTTTGAGTCAAACGCACGCAGAGAAAAGCTACCTTCAGCGTAGTCGGGAATAATATTGGGTGCTTTTCCAGCTTCAAGGATAACAGACTGGATGCTTTCCGTCTTTTGGATCTGTTGACGAAGTAGCCCTAAACCGTTATACGCCATTACAATGGCATCACAGGCGTTGTTTCCATTCCACGGTGCGGCTGCCGCGTGTGCAGCCTTTCCATGAAACTTGGCTCTGAACTTCCATGAAGCCTTCGTCACCGTTCTCGCGGTCGAGAAGTCCGGCATGGCGTGTGTCATGAGGACGACGCTACAGTCCTTCCACGCGCCATGGTTCGCCATGATATATTTACCCCCGCCGGTCTCTTCAGCGGGCGTTCCCATCACGATCAACGTTCCTGGGATTATCAGTTCCTTCATAGCGGCAGAGGCCCCGACGGCTGATGCCAGTGTTGATGTGGCAATCAAATTGTGACCGCAAGCATGGCCAAGCTCAGGAAGGGCGTCTGTGAAGATTAGCAAGCAGCGAGCGCATGAGTTGTGGGCACACTCACCATATTCGGCATTGTAGCAGACTGATCTCTCCCCGGGTGTGACGGAAAAGCGTGCCTCGAACGCTGTGGAGATACCGTATACACCAGTTTTCACAGTCCAGCCTTGGCTCTCAAACCATCCGGCAAGCAGCTTGCAGGCTTTCTCTTCTTTGAATCGCGTTTCGGGATTATTCCAAATCTGCAGCTGTTAATAATTTGAACTAAATGAAATATGAGCTAAATTTACCTCTAAGTTCAGTCGACGCAGCTCTGACGACGCCGAGTCAATAGCCTCCGAAACGAGTTGGATAACATGCTTTGGAAGACCAGTAGTGCCTTCGCTACTGGGTTGGTTGATAAAATTGATCGCCATAATTGCAAGTGGTGGTACTAAGGTGTTCAGAAGAATAGCGAAGACTAGAGCCCGAGAATGACCTCTTTGTCGCTCTTTATAAGTGTATTCAAGCCCATCCATCCTGTGATAACCGATAAGCAGATGTCGACGGATCGGATCGGGCGGGCCGACCGAGAATATAGATCGGCCCGGCCGACGAAGATTATCTCCATCTCCTCTTTCTTATCTCTTTAACTTCAGCCAAGAGCCTTTCGGTCCAACCGTATGGCTGTCGTGGCCAGTGAAGGGGGCAGATGATGTCCTTTTGTTTATCGTCGTCTTGGCTGAATCGTATTGTGGTGGTTGTGTATTTAAGTTGGAAAGCCCCTTTGCAGTAGACTTATTTCCCGGATGAATCGAAGTGCTGAGATATAAATAATCTATGTTGTATCAGTTTAAACAGTAATCTTCAAGGTCCTTTTTCCGAAGAGTATGAATCGAGACACGATGTTGCAGATCACTGAGAAGTCAGACACACTTGACACTAAGGCATGCGACCTTGCTCCACAGCACGCGGACATTGCATTGGGGACTTTGCATGGGGCAACGGAGGATGCCCCATATGCCGAAGCGGAGAATCGAGCTGTGCTGCGCAAGATTGACTGGTTTCTTCTTCCCTGGGTAATCTTGAATCATGTTTGTCAGAGGCGACCGTGCTAATGATTCATTTAGCTTATGGGCACGTACCTCATTCAATTTGTGGATAAGACGTGTATTTCATATGCTGCCTTGTGGGGAATGAAAGAGGAGGCCCATCTAGTGGGCGATCAGTATTCACGTATGCCTTCTTTTTGGACATCATATGTTGACAAGAGGTAACAATCGGAGTCTACAGGGTTGACAACGATATTCTATCTGGGTTATCTTGTCGGTGAATTCCCTATGAATCTCCTTTTCCAAAAAATGCATATCACAAGATCTTGTGGGACTTTGATGTGAGTTACTACAATTCTATACCTTTGATTGTCATTCACGACAAGTAGCTAAAGCATGTTAGATTCCTCTGGGGAGCAGTCCTCCTCTGCATGGCAGGTGCAGATGATTTTCGCAGTTTGATGGCTGTTCGTTTCTTTTTAGGTGCCCTGGAAAGTGGAGTTAGTCCTTGCTTCGTACAGTTGACATCGATGTTCTATAAAAGGTGAGGTCCACCCTAGATTTGGTATGTGTGGGACTGATCATGGTAGAAACGAACAACCTCTTCGAACTGGTATTTGGTTCTCGATGAACGGGATTGCTCAAGTGGTTGGAGGCATTGTAGCTGTCAGTATTCTGGAATAAATATGGAGAAAATAATTGACTGATAATACTTTAGTACGGGATTGGGCACATTAAGAGCGATATACCTGTTTACAAGGTAAGCAGATGGAATCAGTGCAATCATTTGAGTTGTTTGAATGACTTTTTCGACCCATATAGTTCCCTTTCCTTATCTTTGGCTCCGCCACAGTTGTCTGGGCAGTGCCCTTCTTCCTTTTTGCTGCTCCAAGTCCTGCCGCAGCGAAGTGGTTATCTTCGGCGGAGAAGGATGTTGCCATCAAACGAGTGTCGGAGAACAAGACCGGCCTTGACAATAAGGAGTTCAAGCTCTATCAAGCACGCGAAGCTCTTATAGATCCTCAAGTGTGGATCTTGATACTCTTTGTTATTGCGAACAACATCCCAAATGTATGTCGAGCTATCTCCTGCTGACATTACTGTTGGACCAAAGCTAACTACTTACTTACCCAGGGAGGCATCAGTGCCTTCGGACCGCTGATCATCGAGGGATTCGGTTACTCAAAGCTTGGAACTACTCTCCTGGGAATGCCATTTGGAGGAGCACAGGTCTTGGCTCTTCTCATTACGGGGTTTCTCGCAGGAAGGATTAAAAACTGCCGAATCATTCTTATGTGTGGTGGCCTCGTTGTGGCTATCCTGGGACTGAGTCTCATGTACGCTCTTCCCGAGGAAAACAAGCTTGGCCGGCTTCTGTATGTTTCCTCGTTAACTAGTCGAAATTATTGCACACAGGGCCACTACTAACTATTAAATCAGCGGGTACTATCTTGCCATTGGGTTCAGTGCGACTTATGTCCTTTCCCTAGGGTTGATTCAAGCCAACATCGCCGGGCGAACAAAGAAGACCGTCGTAACTGCCGCTCTTTTCATTGCGTATGTCTGAGTATGGGTATCCTAGTCATTATTCTGTTTCTAATAAGGCATAGGTACTGCGTGGGTAATCTGATTGGCCCCCAGCTATTCTTTGAAAGAGAGGAGCCACATTACAGATCTGGATTCATTGCCATGATTATTTGTCTGGCCCTGGATTTTATCTTGCTTGTCATCCTGCACAGATTATATGTGCTAAAGAACAAAAAGGTAAACCCACTCACTATCAAGTTCATGGCAGGCGACTGAATGCTGATACTTGATGTAGCGAGACGCATCACAGTCCTCAGTAGAAGCCAACATTGAAGGTACCTGGGTCTTGACTGATCTGACAGATGTAAGACACAGCTTCTATATTAACGATTATCAATTGCTAACACTGGTCGGATGCAGATGGAAAACCCCTCGTTTCGATACGTTGTGTAGGGAATAGTGCCTCTGCATAAGGTTTGCTGCTTTTATACTAATTAGTATCATGGTGGATGTAAAGATTAGGCCAATTAACCATCCGGTCAAGATAAATTACCTACCTAGTATATATCTACTCTTTTATCGATCTGAATTACTCAGTTGGCTTGTTGATTGGTTTGCCTGCTTAATCTATCTAGTATATCAGACTAACTAGTACTGGCTTGAAGGTCCTTGAAATGCCCGAATAGATTCAACTTAGAATATTTGAGATAAGTCAAGAGTAGTCTATTTAGAAGGAAAAGATATACCAATATACAATCTGGTTTTGCCCATAGAATATTCGTAGTAAGCATACTATGACTTCGCTTCTAATAGCTGGCCTGAGATGACCACTGCGAATTAAAGTGAATGAGAAAGGAATGACTAGGCGTAGGTATATTCACTGCCGTTTTCTTCCCACACCTTCCTTACCTAATTTGTGTTTATCTTCACCACCCTCGCGTCCCTTTCCCTTATTCTCATTCTTCTTGGTATCTACTTTACGTTTTGAGTATACCACGTTAGCTATCCATTAGTAGCATTAAACGCACCAAGCTGTCTCCAGACCTCATGGATATGCATCCTCATCGTGTAGAGGTTGATATCTCAGATGGCGAGGAGTACATACGCGAGATAGTGATTCGACGCCGTCGTGCTCATCCACCACAGTCTCAGACGCCTCCCCAAGCTCCCGCCTCCTCAGTCGCAGAGCCCACCTGGCAGGAATCGGCGTCTACTGCGAGGCCAAATCGTGGTGCTCTTCTGAGCCAACCTCAGACCACTCGCCCACCTCCTGCCTCTCCGGCACCTGCTATGATTCCAGATCGTCCTCCTACTCTGGTACGGCCTCAGACCGCTCCCCAACCCCCCGTCTCGTCAACCACAGAGCCGACCACCTCTGCATCAACGTCCGTCGTGCCCTCTGAATACGATGGCGACCTCTTGCGGCAAGTCTGCCCTGGTCATCTTATTGGCCAGCCTTGTTTGCAAGGCCACAATTGTGATAAGAGGTATATCTGCGAGGTAAATTTCTGGCATCTTCTATCTGAATTACCAGAGGGAATTATACTAATCGTACTAAAATAGTATGTCCAAGATTACCACTGCGAGGGGAGAACCTGTAGATATCTTCATGGAATTCCTCCTTCTTGCGAGAAAATGCTCTGCCGAACCCGTTGTATCGGGTGTGACCGTGCGCATGATTATGAAGACGATCGTCGAGCTAATGCTGTAGAGTTATGGCGTCATTGCGGCGATTGAATTGTGTTCTGGCTTTTGTGGCTATATTGAACACAGCAATGAAGGTTCCGGGGTTTGTATTTTGGCGTTGTGATTCTCTTTACCATCTTGACGACTTTGACCGGTAGATATATCAACGCGGAAGGAGGGTCATTTCCTGTCAAAAGGACAGTAGTTGTATTTAATGCTACGAATGCAAAACTCACTGTTCCTTTACTTGATCTCAACCCCCCTCTTTTGAATCCTTTCTCCTAGAAATCGGCGTTCTTCAGTATGTTGGCAGCATCAGTAATGGATAATCCATTTGTGTTACTCTCGACCCCCAGCTAGTCCTTAGAATGGCATATTGCATGGGAGAAGGCATGATCATAGCGTGGCACCAGCTGTCTTTGGCAGGAAACAGGGCTATTCTCCCGGGATGGATTCTGCCAATATAATATTCCTAGTCGACGCATCGTTCCATTTGCGAAATCCTGCTTCTTATGGTTGGCCTCCTTCGGCCGAAAAAGCTGACAGCATAAGTAAATAGTCATAGCCAGCCTAGTTTAGAGTTGTATAAAAGTGGCATAATAAGAAGTAGAAGAGCACTCAACCAATACGTTCACCGAGCTTTACGCTGTGTGTTTGAACTACACCAATATGAATTTGCTGATATCAACTTGGAGCTGCACTGTAGGAAACCGCCCACGAGGTTACTATTGCGCTATAATCAAGAGATAAACACGCCATGGTGACAATCAATGCATGTATGATTCTCTACGTTATTAACTATAAGAAATGTGTCATGTGGACGTCTGATATAGCAGTGACCGTACTTACCTACCTTCGCTACCATCTTCTCCCACACCTTCCGTTTGTCTCTTCCTCACCCTCGAGACATTTTTTAGTATTATTCATATACCAGTCCCCTGCCTCATCCTTCTCGTTATTGCCATACACAGCGACGAAAGGTCCACGGCTCTGGTAGCAGCCACAATTAATATAGCTTCAGACTTCGAAATGAGAGCCGGCACAAAAAGGACCTTGGCTGAGTGTCTTGAAACGGATGACTCGTATTCTGAAATGGTGCACGATGACATGTGGACTAGGAATAGTGCGGGCCTACATATCGCCCGTAACAGTGGCATATTGGATATGTTGGAGACTAAAGTAGAAGCGTTAAAGGCCGGAATTCGAAAGACCCAGGCCGAATATCGAGGGATCCAGACTGAATGTCGAGGGGGTCCAGGCCACTGTGAGAAGTCAGCAACAAAAGGTTTCCGACCTCCATGACATGATAAATCGAGTCGGGCAACAGAAGATAATGGAGTCTGCTGTTGGCTGTTCCCACTTAGGTACAGATTTATTTCCACATTCCGGAGGGACATACTTCGTGACGCGACCAGCAAAGACCGGGAGATTATCGGTCAAGGAAAGCTGGTCGCTGACAAAGGAAACCTTTGGGCTGATGCTAAGCTATACGATCGTGAGAGCTTCGTTACGGAGAATGGGAAGCGATTTTCTCCCCGTGACGATTATCACTAAGCAGCTGTATGGAGTTGCCCCTGCTTTGGCTGTGATAATCGGTACGTTATAAGTTGTAATCCCCTGCACATCACATATTTTCAACCGCTGCCACTTTGTTTATTTATTTATAGACTTTGTCACCTGAAAGCTGACCTGCTCTGTGCTAAGATTATACGCCGACCATCCTTGTGCTGGAGAAACATGCCACGATTGTCTCTTCGTCGCAGTTGCATACAACTGATAATCTCAAGGAGCGATTCAACGCATTCATAAGCTCCCTGAAAGACTCCAACTACGCTTCCGGTTATCTCGTTCCAGATTCACCACACCTTGAAGGGCTTCTTTTTGCATATCGAGCTTTTTGGGATGCTGTGCGTGCAGAAGTATCACGTCGAAAGACAACAGATTTGTAGCTACAATCTCAAACATCAGACCGTGGAAAGACATATTAGTCTATCTATATAGTAGTAGGAGACTGGTCGGACACGCGCTGTTCGCTACCTTTCTGGTCATCCCTCACTGTTGTTAGGATCTTCCTCAGGAAGTGAGAATCTTTGTATATCTATAGACAAGTTCTTTAATTCGTTTAGGAGCGGTACCAGCCCGAAGTGCAGAGACGTGCTGGCAGACGATGTGAGTCCTGGATATTGGGATTTGGGGTAGGAACTGCATCCGCTTTACAAGAGTTGAGAGCTCTACTTTATACTCTCCAAGATGAATAATTAGAAATTGACTAGAGGCCCTTTGAATGAAAAGTATATTCAGCAATCTTGGTGACCTATGTCGTCAGAGTCTTGACCCATTAGTTACGTCCTCCGCGTCCTCCACGACCTCCCTTTTGCTTCTTTTCCAAGGCAAACCCGGCCTGCACCTGAGATCCTAAAATGCGCGCGCCGTCGATCTGCTTGACACACTCGAGGGCGTGTCCCACAGTGGCGAAGTGGATGAAAGCCGTTCTAAAATGCCCCTATAGTAAATAAGATGTCTCTGAATCGGGAAGGGATACCTACGGAACTGATTTCGAGGCATTCAGAGAGGCCGCCTCAGCACGTACTGGGGAGTATTGCTGCAAAGCAGCCTTGAGTTCTTCGGCAGTCACTTCAGGTGCCAGCCCGCGAATAATAAGTTTGTAACAGGGTGGCAGCGATGGGTTGAGGGAAGGCCGGTGGCTGTTACGGCCAATTATTAACGTGTCATCGCCGCTGAAACACCGTAGCCACCTCTTAAACTCCTCGTAGTGAGCCAGGTCATCCGCAGAATTTGGGTCAACGATTACAGCTACTTCGCCATTGGGCCTGTTGATGTGTAATCGGGCCCCAATGGCGTGTGGCCATGTAAGAGAAACAAGCTTGTAGAATATGATAGATGTAACTTCAGCCGTCAATTCAATGCCAGCGTAGAATAGACGGCAGGTCACGATCATATCTAGCTCCCCGCGTTGGTACCGGCGCAGTAGAATTCCCCGATTGTCAGTGCCCGATTCCTTGTTCATCAAGCCAACTACACGGTCGGGGAACTTCTCCACCAAGATGTCGTGGACTTTCTGAGCATCATCAATAGTGTCTGTAAAGATGACAATATTCTTGGGGGAGGGGCGGAAAGCGATGAATCGTGCCAGTGTATCCGACCGCGGCTCGTGGTTTTCAAGTTCCACCGCGCGCACAACGGCCCTGGTACCCCTTGCCATGGCATCGAGATGTATACGTGGTTCGATGCCACGCAGGCAAAAGCGTTCCATGACAGGCGATATTCGGGTACTGGAAGTCACGATACGTGCTCCAGTACCGTGAGGAATACGCTGGCAAAAGGTACGACAGTGGAAGCCAGCCCCTGTCTCCCCAAGCAAATCGTGAACCTCGTCAAACATAAAGTACTTGATCGAGTCGAGGGACAACCCCCCTTTCTCTACGGCTCCGAGGACCTTGCCAGGAGTACCAACGATCACATCATAGTATCTGGAAGCCCTTTCAGTGATTGGATAGGGAGACTGGCTTACTTTGGGCTGGATATGAAGATTGTGGCCAGGCTGCAGGCAGATTAAAGCATCGTACACCTGTATCGCCAGCTCCCTAGTTGGGAACATAAGGATGGCGCTGGGACGAGACTTAGCAGACGCAGCATCCAGGCAAATCGAGTTGATTATTCCATAGATGCAGGCGGTTGTTACACCTAGACCGGGAGACGAGATTGCCAGGATATCACGCTGTGTAGCAACCAGAGGAACGAGGACTCGCTGAATTCTTCGGAACTCGAAGTTTTCTTCTGAGAGGAATTCTGCGAAGGGGGGATGTAAGTTCATTGGCAGCTCCTCAGAGCCCGTCAGAACAAAGCTTCGCACGGGGTATATTAGCTGGATCCCACGAGATATGGATAACACGAGCCTTACTGATCCATGATAGGACGAGACGCGGACCAAAGAAGAGAGGGGATGGAAGAAGTGATGAGCTGGGTTGGTGGGTTGGGAGAACAGAAGAAAGGGTGAGAGTCGAGGGCAGGAAGAACACAACATCCACTGTGTCCCTCCGTCCTACTTGGTGAATAAAAACACTCACCACAAAATGCTTTCTTGACGCCTTCTGCCTAACTGGTAAACAGAAAACAATTCACTATTCTTAAAGATAACGTGGAACCACTTTAATTCGTCAGGAATACTGATATTCGCCAATCTATGAAATACTAGCTACTGTAGGACTTTTAGCTAGTCCTTTCCCATAAGAAACATCCTACGACGATTAGTTCGCTGGAAGAAAAGAATATGTAAAACCAGTTTTGTAGTTCATACCTATCTGTAGATGTAAGATAGCTTAATTCCATATGTATACCTCACTCTCCGCCGTGGAACCTCCTCTTTTGGCGTCTTTCCCCAGGGCCTACTACTACCAACGCTCACTTAGGAGTTCAAAGCTTATGAGAATAGTAGTCAGTGAAACAGTAAATCTTCCAAGCGGCCGTGATATATATGTTAGGGGCAAGGAGAAACATTTCCAGGGAAATGACACCTTCCTTATTAACCGCCTCCAACCTCTGACTTGACAAAGATACGTATGAATCTCGCTATGCATGAGGCTGCTGATTCACCTAGTCTAGGCGTATGGGTGTAACAGAGTAACCGCAGACTGTACGCAAAATACTATCCGTCCACAGATAACTGGATTGATGTTCTTTCCGTGGATATCGAGAATATAACATATTACCTTTTCTTTTCTTATATATAGATGACAACGATAGTCTCTCCAATAGAAATAAAAATAGTAGACAAAGGATGTTAGGCATATAGACTAGTTATGAATCTGCAAGATATACCCAACGTATAAGAATCAGTACATCAAGCCATTACTAATATGTCGAGCGGCACAGACTTGGAATGCCAAGGACGGGCGAGCGATAAGCAAATCTATTAAATCTCCCCCTCTTGCACTCCACAAGCGCGCCATATTCGTGTCGAATAGACAAGGCGGCAACCTCACGAGGCCGACAGGACGTCCGCCTGTGATCATAATAATCCCCATGCAAGCACTTGCACAGGACCATGTCCTCATCGTCGATCCCCCCACGGTATGCCCGTCCATTGGTACCACAGTTATTCAGCCCTCAGTCTGATCGTTAATCCTAGGTCCTTAGTCGCTTGTACGCGGTGCAGGAAGCTAAAGTAAGCATTCCATGTATACAGGCGGTTCGGTATATTTCTCACATACACGCAGAGTTAGATGCACCGGTTTTAATGATGGGTCTTGTATGAGGTAATCGGCACAACAAGCAGCCCGGGGTATGTTGATCTCTTAATTAACGTAGATGTAAATCGAGTCGTTCGGACTGTAAATTCGTCCCTTCGAAACCGAGCCCCCGAGCTACTACTGGTGTGATAGAATCCACATCCAGCAAGTTAGTACCGGAATCTCTCATACTCTACTGAAGGCTTACACTTCGAACAGTACACAGCAAGATGACCGTACAGCGGCTCTAGAAGAGCGGATTAGAGAGCTTGAGGATGCAGTCAGCTCCTCATTTCATTCTTTTCGAGGGGCACTACAGCAGATATCAAGTCATATTGGCTTGCACGATGTGAGTGAGACTTTAGTTGGATTTACTGCACGGCCGAACGACGATCAGGTTACACGGCCTGATATCCAAGCTGAATCAACCCCTGAGCTATCCGAAGTGCGATATGATGGGAAAGATCTTGTCGACAAGGGAATTTTGACGTTGGAGGATTGTCGGAAGCTCTTCGACTTGTACGTGCTCATAACCGTTGATATTACCAACTTATTTACGACTGACAGTGCCAACACTGTACAGCTACCGAGCTAATTGCAGCGAGATTATTGCATTTTTCGATAACGCAATGGGCTCATTCGAGGAAACCCGGAGATGTCCGCTCCTCTTGGCAGCCATGTGTACGATCGGCGCCCGTGCGTCTGCACCTCACCTGTATCGTCAATGTCTAAATGAAACCTACTCGTTGATTCAGCAAACATTACTTGGACCTGTTCCTTCGCTCGAGACAGTAAAGGGTATATTGTTAATGGCGGTGTGGCACAAGAATTACCGACTATTGGGATTGATGCTGTCAATTGCCTACCAGATGCAACTTCCCGAGACGGCTTTAAGTTTAGCAGATAAGACCAGTGAGCATGATGAAGATTCTATTGACAGAGCACGGACATGGTTGTCCTTTTGCTGCGTCGATCTTGTGTACTTTTTCAATTCCTTTCTGTGTTTCCCTGTAATGAAACTGACAGCTCGAAATCCAGGCACAATACCAACAAAACGTACTTTGTCAGCGAGATTGATCGCTACACGAGGTTAGGAAGCGATCTGACGTCCACTCCATATCGGCGTAATGTGGACTATCGAATACGGGCATATTTGGAGATCTACGGTATCCTCAGTACGTGACATCAATTTCAATCTGAAAATGGCTGATATCCTAAATTCATTGTGTATTTGACTATCAGATCAGGCAAAAAAGGACGTGGTAATTTCCGACAATATTCAGCAACAGCCGATTACATCGGATGTGTGCAGACAGCTCCAGTTCTACGACAAACAGCTGGAATCATGGTACCGACGAAACGATGAAGAAATGGATCCCATCTACCAGACATTTTCCAAGCCTCAGGACCGCAATCGAATGGAGATACCGTACAACTTTGCTCGAATGTATGTGGCTAACTCTGCCAAACCAGATTGCAGAATGATTATATACTGAGAAACTGTGCAGGCACCTAAATGGATCCATCCTCCAAGGCCTCAAACCAGATAGTGCCAGAAATGACCCGCTTCGAGTTCAATTCATACGAGCAGCTGTTGATGCTGGGAAGGCGTTGCTTAAATGCGCTCTTCGCTCCATTGATTACCAAACTAACCTGAACTATTCCATTGTACGTGGCTCCTAATTTATACGAAGTACGCATACTTAATTGAACAGGACTATTCTGGCTCTGCGCTGGGTTTGGCAATCAACTTCCTCTCTCGTGCTACGTGCGTTGCTTATGATTGTATCGATTTGGAAGGGGTTATGCGTATACTTGCACAAGCACGGGATATGTTTGAAGGTGCCAAGCTGGCTGGGAAGGCAGACGAAGTTAACCATATCCTCGATCAAGTCGCTGAAATAAAGCGTCATATGACTGCAATGAAATCGAGCAACAATTCGAATGAGGTGGGCCTTGACGATAATGCTGACGATGGGTCTGATTTCTTCCTGAATGCTGTAAGTGACTGGATACAGCGTTTCTTACATTCTTGCGCTAACCATGGCAAAACTCGAATAGAGGCTACCTTTGTCTGAATTTTCTCTTGATGAGCCATCCATTGAGGACATTCTTATGTATTCTGGAGAGTAAAAGGCTACGATAACAGGATGTATTTGTTTTGTTCTTATATTTGCGTCGAATACTCCATAAAATGGATGAGAATCCTTAGCGAACTAAAGATATGGCCTAATGAATTGAGTAAGACCGACCATACCCAAGTAGGGTTGAGCACCTAAACAATTCAAGAGAATCTGACTGCGACTACTTTCAATCAGATGGGGGTATATTGTCATTACTGTTTAAAGAGTATACAAATATGCGGTGCGGCCTAGAAGGATTATCTAGACAAAGCATATCTCATTCCGCCAGTTTCCAATCCGTGGTGGTAGATTTGGTTGATCCCATCATATCTTTGACAGCTTCGGTATCCCATCCCACAAATTATAAGCATAATAGCCAGTACCCAGCCTTATACTGTAGAGGCATATTCCGGTGGCGGAAGAACATTCATGACAGCGGAATCAGAAGCGCTTGTTGCCTCATAGTCTAAGCTGGTATGGTGATTTTTGGGTGTGTACTGTAGCACTAGAGGTATCTTAATGGTAGTACTGGCGCTTTGTAGAGCGGTTTTGGGCGTATGGTAAGAAAGGCGAACGTTAATGCTGTAAGTGCGGGATATCAAACAAGAGTGGAAGGTTGGTATATGCATCCTTGGCTGTGGTAAGACGATTGGTAAGACAATAAAGGCTGTATAGTAGCTTCGACTGTCATTGCATGGTGTAGTATGATCCAACAATGATAGTCCGTCTAATCCTTGAGTCCTATGCTCACCACCCATGGTCTGATGCCTCACCCACTTAAGTGACCCCATCGAAAATGTCGCCATGGGTAAGCTTTCAGTAAACGCTCCTCGGTCCCATCCATTAGCGAGTCCCTGGTTGGTCCAAGATGGATAATCTTCCCATGGAAGAGGACTATAAAATGTGGAGGCTTGAAGCTTGGCCGATACCTTTCTCAACTGGGGAGGCGCTGCATCCATTAATGGATTGAACCTCAAATTGAGACGCACCGCCCTATGCATATCACTGTGATCGAGTGGGTATTGGAGCGAAATCGGAGGGATGTGTGAGGCTTCCGTGATGAGCTGCCCCAACACTGGCTGCGCAAACCCCTGAGTAAGGTTTTGTTCCATCCGTGTATAGGTATCTGAGCTGGCTATGGGCAGAGGCAAATGCACAGCGATGGGAAGAACTCGCACACTCTTAGCGCAGTCCACAAGCCGCCTTGGTCTTTTATTTCCTAGAATAAAGCCATCTGAAATATTGACGCGCACACGGTATGATATGTGGCACTTTCCGGAGGAAACATAATCAAGGGTTGTCCTTCTCCCATGTCCGAGTCTGGGATCGTCGAGCGTCGGTGGCAACTGAACATGGGCATGTTTGAGGCCCAAGCAGCTGATATCATGATTGCACGATTGACTAGGTAAATATTGGGGAACGACAAAGGTGAAAGGAAATTTGTAAGGGTGTCCTGGCTGAAGGACTTTCGGCACCCCGTCTATGCCTCGGGCGACAGGTTGTTTGAGCTGCAGGAACGTCTGCGTAGCTTCAGTGTTGCTAAGGGTACAGGTCTCGCGTCCGATGGATACCTTGGCAGTGCCTTCACAATATGATTAGACCCTTGTGCGCAAGCGAACAACGTACGACTCGGGAAGAGATTCAATGAGCTATCATCATACCTTCGAAAGTAATGCTTATATTCTCGACTGGGGTCTCCGATTGCACGATAACGGTCACACTTCCTTGGATCCGGTCAAATGTGGTATAAGTATGTTCTAGGCCACAAGTATGCTTATCAAGCTCGATCGAGACAGCCGGCGAAGGCCTGCGTATGGATTTGAGCAGGGCGAGGGCGCGGCGTAGCCTTGGTTGTGGTGCCATTGTATCCATTTTACATGGAAGTCGTGGGCTGGATTCACGCAATAGAAACCCGGGCAAGAACTTTCACAAGACGTTGTCTTCCACCCATGCCCAGGCTATTGCAATAACATACATGTGGTGCGTACAGTAACTTGGTAGATAGAAGGACGGCATTTATGTTACCTGGACGATCTTCTTTTGGATGGTAACTATGACCATCTGGTATATCTCTAGACAAGGTTCAAGCCAAGGAAGACACTGAAGAATTGCGAGAGGCAATGCACGGTGACGATTACGCTCTTACTTTTATATTTCTACTTTGCTAAATTCCTCCTTTTTTAGTATCTCTCCTTTGTTTTCTAATTTAAATGTAGCTCGGAGACCATACGGAGCGGTAATCGGAGCAAGGCCCGCGGATAACCGAGAGTTCATTTCGAATTTGGTCCAAGCTTGTTCCTATGCCCTACTTCCCTCTAGGAGTGTCCAAATTATACGTAAAGAAAATTTCCGATTACCCACATACACCGTCTAACCCAAGTCCATCAGCAGTCGGGGTCATTCATACCGACCGATGTTCGGCATACCGCTTCGCCCGCCAGTGGGATGGACGGCACACCACCTCTCGAATCCTCGATTGTCCCGAGTACTCAGTGGCAAACCTTAGAGTATAGTATAGGGAATTAGTATAGCATATACTATTGTTCTGTATGAAATGTAGCTTGTTTAGTAGATATCATCATCCTTTCTATAATGACCAAAGGGGTATTGTAGACGAGACTACGGGAAATCGAAAATCCTAGCACCTCTTCAAAGTATACTCGAAGATGTAATATATGATGTTGAGGGTCATGTAGGAATTAGGTGTTCAATACACGACCTTGACGCCAGATGGTTGTTTGGGCCGAGTGGGATTGAATTAGGATTGCTCGAATAACGCACGAAAAATAACATTCAATTGAAAAACACCTATGCATTATTCGCACAGGAAAAACTAGCCCCAGAATGATTGCTATGAATATCCTTCCCTGCAACATAAACACCCAGTCCACATATACAAAAGGCCATACCGATCGTCGATACATTAACCAAAGTAAGCATGATCTTTTTGCCCGAGGCAAAGTATGAGCTGGCATTCATATGTAGCCAACAAAACCCAGGAAGACCATAAGAGAACCAGCTCGCAAACAGCGCACTAATCAAAGTAAGAATACTATTAAAACCGGGTATGGCTTCGGCGATTATCCATGCCAGGACCCAGAGTGTTAGAATGACTCCTATCCAGGACCCGATTGCAAGGAAGTCTCGCTTGTGCATCCGGTCTGTACCATGGGATATACGCATGTAGATAAGCTTTGAGGCGACGTGGCCTGCAACGACGCCTGAAATTAAAATCTGAGAGATATGTTAGTTGGGTTTACTATCGGAAACCTAGACATGACAGGATAGGTACATACAGCGGGTAACGCAAGACCGTAGGCTATTTTACTAACGACCGAAGGGGCTGACCCTAGCGCTGGTGAGGCGACGTCTGCACCGGCATAACGGTAGATCACGAGAGATGCCAAGAGGTAAATGCCAATCTCAGCAGCTTGGAGAAGATAAAGGGCCTTGGGGAAGTCACGGGGGTTCTTCAGTTCACCCATGAAGCTATAGTACCCGATATGCCCGGCTTGAGGATATGCTAGCGTTAGTACCCAACTCATAGTAGCTTTGAAGGGGATACTCACCGTAAGAGAAGACAATATTTGATACTGCGGAGAACCCATGATATAAATCGGTTTTGGTCGTTGCTGCAGCACCTGTGCCAGGTTTTGTGATACCCACACTAATCATGGTAACGAACACACCGGATAAGATACTTATAAAGGCTGCCAATATTTAGTTAGTTTCAAAAGCAAGTAACACAAGTTGAAGATTATTGGTGTACAATTGCACTCACATAGTATAGAAAGCCATGAGATATTCTTCATCGTCCGGGGCAGGGAACAAATGAGCGATATAACAAGCCCAACAACACCAAAGACCATTGAACAGGTCGCATGGCCGCTGATGGAGTTCAATGCCACCGTAAAGGTGACAAGATGGCCTGCCATCAGGAATATGAGGAACAGTGTCTGTCCGGCGCATAATAGCTCTCGACCGAACGCTCCCAACAGGACCTCACCCGCGTCCGCCATATTGGAGATCTGGGGATGCTTCCACTTGAATTGCCCAAGAACGTATCCAGTATATGTGGCTAGTAGCCCAAGGCCAATAATAAGAATAACCGCCCTTATCATGCCGCCGGATTATTAGTCAAAGTCGCAGTTGTAGGGAGTAGAGGGTCACTAACGGGACTAGACCGAGCGCAGCAACGGCTGCTGGTAAGGATAAGACACCAAGGGATATCGATTCTGCGATCATGACTGGCAACAGGTCAGTTCGACTCGCATAGGGAATATGGGTTGGTAAACGGACGTAATCCACATTGCCTAGTGGCCACTATTAGCTAAACCCCAGTAAAAGGTTGCCAGTCCCCCCGATTTTGATGCTTACCACCATGATAAGACCTTGTATTTCACCTCGGCATTTGACTCGTCGCCGAAGGCATCCTGAGCCAATGCAAATGGATGATCAGCCTTCGCTTCTAGAGACGTTTGGGATTGAAAGCCGGTGTCAGCGCTTTCCAACCCCAACCCAGCAGGAACTTTCGTATCATTCGGTGTCATCTTCAGACTTGTGATATTTAGTGCAGTTTATGCCAATTGAAGATCCGCATCCGATCCGGTATCTGCTTTCCAAATGAACGTCTGGTATACTTATAGTGTACCACTTGGGTAAGCACCAAGAAAAAAAAATTCATTGCACTAGCTCTTGAGGCACAGACAGTCCTAACAGACGAAACGTAAAAAGCAGACATGGTAATGGCAGAGTTTCATTGCAAAGAGTATGAGACACCGATATCGGGAGAGAAAAGGAAAAAAGCTTGTATCCTTTACAAATGGAGCGGCTAGAGGCGGAGGTGTACTTGAATATGATTAACAAAATGTTTCACCTGTTTCATTTGGTCGTAACTATTATTTTGGAACTACTGAGCAGTTCGCGATGTGGAAAGCAATTCTATGTCGTCGATGTATGCACGTGGGACACAACGTCTACAAACCAGAACGTCGGGATAGAAAGCTTCGTTTAGGTGAAAAAGTAAGAAGTTAAAATTAACGAAAGTTCACTTAAGCATAACTGAATCATCAGACCCACAGCAGCTCTTCACTGAATACACTATGTGGCCCATACTCCATATCGTCCCAAAGAATGAGGTCGGGCTCGGCTATTGTCGGCTCATGGCAGTATAGATCGTAAACCGTTCAACCATGTTGACAGTGGGCCGAACTTTTTGCTGCTACTTTTAAATTCAGGAAGAGGCCCCGAATGATAGATTTTGGGTTATGTGACCTATGTTATAGCATGAAGTGTCCCTGATTTGATCCAGAACAACACATTAGTAGCTCATCTTCTACTTGGGATACAGTGGAACCATCGCCTATATGCTGTTAGATACTAGACACAACGTGGTATGAGTGAGGATCTTACAGTAACGTCCCTGGGCTCAACGAAAAGTGCCTTGGCCTCAGCAACTAGTGTACCTTCATTCTCCTCTACACTCACTTTAGAGTTAGTCGACTCCTGCCGCCTGAGCATCTCCTCGGCCGTGAAAGGCCTAAGGCACCGAATTTCACCAGCGATCCATGCCTTTCGTCCCTCTCTTTTGATCACCTTGCTGCGGTAAATGTATACCCTGTCTGGAATAGACGGGTTCCGGAAACTGATATCGAGGTTTGCCGTCATGCCTATCCGACTACTAAAAACATTCGAAGCACACCGTGCAAAGGCATCGTCGAATAATGTAAACAGGAGACCCCCGTGGACGAATCCCGGATGACCACAGAGGTTACTCCCTAGGTAACAAATGCCGATCAAGCGGCATGCGTCGTCTGATTTGACGAAGAAATATGGGTCGGTTGGCATCTTGGTCGGCCCAGACAGCGGTCCGATGACCATGTGCACCGAACTGGCAGTGGGATGTATGGTACGTGAAGGGCGTGACTCCTCATAGATTGATGATCGTGGTACACCCTTGCCCGATAGTGATAGCGACCGAAGGTATCGGACCAGTGGCAGCGAAGATATCAGACGGTCGGCATTCAACTCCTCGCGGGCTGGGTCAACATGGGACGGAGACACCACAGTGGAGAACGAACATGATCTGGGCGCAGGTTTACTCGAACTTTGACTGGCCTGCCGAGTTGCGAATGTGCATGCAAATGGTGTACGCTGGGAATCAAAAAAGATTGGTGAGCTCAGTCGCCTCACGCTGTGAGCATGAGCTGATACCAATGCCCTTTGGACGGACATGCCGCCCGATATAGGAGCCACAACTAACGTTATGTCTCAACCCGAGAGCCAATACAGTCTAAGATCCTCAAGATCGCTTCGGTATAGAATATGCGACCGAGAGACAGAGGGTAGCAGACCGAGTAAGCGAACAAGTGTCCGTGCGCGCTCAGTTCCCTCGGCTGTTCACTAGTTTATTTGAATGATTCATTCTGCTCCACCAACATATATGCCAGGCGCTTAGTGATACAGTAGACCTTGATTCGCCGATAGCCTTAATCTAGTGGGAATCTATATTCGGCAGTAACCTAGGCTCCATTATCGTGGCCATGTACCACACCCCAGCGGTAAAGTGAATGCCTTCGTGGACCTTATCCAAGTGTAGTAGACATTTCATTATCCCGCCTTGTTGCACCTGTAGCTCCGGAGCAACTGTCTTGTTCCTTCTGGATACTCTCGAAGAGCCGAAGTATTCAGTGTTATCGGGCTGTGATTAGGCATCGGTTTGAGTCGAGACCTCGGCTTTTGCTCTGCGATGGCCTCAGGGTCCTCGTTTGAAGTTTGACAAGAGTTGGTACACTTTAGCTTTGGATTTTTCTTTCTTTCTCTTTTTTCTTTGATTCTTGATACTTGAAGCGAGAGGGAGAGGGGCGAGGGAGCGAAATATCCATTTAATGATTTTCAACTTGAAGTCATGCTTCTAGCTCGTAGATAATATTTATAGAAACGTTTCTCCATTTAGCCATGCTATTACCATTGTAAGACAGAGATGGAGGAGAATCCTGGTAGATTGATATAAAAAAGAGGTCGTGTCTGAGTAAAACATAGCATGTCGAATAAGAGCTGGCCTCAGGTTGAAGATATATAGTGGGGCATGGGGGCTGGACTAGATACAATAAGGATTGTCAACTTGAAGAAAGAAGTAAGCTAGAAGTATCCGAAGAAATTCCTGTACATGCGCATGTCATATGCAAGGCTATTTGGTCTCTATTGCGCGCACACATCCTACTTGATGGTAGTTATTATTACATTGATACACATTCAGCCCTGTCGATCAACCGGGCTGAGCCTTGGCAGGGATGGAGTGTTTTGTATAGCCTTCCCCCCTTGCTTCGGGTTACTACGGTGTTATGGATTCAAGTCTTGCGAGATCAACAGGGGACTTTCGTTAAATTCCACCTTCGTCTGGCAATTGTTTAAACCTCCGCAAAACATACGTCGCGTAAGCCACCTTGTTGACGCGGATACTGCAGATACCAAGATTGATAAAAGTATCTGAGATATGTTTATTTTTGAACATAATCAGGTCACTGGGCTAATATTTCTCGCTTAATTGTGGTTTTCCACCTCCCTCCCTGCATTCCGCCTAAAATTGTGAATGCTTGTCCTAGATAAGAGGCTTTCCTGAAGGTTTTACCAACACAAGAAAACACACCAATGACATCCCTCAGGACCAACCTCGGACCATTGACTACCACATTCACTTATCCGGAATCATGTACTGTTGCTGTAGGAGCATGTCCAACCTGCACACAAGGATGGCAGGCTCAAACATGCAGTAATAATGCCTTTAACCATCAAGGGGTGCAGGATGATGTTGAATGTTGGCCAGCTCGGGCCAATCCCAACCTGGCGACAGGAGTAGCCCTCAACGGCTGGGGCTTCTATTCGCCAGGTATACATTGCCCTGCTGGGATGGTGACTGCGTGTTCGGCGACAGGTGGATCAAATGGGGGTTTCCAGTTCCAATACTCGTTGAATGACGGCGAGACTGCTGTAGGTTGTTGTCCGAGGTAGGTTTGCCCAACGCGATCGTAATATCTCCCTTGGGGGCGCCCGGATGTCGAGTTTAACTAAAGGATCTTGACAGCGGCTATTCATGTGGGCATGCCCGCCATGACCAATATCAAACATGTCAATCCGTTTATGTTACTGGCTCTTTCCCAATCGTGCAATGCAAGTCCGGCTCGAGCAATGGTTATACATATATGACAGTACCGGCGACTGTCACAGCGACAACATCCAAGTCGGTGACCCTGACGCACACTATCTCTGCGTATACTGTCAGAGCTCCCATGATCCAGATCAACCACATGGCAACTGACTTGCCGACGTCGACGCAACCCCCTCCAACGTCATCGGACTCGTCTTCTGGAATAAAAGTTAGCGCCTCCATATCTGCGCATTTGTCCCCTGCAGCGAAGGCCGGAATCATTGTCGCCGCCTGCTTAGGCGCAATAATCTTATTCGGGTTGATTGCATGGTTGTGGTATAGGTGTGGGTCAAGGAGAAGCAAACCAGCTCCGGCTAAGCCAGAGGTTGGACATTCGCAGGTTCCACCTTTTCCAGTCACAAATAACGGCATGTCACAAGGACCGCAGTCAAATAGGCCCAAGTCCGAGCTACCAGGACATCACATTGTTTCGGAGTTGGATGGTTCACAGATCTCAGGGCAACGGAATACCGCTGGGCCCGGTTGAAGAGTCGGCCTTAAATGTGTGAATACGAAACGGCGCACTGGCACTCAGCTTTAGACATCGGGACGTATCTTTCTTAGGAATGGAATGATCTGCATTTGTAAATAGAGTGCTTCATCCCTATCTTCGTACGATCTTTCCTCCAATACAGAAGGGCACGAAGTGCAAGGCCCTTCAAGGCCTGTACAGGGCGATCCCTGATAAGAATAGACATAAAAGATGAACTAGTTATCGCTGGACAACGCATAATAGCCGTTGGCTGCCGTTAATTATGGTTCTGTAGCCTTGTCCTAACGATAGATGATAAGGGCAGCTACGGAGCTCAACAAAGCAGATCAATACCTTTGCTGGAAGATCGCAATAACTCATTTTCATAACCCTTGGTCTCCCATCAGTCGGCCCAAAACCTTTGGGCAACAAACCGTCTCCACGCTACTGCAGCTTCCTCATAAGTGGTCTGTGCTCGGGAAGCTCGTATGACAAAACAGCATCTAGTATGCACAGGAAGCTCTCTCAGTGACCGGAATCATCTTCTCCATCGCCGGATCACGGTAGGGAAGTCTGCGCTTTACTCCGATGGACACTGCTGGTGGCTAATAAGTACTAATCTCGTATCCGTATCCACTTAGGGACTCTCATTATAGATGACTGGTGTGGGTAAACAGAGGTTGAAGTGTTGAAGAGACTCTTGTAAATGATTCTTCTCCGTGTATTCGCATCTTTTGTAGATTTAGCGTTGGTCTTACCTCCAGACAATGGTAGCATGTGCCTGAGTGTGGGTTGAGTGAGATATGTGGTTATAGCTGGTCTTAGTATAGACATAGTTTGATCAGAATGACAAATGACTGCTATAGGAAGTGAGATAGTTATCATAACTCGAGCACTCATGCGAGGGTCGAGAGCGCGCACCATAAGATGTCGATTCTTGCACATAAGACTAGAGGGATATTCTCTGCAGTAGGACACATCCCTGCCATGCATCTGTAGGCGTTCCACAAATCGCGTACAACACGCAAAATTTGCAGGTCATCTATTGAGAAAACATCAACATCAGCAACATGGTTCAGATACCTGTGAGCCTTGTGCTTTCGCCTTAGCACATACTGAACAGTATATCGCATGAGCTTTGTGACATTTCCCATCGACGAAGGGCCGTCAAGGGCGACTTGGCCAAGGCAGTGGAACCGATTTCTAATAGTGCCGCACTATGAACGGAACTAGAGAGTCATAAGAAATTGTGCATGACGACTTGGAGAAAAGGTACGTTCCAGATCCATGAAAAAGTCTAAACTAACTGTTTTTGCTATGTGGAGTAACCATGAATCGTTTACTGCAGATTTCACGCCACTGATTGACCAGATTGGGTCTTTTAATAACCGCGCTTATCGGTGGATTCAGCTGACCCACATACACCTATGACACGCATTAACTACACACTGGGACACTTGCAGAAAAGAGCAAAGCAGTTCAAGATTACTAGATCCAGTCCACGCACAAGGCTATTTCTGCTTTTCTTGGGTGTGTTGACCGGTTGTAGCCTATTGGGGCTGAACGATTGCTAATCTACAAACCAGCGCATCTTAGTGTCTCACACCACCGTCTTTGTCTCCACCGAACCATCTCCACTGTGGAGGGACTGTGGGAGGGAAATGCCCGTGCATGGACACAAGATCTCACCCTATAACCTACTATTGTTGGAGAGCTGTCGCGGAAAGCGCGGTTCAAACAATTTTGGTAGCAATGTAAGGGTACGGATCCAGGCTGATGAAGCACAGATCCCCAACGTGCCAGTGTCGTGAACATGGTAATGAGTTGCGCAGTGGGTCTGTCACATTTAGTGTGTACAATCCGGGGCATGCGACCTTATACGTGGCCTGATCCATGGACGATTCTCGGCCGTGGCCATTTTATCCTGCATTGTGGTTAAACAGATGTGCCACCCCAGTTGAGCCAGCCTGAGTGCCAGTAGCAGGTACTACAGGACAGTGTCACATCTAATTGGCAATTGGCCCCTTGATGCTGTGAACTGAAACATCGGTTTTCTTTGGTTTTCGTGTTACGTCTGTGGGCTATTCCTGTTGCCATTGCTCATGACCACCCTCGCAACAAAGGTGAGGCTGCTACATATCGTGACACAGAATGGATAATGGCCTCCCGTGGCAAATGAATGGCCACGCCTGTTGTCAGCAGCCATGTGATGGGGGTGCACTCCCTGAGTCATTCGTGTAAGGGGTTCGGAGAGACGCCTTGCTGCCAGGGTCTTGGTACTTAACGGCCTCAGCGCGCTTTGCGCGAGTCGTCGAGAACGTGAATCTCAATTATCTGGCCAGAACTGTCTATCGGCAGTAGGCCTACCTCTTACAGAGCCAGACTAGAATGATCATAGTGCACAATCGGGTCTCCGACATACAGACCCCTGCGCTGCCAAGACAGATTCTATCCAATATGAGGGTCATGTTACAGTCAATATAGGCTATTCTTTTTACCAGACGCCTTCAGTGCATCCTCCCGATACGGCAGCTCCAGTCATTATCTACAAGTCAGTGGTACTCTTATTTTACGCTATGTTTCTTGCAAAAGGCGTGTTCTTCAAGTATATTCACCGTCGAGGTAGATATTCTATCATTGGCATAATATCGTGTTTGTATGTAACAGCATGTCAACCTGTGATACGCCCACTACTCTTCACCGTTCATGGTCTCATTTCGCTTCCGTTTTGTCTATCTTGCTTCAATTTCATTCTTTCGTTGGGCTCTCCTGCTGACCTTTTACCTGATCCGCTGTAGCCGCCATTGTAAGGACGATACGACGACCATCAATCCGACCTGACCGAGTGAAATAGCTACGGAGAGAAACCGTCACCCTGCGGAGCCTGCGTCTTGCCACTGGATCCATTCCCAGCTTCTTGGGATTCCCTGATCTTGGTTTTCCCAACTGCGCTCCACCATCGTGCGATATACCTCCACCTCTTCAACGCGGTATGCTCCTCTATCTGGTCAAACGCCCCGCTGATAAAGTCTTTGTGTTCGTCCTGTACACTGGCCAATCCGAGAATGAAAAGAGGGATGAGCAGAAATGGTGATAATTCGAGAACAGTGACAGCCGACATCGTCACAACACCTTGTTCTACCATCGACTGGACCTTCCCATCGCACATACTGTCGGGATGCAGGATGAGGTAGAGCCAGGTAAAAAGTGCCGATGTGTAAGTATCGTATAGCTGTTGGTATTCTTCACCGGACAGAGCTTCTGGTGGTTGCCATGTCGTTAGGTCCTGCCATATCCCCACGGCTTCCGTGATTGTCGTAGAGTTATTCACTTTTTTCGTTCTTGAGCGAAAGTGAAGGGAGGATATTCGTTTTATGATGTCTAATAGACCGTCGTTCAATCCAAATATAATGTCGCTGTCACTTAAGTCGCAGCTTTCATCGTGGGTGGTTGGTTGGTTGTCTATGGGCGTGGTAGAAATAACCAGCGACGTGAATAACTCCAGAATTGCATAATCCATGGTTACAGCCGATGTTCTTCGTTTAATTTGGGCCGAGGGGGCTTTCTACACGTTTTATATATTAGTGCTATAGTTAAGTTGGCCTAACACATTCGAAAAGGCGCCGGAGCCGCAGCGATAATTTCGTCCCTAGTGGTAGGGTTAAAATTGTTTGACTTATCTTTTTGCCGCGGGAAGGGGCAAAAAAAAAAAAAAATAAAATAAAAAGACGTAGCACTACATGTACTCCGTACTCCGTACCCTAGATTTTGGTACCGTGTATCAGCGCTTTTTAAATGAGTAATAAAGCGACACGTCAGATACCGCTCTACTCAAGTGGCTTCCCTTTGACACTGGTTCCAATTAAAGCAAATAACACCGTTGGGTCCCAGGAATCCCCATTTTGCAGCCAGCATAGCATTCTTGACCGACAAAATAGCGGTAACCTTGCCAAGACACGTCGTGGATCGTTCTCAAAATCTCCGATCTTTTACTTTCCTTTGTGTCGGTAACGAATTACTCTAGAGCCGCCTTATCGCATCCTGGATTTCAGAGCCAGAGCGTTGGAACTGTGCGCGTTAGCTGCGTTGAATAAAAATATTGGAACCAGATCCCATCCCGTCTCGATAGTGGCCAACCCAATCACTGAGCCAAATAAAAAGGCAAGGAAGCATGCGTTATATCGCCACTGATTCCTTACATGAACAGTCGGTCGCTAATCATCGACCTAGGATTATTAAGCCTACATGAACAAGCGCTATCAAACTCTGACGCTTCTCAAACCCTGCGTTTGCGCTGTCCCAGACAAAGTCTTGGCTTCGTGTCGCTTCCCGCGTAAAAATAGTGGGTTTGATTTTCAATCCTTACTTTTTATTCTAATTCATCTGTTTTCTTCCGTGTTTTCTCCCTTGCTGTGTTGATTTCCATACACTACTTTGCAGCCAAATTGACCACCAGTTCAGCTGTTGATTCAGGCATACTCAGGAAGGGACTATGGCTCGCAGTTATCCTTACAACGTCCATGCTCACGCCCGCACTCTGCACATTTGAGATCATCATTTCTTGTGTGCTCGCCGGAATCGCCCGGTCGTCCTTGCACAAGATATATGTGGCGGGAATACCGCGATACGCCGCACGGGTGATTCGGTTGAGGAATGCGGACTTTGGCATTGGCACAAGTCTTCCCGCCCAGAAGGCGGCTTCGTCGTCGGGAAGATCCTGGTAGAATACCGAGGCAGCTTCGGGAACCCGCAACATACCTTGTTCATCCTGTTTGGCACGGAATGTCTATCAGCAAACTACATCGAAACAGGACGGTCGGGAATATGTAAGATGACTGCAAACAGTTTGAACTTACACCGACAATGAATGGAGCCATAGAGCCACCAAGCATATCAACGAGGTTTTTTCCACTGGGCGGTACGAATGCTGCCAGGTATATCAAACGCTGGAGCCCCAGCCCTTCCAGCGCGTCGGTGCCGACCATTCCGCCGTATGAATGCATCACAGCAAACACTTTCTTTCCTTCCTGGACTAGGGACTCAGCTGTCGCTCGGATCAGAGCGACATCGTCCTCTATGGTTTTGGTCGAGGGAAGTTCTCCGCTGCAACTCGGTAACCGGGGACATATAACTTCCGCGCCGCGATTTTCGATAGCCTTGCAGAAGGTACCGTACAGCTCGGGATGATGCCATGCGCCATGGATCACTAGGAAGGTCGACCGTCTTGGCGCGGGAGACATTTTGATTTGTTTATTTCTCGCGTTGGACTGGCGAGAGGCGGGGTTGTCCGGTGCATATTTATATTCTGGCTTTCGCAAGTCGAGAGCAACTCGGTGGAGACTTGCATCAGTGTGAACGTGGAATGGTCCGAAGGTTAAACTGTATCACCCCTGTCGAAGAGGGATGAGTATTCGTGTGCTGGTAAGTCCATTGTGAATCAATTGGCTCTTGTCGGGTTGTCTGAGGATCGAGTCGGTATATCCTTACCGATTACGGATAAGCGGTGCTGCACGGTCTTTTTAGTAGTATTATCGATGCTGTGACGTGTAACCAGAACATTTTAGCCGCGAACAACTCAATCAATGATGGTTGAGTTCATAGAGGCTTCTGGGTTTCATCCTCTCCTGCCTAAAGTGGGATGCAGAGAGACAAACATCGTAAACAGGACAAAAACACCAAACGCAGGAACGCTATACTTTTACTCTGAAATCGCAGTTCATCCATTAATTAGTGATAATTCATCATTCAGACTAACCACTCGGTAATACCGGTCGGGGGCTTCGACAGACTATTCGTGATCGGATTTTTCAACTGAACCTCATCTCATGGTGATATCTTTCTTGCACTCGGTCAACACGACGAGAAAAGTTCCCATAAAAAGCATGTTTGTCCTAGTGGTGGTTGCTCGTTATATGGCAGACTGATCGAAGCTCTTATCTAAGCTCTCATCTCAGCCAGAACACTCTGGCGGATTCAATCCCCCGGGCTTTCGCATTTTCGAATCCGTCGTCAAGTCTAGCCACACTGGATGGGCAGCATTGGTCCATATCACCAACTGATACATATTCCAAGTTTATCCTAGCAGAAACGTACCGTTAGCCAGAAATTGTCACGTTCTGTTGTTCTACTCACTTTGCTTCCACGGCAAGATCCCTCGCGAAAGCCCCGTATACTGGCCTTCCAAGCATAATAGCATCATTTGATCCGGATCGCAAAGAATTAGCGCGGATACTTCATTCAGGTAAGTCACTTTGGCCGCAAAGGTAATGTCTTCTGGGCTGAAATGAGTATCTAACTGCGTAGCCATTGCACGTCTCAAACCATGCCGGTATAGCCTTCCCGTACGCACCACATCGTTTATCGGAGTCGTTCTTGACATCGAGATATCAATCTTGCTAGCGATTCACATTCACAAGGCGCCCTACATGTTCATTAGTCAAGCTAGCAAGGTCATCGTACGTTAACCACTACTTTGCACCAACACCATGCGTTGTATGGACCCCCAGGAATCTTTCAGAGATCCTTTGGGCTCTCAGTATTTGTGAAGCTGACGGTACCGTCCATCGGGGAAGCGTTATAATTGCTTTGTTTCCCCATGAGCCCAAGCTGTCGCCCATTGTGCTCCTCGTCTCAACAACATTTGTTCCCACTTCAAACTTCGAAGACCAAACGTTCACCAGTACCCTTCTGGATGAGGTGAAACAACCAGTATACGAATGCTCTCAAATATATCCTGAAGGATGCGTGCATATACGTGCGGTGTGTACACGACACGAACAGGGTTGATTGCGTGCTTGTGGCGTATTCCCACCAATAAGCCTTCGCTTTTATACTGTGACTATACCGCAACAAGGTCAAGCTCGCCGATCGACCAAAGTTCCATCAGTCCTACGTTGAATTAATCCAGTGACTACCGTCCACATAGAGTTAAAAGTTTCAATGGCCTTGGGACTGCCTGGTTGAATGCCTGAATGATACACGTTCGGAGCAATATGTAGCAGACCAGACAGGGCGAATAATGTAGAGATATCAAATGACTTCCATTGGTATGGAGGCAGCTGTTGTCATCAACGTGGATGTTGGATACACGATCGCGTATCATAACATTTGGCTACTGTCCTGCTAAATAAACAAGGAGTGAAATTTACCACTTGAGGCTGGGAAATTCAAGGCCTTTATTTACAATTGTTCTTTTATATGCGTGATTACTGACACTGGCTGGTATTCCTGCATGAACTATTGAAAACATGCAGGAGAAACATGTGACGTCCTTTGCTTGGCAAAAATGTATGCGTCAGTTTGATTGAACGTCAGTCCGACTCAGAATTTCAGGCGACGCGATAGTTACTGAAGATGTGGTCGTGGTCTCCGACTATCGCTTTTCTCTGGCTTGTAGAGTTGCTACGCCCCTCTTGGCACACAAGTGGTCGCATCTTGAAAACCGTCGTCGCGATCAGAAATGGAACTCTGGTTGGTGTACACAATGCCCTGTACTATCAGGACTTCTTCCTCGGAATTCCATATGCTCAGCCTCCAGTCGATGATTTACGATACGAGCACCCACAGCCGCTGAACGAGTCGTGGGAAGTCCCGAGGCAGGCCGATTCTTACGGGTTTTGGTGCCACTCCGCGCCTCTCTCGCTCCCAGGCTACACACAGGATGGGTTTCACCACGAAGAAGATGAAGACTGCTTGACTCTGAATATTGTCCGCCCATCTGGAGCGACCCCTTCCTCTCGCCTTCCTGTCCTGGTGTACATCTATGGTGGTGGATTGCAGGAAGGGGGTAGCGCCGACCAGCGGTACAATATGTCCTTCCTCGTACGGGAGTCCGTGAAAATGGACACTCCCACGATCGGAGTTAGTTTCAATTATCGAGTCTCTGGATTTGGATTTCTGTCCGGTCGCGCGTTCAACGATTCGGGCCTCGCAAATCTTGGCCTATACGACCAACGGATGGCACTACGCTGGATCCAAGAGAATATTGCCGCATTCGGCGGAGACCCTACGCGTGTTACAATCCAAGGAGAGTCCAGCGGAGCTTTATCCGTTGGATACCACCTTCTGGCATATGATGGTCGTGATGATGGACTTTTCCGCGCTGCTATCACTCAGAGTGGCGCTCCGCTTAGTTCAGCAGCGCTCATCCCGGTGGACGACCAGGAGCGGATGTATCAAGATGTCCTCAACGCTACCGGGTGTGCTGCTGCAACAGAAAGCATTAAGTGCCTACGGGCAGCACCGGTGGAAGCGCTCAAGGCTGCGTTCCAGCAAAAGTTCTTTTTTCCCGTCATGGACGGGAAATTCATTGCCGACTTTCCCTCCAATGCGCTCAAACAAGGAAAGTTTGTGAAAGTGCCATTGCTCATTGGGTCAAATCTGAACGAAGGGACTGGATATATCGCTTCGGGGATGTTCGGTGCTGTGAACACGCCGACAGAGCTCAGAAGTGTGATCACTGGGTTCGGGGCCGGGGAACACCTTCCCAATGACACCCTGGACGAGATAGTGAATGGCTATCTTCAGTTACCTATCCGAGAAGTCCGAGCCGACCTGGGGACAGTTCTCATTTCCCCTAGTTCGAAGCATGGCTCAATGTATGGTTATAGCACATTCTATATTGGGGACTACCTTGTTAACGCCCCCAAGCGTTATAGTGCTCAAATGTGGGCAGAATATGGGGCGCCTGTCTATAGCTATCTCTTCGCTGTTGTTCCTAATGGTCTGTCACCTCAGATCCTCGGTGCTGCTCACTTCCAGGAGGTTGCATTCGCTTTCAAGAACTTTGACGGCGTCGGGTTTACGGCCCCTCCTCTCCGTTCATTCGACAGTCAAACTGAGAGTCAGCTACGAGACGTCAGCCGCAGGATGGCTCGTATGTGGTTAAGCTTCGTAGGCACATTATCGCCGAATAACCACCAGTGTAGGTTGCTTTCCTACTTTTTCCGTTCCAGTTGCTCGCCATACGTAGTGCCAGATTTAAACATACAATGGCCGGTATATCAGAGACGTTCACCAGCAAATCTGGTATTGCGTCTTGAGAGCACAACGGTGGAGTCAGATACCTGGCGGTCGGGGATCATCCAACGTATCATCGACGCTTTTGACGAGTATAAGCTCTAGTTCAAGAGTTGTTGTAGATTACGTCCCCCATCGACACAGCTCCGTTCTCATATAGCAGTTAACCGCGACGGCCATCAGGAAGATATTTCGCCTGCATGTGTCATCCCAAGTCATGCTATCGTCAGCAGCATCCAAAATCATTATTTTAACCCAATCCGTTAGAGTAGTAAATTGTCTGTCCTGAATTGTATCGCCCAGACTTCGCAGCTCCGGTTTCTACCCAGTCTTGTCAATCTTTACAGCCCCATTATGTCGACAGAACAGAGTAAGGTTCCTGCCGGGGTCAACCGGACAGAATACAAGGCAACCTGGCGACTAACATATAGTTCATAATTCATCTCGGACCACATTCACATCAACCTACCACATCATGGCACTTGTAGAATAATCAGCAGCCACAGCTATAGATTCAGGCTGAGGGCAAACCTCTATACAGTGCCACTGCACCTCTAGCCGTATGTAGATATCACAGTGGAGTTTATACATACTTTGCTCGCCGTGAATCAGCCATCCACAGGTATACACTTCGACGGTCGGAAAGAGGAGTGGTACTATCGCCTGAGTACTGGAATTGATACAGAATAGCTCACTGGCGCAGACCATAAATACCTGGCAATGTCGCCCTCATCTCCATCTACCATTCTCTTTCCTTCAGAACTCCAAGCAACCATTCTACTTACTCATTACTGCAATCCTCAACTTCGAAGATGCGCCTCTCACTTGCAATTGTAGCCCTTTTCGCTGTTGGAGCACTCACTAGCTGCGGAACACATGACTACGAGATTTGTGAGTGGTACGGAGATTGGCCGTTCTGTGGCAGCACCGATAGAAGTATCGGAGATAGAAGTGGAAACCAAATTCTGATTGATTGGACCAAGGACAGCACTTGTATGAACCACTGCGTTCGTGATCCACTCCGGGATTGCGGGGGTTCTTGCGGTGCCAAATAAGGCCATCGTTGCGTTACTGGGCACAAAAGGCTGTGGTGTCGAGTCTAGACCTTCTGAACTGGTAGGACTATATCTCTGCTTTCTTGGTTTACAGCTAATGTTGTGTTCTATTCTGTATAGCGATCACGGCGGTGCACCTGTTGATCAAACTTGATTTGGGCTGGGGGTGGTCCATGGAAGTTCAGGCAGTGGTTTTCGGGATCCAGTATACTTCTATGCTATTAATTTACCAAATTCTATTCTAGTTCCTATGGCTTCTTACTGCGTTGTATTCCCGCCGTGGACATATACTATAAACAGTATAGTTCTGTACTTTTGAAGAATATGGTAGATAATACCATGGGCTTCACACTTTCCGAATATGTTTCTGTACATACGATACGATAACAGAGAGTAATGATAGATTCTGATAAGACAAATATGCATCTTGTCTTTTGAATCATACCAATAGTGATGTACAAGTTCATATGGAATGACCTTATTACAAGAGAACGTGAAATTCATGGAGCACTAAATAAACGTATACAATGCTTATATCTATCCTCGCTTGAATGCTTGCATTTTCACCAAGTTCCCATTGGTAAGGTGCTGAAAATCATCCTCGCCATGTGTAATGACCCAATACTCAGTTGAGATCTTGCTCTCCCAGTTTCCGTTGTATTTGACTTGGATATGACCTACGGATTTGTGACTTCCACCGGGGGACCAGATGATACATATCTATCTCAGTCCGGTCATTAGTAATAAAGTACTTAATCAAGTAAGAAGAGGAAAAGAAAAGAACTCTGCTAATCAACTTACCCTCGCAGGATCATTGAAGCCACAAACAACCAGCCCAAATTCCCGATCCAACTTCTTCACATATTCGTCAACCGTGTAACCGGTGGTATCATCAGGATCCTGATCGTCGTACGGGAACATCTGATTCGGTTTAAGTTTATCCTCAAGACGAAGATACGCCCAGTTCGAGCAGAGGAAGACTTTCTGATGTTGCGTGTAGTCTTGCCGGTAGACTACTTTCCACCCTGCCGAAAGATGGCCGTCGAAGTGTTCCGGGAGAGCTTCTTTTTCGGAGATGGTGTCGCCTGGGATGTTCGTGCTGAGGGGTGTTTGTGGGGGACTTAGAACCTTGTCACTGTTGTTTTGTTAACTGTCACCTCTATACTAGATTTAGAGATGAACAGGGGAATGTACAAGACGTAAGTCATTTTGTGTTTGAGGATTGTCTCTGTGTGAGAATTTGTTAAGTGATCTGTGACCCTGTGAGTGGGTGGGTGAATATTATACTTTTATATTGGTACTAGCTGAAAGAAATATCTGATCACCGGACCATTGCGTCGCTGCCATCACGGATGATGGTGTGTACATGCTTTTAGGCTGTGTGGCGCATCTCATGCACTACGAATACGAATGGCCTATGCGTCTATGCGAAAGCTGAAGGGTGAGTTGTCAAAGTCCCAATGGCTTGCGGAGGTGTAGTGTGGGTCTCTACCCTGACTAGCTATATGTGAATGGTCTCGTTGTGGCATGAATCAGCAATAGTAACTGGTTCATAGTATAGCATAGTATAGTATAGTTGCTTCCCCGCCCTTCATGCAGTGGAAGAGTACTAGCTTGTGGGGATATCGGACATGGCCGTTACGCTATGTACAGATCAAATCTTCCACTAGTAAATGTATAACACCAGGGCTTGAACTTAAGCAGCTTTAGATCCAGATAGAGCTGATGTAGTGTTATAGTACAATATTAACCTAGTCCTATATATTGTCGGCCGTTCCTAGATCCGCTTTCGACTCGAGGATCTTTCCGCCTTGTACCGCAGTGAACATTCTTACCATATTTGAAGATGGAATTTAGGTTGATTGGACCTATTTTACGCTCATTCCAATGTCTTTGTGCAGTATATGCTTATCTATCTGTCTGTGGACAATCCTAATATGTGTACGTGTTCTGACTGGCGGTCTAACAGGGATCAAGTGGATATATATATATGAGTAGGGATATACCCAAGATGCTAAAATATAGTAACTATAGCTCTATATCTAATATCATCTATTTATACCACCCCCCAATGTGCTGTATAGATAATTCAATATAATTAATCGCTTTATATAAGCAATGTAGAAAGCCACTTACTCATATCGAGCCTAAGGTTGGACTTGTATCCAGACTGGAGACTGGCTGAAGGTTCCAATCAAGGTTGAACCTCGGGCCGTTCCCGAACTAACCCGTTTGTGGCCTAGTGCAGCGGATACGTGGCAATAGTGAGTACACACCTGCGACTTCATATGGGCGACGGTAGACGGTGGATCCCCCCTCGCAGCAATGTGCCACTAAGATATGCACTCTCGGGGAAGCCCGGTCGAAGAAAATAGGAAGTGTCTTATTGGTAAACTTTCTACAAGGTGGAGGTTCATCGTCGCTGGCGTTTGCAGATTGGAAATGTTATTGGTTATCGTTTCTCCTTCTGCAGAAATAATGAAACAGAAAAAAAAAAAAAAAAAAGACCGCTAGAAATCAAGACAGAGGCCGCCCTTGTACAACAACCCCAGTCTTCGCTCTGTAAGTAGGACAAAAAAACCCAGATTACGTCTGCGGCGCTTGCGAAGAAACAAATGTGTCGGCTTTTGACAAAAGTATGACCTTGTGTTCCAAAATGCAAGGTATTGTTCTACGGTCTTCTTCATTCTCTGGAAAGTCCATGGGAACTCCAATGGCTAGTGGATAGCAAATCGTAGCCTCTGATCTCAGCGGCTTGGAGGATCTTGATTCCCGTCGGCCCGTCTACGGGGGAGGCCGATGTGGGAACCTTGGAAACCCTTACAACAGGGCCGGGCTTTTCGTACGAGACATACATACCACATAGAATGAGAATATTACGATACATACCAGGTCTCAGGTTGTTTGCCCCACTGATAAAAGGTTAGGCTGTATCAGAAGATCAAGTCCAAATAACACCGGCTTGCCAAACCGTATCAATTACAGCACAGGAACAGGTGCTACACTGGGCTGGTACGAAAGTTTCTGAAGATGTGTCACAGATGAAGGGAAGTCCACAGACTGTGTATTTCTTTTGCAGAAAGATCGCCGAGGTACGAACGCGGGTCAGGAGGTCCTAGCATCTGCATTTCGACTTACCTTAGCACGGGCGTGGGTTCGCGGTCCGACTTGACATAACGGATCGACCATGGTTTGAACGACCAGAACCGGTAAAACAAGGGAGGAAGCTTAAGAGTCAATTAAAAACAATAATCATAGAGAAACTTATACACGATGTGGCGTAAAACCGCGGTAGATAAGCGAAACGATACCCTGACCCTTCTTCAGTACATGCGCATTCTTCATGTATCTGGTAGACCATCGGCTCCACTAAGTGCAGGATCGAGCCAACCACAGTTGCACGAAAGAGGAATATCACAGACGCGATGTAACCCACCCTGGTCATACGTCTCCACCACCTGTTCAGCTGAATGAAGGGAGATTTCTTGACTAGGTTCGAGCTTGAGGGAATCCCATAAGAATGGACTGGAGACCTGAGCCGGACCATGGCAGTCGCGTTTGCCATAGCGGACCGTGGTCACCATGATGCTTGTAGTCAGCCTCCTCTTGGGCCTCACTGGTCTTTATATTATCCGATGGACACTAGGAGAAAGGAAGACCCTGAAGAGGCTCCCACCGGGGCCTACATCAAAACCTGTTATTGGCAACCTTTTGGATCTGCCGTCACCGGGCACACCTGACTGGCTGCATTGGCTCAAGCATAAAGAGCTCTATGGTAATGCGATGCTCAAAGTCGGAAATATAATGACCCAAGGTACTAACCACAGGATCATGACTAGGCCCGATCAGCTCGGTAACGATCTTCGGACAAACAATCGTCATCCTGAACGACCGTCAAACGGTAATAGATCTCATGGAGAAGCGCTCCGGATTGCACTCTTCTAGGCCTCAGCTGCCTATCGCAGAAATGTACAGAAGCCAAAGCATTATGGAATCGAAAGGGAAATATGACTGATTGGCTTGGTAGAACAGATTGGGATGATACACTGGGGTTGATCCCGTACAACAGTCGCTTCCGCGCATATCGGAAAGCGTTGCATCAGGAGATGGGCACTCCCGCTTCGATTTTAAAATACCACGATATCATCGATATGGAAACACACCGTCTACTCTTCCGTATACTCGAAAACCCGGAGGACCTGGTCCAGCACATCAGGAAGTCAGTTGTCCAAGTTTCAGACTATGAACCGACCACTAAAGAATCATGCATACGTCTAGGGAAGCTGGGTCCATTATCTTGAGAGTCGGATACGGTTATGTCACAGAACCACACGCGCGGGACCCTCTGGTTGACTTGGTCGACAAAGCGATGGAGGACTTTTCGCAACTGGTTCTTCCTGGGGCTTGGCTGGTGAACTTCATTCCGATGTGTATGAGGCCTAGACTATATGCCAAGATGTATGCTGATAAGCTATAGTGAAATACCTACCCAGCTGGTTTCCAGGTAACGGTTGGCAAGAGACGGCAAAGGCTTACAAGAAAAGAGTAACAGCAATGAGGGACGTGCCTTACACGTTTGTCCAACGACAGATCAAGAAGCAGAATCATGTACCGTCGTACGTGTCAAGTCTTCTGGAGCAAGGCAATGTAGAACCCGGGTCAGAGGAGGAGATCGTGGCGAAGTGGTCTGCCCAGTCGCTGTACGGCGGAGGAGCTGAAACAGTAAATCCCCTGGCTAAACAGTTCATATGTGTCCGGAGCTAACCATTTCCCCCAGAGTGTCTCTTCATTGGCATGTTTTTTCCAGGCTATGGTGTTGAACCCAAATGTGCAGAAGAGGGCCCAGGAGGAAATTGACCGCGTGGTGGGAACCAGTCGCCTACCCGACATGTCTGACCGTGAAAACCTGCCATATATAAATGCTGTGGTAAAGGAGGTGCTCCGATGGCATCCTGTAACTCCATTAGGAGTCACACATGCAGCAAGCGAGGACGACACTTACAATGGCTACTTCATCCCTAAGGGCTCGATCCTGGTATCGAACATCTGGTGCGTTAGCCATCTTTGCATCTCTCCAGTGCTGTCCGTTGACATCTCCTGTATACAGGGCGATTGCTCATGATCCAGAGCTATACCACGATGCGACCGAATTCAAGCCGGAGCGCTTCCTGGGTGTCAATGGGCGAACACCAGAGTATGATCCGCATTTACTCTCATTTGGATTTGGGCGTCGAATTTGTCCCGGTCAGCACCTGGCTGCTGCCAATCTTTACCTTGCCATTGCCCGCTCCCTGGCAGTGTTCGACATTACCCATCTGGTCAAAAATGGAAAAGAGGTCCCCGTCACTCCCGAGTTTACGACGGGCATTATCAGTCATCCGGCTCCATTCGAGTTGAGCATTCGCGTCCGTAGCCCCGAACACGAGAAACTTATTCGGGCAGTTGAGAAGAGCTACCCATGGGAAAAAAGCCACGCGGAGGAACTTCAGCTGAAAATCTGATTTGCCGGTGAGCTATTGCCAAGATGTGTAGGAGTTGGGCAGAGGAGTTGAGTTCTATGTGGAAGGATCTGAGGGTTGGAATGATCAAATTCCCTCCTAGTATCCGGTGTACCCAAAGACAATGAGACTGGGTTCTTCTTGAGTGAATACTGATTGGATTTCTACTCACATACCCACTTGTACCCGGCAAGGTCCACTCTATACCCACTTCTGAGAGAGATACGTCAATTTCGTGTAGAAGAGATAACTGAATGATGTCATGCTGTCCTGTATAAATCCCCCATAGTATCTTCTCCGTGCCTCACTGCCCGCAAGCGGACAAAACGTGGGGGGAAAGCCGTCTTGGCTTGTCTGGAACGTGCCGAAGAGGGTCGGCAACCCTGGTTCCCTGAGATATGGTCGGGGAAACTTGCAACGTTATAACCCAGGCGGAAAAGGCTTGGCGTAGACTGCCTTTCCAAAGGATTTAACTCGAGAAGATTCAGTGAAAGAGGGAATAAATCCCGCTGGAAAGAATTCCCTCAAGGGCCTGAGTGGGGCTACCAGGGATTTAAAGTTAACCCAAACGCCCATCAATGCGGAGAAAGAGGTCATTCTGGGGTATCGTTGCCTCTTGGACGGAGTCTTGGAGGCCAATTAACTTCGGGGCGACACGAGGAGGGTAACTTATTCCGCGTGGCTAAACGATGTTCCCCAGTTTCGTCGGTTATCTCTTGCATCGGCTATTGATTCTCGCGCAGTGCCACAGTCTATGGGGTTATTCTTGGCTGCCTTGGGTCCCCTACCTTGATTTACTGGAGGGCCATGATTGGTTTTCGATATGTACCCCACGGGGAAAGGAAAAATGGGTCTGGGGCAGTGGGGAAGAATGGAGCGCAACTAGTTCTGGGGCTAGATGCCTATCAACCAAAGAATTAAAAGGCTTCATGCATCCCCCGGACTCCATCTGGCATTTCTGACATGGGACCGCCATCTCTGAGTCTCTCCACTACCCACTTCGATCGATCAACTACTCTTCTTTAGTGAAACCATTCATATTGGGCAATTTCCGGACCAAACCACACCAAGCTCTGCATCATGTCACTGAATAAGTACTGTGGCGAGGACGACTCGTACGAAAAAGAAAAAGCAGAGCAAGTAGAACATGTTGACACGATAGATGCCGAAAAGGGACATCTCCAGGACGCCTCCGAACTCAGTGGCATTGAAGACACGGCGGCATCCAAAGCTGCGTGGTTGATCTCAATAACGGTCTCAATCGGTGGTCTTTTATTCGGTATGTCTTTCGTATATAGTCAGGAAGCCCGAACTAACAATTTCCTTCGTAGGGTACGACACCGGCTATATCTCCTCGGTACTCGTGACGATTGGAACGTCCCTCGGTCATACTTTGAGCTCCAGTGAGGAAGAACTCGTCACTTCATTAACGAGCGGTGGTGCTTTGATCGGCGCAGTAGGAGCTGGTCTGACCGCGGATCGCTTTGGTCGCCGCTGGCCCATCTGGGGGGCTTGTATTCTTTTCGTACTAGGAACAGTGCTGCAGACATGTTCTTATTCCGTACCTCAGTTTGCAGTCGGTCGGTTCGTTGTGGGCCTTGGTGTCGGCAGTGCTGCCATGGTTGTACCTCTGTATAGTATGTTCATTCTCGCTGTTCGAATACGCCGGCCGACATACTAATCTACCTATAGTCGGTGAAATAGCACCTGCCAAATATCGTGGTCGCATGGTGGCATTCAACAACATGAGCGTTACCTTTGGTCAGCTCCTGGCGAGTGCGATCGGGGCCGGTTTTGCGCAAGTGAAGGGAGAAGCATGGCGAGCAACTGTCGGAATTGGAGCTGCACCAGCCGTTGCACTTGCTGCACTCCTCTTGCTATGCCCGGAGTCGCCTCGTCAGCTAGTCTCGCACGGTGATAATGCAAGTGCAGATGCTGTTCTGCAACGCATCTACCCGGGATCTACCACCGAACAGCGCGAGGCTAAGATCCGGTCGATTGAATTGTCCCTGCAGGAGGCGACGCATGCGATGTCCGAAGACTCAATCTGGGCCACGATCAAACGTGTGTTCACCACCCCATCAACCGGTCGTGCCGTCCTGACTGCATGCGTGGTCATGGCTATCAGTCAACTGGGTGGGTTCAACACATTGATGTACTACGCTGCGAAGCTTTTCGCTATCGTTGGTTTCAACAACCCTACGGCTGTCGGTATTACCGTGTCAGGGACTAACTTTGTCTTCTCGGTCGTCAACCTCTTGGTTGTGGATCGATTTGGACGACGGATTATCCTGACCACTACAGTGCTTGGCATGGGCATCTGTATGCTCATCACCGCGGTCGCGTTTCACTATATTCCCGTCAATCTGCAAACATTGGAAGTGGAAACCAATAATGTTGGCTGGCCGGGAATTGTCGTCCTGGTCACTATCATTTGCTATGTAGCCTGCTATTCGTCTGGTGTTGCGACCATTGCGTGGATTGGAACTGAGTTGATTCCACTTGAGGTCCGAGCTGTAGGAACGATGATGGTATGTTCATCCTTTCCCCTTTCCCAAATTATTTCCTCTCCTTCTTGCCCCCTGTCCAAATAGGAAGTAATATTCGATATGACTAACAGTGGAACAGAACACGGTTACTTGCTGGAGCACCAACATTATCATCTCCTCTACCTTCCTGTCCATGATGAAGGGTATCACACCGAGCGGTGCATTTGGGTTCTACACCGGCATCTGCTTCACTGGCTGGGTATTTGTGGTGTTCTTTTTCCCTGAATGCAAGGGCATGCCTTTGGAGGCCATTCGTGAAGTGTTTAGCGATGGTTTTGGAGTGCGCTATTCCAAGAAATGGCAAAAGGAACATAAAAATGAGGCTAGGGCTGCCACGGTCACCTCGTTTGGGCACTAAACATTGTCCACAGACGTATACCTTACCCGACGGGAATCATGTACATGATTGCAATATATGAATAAAGATGTGTATTCATTAGTTACTCAATTCAAGCTTCTATAAGAACACGCCTCATATATTGCAGGTCGTAACACAGAAAGGACCATAATAAGCCAGTCTTTTACGTCTGTATCAGTTTCCTCTCGACTCCACCGTAACTTCCCAATGTTGCGTCCGTCTAATTATAGCAAGTTGGCTATCATCACTCTCTACACTTCCACTTTCTATATCATTGTTGATTGTTCGTTCCCCATTCCCTCTATCCGTCCCTTCTATACAAGGACCTGAATCCTCCATGCCTGCCGAAATCGTCGTCACGGTGTGTGGCTGATATCTCCGACCAGGCCGGCGACTATGGCGAGGCCACTGCTCGAAACTGCCACCTGCTCCCTGGGAAGGGCGTTTTAGAGATTTGAGCGCATAACTTCCCTTTGAACCACTCTTGTCTGTGCCGTCAGGTGCAGTAGTCATATGAGTGGTTGCGCCCAGATTTGTATCGAATGCTTGCAGAAATTTGCGAAGACATGGGAAGGTGGCAGCCATGAGGGAGAAGTGCATCGTGATCTCAGTCAGAACTACTGTGTTAGTGATTGCAAACGTCCGGTCGTTACGAATGTCTTCAGTCGTCATCTCGCGGAGAAGGACTAATCGGAAGATGGTCGGGATTGCGACACTATTGGAGTCATAATATTCAGATCGTATCAGTCGAGGCTCTGATAGGAAAGGCTTTGAGCGATACAAGAATTTGATGTTTAGCCACTTACAGAAGTTGCACTGAAAATGCCAGCAGGACGGAAAGCTTTGTCTTCAACCGCGCTTGAAGACTCCAAAGCACCTTGATGATGAGGCCGGGAATTAGCAGTTCGATCAGCATATTGCCCGTCTCGACCACGGTCCATCGGACAAACTTGATGGCCAAGAGACAGGTTAGAAGGACTACACAAAGTCTTTTTCCCTTATGAAATGCTGGGTGTCCACTGTACCATGCTATCACATTGATGAGTGGCTCCAATATTCCATGGCCGCGGCAGACTACACTGCGTCGCTGAGACAATGACTGAAACAACTCCCCAAAAAATGCCTATGCCAGTGAGCACATAGCTTGCGCGAAGCTCTACCTTAGCTACTGTAAGGCGTGCTATAAGCAATGCTAAAGAGATTTTGGAGGAGCAAACGGCGATCGGATAAAGCAGCCACGCAACGTATATGCTCTACCCGGTCATCTGACTGTTAGTTGTTTGAACATCATTTCTACAAAACACAGAAAAAGGAGTAATCGTACTTTCAACCCAGCATCAGCGTCGTCGGGCACAAGTAAGTCCTCCTGTTGGCCAATGCCATTGTGTACAGCGTGAAGTGTTACTGATGTCTGCACTACTCCAACAACCTTCGTGCATATGTTAGTCTATATTTCAAGAAGAGATGAGATGAGATAGAGAGCCTCTCTACCGTTCCAAAGATAGCAACTGCGTCGTCGAAGCCGAGTGGAGGAATCAGACGCACTCGCAAGAAGATTCTAATTACTATCATCAATAGCGACCATACCAATCCCACTACTGAGGCAATGACAATGATTGCAACATGATTGACCACCGAAACCTCCATGGAGGAGCGATGCTCGTAGCTTGCGAAAGTCATTCCAGTTGCAATAAAGAATAACAAACCGCGATTAAGATACTGGATCAATAACTGAACGACTTTTCGGATATCGAGGAAACCTTCAGTCAAGAACCAAACGCGGACAAGGGATCCTAGACGCTCACAATGATGTATAATTATATGCTGCACCCAGCGACGGAGGTTTCCTTGGCACACACCCGCTTATTCTTTATTTCATATTATGTTGTTTCACAAACGCTCGGAAATTATTCTCGGTGTCGGAAAAAGGGCTTACGAGTGTTGATCGAAACGGGGCTAGATCAGGTGTGAGCAAGGGATTAAAATGACTCCAGCCCAATATGGGAGGCGCAGAATTACATGGCCCCAGTCGAGAGTTTATACTCGCAGGCTAATATGTACATGTGTGCAACCTCATGGTTTTATACCTGTATGGCCTTGTCTGAAAATGGGGACGCCGAGTTCGAGTCCAGCCTTTCGGGATAAAGAGAGAATGGCTTCAAGCGCCAGCAAGTCCCGGAGACGTGTAAGCTATTGGATCGGGACTCAAATCTCTCAGCACTTTCTCAGGGAGACCTCGTACGGCTAAAGCCCCAACGGGGGCATTCTTTGTGCATGATCCCTGAAACTTAACTGCGACGTTATGCAGGTTATGCGCCACCGGTCAGTCCACTCTGTGTATCCATTGGGCAGCTTTGGGGATATTCCAATTGGAGTCCAGACTTTCACGCTGAGACTAAAATCCACTACAGTCCGTGTACAACCTCAAGCGATGCAATGGTGATGCGACGCTGTGCTCTTATTTACGTACCCTGCTCAGGGGGGTGAAATCGACTTGGGAAGCATTTTCTCGTTCTTCAAATTTTCCCAACACAACTCACACCACAATCTGTCATCCTTCTCATATTTGTGGATTGGTATTCTTCATTGTCATTATGGAAAGCGGGCGGTTGGAACTGAAAGAAATTGGCTCGGACCGCAGCCCACACATTCAAGCGGTGCCCGATACGAGAGGATGTCTTAATGACGATACGCCGAAGGACGTTAAAGAGGGATTCACAGTCAACGACCAAAGGGACATGCATCGGATGGGTAAAAAACAGGAAATGAGGGTTTGTGTTCAGCCTATCTATACCTTTTAGCCTACGGTACTAATAATGTATGAAAGCGGAACTTCCGGCTCATCAGTACTATTGGCTTCACAACATGCATTATGGGAACGTGGGAGAATGTGATAGCGTATGGTACATCTACGGCTATGAGGAATCAGCTAATAGGATGGAAGGTCAACCTCCCAAGGCTTAAGGACAGGAGGGCGACCATGTCTGTTTTGGTCCCTGATTTGGGCATGCTGCGGGCAGCTTTTCATCGTTCTTTCTTTGGCTGAAATGTCCTCCATGTGAGTATAGCAATCTGAATCTCGACTTTAAAACTAACCTTGTATGATTAGGGCTCCTACCGCGGGCGGCCAGTATCATGTAAGTATTCTATCCTAGATGAGAGAGAACCTGAAGCTAAAGCTCCTTTCTAGTGGGTATCTGAATTCGCTCCTAGAAAACATCAAAGATTTCTTAGCTATGTCTCCGGTATGAGTGCCAAGTGATGAGTGTCATCAAACTGGCCATAAATACTAACGCATACAAAAGGATGGCTTTCGGCACTTGCTTGGCAGAGTGCGGTGGCATTCAACACCTATCTGATCGGAACAATGATACAGGGCGTGATCTTCTTGAACCATGAGACATATGCACCGCCTCGTTGGCAAGGAACCTTGATCGTCTCTGCAGCGTCAATTGGCATGAGTCTTTTTAATATATTTGCAGCGAAACATCTCCCACTTGCCGAGGGCATCTTCGTCACATTTCACTTCTTTGCATTTGTTCCAATTATTGTCACATTACTCGTCCTCGCTCCCAAGGCAAAGGCCCAAGACGTATTCTTCGGTTTTAAGGATTATGGGGCTGGGTGGGCGAATCCATCTTTGGCAGTGATGATAGGTCAAGTGTCCTCAATGTTTACCGTCATGGGTGAGAACTCTATAATTTGGATTTAACGAAGCTATTGCTGATCATGTCTTATACAGGCTCTGACTCAGTCTCACATATGTGTAAGCATTTCCTATGACTCGGGATGGTGTCTTATAAGCAACTAATCATATTACAGCTGAAGAGATTGAGGACGCTGGTGTTACAGTTCCTAAATCAATGATATTGTCCTTTGCCCTAAACATACCATTTGGCATAGGTTCAGTCCTAACATATTTATTTATAATGCCTGACGTACAAGATGCTCTTGACTCCCCTGCTGGTCTACCGTTTATCTACGTATTCTCTGAGGCTACGAAGAATACAACGGGTGCAAGCATCCTAGTTGTAGCCATCCTCCTCTTATTCTTCATGATTACTATTAGCTCCACAGCGTCAGCATCGCGACAGACATTCGCTTTCGCTCGAGATAATGGTCTGCCCTTCTCTAACTGGCTTGGAGCTGTATGGCCCTCATCAACTGTAGCGGTCGTCGGGTTCATTACTAATACTTTGAATAGGTCCACCCGACACTCCATATCCCCGTCAACTCAGTTATATTAACATGCGCTTTCTCTATTATCATGTTCCTGATCAATATTGGTTCTAGCGTCGCGATGAACGCCTTGTTATCACTCGCTACAAGTCCTCTCATGGGTACATATATGATCTGCATTGCTTGCGTTATCGTGCGCCGCATCACGAAATCTCCACCACTACCCCCTTCCCGTTGGTCGCTTGGTCGATTTGGAATGCCAATAAATATACTAGCCCTGGTATATTCTTCTTGGGCATTCTTTTGGAGCTTCTGGCCCGTGAACCGTGAAGTCACGGACGAAACTCTCAACTGGGCACCGGTCCTGTTTGTCGGGGTAATGGGATCATCTGGGTTGTTGTACTGGCTGGTTGCGCGGAAGGTTTATGAAGGCCCTGTTGTTAAGGTTGAAGGTCGGAAGTTTCATTAATTATTTCTTGGTCTTCCTGCTTACATCGAACGCTGTTCTCCTTCGTGCATCAATTTGATGTTGAACACGCAGGAGGGGAGAGGAGAGTACTAAAAGTATTCTCCTGTCTCTAGGTTTCACATTTGCGTGGGTCGCCCAAGAGACTCAAAGGGCCTCGGGTGTCAACGTGTAAGAATGGGAAATAAACTACACCATAGCGCTATCGTCGCCTAGACCCTATGGAACGAGAAGAGTGAAAAGTGCTTCGATGTTTCCTGGTGTTGCTTATCCTTCTTACTCATACATTATATGTCGTCACAATTGCTTGTCCTTGTCATGCATGAATTGTTCTTCTCTAACCCTCCCTTGTATTTGCCAGCAGCACATATATAACCCCTAGGTCAGTCTTTTATATAAAAGCTTAGTGAACAAAGCGCTTCACCATCACTGCCAGTACCCATTACGAATGGACTATCTGCAACCCACCAGACCCACATAATCTAGAGGGTAGATAAGCTTAACTTCAGAGACTTCATATCTCTGGAACCCAGGGCTCGCTATCGCCGAACTTGTCGACAGTGAGACCCGCCCTACCTGGATCCCTGTACCCGGCTTCCAGCTGTCGGGTATAAGAAATCTTGCGAAGTCGGTGAGATTCTTTGGGTGTCATCTGTAGCTAGAAGACGTTAAGATTTAAGTCAGTTTCCGCGTTATGTAGCACTCGAGTGAACAAGCATCCACTTCGATCGACTTACATATATCTCAACGACTATAGCATGAAGAAACAAGGCCAGCCAAAATGCCATCCCAAAGTTCAAGTTTAATGCGGTTCCAATTTTGTCCGCATTGCCATTGAAGTCGCCTAGGACGAGGACATTTTGGTCTGGGTGGGACCCGTTGTAAAAGCTAGCACAGTCAGGGTAACTCTCAAGTGTTTGTTCTCTTCCAATTATGAAGTCTATTTTATCACAAGGCTGCGCCATGTAATATTTTGGTGATATTGATATGATCACCGTCGATATGATCATGATTATGCGCGTGGTGATGATACATCCCATCTGTTTAGTAACTGCATTTAGCAGGTGTTCAAAGAGATTTCTTTGGTCAAAAGTGGTCTTACGTAGAAGAATGCCCGTAACATCCAGGCTCGATGCTGTTCTAGCTGTAGTCGCTTGACATTGTAATATGCCATGCCAATAGCACAGGTTGATAAAATGACCAGAAGACCCACGGCGGCTTGAGTTGGGATAGTTCCTCCAAACGTATGTCTTGCAATCATTAATGCCCCAACATTGGAAAGCAGAACAAGCAGTATGATGGTGTAGCCATTGATGCGATGGAACAGTATCACCTTATATCGAATGGCCGGGACGAACTGAAAGAAGGCAAGGAAGGCAGCGGCTAAGATGGCTTTAGCAACCCAGATTAGGATGTTTAGTGTGAATAGCCATACGAAGTATACAACCCAGGTGTAGGTATAGTCCTATGTATCCTGTTCCCTTGTAGTAAAAGCACTCCCCGGGTACTGAATTCTTGCAGAACGTCGAGAAGTCTAGATATTCTAGACGAGCGAGGGTGAATCCCATCCAGGCACCGCCAAAGATGAAGACTGGGATGAAATTAGCTTGTTGTCGCTATGCAGGTGCGGGCCGGAGAAAGAGCATACACAGAATGAAGTTATAACCCTTCTTGAAGCCCAAAGCATTGTATAGCTTTTGGACCCAGCGGAACATTGTCTTAGGGGTACTTGAAGCAGAAACGTCCATAGTTGAAAAATAAAGATGAAGTGACTTTGATGATGCGGAGTAAGGATATCATCGTAGACTGCGGAGATCACTCTATTTATACTACCTATCCATCAATGTACCAACGTTTTTACCAGGTTCAATTCTTGAGTAGACATGACTGCAGAATACTTGAGCTTTAGGCATCATCAAGACTACTGGATTAAGAAAGCTTTTGCGCTTCCTAATCATGAATTCTTCTGCCTTGCATATAAACGTTTGCCTTCAGACAGAGATATATCGCAGCTTACTTATTATCTCATGCTATATATAACGACCAACCACGAAGGACATGCCAAGTCTTGGTCATTATAAAGCCATACCGAAACAGGAAATTTATTGCGCCGAACCCAAAATGCTTCTGGACTCTGTTCCAACCTTGGCGCCGTCAGGCTTCCTCGTATTCTGTGGATACCTCCGCAGCCCCACGGCGTGATCTATGTGAGGTAAGGGTCATAAAATGACCTTCTCAAGAATGTGAACCTGGATCTCAATCTTTGTTGACTGTGTAGCAGCGTAGAACAAATCATTTCATTTCATTGCTCTTGATACAATGGTACGAATTGCGGGGGGCTCGAAAGGGTGTCATGCATGTAGGAGACGGAAGAAACGTGTAAGTGGCCTTCTTCGTCTAACTCCGAGCTTTTTCATTTAACGATATCGATAGTGCGATGAACAACGGCCATCGTGCGGTCAATGCCTGTCGCGAAACACTTCCTGTCCGGGATACTCGCGCGAGAGGAAGTTTATCAATGTGTCCTATCAGGGCAAGGGCAGTTCCAGCCGAATGGCGTCGGGGTGCAATTCGAAAGTCGAATCCACCACCGATAGTCGAGAAATCGGTAACCGGTTAGACCAAGGGGCTATACAGGGTCTGTGCAGCAGTGGACTATCTTCTCATGCCCTTTCCCTCCAGCGCTCTGCCGTTGCGTACTACTGTAGCTCATACTTCCATAATAATGTCATCCAGCAGGGATTAGACGTCTTCGGAAAGTCGAGCTATATCGACTGGATGGCATTTACTCCAGACCTTGATGTAGACGAGCCAAGTCTGAAGTCGGCTTTACTGGCACTTGGTGCGGCCCGAATGGGTCGCCTTTCCCAGGATTCTCGTTTGACTCGTTTAAGCTCCGAATCATATTCGCAAACACTGCGGCATCTTCACAGAGCTATTCAGAATGGAACCCAGGGCCTCCGAGATGAGACCCTAGCAAGCATGATGTTCTTAGCCATCTATGAGGCAAGATCCCCTTCCCATTGGTGGTTGTGTTCTTGCTAAGAGGAAGCCCCCACTGCAGATTTTAGAAGGATCGTCGAGCAGAGGCCTGGGGTGGGCTAGCCACACTCACGGTGCTCTTTCATTGATATACTCACAGGGGCTGAACACCAGATGGTCCCAGGCGAAACATAGACTGTTTGATGGATTTCGCCTTTCTGCTGTAAGGCCTGCGACTTTGTTGTGTGAAACCCGTGCTAATTCACTTTACCACAGACGATCTATAATATCGGAACAAGGAAGCCCATATACCTCGCAACGCCAGAATGGAAATCCCTGCCTTGGAAGGGGTGTAGGAAGGCACCAAAGCAACACTTATTGGACCTGATGCTGGAAATCCCGGCTTTTTTGCAGATGATCGACTATGTGCATAGCGCATCAGACCTTTCTCAAAAGTCGAAAAGGTTGTCGAGAGTTTGCGATGTGTATTTAAACCTCTACAGACGTTTACAGTCATGGTATGAGGCATACCAAAGGGACTACCCTAGCAAGCTACACTGGGAACAACCGTCACGTTTTCATACAGTCCACGCCATACCTTCGGAAAGAGTCCATTCGACATGCATCTATTTCCCCGACTTTGAATCGGGTCATATTCACCTTTTGTATTGGACTTCTCATGTTCTTCTCTTCAGCAACCTCGGTATGTTATATCCGAGTTGCCTACCGAATACACAAGAGGACACTCAGCCTCCTTTCCCCCCGTTTCCTTGTGGTGTACAAGAGATGCATGACATGGCCGTCAACATTGCCCGATCTGTCGAGTACTTCGTTCAACCAAAGACAGTTGCCCTCGGTGCTTGCGTGATATCCTTTCCCACAGCGGTTGCTTTTGGGTACTTCGAATACTTCAATCTCCCTGAGTGCGACTGGTTTCGCCAGATCTTTGCGTACACTAGGAAGTTTGGCATTGATGTTGGAGACTTTCTCGAAGCAATGCCATCGGAAACAAATCTTGAATTCGTGATGTGTTAAATCCCATAGTCTTTGAGTCAGTCGCATCTGCCTAAGCTCAGGCTTTTGCTTCTACGAAGGCATGAAATTTCTGTGTAAGGAGATACGTGATTCCAAAATTGAATCTGGGTCACTCCACTTATGTCGGCTCGCAATTCTTGCCCCGTTTGTAACGCACGCCATGTGAGACGAGGAGATACTTGGAGAAGAAGTCCTCGGCAAAATCGTCAAAAACCTCATAATCGGCACCTAGCCGGTATGCCGCCGCAATTCCTGATATACAAGCGATCTCGTGCATGTTCTGTGTAGTGCTTAGCATGTGGAAGAAAAGTTGACAAAGCGAAACTCACCACCATCGTCCAAGCACCAGCGTACAGTGTCCTGTTTTTACCATTGATAAACATCATGCCCGGTACCACGCGTAGATAATGTTGCCAGCGATGCCCAAATTGATGCCACCATTTTTTGTCGATTATCTTGCTCTTGTCGATGCCATCCCATGTCCAAAGGTGTTTCTCCTTGTCGTTGAGGAAGATTGTCTGATAAACGTGCCTGTCGGACTCTGGGGAAATAGCATTCTCACCAAAGGCCTCGCGGAACTGGTGCTGGTAGTTCGTACAATCGAAGCCCATTTCGATTTTGTCTGGATCGGACTCGTAGGAATGGATATAGTACATCGGCGCAAAGCCCTCCCAGCCATCTTTCCGTGTTCTTGTGGTCTTTTGGGAGAATGCAATCTGATCTCTCCGAGACTGGTTATTACCCTTCGCACATAGATCGCCCCTATACCTTGCTTCGAAGATATGGTTAAAGTATTCGGAATCAGAATGCGTGATGGTAATGTCGTTGAAGAATTTGACACCACCCAGCACGTACTTCTCGCGCCATGTCGCATGTTGTCCAAGTAAGCTCTTGGCCTCGTCGGCCGGGCAGCAAATAACCATTTCGTCGAATTCTTCACACGGTAGGTCGGCCTCATCCGGATCACCATTCGCATCGTCAGTCGCAGGATGTGGTCGTAGAGTTACGCCATGCTTATCTCGCCTTATAAGCTCGGGAGCAGTCTTGAGCCGGATATGGACGCCCCTTGAGCTCAGATTTCGAGCCCAGTCATGGTAGAAGTCACTCAAGTTTGGAAATGTATACATGGTGGGTTGATTAGGAAGCAGCGTATCGGGATCGTAATCCCACAGTCTCATATTCTTGTCATCGAAGAGTCGCTCCAACAGTGCGCTTGGCACATTCGGCGTTTGGTTACCGGTCCCCAGAAAAAGAGCCAGCAATGGCAACACCATTTTGTTTCCAAACTCAGTGCTGAACCGGAATAGCTTTAACATGACCTTTACGGGCAGAATACCCAAGAACGGCATGAGTCGCTTGATCCATTTCAATACGCGACCGAACTTTTGTATCTCGTCTGAAAATCGATCCACCAGCGGACTGGGGAACATGTTCGTCCAGAAGTTGTCTGGTCCCTTTCCGAAAGATACTTGTAGTTTCACTTGCACCGGTTTATAGCCATATCTTCGGAAGAAATTGAAAGTATGTCGAAAGATGGGCGAGCCGCCCTGCACGCCCTCGTTCAACCAGCTGGCGCCATGCCGGGAGTCGTCTAGAGGGATTGAGATCGCCTGACCGCCGGTATGAGGTGCAGTGTCGAACAGGGTCACTTCATATTTTTGTGGATGTTTAGCCAGCGTAGAAGCGCACGACTACCTGTCTGTTAGTCCTGGGTGCGTACTGGGTCCATTTCCCATTCCACTTACCATGCCCGCCGCACCGGCGCCAATGATGGCCACCTTTTGTCGTGAGTCACTACTATCGGCCATCATGTCTTATATGCTACTATCCTTGTTACAAACAGAGTGGAAATATAGTCCGATTGACCAACCATGTCATTTTATAGAAGAGAGTGTGTGTGAGGGAGATTGATGTCATGCATGACATCACACGGTAACCCTGGTTTATATATACAATATCAAGTTGCTTGTCTTCCTCAACCATGGTTCTCTGCGGTGGGCCACGATCTAGAGCCTCACGTTGCGTATCCCTAATTAAGATACTGATATGAGAAGTACATAACGAGTATATTAAAAATCTTATAAATGACATAGCACGTTCCACAGACAACCATCTACGGGTACTTATGAACTTAGGGTATGCGACGACGCGGGTAGGTGTACTTTTTTACACAACGCTTGGTTTACTAGGACACAGCAAGCCAATCTTTACTGCCAAATTGTACAAGATGTAGTATATATCATGCAACAAGGACAGTTGAGGATTGAGAGGAATAAGAGCAAAGATAGAAGACACTTAAATAGAGAAAATAGGGTTATTCCACAGCTAGGCCTAGGACACTTACCTTAACCGAGGCAATATATCGAGTTCATACAGAGAGAGGTCATTGTCTTTAGATACCGCCAGGCAATGCGTATTACGCTCTAAAATAGTGACCAACCCAAGGTAGAAGTGCAGAAGGTATTGCACTCCTCAGCTGATACTTCGGGTGGGTCATTCGGCAGTCAGCATCGATTCATTGCCATCACGTATTTGATCCTGAAGCGCTGATTAGTCCAAGCAACCATCGCCCCTCCAAACAATTGACCAAGGACCGTGCGTTGTACGAGAACTGAAATGGTTGGCTGTATCGAGATTGGCTGCGAAACGACCGCGCTGATCCCTGTGGGGTGGTTGTATATCATTTCCTTTTTCAGATCATTCCACTCAAGATCTCCAAGCGATCTCAGATCAACACGAGCTTTTCGCACCTTATCTTGGACTCTTGATAGTCTCGGTGAAGAAAAGTGGAACTTCTGCTGGTGGCTCGGAAAAAGCATATGTAGCCCTCATCTACCCCGTCTTCTCATCGAATTTGGCATTCATAACTCAGGCAATCCACACAGTTGTCCCAAACGGGACGAAATATTTTCGCTTCTTACCTCAAATTTCAGTCTCATTCTCAATCGACATGGCCCCCACCCTTGCAGAAGTCTTTGGTTCTGATGGCATCGATATTGCGGAGAGAATCAATAATTTCAAATGGAACACGGTAGGATACTGCTACCAGAGCATGCAAATAGACTGCTGAGTGCCCCATTCCTAGATCTATGACCGCGGGGGCCCGAACGCCGAATATCTTCACGATGGGCTGGCGCCGTCCTATGGCACTCTCAATAGTGAGAGTATCGATGATCTGGACGAAGCCTACAAGGTGGCGATTGCTGGCGTCATGAGAAGTCTGGCGAAGCTATCATCAAGCCAACGCACAGTCAACAACATCGAGACTGTCATGATGAATAACACTTACCTAGAGCCTGCAGAGGACTCTATCGATCGTACCGAGAATATTTTAAAGGGCAACATGGGATACTTCAACGTTGGCGCAAATCTAGACAACGCTGTTGTGAAAGAGCTATGGCGATATGCATAATCCGAACGAGAGAAGAAAAGAAGAAAAGAAGAAAAGAGGTTAACGCTTTCTAACGCCTACTCTAAAAGGTCTTGACCTGGTGGAACAAGCTTATCGCTGATCAGGATGTTCTTAATTCCACGATTAATAGCCAGGCGATGGCCAATATTGTTTCCCAGTCAGGAGCTATTATCGACATGTCCCAGCAATTCTGGTCCAAGAGTGGGGCCCACGAGCAGAAAATGCTCGATATCGGGGTTTTGCGTTTCCCAGACGTCTCACACCCCGATTTCTAGGTAGGAACCAACTCTACGATACTATCGTACGGATATTGCTCACGGTGTTTAGCTTTACCGTATCAAGTTCTCCGTCAGGGTGGACATGTCGCGCACTATCTTTCCTATGGGTGATTTGGGTGGAATTACCGGAGGTAAGCAGTTGCCCACCTAGCAACTGAATAACCACTGATTCATACATGCAGAATTCCACTCCCGGAGCTTTAAGCCGCGACAGGCTGCTATTGACCAACTTGAGCAGGACGCTCTTGACAGCGCCGTGCAGGAAGCGGAAGACTTTTTTGCTTGATTGCCAGTCAGAGTATCAGTGGGTACCACGGTAGAAGCGGAGGGCACGAGGGTGCCAATGATTCTCGAGATTCTTGGTTTTCATATTGTGCTTCAATGGAAATAAACATGCCTGGTTGACCTACTACCTAATTGACCCTGCTCAAAGTTCTTCCCTCTTGCCTAGCTCTCCAGAGTTGATATTTGGGGGTTAACTATCCTGCTTTCTTTAAGGTTTTATCAGATTTTGCAGTTGCCTAGGTTTGTTATGCTTGCTAACTTCAACAGGTCGCTGTTTCATCAAGTGGTGCCATGAATCAAGAGAAATTGTAGCACTGCTCACAGGGACATGGGCCTTAATAGTTGGCTCCAAATCAACTAGAGGAATACCTCTTAGGACCCTAACTGATTGTATTTATTTTTATAAGCCTCATGTTTTATGGGTGACTTTGGTCTACTAGACCTATACATGATATATCTATTCGGCTATTATTTTAACCGAGATACTATTCAAGAGTGTTTTACTTTTCTTTGGATAGCCTATGAGGTTTGAATTCCTTCTCCTTTCTTTGTTTCTTCTTCCTGATTATGTCTGTCCTTCGGCTAACTTAAAACTCTTTTTTGTTTATACAATTTCATACATCAGAGTCTACTGCATTATATGCAATTAACCGAACATCCACCTCGGGCCACAATAACCCGAGACAAACCCCTCATACGCGTCATGCCCATAGAACTAATATCTTCAAATCCAGCCTCTTCTGCAACGCCCAAGTACAGAATCTGCCATATGCCAAGAGAACCCTACCTGGTTCACACACTATGGTGACACCCGACGAACAGAAAGTATGTGCGACCGAGCCAAAAGTCTGGAACATCTATAGCATACTAACTAGTCTCGCCAGATCATCAATTCCCTCCAGGCCAACTGGATCTGGACACCAGATTGGGTTGATTCGTCGCGAGTCAATACGACGGGGCGGATTGTCCATTTCAGTCGTGAGCTTGACCTGCCGGAAAGTCCCACCCGCGCTGAGTTACATTTCTCTGCGGATACGCGATATAAGCTCTATGTCAATGGAGTCCGGGTCGCTGTCGGGCCAGCGCGCAGCAGTCCGTGGATCTGGTACTATGACACGCTCGATATCGCACCGTATCTCAGCCGTGGACGGAATGTGATTCGCTTCGTTGTGGTGCGATACTTCGCATCCTCGCGCGGCGCCATGCCATTTGAGAGGACCACGCTGCCGGGATTGACTGTCGTGGGCTCTATAGAGGCAGGCAGTAACGTTGTAGAGCTCGATTCACATAAGGGATGGCAGGCACAAGTGGATGAGAGTATTCAGTTTCCAATGGGCCTGATAGATGACGGATTCCTACACGTAAGCTAGGCCCATCTTGCAATTCTGAGCATACCACCCATTACCTTGTTGTAACAGATATACGAACGAGTCGCTCCGACGATACATAGCCCATCAGTGACCCCAAAGGCGTATGGGATCAAAACACTGAATGGCGATCTCCCACCCTGGCGATTGCGTCCGCGCGGGATCCCAATGCCCGATCAGACCCCCATCGTTGTGAACGTGGTACGTGCCTGCGAGAGTTATATTAGTGCGGAGGAGTGGTCATCTTGCTTGTCTGGGGGTGGCCCCTTGACTCTTCGTGGACGTTCTTCACATATGCTTGAACTGCAGGCCGACACACACTCAACAGCCTTCCTCCGATGGGCTTTTCAAGGTATCACAAACGCGTCGCAGATAACGCTGAAAGTGACGTACTCGGAGGGGTATGAGCTAGAGCCTCGGTCCTATCCGTACTTTCGCAAGAAGACAGATAGACTAGATGCAAAAGCTGGTCATCTCATTGGTCCTTATGACGCAGTCACCTTGGATATCCCTGACACGCAAACCGTGGCGTACGAGCCATTTTGGTTCCGAACATTTCGCCTTCTACGCCTTGAGATCATAGTGGGAGAAGAACCGGTCCGCATGCTTCCCTTGGAGGCGACACAAGTGAACTATCCCCTCGCCGTCAAGGCCAGTTGGACCGAGCTTGGCGATGAATACAGCGAACGGATATGGGACGTGTCCATTCGCACCATGCGAAACTGCATGTTTGACGGGTACTCGGACTGTCCGTTCTATGAGCAGCTTCAGTAAGTCGACTCGCAGATATGTCCCTTGAGATTGTATCCGGGGAGGACTAACATTCCCGGTAGATACTCTGGCGACAGTCGTGCCGTCGGCTTGTTTCACTATCTACTCTCCGGTGATGACCGGCTGATGCGACAAGCGATCACAAACTTTGCAGCGTCAGTCACCTTTGAGGGTCTTACTCAGTCTCGCTTCCCCTCTCATGTCCCCCAGCTTATTGCTGGCTTTCCGTTGTATTGGGTCCTGCAGGTCTGCGATCACCATCTCTACTTCGGCGACACTCGCTTTGCCCGTTCGTTCCTCCCTCGGATCGACGGCGTCCTCGACTTCTTCGACGTACACATTGACACCTTGGGCCTTGTAAGCGGGTTACCTGAGGATGTGTGGCAGTATGTCGACTGGGTCACGACCTGGGGTGCGACGGAGGATTATCCGGACAAAGGGGTGCCCACCTCCGGTCGCAAATCTAACCGCCATACATACTTCAGCATGCTGTACGCTTATGTCCTCCAACAGGCTGCGCGGCTGGTTCGCGACGTTGGCCGACCGGGCTATGCAGAGGAGTACGAAGCACGGGCGGCCGCGCTGCAACAAGCCATTCGAGCACACTGTTACGATGGACACTTCTTCACCGATTCCACGGCCGATATCGCTGACGAAATGTCTTACTCACAACATTGTCAGGTCTTTGCGGTTCTGTCCGGGACAGCGCGACCGGAGGATCATGCCCGCCTTCTGATGGAATCATTCGCAGACTCCCGCTTCGCAAAATGCTCGTACATGATGCGATTCTATGCCCTTCGTGCATTGTCCCTTGCTGGCGATCAGGTCTACGATAGCTTCTGGCCCCAGCTGTGGGACCCGTGGCGCAATATGCTGGCCAACAATTTGTCAACCTGGGAGGAGGACGACGTCCGGCAGCGGTCGGACTGTCATGCGTGGTCTAGTGTGCCCATCTATGAGTATTGCACGGAACTGGCCGGCATTCGACCGATCGCACCGGGGTCGAGTAAGATTCTCTTCAAGCCACGTCTTGGGCTCAGTGATGCAATACAAGCCAAGGTTGCGCTGGGTAAGGACAATGTTGCAACCATATCGTGGACCATGGGAGGCGGTGGTGAGAAGAATGTCGAGCTACGACTCGAAAAGCCGGTCGAAATTGTCAGTCAGTTGCCTGGGGGCCTTGAGGAGGAACACGGCGTCACCGACTGTGTAAAGCTGGTTCACAAAGCTGGGTGACGTTCATGAGAAGATGGAGGTGCTCAATAGTGGCAGAAAGATCGGCGGATGTGACGGATTCCCTCCACTCATTCTCTCTTTCTTTGTATCACTTGTGGAATCTTCTCCAAACTAAATCAAATGACAATCGCTCTATGTTTACCTTGCATTCTTGCTGTTCAAATCCAAATCTCTATACGAGTGATGGTTAACAGGACAGCCTTGTGAAATACTATAGCGGCATCAGCACAAACATAACACCACATACACTTTGATTTAGTCTTTACATTCTCTGTTTCAAAAGGAAGTCCTCGCTGTCAGACGATACCAATTTGAATTGCTTCCACCGTCGATTTGTTAGCCTCATCCCGCCGTCCCAGTCATCGAGAACAAACAGGCATTTGCCAAGCATATACTCAGCGATTTACCGGGAATATATAATTACGCCAATAGGAGAGATTCTCGAATTTCCCAGGATGGAATAAATTATGTTTGTGCAGAAGGTAAAGTCTGAAAGCGCGATCTAGAATTAAGTAGGAAATCTATATTATTAATATTATGATTATGTCCTCAGCTGGGTGGAGGAAGTGAGAGGGACGGAAGTGCAGAAGTGAGGGCAAGACATGTAACATGACATATGAGTTGATCGTCCTGCGGTAAATTCTTCAGTGCATGAGTCCCTAGTCTCTATCCGGTATAGCGTGCCTTTTCACTGCAGACTGACCAATGGAGGACGCCGGACGGAAAGGGCAGGAGATATGGGGATCATCCTGCTGCATATATAAAGAGGGGCCACCACGCCAATCCACTACTAAGCACTGGATCCCGCTAGTTTGCCTTGAGCTGTCGTCAGTTAGTAGACACATACCTCCAATGGCCAAGAAACCAAAGAAATGTACTAGAGTGCGCACGGGCTGTTATACTTGCAAGTAAGACCAATCAGCTTAACAAGGGATATCTGGCACAACGCGCTCACGACTTGTAGGATCCGGCATGTCAAATGCGATGAGGCTCGGCCAGCGTGTGTGAGATGTACTAGCACCGGACGGAAGTGCGATGGCTATCCCCTAGAATTGCTAAAGGTTGGTGAGCCAAAAGAACGGAGGACATTGCAACCCGCTTTGGCCGTTCCTCTTTTCACCAAAGCTGGCGAGAGTATATCCTTCGATTACTTTCGTCGGCATACCGCGGCTCAACTCCTGGGATGTTTCCATGCTTCCTCCAAGGATCTTTTGATTCTCCAAATGTGCTATGCTGAACCCGTCATCCGATACGCTGCCATCTCCCTGGCGGACTTGCATCGCAGCTTTGCAAACTCAGTTAACCCTAAGGGTCAGTCGAGCAGCAATACGCAGCATTCTGCTCTGGTCCATTATGCATCCGCTCTCACACACATGAAATCTCTGCTCTGTTCAAAGATCCAGTCTATGGACACCTTTCTGACCGCTTGTCTCCTGCTTTCTTCAATCGAAATTTTCCAAGGTCGGTACCAAGCCGCTGATGTACACCTGCGCTGTGCCTTCCATATGTCAGAGATAGCAAAAGGCACGGACAGGGGAGCGGCGACGCAGGACAGTCCCAACACATCCATCATATCCAAATACCCTATGATCGGTACCTTGATGCGCATGCGATTCCAATGTGATTTGTTCCTGGATGTTGCTTCCACTACTCCCGGCGCTCTTATTAAACCAGGGCAGCATTTCTCCATCGCCCCACCGGACATTTTCACGTCCTTGGGTGAGGCTCAGGATATTCTTTTCAACCAGATCGATAGGTTCTTTCGACTCATCAACCAGATAGCTCTGGCAAAAATTGCAACCACGCCCGGTGTGACGTCTTGTGATGTCGGTGATCGACGTAAATACCCGGGAGCCATGGCGGGGAGCGAGGTCTTTCTTCGAGAGATGCAAACTGAGGGAGTGTCCGGGTTGGATCAGTGGGATCGCGCTTACCAGGCGTTTCGGAGCCGATATGCTCATACGTTTTCAACTCCTGAGCAGCACGCAGCGACGCTCGTCGAGATTTACCGCGATGCTTTGCGAATGCTACTCCAGATGGACCACTCTCAGGGAGCACTTGCACACGATCCGTTTGAACGGGGATTTGGGTTGCTTTTATCGAGGCTACAGCTGCTTTTAGACGAGTCGCCTCAACCCGCATGCACTGCTGAGGCGCCACCAGTTTTTACTTTGGAAATCGGGATTGTGCCTATTCTCTATTTTATTGCTACAAATTGTCGAAACTATGGTACCCGCCACGCCGCGCTTGCTATCCTGGCAGCGGCACCTCGTAGGGAGGGGACATGGGATGGCTCTATAATTTATACTATCGCCCAGCGCTCTGTGGCCCTCGAGGAGGAGGGTCGATTGGACGGCGACCAGAGCGCACGAGGTATCCCTCCAAGCAGTCGTTTGATAGGAATGGAAGCTGGGATTGATCCGGTCAAGCAGAGTGCTTTCCTCGTGTTACATCAGCTCGAACATACTCGCCGTGAGAAGATTAAATGGTAACAATTGGTCTCCATATGACTCTTGAGATACGATGGATTACTCAGCCTGTCTAACTGGATGCGGTGCCCGCAGTCCTTGACCCAGTTCCGTCTACTTTATCTTCTCCTCTATTTTCTCCTCCCTCTCTTTTTTTTTTTTTCCTATCCTTTTTCCCACTCTTTCTTTCCGACGTCTGTTGTGTTCTGGGCGTTCCCGGCTGGATTCCCAGACAATCCTACATACGGTCTTATTCTCGTCGTCATTCACCCTTACTCAAAATGCAGACAGCACGACTACAACTCGTCCGTTTAACAGAGGACCATGTGGCTGGCTACCACGCCATTTGGTCCGATCCGGTGGCCACCCGGTGGAGCGCCCACAGCCCATGCAAGACAATAGACGATTCCCGACAGTGGATGTCCAGTTTACTACTCGAAGCCAATCCGATGGGTGAGAACTATGCTGTACTCCTCCGACGAGACGTGAACTTCGATGCCATTACAAACCGGCTCAATGATGGTCAAGAAGGCACCGACGATGACAAGCCGTATGATATTTCGGCTCATGGCGGCTTCATCGGTTGGGTCGGAACATGGAGAACAGACCCCCTCCCGGAAATGGGCTTCATCTTTCATCGATCAACCTGGGGCCTGGGGTTTGCAACAGAGGCTTTGAGAGCTTTTGTGGAACTATATTGGTCGCGCAAGCCGCAATTCAATGTGTTGGAGGCATATTGCGATACCGAGAATGAGGCGTCTGTTAATGTTCTGCGCAAATGTGGGTTTGAATTGGTCGATGTGACGAGAAAAGACTATGTTCTCCCTTGGATGACGCCGCCGGAACGAGATACAATGCAATTTCGTCTGATTAGGGCCGATAGTTTGGAGGAGTGAATGAAGGATTAGGGCAGTTCTATGTGCGACGAGCTGCACTGGGATTCCTTGGAGGGACTAATTTTGTGGGCGTTTTTTTATACGCTCGGATAGATATGATACCTCAATATTGCATTTCTCTTACTTTTAGACTACCTTTTCTATCACAAAATATCAATTGTATTTCCTTGTGCGATCAGGCGTACGGAATCATTCGTGCGTAGCCCCGACGCATTAGAGGATTTCTGTCCAACATTGTACCTTATATTGGAGCAACAAGTGAGGTCGTACTCATTATAGAATTGTGTACAGCACTGTGATTCTTACCAAAAGCACTCCTTGCGACATCTCACAAATAGGCGCAGCAGGTCGACCCTTCTTGTTTTAAGTTAGAACTCTGTCAGCTGTCATGACAGCTGCTTCTTACGCAGTTCTCTAAGATTTGGTGAGTTTACGAAAGTCAGATCACCGTATGGTAGCGTTATATTCCACTACTAGATCTTATATACATTGTGAATGCTTTTTGTGTTTATGCACCAATTACAATCCTAAGCTTCTTGGTTGAGGATATGTTTCCTTATCCGTATGTTCCGGCAAAGGTACTTTCGCGTTGTAGATACGAGATATTTTAAATTAACGTCTCCGGTGAACCACGGCTCTTTGGATTTAATAATCTTAATATCCCAATATAGGTGCTGGTGGTGTGGCTCCAATTACGCGAGATCCTGATGTAGGCCTTTTCCGAGATTGCGAGACACCTTTGACTTGGTAAAAAGATGTTATCCATTCAGGTAGTTGTCTAATGAAAGGTCAGAAAGGCAACAGACGGTGCCGTTAGAACCGGTAGCCACATCGTAGGTAGAGCGCTTGTTGGTAAAAACACTAGCGGGTTAATGGTGTAATTGATGAGATAGAGGACCCGAACATTGGGGGCATTGTGAATTAGAATATATGGCTCTCGTATACATGCAATAATCTCCGGTGCTGTACCCCCAAAACATATGAAAATTAACATTATAATTGTACATAACATGATAGCCTCTTCTTAGACTGCCCGGTCACAGATGATGTCGGTTTCTGGTCTTCGGCAACCTTCATTGGCAGGTTTCAGGAATGAATCTTCCGACGTTGACTTGGTGCGAGGTCAAGTATTTCGAATGTCCTCTCTGACAAATTATCTCTCGGTATAAACAAAGGAAAAGTGGGTATATAGTCTCAGTCACTTAGCGTTCCTCATCGGCGCGCATTATCGAGTAGAAACTGTGTTGCTTCACTCCAGCCAGATGCATCCACCATCTGCATCACAGTCTTACCAGTCTCATCTTCCTTTTCAAGATCGACACCTCCGCCCTTTTCTACCAGAAGACGAAGAAGCTTCATGTCTCTATTCTCGATGGCCTGCATTATCGCATTCCACTCCCGATAGGTCTTGTTCGGATCTGCGCCCTTCTCGAGCAGCAACTCAATCATCTTGAAGTCCCCATTGTTGCATCTACGGACCGCCTTGACAATGGGAAGATGCTCGCCGGGCGCATTGGGATCTGCACCGGCTTCATCCAGCAGAAACCGCACAATGTCTTCGTGATGCTCGCGAAGCGCTGTCGTTAACGGAGAGAAAACGCCGCCATTCTTGTACTCGACGCTGGCCCCCGCAGCTAGCAGCAACTTGATACTCTCTAACTGATTCGCCAACACGGCCATCTCCATGACTCCTTTGTGCGCCGACAGATCTGTCACGGCGGGAAGGAGCTGTTGCAGGAGTATCGGAGACCGGACCGCCATACACACGGGCCAGTCTTGGCCACGCTGGTTGGGATCTGCCCCATGGGCGAGCAGGAGAGCCATTAGGTCGACGCGGTTATCGCGAATCGCCGTCGTCAGTGCTGTGTGTCCTTGGGCATTGCGATCGTTCGGGTTCGCCCCGCCGTGCTCCAATAACCACTGCACCGCCTCTGCGTTGTTGGCTTGCACAGCCATTTCGACGATGCCCGGTGGCTGGTGGAGGTCTGCGCCGGCATCAACGAGATCGGGCAGAAGGTGTGTCCGGAAGTGAGTAACACACTTCCACGCCGGGTACTCGGAGGCCATGACATTGGGGTTCGCGCCGTTGGCCAGCAAAAGCGCAAAGATATCCCCCCGATTGTCACGGATCGCGGAGCATAACGGCGTATAAATTCCATCCTTTTTAGAGTTGGGGTCAACGCCAGCTTGTAGTAGGATTCGCACCGAATCAATGTTGTTGATGCTTGTTGCCTGTTCCATAATACCCGGGGTCTTTCGGACATCGGCGCCACGGGCCATCAGGATTCGCAAACATGCCGGCCGATAGATGGCTGACCAAAGCACATGTTCCGGTCCAGGGAGGTTTGGATTCGCTCCATGATCTAAGAGGGTTGTCACTATCGTCACCTGGTCGGCTTGGACTGCTTCAAATAACGCCGACTTTCCTTCCCTGCTCTTCAGGTTAGGATCCGCGCCGGCATCCAAGATCAGATCGACAAGCCGTTGAGGAGCTTTCTTCCGGATAGCTTCAATTAGCACTGTGCTGCCATTCCTCATCTCATGATTGGGATCTGCTCCATGGGCAAGTAGGACATGGACGAGACCCGTCTTCAGGCTCGTGATGCACAAGCCAAGTGGAGACTCGAGCTCAGTTCCGGTCATGAGACTTGGGTCTGCACGGTATTTTAACAGCAAGGTCGCACCATCCATGAATGATCCTTCTACAGCAGAGAAGAGTGGCGACTTTCCTTCTTTATCTGGTGCGTTCGGGTTGGCTCCAAAGAGCAGAAGAAGACGCATTCCTTCAATGTCACGGTGCAGGATTGCTTCATTCAGTGGATGTGTATTCTCTCCCATATCCGGTGATACGCCACTATCCAGGAGCTGCTCCATCAATTGATGGTTTCTCGCCCTGACGGCAGATGCCAAAGCATTCTTAAGATGACCAACATTTGCAGCGCTGGTATTACTCGGTGTCCGTTGTGGCATGCTAGGGAGATCATGTTTCCGGTATGATGCTTTACTTGGGAGGACAGAACTAGGATTTGTATCCATATCCTGAGCTAAAGTTGAGGCCGAAGAGCTCTGGAGGTGGGGGCGGTCTTCTCCTTTGCTGGTTGTATTGCGAGTCCTGATCTGTGATAACTCTAGATCCCTGCCGTGGTGAGAGCTCGACAGTGAGAGGGAATCCAGTGATAGGACGGACGATAGGGTTTCTGGCATTGGCTCGACTAGTGTTCCACCCCGACTGCAGCCGGGATCTCTGCTGACATCGTCCTGGCTAGACGATGGCTTCGGTGGCACTGGTGGAACAGGCCTCGAGGGAGGAGGACCAGCGGGCGCTGTTTTTACAGCCTGCGACGATTGCTTCATTTCGGCGATCCCGCGTTCTAGTGTCTTCGCCTTGTTGATTCCAGTCACCGATCGCCCCTTCGCCATCCGATCGAGTGCTGCAGCGAGCCCTGCGTATCCGACTCCCACTGATTCTTCCGGCTTAGCATCGCCAAGGGACCAGTGGAAAGCCAGGACACTGATCTGTAAAGCCTCCATGGTTTTCTTGAGCGATTCCCGGATCTTGCCCAGCTCGTGGCTTGGTCGATTCCATCCCTTTTGTAACTTTCCCAGTGCGCCACGGTGTTCATACTGGATCAGTTTGGTCACGACTCGGTCCAGGTGCTGAAAGTCCCGGTACGCCTCGATGAACTTCTTCTCCACCTCCTGAACAATTATTCTGGGCAGCGGCCGATTCGCTGTTGTTGACTCACTGAGGCCAGCTTCGATTGTCCACAAGGAGCGACATGTATCGAGAAAGACTCTTGAGAGATCTCCGAAGCCCTCTGGGATGTCGTGAACCGTACTTAGGTAGTCGAGCATCCGAACAGAGATGCGATTGCCCAGCTGAGTTGCCTGGGCCGAAATTGCAAAGACGGCATCCTCCGGGGTAGGAGCCATGACACTGCGGGATGTGAGGGGTGTTTCGTATCTCTAAAGTGGGTATTTGTGTTTCTTATGTCTTGTTGTCGGTTTCGGTTGGTTGTTTTATTCTTTTTTCACCGTGGAAGGTACGACGTTGGGGTTTAAGGAAAACTCAGGGCAATAAGGTCTGTCAGCGCGCACGATACCTACTAGAACCCCGACCAGCCAACGATTTACTCAACGCTCACCCAAAATGCGATTGCCTTCGTGCATTAGTCTCATTGGACATTACCGGTTGCTCCGCTGGGAAAGTGGGCCACGCAAGAAGCCGTCGCAGGCACCATGTGCTAGTCAAACAATTGGGGTTCTTAGTGGGCACTCCCCTTAGCCATGGTGATCCTGTGTCTGGAGCTAACCAAGATACTGGTACCTCGGATCCAATGACCCAAAGGAGACGTCCAGTCGAGTATTGTGCACGTAATCTACTTCTCAAAACTGGGCAAAATAAGGCCAAAGTATAACCCCGCGACCGTGAGCCGATCGACATTGATTATGTTGCAACGACGTATTGTCTTCATTCTGCACTACCCGATGGGTCTACATGCAGCATAGTATCAATGATTTGCTGTTGACAGGTTAGCGAACGGCGATCACGACTCCTCCCCCTTACCTTGCGGGAAAGGAGCGTCTGTTTCTCCGCAGGGTCAGAATTTTCTTAAGCCGAGTGGGCACCATCCCGTCAGCATCTGGGAATCTGGGATAAGACGCGCGAGAATCTGACGCGATGCCAAGGGGAAAGTTTGGCGAACAAAGTTTAGGGTTTCTTGGCACGTGTTCGAGACTGCCCTTATTGCTGTGGTTTAGGTACATTCGGAAAGTCTTGTCCGCCCGGCGCTCCGAATTGGTCATGGTTGCGAAAGATTGGCTACTGGGGCGCCTCGTGCATGAAGGGACAAAGCCGTTGATGCTGCTCCGGTGGAGCCGAGAGCCTGGAGAGAACCAGACTTTGGCCTCTGGCGACGTGGTGCCTAACGCAAAGAAGCATGTCCTCAGTGTATCATCATGCTTAGTCGAACTCTGCTCATTTTACTCCCTCTTTCAACCCCAGGTCTTCGATATCACCAAATAATAAGCGCTTTTCCCTTAATTCTTTGTTTATACCTCGCCCAGCTTCGTCCCCCCCCTTTTCGAACCACCAAGAAACCCAGCCTCGTGGTAATCTCGGAGGGGAAAAGGTCGGTGGCGGCTAGTGGTCTGAACCTTTGGAACCGCTGAAACTAGACTCACGGCTAGCGGTAAGCCCTAAACCTCAAATTGAGCTTCACGGGTGTGATCGTCACCCTCAAGCCCTGGCCAAATGTCTCACTAAATCTCGCACCATAATACCATAATAAAAGGAGCACCGGGATGTTATCAAACCCTGATCTCTGCGTCGAAGATTGGCGGATGATCGCATCCTTGTGCTTATCCATGTTTCAGACTTCGTCTTTTACTATCCACGTCTAAGGTGAATCTTTAGTCACAGTTTCTGCGTCTTATCGATTTCAAACCCCGAATCTTGGTAGCTTTAAAACCTTTTCACCTTCCTTCCACGGGTTTCGATAATTACCTCAAGATTTGGTGAGCAGAGGGTTACATTGCATATCGTGGATCGGATTATTCAGCCGTCTGGGCATCCAATGGCTGCAGCGAATAAAAACTGCCAACCTAGAGCAATATACTATCAGGTGGAGTGCAGACCATCGATCTTTTGAAGTTTAAATGACCATGATCTCGTCCTTTCGCCCACCCAATGATGCTCTTCCATAAAGATCTCCACCTGGCCCACATCATTCCCAGTTGATGGACCCAGCCAGTTTCTACAGGCACATTCGAGGCATTCAGCACGAACAGCCAAGCCACAGGAGGATACCATATCCCTTGAATTCTACTTCGGTGCGATAATAATTGTACACATTTCAGTAGAAGAGTGCCCCCATTGCGGTGTGGAGCACTGCACGAAGGGAGTTGTCAGAAGACCACTCACGTCAAATAGCCTTTATGTCTAGTTCCTGTTTCAAGTCGACGCAACGAATCTGCAGTCACTGCCGAGCTCAACTAATGATTCAGATAGTGCGCTGCTATCCTGTACATGCTGTCGATCATCTCGCACAGGCAACCTGCATACTCTGTCAAGCCTAGTGCACGTCGGGGAAAGCGGCAATGACCGCTAATCAATGCAACCGTTTGCCTTTTTGGAAGTATGATCTCCTATCATTGCATAGACGGTCTGTGCACGACAACAAGAAAAGGGATATACAATGATACACACTGAGTTTAAAAGGGGCCTCCTCGGGACGCTTCGCCGTGGGGAGCCTCCTTTGTAGATCGTAATTACCAACCCCATTCTTGGTGTTCTTTATTTCAACATTAGCTTGACTCCTTAATCTCCCGGGTAACTTCACCAATGACGTGTATGATGTGTGTCAGGGAAGCATGAAATATATTCAGGAGGATGTTCATCTAATTAGCCTCGAGGCGTTTGGGTTACGTTTGCGGCAATCCATTGTGGAAGACACGAAGTTAGCATTGCTGCCTCATATCATAGAGATAACCAACCATTTAGAGTTTTGGGCCTGACTTAGCGGTTCAAAAACCTGGAATATCAGCGTAGTACGAATTCGCCCCGTGGACGAACGCCCGGCCCCATGAAGCCTGTTGTTCGTCTAGACTGCCGTCTCGTTATTCCCAGATTGCGGCATACGGGTCTTGATAACAATGATGCCTTCTTCTCGTCCTTCAATGTCGTACAAGAGGCGCATCCCGACCCATCTAGACCGACATCCGGTAGCCGAGGTAGACGACTGAAAGATGTGTTTTAGTGAGCAACTTGTGGTATTCAGATTAGTCCTTCTATTGAGGAACAACTGAACACCTTCTTCCCGTTAAGGTATTTCTTTCTTCCCCACCTCGTCTTTATTCTAGTTGGTCATAACACCTTGTGACTTGTCAAAGATTTGTCGTTGAGAGACATAAATACTAATATGTGCTAGTACCAAGATACAAGTCAGCAACCATGTGAAGCTGAAAACGATAATATTGAATTCATGTATCTCGCACATCGAACAGGGTCTGGGACATCATCTCCATTACACTGTCTCTATCCAATGTTCAAGATGATAAGAACATGAATAGCTTCATGTTGTCGTCCAAAGAGGAATAATCCATCGCCAAGCCGGATCTCGGTAAGATCCGAATCCGGAACACGTGTCTTTAAAATATACACGAAGACATACTTGCCAAGTCCTGCATACTCGATGTTGTGGAGCATAACCTCTTTTCTGCTGATTAATCCAGATCGGAGAAGTGAAGAATCCTAGCTTCATATGTGATTATAAATGATGAGACCATGTGAGAGTTTGTGTACCTCCAACGATGGCGATGCATCGTGAGAAGTCTCATTGTACTATCACTTGGGATTAGTTTTGCCCTCAATATACTACAAACCGATACAGAGTCCTGATCATTGGCAGCACCGGCAGTCTCGTGGGTGTGAGCCTCCCTAGTTTGTCACAGCTTTTGGCGGTGGGAGGTCGGTGTTGAATCGGTGCCATCGTCATCAACACCGCGGACTCCGATGTAGTCCAAAGCCAGTTCGAGGATACCTAGGTAGAAACGGGTTAACATAACATTCTCGTACTTTCGATCGGGGTCAAACAAGACAGCTGGGTGTCAGATTGCAAGTGCCAGAGCAATAAATTGATGCTTCGCACGGAGGTTTGACCTGACTGTGGTATCGGCAGAGGTTGGTGGTCACCATGTACGTCAGGGTAGAGGGTAGAGGGGTACATATATATATATATATATATATATATATATAATTAGGAAAGTTGCTGGGCTGGTCCAGCCTGCCGTCAAGTGCCGGCTATGCATTACTCCAGGAGGATAGAATTAGATATTACTGTCTTCTTGCATTACGAAGATCCCAATGACGATTAGGCTACAATACATGCGGAGAGTATTGGCCGGTCTCGGGCATGGAAAGCTTGACGATGGTGACTATGATGAAATGGGTGTGATAGAACAATGATGCTGGATGACATATTCTCCTAAGAGCTTTCACTACGTTATGCCCGCCCAAAATCCTTTTCTCTATTGTTTGTCACCGAAGCTAACAAACCCCTATACGTACCTACAGTTAACGATGCCTCTGAAAGATTGCCTTGCAAAGAGGTTTGAACCGCTTCTCCGGCGTATCGAGGATAAGCTCGAGCAGGGCGGCCACCTACGGAAAGCCCAGCAGCTTCGCCAAAAACAACACGAATGGCGTACCTACCAGGCTCAGCTCTGGGAGCATTTCAATCCTACTGGATAAACGAGCGTGTCCAGCGCTACCTTATACAGTACGAGGCTTATCTACAAGTCAAGCATAACACTCTTTTTCAGCAGCTCAATAAGACGCCGTCAGTAGCAGATACCTTGGTGACAGAGGTGGAGAGTATTCAAAAAGACCTCCAGGACATCAATCGTGGTATTTGGATGGCGGAACGAGAGATGCAGACTATACTCAAAGCTTTTCCAGATGGGCCCTTAAAGCGTGCTCTGCTTTGTCGTCGCCGAAGCAGTGATTGGTATCTTATGAAGTGGCTGCAAACCGAATGTGCTGATATGGGTGGATGTTGTGGGCGAGGGTGTGGTTGTTGCATAAGGCCTCGAAGCTCTGACAGCCCAAATCATCTTGGACATTGCACACCAGCGTGCAAGTGTTGCGAGAATGTGAGGGGATTCCGGATTGGTTTTGAGGAGCTTGAGGAGGATCCGACATTAATAGAGTTCAGCCTTGGGGAGGCAGATGTCAAAGGGTCGGGTCCTTCCTATACAAAGTGTTTGATCAACGCCTATGTCTGGGGGCTTTGATAGCTGCTTACTCCAGTTTATTCGTGGTTGCTTGTGATTGCTCGTGCTCTTCTCCTAGCTTTTGACAAGAGATGATACTATGTTGCTCTATCATCTAATTTGTACCGGCATAATCTAAGTGACTCCTGTGGAAGGGAATATATTATATTGCAGTATGCCAGAAACGGTCAGAGAGTAGTACTCAAGCTCCTGGGCTAAAAGCCTACGGTTCAGTTGTATGGAACTCGCCTATTCCTCTCCCCTCTCTTTCTGGAGTAAATACGTTCATATGATACCAGAAACCAAGGACCCCTGTGCCATCTGCATCAGGAGCTCGTCCAAACTACAGGCATATACGAGATCCCCATAATGTACTTTCAGTTCTCGTTTCATTCTATTATTGGGGTTGAAAATATAGGGGATCGGCCCTAGTTCTCCCGGTGCGTAGGATCATCCTCAATTCATTCATTCACTCACTCACTTGGCAGATATCTTACCGTATATGTCCTATCTTTCCCTCCTTCCTTTGAAGTCTATTAACTGGCCTGTGCTATTTGGTATGGTAATTTGGTATTTACAGGGGTAGTCATTTTCTAGAAAGTCCTAGCGCTGTGAACGATTTCAGGAAGGAGTATTCCTGCTAGTATTCACACTCTGTAATTCATCTCTTTCCATTCCCCTCCACTTGTTGTCCATATTCATCTCCACCCCCAGGCTTTCCATCTGCCAACATATTCCACTCCATCTTTCCATCATAGCCTCATCAACACATTTACCTCCAAAACCGCGGTTTTATCCCCGGGCCCTCCCCTGAAACGTACACAAAATCATCGAAACATCTTCGCTACGCACGATCGTCCCCAAACCTCCTTAGGAAGAAACCACCGATCAAGACAGCGAAGCCATGACCTCTACCATCACACCCTCTGTCTCCCAGCAACACACTGGAAACCAGTCCTCTCGTCACCGGCGTCGCTGCAGGGCCCGCCCAGGGTGTTACATCTTGTCATCGGTCGACGGACTGCCTGGCATGATTTTGACAGGAGCATTGCTACCCCCATTTGCATCATTCGAGCAAAGCACAAGTGTGTATATCCTTAATAAATCTTCAACATTGCAAGAAAGCTAATCAAGTCTACTATCATACAGATATCCGGTCGGGGGATTTGACCCCAGTATTATAGAAGCAACGCCTGGTGGGGTATACTCTTTATGATACCTATGTATCTGTTTGGTTCAGCACACACTCATATCTGGTCTGCCTTCGCTGTCGGCTCTTGGCCTCCCTCCTAACGTCAGCCTCAGGGTGGCATCTGGTCTACCCTGGGATGGGCATAGTTGCCATGATTGTGCTTGGTGCCTTTGGCAAGTCTGCTCAGAGTTAAGCAGACGTATGTCTCATCTATGTTAAGTTTTACTTTCTCTTGAACAAGGCTAATCATGTCTACTATTATATAGACCTCCAATTGCCTCGAAAACATATCAACAATGGAAATCATACCAATCCCCTCCTCCCCCACTCAAAGCGCTAATTGGCAAATCAGCCCTGGGTGGCATATAGGTTATTCGGCGTTTGGCCTATTTAGGCTAATTGTTCTCGGTGCATTTGGCACCTTGTTTGCGATGTGCCTTTTGCCTGTTAAGCAGACGTATGTACCATCTATGTTAAGCTTTACTTTCTCTTGAACAAGGCTAATTATTTTTACTATTATATAGACCGCCAATCGCCTCTACAAACGAATATCAAGCAATAGAAATTCTTCCTACGCCAGCCCCCCAACCCAAAGCGCCACGGGCAATATAAGCCCTGGCTGGCATATCCGATATTCTGTGTTTGGCCGGGTGGGCCTAATTGCGCTGGGTACCTTTGTCACCTGGTTCGCCATGTGTCGTTTGCGTGTTAAGCGAACGTATATATTATCTATATTAAGTTTTACTTTCTCTTAAGACAAGGCTAATCATATCTACTAGTTACTATATAGAACCCCCAATCGCCTCCCTCCATCAAACAAATTGAACCATGGATCTCCTTCCTACTCCCCCCTTGCCAACTTCAACCTCTTCCGCCATCCTTGATCCCAAGTAGCATCCAGCATATTCCGGGCTTGCGCCACTTGGGCTGATTGTGCTGGGTCCCCCGGCACCCTGCAGCCTGCCATCGTCGCGATAGGGCATACTCTTTATGATGCCTATGTACAAAGCCTGTTCAGTTCAGCATACACTCACATCTGTTGTGCCTTTCTTGTCCGCTCTTGGCCTTCCTCCCAGCATGCACCCAGGGTAGCACCTCGCATACTCGAGGCTAGGAATACTGGGGCTGGTTCTTGTCAGTGCCTGGCGATGTGTCTCTGGCATCCCAGAGGTGGGTAATATATACATTAAGTTTTGTTTAACTTTGAATCAATGCTAATCATATCTGGTATTATATATATATGCCATTGGGAACTATACCCAAAACCACTATAATGATTGGAGAGGGCGTATTGCCTTATGAAGCGTCCACGTACGGTAATCTTTGAACTTCAGGAAAATCTATACTAAGATCTTATAGCACGCTGTAAGTGGTGGAGGGTGTTCGGGGAAAACTTACGTTGCTGCTTTCTTTCACCTAGAAAGACAAATATCCAAGCCCTCCTAATGGAGGAAGGCCGTGTGCCTAAAGCTACTGCAACTACAGCTGCAACAGCTGCAACAGCAGTAATAGCAGCAGCAACCACAGCAGCAGCCTCCACCAGCGGAGCAGCCTCCACCAGCGGGGCAGCTGGGCTACTCAACGTTTGGCCTCTTTTGCCTCATTGTCCTGGGTGACTTTGACACCTTGTTTGCCATTTGCTTCCTAAGAGCAAGCAAACGTATTTATTATCTGTTGAAATACTCTTGTCTTGGAAGATGGCTAACATTATGTACTATTATAGTCATCCAACGGGGAATATACCCCAAACACAATCGAAGAATTCAAGCGAGTATATAGGCTCACTCACCCTCCACGTATGATAACCTCTATATTTGAGTGGATCCTATACTGAGAAGACCTTATAGCACGGAGGAAGTGGTGGAGGGTGATAGGAGAGAACTTTTGTTGTTGTTTTGGAGTGAAACGAGAGACACCAAACATCGAAGCCATTCTTATGGCAGAAGGCCGGATACCAAAACCAGGGGGCACCGCGCAGCCACCCGTAAATTAACTGTGTGGGATTGGTTACCCTTGCTGGGTAATATCTATGTAAAGGGCGTATGCGTTGTACAACCCAGTTATGGTTTGTATAGTCTATTTCAAGTTCTATTGAATGGTGAAAGAAAGCTGATAACATGTACTCGCATACAGATATTCTGCAGCGGGATTTACCCCCACCGATATCGATGACATGGAGCGATTGATGCTCCTTGATCGAAAACCACGTACGACACTCCGTGATATCAAATAAAACAGATACGGATATGAAGGACTTATCGCACATAGAATGTGGTGGAAGGTCATCGGCGAAGATTCCTGCTGCTGTTGGGTTAAGCCCAGAGATAAAAACCTCAGGCTTCGAGAGGCAGAATGTGAAATAAGGCTCTAGGGCGTGATGTCCGCGCCGCCAACCATCCTGGCGCGCGCCATAAGTTTGTGGAAAGCGGTGTGGCGGTACTGTTTGGAAAACTTCTGCTGTTGCTGTGCGTGCAGCCGGGGAAAAGACAATCGCAGGCAAAAGATCATCGACCTCCCCATGGAGGAAGGAAGACTTGGGGAGAATGGGGCTAATGGGGCTAATGGGGGAAATGGGGGAAATGGGGGAAATGGAACGACAGGGAGAAGGCCCCCCGGGGGTGCGAGTGCAATTGGTGCGGGCCTTCGCAAGGCTTTTGAATGTAAAGATACTGGCCCAGTGAGGCTTTCTTTCTCCTTTTGTTCATGTTGTATGGATAGCATTGTATAATATTAGATAAGAATATGTTGGGGATAAGGTGTTCAAGGCACGACCTTGATGCCATTGGCGTTTTGGTCGAGTGGAATTGAAAGAATATATTTTATTGAAGAGTTTTGTATCTCTATCTACTCAACCAAAGGAGGCTGGAAAGAACATATACACAGTGGTATCGTATCATGCATGCATCTGAAAGATATCCAGATCTTTCTATAGTCCACATCAAACACCCCCCGCAAAGAGACGCATTCTATAGACTCTGCTTTCCAGCAGTTTCAATGGGAAGCAATACCATCGCCACAAAAGAAACCAACAGCAGCGCACCGGACGCATAAATGGGAGCACTGGGGTTGCTCGAAGCATAGATACCGATAATCGGGGCACAGAGACCCGCAATTCGGTTCAAGCAACTTGCGATACCGGTTCCAGTGCCTCGGTTGGGAGCCGGGAAGACCTCCGGGGTATACGCATACAACACACCATACATGATCATCTGAGTGAAGGATTCCAGGGCGGAGCAGACGAGTTGGGTGTCGGCCGTCTTGGCTGCGGTAAAGCAGAAAAGCAGGACGGCGGTGACACACGTGGAGATGGCCATGGTACCTTTCCGACCGATGTACTTGATGTCGACCATGTAGAGAGCGAGAATCGGGCCGAAAAGACCGGTGACGGACGTGATGGCGTAGTTACGGTAGGTCTCGTATGTGGAGGCCGTCGAGCCGAGATATTGGGGCAGGAAGGCGTTGAACAGAGTGTATCCCATGCCGATGGTGGTCCAGCAGAGCCAGATGAGAATGGCTAGGTTTGGCTGTCAATAATTACCCAGTCGAAAGACCCGGAGAAGAACTTACTGGTGATTCCGAGGCGCTTGGAGGAAAACAATGGGGTGATCTGCGAGGCGGAGAACTTGGAGAGAGACCGGGCGATGATCTCCTTCGAGGAGAGGTTTTGTTTCTCGGTCGTCTCTGCACTTCCGCCAATCTCATTCAGGATTTCCGTCGTGAGCCATGTCTTCTTCTTGTTGCGGTGGGCAACACCGTGGATCGCCGCAACGGCCTCGTCGTCCCGACCTTTGGCGACCAGGAACTTGGGCGATTCGAACAGCTTGAAGAAGCAGAATCGACACAGCCAGAAGACCATGGTGATGGCACCCAAAGTCAGAACGAGGTACCTCCAACCCATGTTGTCGGCTCTCGTACAGGTGCTCGCATCGGTGCAGGAATAATTGGGGATGTAGGCCCAGGCAAGCATACTGATCGCGGGTCAGTACATTGGGAGACATCATAGTGCAAGTGGTTGGATAGACAGACCTGGCAATGAGAGTACCCACCGACCAGAAGACGGCCAGTGAGCTCAGAATATGCGCGGAAGACGTGGGTAAAAACTCGAGGAAGATGGCCGCATCCACCGGCAGGTTTCCACCCACTCCCAATCCCAAGCAAGCGTACAGTGCGCAGGTACCTACCCAGTTCGGACCACCGCCCGACGCCAGACCAAACACGCCACACAAGAAGAGCGTCGTGTTGAAAGCCAATCGACGTCCAATGAGATCAGACGCAAGACCCCAGAAAGTGGCGCCAACGATCAGGCCCACAAACAAGGCACAGGTGGTGAAGCGAACATAAGATTCGGAGACGCCGAATTCCATCGACAACGGGGTTAGGGTTAGGGCCACTCCCTGCGCGCGATCCAGTTAGTTCGGCTGCCCCTCTTCATTCGACACGATTAGAGCGAGAATCAAACAGCCTTACCTGTAGCCAAAGGCTGTACGCATGAAGTGGTTAGCACGGGATAAATTCAATTAGATAGAGCATGGGTCCGCTCACTTGTCGGCAGTCCAGCCGAATCCACACAGAATATAGAGCTCCCATTGATAACGGCCCATGCCGATATCCTGAATGGCCTTGTTGATAATTTTAGCCTTGCCTGTGATCTCCCAGTCAGACATACAAGATCCTCAGGCAGGGTAGAGAGCCATGGGGCTGGAGGGGGGAATGGAACGAGATATGGCATAGCCAGCATATTGGGGTTCAATAACTCCCCGAGGCACAAGGAACGTACGATCATAGACAGTGTTATGGCCCGAGGCGGCCACGGAAGAGTCAACCTCCGCACGAAGAGCCTCCAGAGTTAGCGTGCTGCAGTCGGTCGCAATACCAGCACCTTTTTCTTGACTATCCAAGCTGTTGACATTTGATTCGCCATCGTTTTCTGCAAGGGGGATCGAATTTTGGGCATCGGCGAGAGGGATCACGACATCCGGGATTTGTGAACGGTCCCGTTGCAAGGACTTAAGCCACTCCATCTTGATCAGGCGTTCGGGGAGTCGCAAAGGGGGACACGATCGAAATGAGGCGCGTGGCAAAAAGAATCGGTCGATCTAACGGCTGCTGGGCTGGTCTTCCGGGGTCCTAATATGTCACTGGATACCTTGCGTCGGGGCTGACTCGGGTGTCCGTCCGTCGGATTTGCTGCTGCTGGGAAACTCTTTTACAACCTGGATCGTGAGTGGGCAACTTGTCGCAGGGCGCTTTTCCGGGTAGATGCTAGATGGCGCAATGGCTGGCGTGAGTCCAGGATTGGGCAATAAAGATGCAGAGGGTGTCACGATAGGAGTTGGCGCAATGGAATTCTATCAATAGTAGTCGCTCTCTAGGTTTTCCGCCTGGGCGTGTGGTTGAGTGTCCGGTTTGGGTCTTTCGGTCCTAGAATTGTTATATCTAGTGTTGTCCGATACCACAGAGAAAAAGTGGGTAAGAATTTTGTTTCGTATATTATCTCGGCTGAATAGCCCGGTAACCACAGTCCTTCGCAACCCAAAGATGTCACACAGCAAAGAGGGAGGTCAGATGATTCAGTCGCAGGAAGAATCAGACTCCAGGAAACCGAGGGGGGTAACGGAAAACCTCCTCCTCTAGATGGGGCAGGTGGGGGAGAGGAAAGAATGGGGAAGAATGGATAGGATCGGATGGAGGTAAAAGCAGCAGACGACGGAAGGGGGAATTCTGGCGCCCTATATAACCCGCGATTTCATGCAACAATGTATCTCCGTTGTAGGACTAATGGTGAAAATTTGACATAACATCAATGCATAAATAACGAGCAGGTCCACCGCACTAGGCTCAACACCAGAGCTAACGAAGGGCTCATGTTGTCCGCTTTGCATTTGCTTCCTTCCCGGTACGAATACTTAGGGCACACCCCATTTTCGGGGTGAACGGCAGGCATCTCGTCCTTGCGCGGACCACAGTCATTGCTAGCGACACATCTAGTACTATGAAACTTGAGGAGGCAAGGTCGCTCTCCTCATGGCGCTTTGGGGCTGAGGCATTTCGCCTCTTATTACTCGGGTCGACAGTGGACACTGGGTGTGTGTGTGTGTGTGCGCGTGCGGCTTACTCCGTATGTGGGTGACGGTGGACCAGGGAAGATCCAGAGAGAAGGGAAGACCAGGAAGTAACAGGGAAAAAAAAATTTTAAGATTGTATGATTCGATGTCGTTGGGGTAGACTTCGCGGTTCTTAACAAAATCGGCCAGTGGGGCGGAATGTGAGTCGATAATTTCCCTTTGAATGCCCTCCCAACGCTCATTCGCTTCCTCCGGTCGTCCTCGTCCGTGCCAAGCCCTTTAAAGCAGGCGAAACAGGAAGGGAAAGTGAGCGTCTGGTCGGAAATTGTCGTCGGCTTCGACCGCTGAAACCCACTTGGTGGTGCAACTAGGAATTAGCCGAGCATCCACCATCGACCTTCCTCGGGTTACTTCCGGCTGTTTTCGGAGATTGACGTCATTCCAGTATGCACCACTGAGTAATAGTAATAGTACGTACGGAGTACATGCCTCGGGGAAGAGAGTGAACTCCGTATGCTATCCCTTCTCTAGTCGATATGTCAGGTTGAGAGGGCACAAGTGATCATTTAGAAGTTCATGAGGATCTCGGGATAGAATTCATGCGGTTGTCTCCCGGCTTCGGAATAACCGTTCGGCATCGCTCACGGAATTCAGACTTGCCGAGTCCGGTCACGTGCATACCGTAGGTCACCATTATTGACCCAGGAACATATACACTAAGTAGTTAAGTACGTCTGTGTGCGGAGTAAAAAAAATAGTACTTTAGGATAAGGTTGCATTCTTGGTAAACTTACCGCAATTCTACATAGAAGGAGATCCTTGGTTCATATTGGGTAGAGATCACGTTGTCGCCGAATCTGAGCCTTTAGGGACTTCCAATATATATATATTTCTTCTATTCTACCGCATCTGCACTCACTAAAAAAACAGGATCTGTTTCGACCGTAAACAAAAACAGAAAAGGCATACAAGATCATAGTGAATATCTATTCGTCAAATTATAATTCATTCTGGCTGTTTTGAGACTGAAACTATCTCGTTATGACTAAGAGAGAGAAGGGCGGGAAGAAGAAGCGCAAGAAAATCATAGTGAGTAGAAGGACAGTGCCGGATCTAATCCAGGAAGACAAGATTGCCGTCTTGGTTGGAGATCCGCTCATCCAACCTCATCCAGGCTCGATCCCATCCCCCGCGGCCGTTCGCGAGTTCGGCCTCCAGCACCTTGCCCCCTTCGATCAGCCGAATATTCCGCGCCGACGCGGCAAAGTTCCCATTCCTCGCCCACACAAACTTGCCATACTGGTTAGACAGTACGTTATTGAGTGGAATCGAAGATGGACGCATCTGGCCCGAGATGGCGCCACAGTGGGCGACGAGCTCATGACCCCTCTCCAAGCGGATGTCGCGAGATGATGCAGAGAAGTTCCCACGCAGTGGGGTGGGATCAGGCCTGGGAGGTCCATGCTGTGGGGGTGGGGAGAACATAGGAGGGGGAGCATGTTGTTGAGCCTGTTGCTGAGCGTGTTGCAGGGCTGCTTGCTGAGCGGCTTGTTGGGCGGCCCATTGCTTTTTCTTTTCCTCCTCTTCCTTCTCTTTTTTATGTTTCTTCATCGCGTCCTGCGCGACAGAGCCGGTGATCGCTCCACCGATGGCGCCTAGGAAGCCGTGATTGACTTTATGACCACCGTAGGCACCAGCTGCCCCGCCCGCGACCGCACCGAGGAATCCTCTGTCCTTCTCTTCCGTTTCAGCATTCGGGGTATCGGTGCTACCGGTGGGCTGAGGGGAATATGGTGGTGGCGCCGGCGGGTATTGGCCGTAACCGCCCTGTTGCGGGGAGGGAGGAGGATAGGGTTTAGGAGGGTAGGCGTCCGTCTGGTTGGGCCGCGGGGATTCAGAATGGGGATATGGTGGCTGTCCCCCATATGGAGGGTTATGGTATGATCGGTTCTCCGGCTGCTGGTAGTAGTTCCCGGGCGGAGGGGAGGGTCCACCCCATGGCTGCGGCTGAGGATATTCAGTCTGCGTGGGGTAGTACTGATTCCCAGAATTGTAGTTGTAATTTGTCTCGGAAGGGTTTGAACCAGATGGAGGGTACGGATTGTAGCCGCTGGGGTTCGGGTGGTTATAGGACTGGGGAGATGGGTTGCCTTGTCGGTTCGGCTGGGGAGGATAGTAGTTGTTGTTTCCCCCATAGCCATAGCCGGTGGGGTTTTGCTGGTCCCCACCAGCATATTCTCGCATCGTCATGGCGAAAGGAGGGAGGCAGTAAAGGTGGAAAATACTACTAATGCCGATCTAACACTGACGCAAAGGCAGAGAGTCAGTCGAAAATGATAGTAAGGTCTTTGTCCCTTGCCAGAGGAAGTCGACGTCCAGTTATTTATAATGGTTGATACGGTCGTGACCCAAACAAAGGATGCCAAGGGTGGGGTGGCTGTGCCTTACAGGGCGGTCGGCACTGCCACACCCGAGGAAGCCACAGTGCACATCCACCTTGTTCGATGACTTCAACCTCACTCTGAGTTGGACAACAATGCTCACTCCGGGTCTCAATTGGATAAGATCTTGTCTTGCTGACAAAAATGGCATTCGGCACTTCACGGTGCTATTTTCAATCATGGCTTCCACTCTCCATCCATCTCAGTCTTCCCTCGTTTTCATGGCTGCCTAGTAGACGATTAAGGGTATCGTCTCCACTGTCCAACCGCCATAGGGCTGATTATCGGCCAATCAGAGCCGTCCCCCAAGTATCCAACGCCGAGCCTAGAATGAAGCTTCTGCATGGCACATCACACCCCCTTCTCGACAGTGTCATCAGTGAGATACTCCGATTCTTGTTACTCCGGGTCAACACACAGTGACCTGACGGTATGTGGTGTGTCTCTCGCGGGCACCTCCCGTCGAATGGAGCTGCTGGTACTGGATGCGCAGGTTGACTCGCTGCGCCAGATAGGAGAAATATAATGGCTGCCTATCGCATGTCTCGACAGCGTTCAATCCGAGTGTGACATGACGAGTCCCCATTGGTGCTTCCGGTCAGGGAACGGGATATTGCCTGCAGGAACCCAGTGTGTGACCCAATCCAACACTGCTACTAAGCGCCGTCGATTATCGACACATTCACCTGCCAGAGCAGTCTTCCAATCAATACCCCCTCGCGCGCGGCCATGCCGTCCAGAGCGTGGAAATTCTCAACCGTCCACCAGGGCTGTTCAAAATATAAAGTCGTAGATGAGTTTTCGTTCACAGGTTTCTGACTTCCAACCACCTGAAAACATCGAGTTACCTTTTCCTACCATAAGCTGCTCACCTTTTATTGTATCTCCTCCATCATTATGGGTGTCCTGAAGGTCTTGCTCAAAGCGATCCTCATTCCCATCGTTCTCCTGCTGGTCATCTCGGTCGTCGCGTTCCTCCTCATCAAAAGGCACCGAAGCCGGAAGGAGAAAGAAAGGCAACTCGAGAATGGGTTCCAGCCCCCGCCCATTGTGCAATGGGTTCCGCATCAGGACCCCATACAAAAGCCGGCTCCGATTGCCCATACGTCCCACCTGCAACCGGGTGGCTGAAAGCATTTTGAATGCCACAACATTGGGTAGTATGTGCACCCGATTGCTTGTTCGTGGCTGTTGAGGCCCTGCTGACCAGCTTGTTGATTCAGGATTATCTTTCTATCGTATACAACCGGCTGGCTTGGATATCGTTGTTGTGCAGGGTGTTCAGGAATACTGTTGTTGAAGAATGATGACGGGCTTGAAATTGAGGCGTTAGTGGATATGGTTTGTTCTGCTTTGTTGATTCGTTTTCAATTTGTTTCCCTTGCTAGGTAAATCGGAATCGTGAATGTGTCTGATATTGTTTCATTGTCGTTTTGCTTTACTATCGTTCTTTAACCAGGTATCATTGATCGTTACCAAGAGAGAGACGTTGTCTATAGCGAGTACTCTTCCCATGCATATAGCTCCCATGCCGTAGGACAAGTGATGTAATCCTACGAACCACTGAAGAAAAATAAACGGTAGGACGTTATAGCTGATGTAGGACACAAAGGGAGGCTTGGTGTTGGACTGAGCAAATAGGTCAGCTGTTATTTTGAACTGCAATAGAAAGAGTACTTTGCATGATGTGATTCGTATAGTATTGCTCTTAAGTTGAGTGCGGGAATATACTTGACAAAGACGACAAATAAACGCCTTCTAGATATCGACATAAACATTCGCATCAGGGGTACACTGCATCTCGGATGTCTTCGAAGCCACTCCATGCAACGGGGCCTGTCGGAAGCGACTCTTCTCTATCCGCTTTACGTTGAGGCAGCGAATTCAAGGAAGGGGGCATGGTCATCACGTCATGGACAATTAGCCCCCATCCGAAGCCTCATGCTGTCGCAACCACTATAGCAAGAGTGGATAGGTTAGCACTCGGTAACTTGATGGCCAAAATAAATGCTTTCAAACCAAGTGTTACCCGTGGATAGAAAGAAAATGGTGCACAGAGAAGACTGGAAATCTGGAAAACACACCTACAACATGATATTCATATATCTTAGATGGATATTTCTCGGTTGCTCCTGTAGTATAACACTAGGATAGTGACGAGAATAATATGAAATTATGCAGCCATGTGGCACCATTACAATAGCCGGGCCGTTAGAGGGGTGGGATGATAATAGCTTAATCACGGCTCCCTATGTTTGATCCCATGCCCTAGCTGCTTTGCCACATCCAGTACCGGACAGCATTGGGGTTGACAATGCGCCGTGATCAAGGGCAGACTCACGGATTTGGTGACTCAGGTCTGAGTGAAGAGGTTGAATTCACATGCATGGAAAATCTTCGTCGGCGAGCCACATCATCTGCAGCATCTCTAGAGATATGGCTGGATTCTCCTCCGCACCGCCTAATGGTCTGCTAGGATCGACTTGATCCACAGATGTGTCGTGTTTGTTCAATCCAGACTGTGAAGCACATCTGGGCGCTATAGGATCCACAGTCTGTTGTTCGCATTGAGAAGGTAGAGGCCGATGAGGACGCGTAGGTGGATAGGATGGATTGCTAGGAGACACTTGTACTGTATGCTGAGCATTACCGGCGATTTCTCGTGTCGGCCCGGCGGCTGGGCTATGCCTGTTGGAAGACGGCATCATACTGCATCGAGCCCCGACGGGAAATAAACGGAAAATACCGATTAGCATATATACAGGATCGGCAAGCTTAACATAGTCAACAAAATGTATCAAGCTGAGCATCATTTCAGTGTCCATATAAGGCTCGGCAGCATGGGCCAGGGACAAGATGTATGATCTCTGGACCTCTCTGTCGGGCAAGGCAGACACATTTATGAGAGATCTGCCGTAGGCCTCAACGTCCGTGCTTGAGATGCCCAGCGCAGCCATATCCATTTGTATTGCCTCCCACTGTATTCATGACACGTCAGTCGCTGTTTACATGTATCGCTCTCGGCATGCAGGTTAGAACACATACCATCACTTTTACAGGAGTCCAAACGCGTCGGACTTGATTGAGTAAGTGCAAATTAGACAGGAGTCTCACTCTGGAAAGATAAACCGCGGGGTCATTGACATCATTCCAATCTTTTCCGCAGTGAGAGAGATAACTCATATACACTGAAACGGAGGTAAATGAACAGTATGAAACGAATGGCGGTAGAGCTGTTAATGTGGTCTGGCTTGATGTGACGGCGTTCATGATAACATCCGAGACCCGGCTTATATGTCGCACTACAATCTGTGCACATAATTGTACATACTCGTCTCCGGGTGACGTCTGCTTCTGGAGCAATCGAATCATGGCTAGATGGGGAACGAACCGGCACATATGGTAAAGAGTCTGTAGTCCCAGACTCTCGCGAAAGTCTGCTTCGAGACATGACTGACCGTTGAAATCACGTAAGGTCGGTGGGAGGGTCTCGTACAGTCTTCTCGTTTCGGCGTCTAAATTGAAGAGTGTCGCCCATTGCATACCTGGGTCCATATCCGTATGTAAAGCGCGGACAAAGTGGCGTATTCGAATCCTAGCGGAATATGAAGTCAGTAATTGGTATCCACCTGGATGTACGCAAGATACCAGTGCTGAATGAATTTCAATATCTGTCCCCTGAGAGGACTATGAAGGTCGATTTCTGAGGACGGCGGTGGGCCGTCTACCGAGAGTGGGGTAATGAGAGCTACGCATTCACTGTCATCTGTGAGACATTGACTGATCATGCCCACGAAGAAGGAAGACCGCTCGAGTTCACGGGATCTATTGATCGGGGAAGCCAGGCCTTGCACCCTCAGTTGCTGAATAGACGCCAGTGCCATTTCTGCCGAACCGGTCAGCCCACACAGCTTTATCGGGTAAATACATCTAGACGCTTGGCTCACTAGCATGTTCTCTGCACTTTTGTGTTTTACCCACTGCGCACCAGTAAGCTATCAGGTTAAAGAGGGTATGAATAACATCCAATGATGGCCGGTTGATCTGGTTCCTAACATCCGTGCTCGCTTGTTGCGCCCAGATCTCTGCTGGAGGTGTTGTTTCTGACGTGGATCGAGTGTCGCTAGCTAGACCTATCTTGGTCGCAGATCGCAAAAATGTTGCCATGGAGAAAATAGAGTCGCGCACACAGATCGGGAGATTACCCTCATTGTACCGAGCTTTCAGTCGCAAAGGATGACAGACAAAAGTCGATGGAATAAAGAGGGCAAGGTAAGCATCCAATAGTTCCAATCCAGTAGCCTTAGAGATCAGACGCCCGTTTGAGACTATTAATAACGTATTTCTTTTGCTCGAGCTGCTTGGACCACGCGGTTCTATTTGACGTCCGCGCCATCTGGAAGGATAGGCACAGTTGAACTTCAAGTGGTAACACCGACTACAGATGGGAGTCTCGCGCGAGCATTTGCGCTGCGTGTCTGTTAGTGAACATGTAATCAGGAAATGCAGAGCATTAGCAGCATATACCTTTTGCTCCCGACAATTAGTGCATGACAAGGGCTGAAGAGGCATTATGACAATATACGACAAGGTTAATTGGATATGGTTGCAGATCAGTTGGAGTCTGAACCACATTTACTTCGTGCCGGCGCCACCCTCGAGGCGCTTAATAATCAACTTTAAATCCCGTGATTTTTCGCAATATAACTAATGACTAAACTTTCTATTTATATCATCTATTACCAGCAAGAATTTTATGTCTCTATATTATTATTCACTCCGTTCATTTCAATTCCGATTTCTGTCGTATCTGTGAAAGACCACCCAAAAGCCTGACGCCACCACGACCATTGTCGCTGCCAATGCCGTGTAGAGATATAGGACTTTTGGATCCTTGGAAAGTGGAGACACTGCCATGCCAAGGGCAGAACCTATGCCTGAGCTCACCTGTACCAAGGACTGTACTAAGGTCCGCATATTGGTCGGTGCTTCAGAATAGCTGTACTCAGCTAGTGTGGTGAATCCCAGAATCTCAGCCAGGCCTAGAAAGAAGAAGATTGGTATCTGCACCCAAACACTGATATCATTCCCTATCCTGCCACCATCTGAGGCTTCACAGACAAGGGGTTTCTCGTAACACGGACCTCGGGAGTAAACCAACTTCTGGACCCCAGCGGCAAAGGCCATCGATCCACTCATTGTAACGAATGCCCAAGTCATCCGTGCAATTGGTCCAAATCGGATCCCGGCCTTTCGAAGCCCTGGATACAGAAATCTCTGAAGCAATGGACCCAGTATTATGCAAAAGACAGGATTAATAGCCTTTATCGCATCGTTTGGAACCCCGTCCAGACGCATCTCTCCGGCTTGGGTAATCAGGTTATTCACACTCTGATTGTTGCATAAGTGGTATGGGATAAAACATGCCCTTGGTTATAAAATGAGCGAAGGATTACATGAATGTGGGGACGGGGAAGACGAACATGACTTTACAGGCACTAAGGCCCCGTTTGATTTCGGACACAAATAAATCATCCCAGTCGACTTCTCGGTGGTACTTCTCAGCTTGGTAGCTTGGTTTGGCCGCATCCAGCCTGAACCTGTCCCGGGCTGAGAAGCATATGACCTTTGCGAATTGCGGAATGACACTACCTTGTGGTGGCAGCTTGACTATTTATCAAGGTTAGTGCTGTGCACGAGTAGCGAAGTTGAAGAATCTTTGGCTACCTAATGCCTTATGCTACACAGTTAACAGAGGGACCACGACAGCGAATGCACAGAGTGGCATAAGGTAAGCTGCCCAGTATCCTACTTTCTTCTCCAGATAGGTTGAAGCGATGAGAGACAGGGTCGCAATACTTGTGAACCTAGAAAGGTTTGTCAGGCTCAATAGATGATTGTGTATGGGTGATCCCGCACCATACCAATAGAAAACATTATAAATATACTGCATTGTAAGCATCCGATCCGTCACAACTCGCTCGCCCTTTTTTGTGATAATTAGCTGCGGCGATACATTTGGATATTGGTCCCCTGTTCAAATCATATAGCATATTAACGTTTCCGCTTTGACGACCTCATCTTATGAAAGAAAGCTCACCGATGAAGGGTGTGATAGTAGCTTTGACGCCTCCAGTCCCGAGTCCTATTAGGATAACAGCAAGTATAAACCCAACTAGCTTGACTGAGCCATCTGTTATGGCCGGAAGAGATGTGACAAAAAGGACTAAACAGCCACAGAAGTCAAGACTACCAATCTGTTAATTGGAATGACATACACGAAGTAGGATATAAACACAGACTTACCAAAAGCTAAGACACAAGGTTATATAGCGTCCCAACCAGGCATCCGAAAGAACAGCAAATGCTACAGACATCAAGAATGTAAAGGCGTAGAAAGCACTTGAGATGTTCGAAGCCATCGCTTCACCGAGACCTAGTGCACCCGGAATCGAGGTATTCTCGCGATCATACTGGGCATAATTCTCTGCACACATTTTGGCATCGGTCATACCTATACTGCAACGGTTTAAGAGGGTGGAACTAACGCCAAGGAGTTGTCGCGGCATAAAATAAGAACCGCTCTGCACCGCTGACCACAAGAGCAACCCAGACGACGAATGATATTGAGTCGGCGACATGTGGTAACTCGTTTATCTCATCTTGAGTAGCATCACGTCGTTCGTAATCAGCTAGCATTGAATCCACCCCGACCAGTGTCGTTGACGTAGGAGCTTTCATCTAAAAGGAATAACTTGAGAGCAGAGTCTTGCTGGTAAGATTGAATGATTGAAGGCCAAATTCAATGACAATGTTTTCTCTGATTTATTCCTGGAACTGATCCTCTATTGAACCCTGACTGCCGAAATATACCAGTACCGTGAAAGCCGGCGACAACATTCGGTAGGTAGCATCTGCAACCACGGCAGAAAGATAGATGTGCCTACGTCTTAGCGGGGTAGAATGGTATAATAGCAGCTACTACAGGGGTTCATTTTGATGACGTGGCCCTGTGGGTACGAACCAATATGGTAGGTACTCGTGTGCGATGTTTCTACTTTCTATGATTGACAATAGCACGCAAATAAGTGGCGTAATGGTGATGGTCCAGGTGTATATTTGACGGCATGCAAAACTGCAGGGGTCATTATTGTTATCTTGTAAATCTATTTTTGCTCGAGCTCGCGAGGCGGAGACAATACTATAACGCAATGAATCAGCTCGCTGACGCCATTGTATATACCACAAAAGTATGTGAGGCTTGTGCTTTGCCGACACCTGCATGCAGGAAGTGTCAGTTAAAGTAGTATCTTAATGATAAGTGTATCGTTCTATGCCGGTACGCCACTAAAGGCTTAAGGATGCAACGATAAATAACCCCGCAGCTATATATCTTTTAAACAAGAATGGTTAAGCCATCACCATCAAATCATAACAGCACACACTCCAATACAGGGATAGCCCTCAACGCCTCTGCTCTTCAAAAGACAACCATGAATGAATCATTTGTACTGTCCGAGTTTGACAGGCTTGTCAATTCTGGTACAGTCATATACAATGACAAGGAAGAAATATTTGAACACATTGATGGAGACCTCAAGGTATACCTCACGCCATATTGGAATATGTATCCACATCGATCCTGATCTTACTCTCCTAGTTCCAATTCTTGCTTACCTCTGCCCTAGCTAACAAGCCGACGATCTCGCTGAAAGCACTAGCGATAAATGGAACCAATGAGCTGGATCATAAGAGAGAGGGAAGCGATATCAGTACTCATGGCTTTGAGATTGGTGAAGTTAGCACCTCCCACCTTCTGGTCGCCAACAAGTTCTGCTGGGCAAGGCCACACCTCATGCTCATAACCTCTGACGGCTATCAGAGGCAGTATGAGTGTCTCAATCTCAATGATATCAAATCGGTGTGGTCTTTTTTGTCAGCCCTAGATACAGACTACGTTGCCTTTTACAACTGTGGGCAGGACGGAGGGTGCAGTCGATTGCACAAGCACCTACAGCTTATTCCAACTCCTTCAAGTCTCTTTGCGTCCTTTCTCGACTCAAAGGATGGTCAGCCACCTCGAGTTCCGTTTGAATGGTTCTACCGTCGATTGAATCCCCATGACTCAACGCCAGAACGCTTGCTAGACATCTATTATCATCTTCTGGAGTAGGCAACCAACAAAGGGTGGGGTCTCTCTGAGAACTTTGGCACGGCTCCACTTAACGCTGCGTGTCCACATAAACCTATTGTCAAAAACAATTTGGATGGTGGTCCTCTCCAGGCAACACGCTGCTACCAATAGAGAAGCTGGGGTCAATGCATGCTGGCTGACAGAACAGCTACCTTCTTTTCACCTCATAATCTTCTAGAGTACGAAAAGTCCTCACTCAACCTAGAAGTTCTATGATAACAGTTTCTTAGAATTGTGGACCATCTTGTCCAAAATCCAGAGCTGGATCGAGGACAGATTAGATTTGCAACACGCATACAAATCTAAGCATGGTAAGAAATGGGTGCCTGAGGATATACACCATCAGATTCCCTCAATCATGTGATGGATAATTAGTCAGGCTTGCATCACCAGGTAATGATTGATCAATTCACTTTTCTACCAACACAGTCGACCAAAGTTACCCAACTCTGACGTCTGATCTTCCTTCTCCCTCTTTGAACCATATTACTATCCATCTCGATTGTCCGGCGGGGTCTGTCCATTGATTCGTCCTTACCAGGTTCACAGTATATGGACCCCGTTCAGTCACCGAATGCAGCAAAGATCGCTCGTGCAATGGTATGAACTGGCCACAGAAATGATCCGCAATGGACCCTGTCCGATACGATGGAAATACAACCCCTCGATCTTGATCATACCTGAGGTTGGATCATGCGATGGCCCCGCAATGGAGGTGTTGCGTTTTACATCACCTTGCATTAGCCAAAAGCAACCCTCGTCAATTAGTGTGGTGTTTTATTATCCGGATTCCTCGGCAAACAATTGGCGATGATTCTCGCGTTCAACGTTTTCCGGCCACTAGAAGTAGGTATTCGTGCAGATCTAGTTATAAGAAAGGTAACAATAAACGGTTGCGGACGCGGCGTGTCTAACATCTTATCATGGTTACGCCTACGGAAGGTGATCGTTAATGTTCTCCGTTTAGATGATCGGATAATTTCCGTCTGGCAAGCTGCCGGTTATTTCCCTCCGCGTCCACATCTTTCATCCAATGGACTGCTTCAGTCGTGGATACTCCACGTATGTGACAAAACATGCATGATGCTGAATACTGGCTAGCTCTTATGTAGTACATACAAGCCAATCCATGCGCAGACGGGCTCTCAAGGAAAGAATGATATAAGAGCCGCTTCGGCTTATCTCGAGGGCCCTTTGCTTTCTCACAATGCACGCGGATCAAAATGCGTTTTAACGTACTAGCCACATTGGTCGGGATCACCATTCCCCAAATTGCCCTTGCAATTGCCCCAGGGCCCCTTTCAACTTCTGGGCGTTGGATAGTCGATGCCAATGGACAAAATATAACTTTTGCAGGCGTCAACTGGCCAGGTGCCTCGGAGGCCATGCTGCCGGAAGGCCTTCAGTATCAGTCGATTGAGAATATTGTCGACAAAATCAAAACACTGGGGATGAACGTCATCCGCCTCACCTTTGCCATTGAAATGATTGATGATATCCTAGAGACGGGCCGAGACGTGTCAATTAAGGACTCGCTTGTAAAGGCCTTGGGGGAGAAGAATGGCACGAAAGTATTTAGCAACATTGTGCGGCATAATCCTCAGTTTGGTGTTGATACTACAAGGTTGCAGGTAGGTATCGCACAAGGCAACGCTTATTGTATGGTTAATAAAATATTTGGCAGGTGTTCGACGCAGTAGCGAATGAATCACACCGACAAGGGGTCTATGTGCACTTGGACAACCACATCTCTAAAGCCATGTGGTGTTGTTCAGGCACGGATGGCAACACCTGGTTTGGAGACAGGTATTTTGATGTGGCCAAATGGCACCGCGGGTGGCAATATATGGCTGAACATGTATTCAAGACCCCCCGATCACTGGCCTCTTCAGTTACTGACGCGACCACTCAGGTTAAATCTCTCCCCGCTGTGAAGAGTGTCGGGATGCGAAATGAACTGCGTAAAGCAGAGGATAATCCTACCCTAGTCAATACGACCTACAATTGGCGGTACTGGTACCGTCATATGGTGGAGAATGCCAACCAGATACATGCGGCCAATCGTAATCTCTTGATTTACTTTTCGGGTCTCGACTATGACACCCGACTCAGCCCCATACCTACGGGTGCGGAGCTGGGGAACGGCACTGCATTTCGTAAGGATGATTTCGAATATGCTGATAAGATTGTGCTCGAGCTGCACAACTACGAACGCACGGCCACAAGCTGCGAGGACCTTAAGTCTAGTTTATGGAATGCCGGTTTCAACGCCCTTGACACCCAGAACTCGAGTATTGTGAATATTATGCCGGTACAGATGACGGAATTCGGCTTCCCCCAGGACAACACCACATATACAGATGTGTATGCCTCCTGCCTGCGGGAATGGCTTCCTAGTTTACAGGCGGGATGGATGGTTTGGGTGATTGCGGGAAGTTACTATATCCGGAAAGGGATTCAGGATGACGATGAGCTATGGGGTGAGTCTTTCTCCAAGACTATCCGAGAGCAAACCGGCAACTAACCAAGCATGCAGGGCTCCTTGACCATACTTGGTCGGATTGGCGGTCAACCGACGCAGTCACCAATGGTTTGATACCTATGGTCCAGGCGACGCTGGGCTAATCCCGCAAAGCATCTCTAATATCTCACGTACGGTACCTGGGTTAGTAGAATGTTCAGATGTTCGGATGTTTAGATCATAAATCCGAATCGCACTGCCTGGGAGGCCGGCTCATAAGGTATCCTCCTGAAGTCCTTTCTGGAAGTAGCTGGGCAGCGAAAAATACTGCTACTATACGTGTGTCTATCATGCGAGGAATTGAAAGCCAACTTCTCGTAATTTATCTTCAAAGTTGCTACTATTTCAAACCAAATTAAAAGTTTCGATCACAAATAGAGGCAGAAAGTGATGAAAACTTTCCGGCGTTCTGGATCTAGCCACACGGCACAACGACAGGACTATGGGATAGTTTGATGGGCCTCAGCTGCAGCGTCACCCGGCCTCAAGACGGGCATTTCCCCGCATCCTAAAGTGTTTAGCACGGAGAGAGGGTGCGGCATTAGGCGAATGCATGAGTGGGCCATTATCCACACCCCTCCGGAGCTATAATGTAGAGAAGCATACCAGATCGAGTCCGGTGGAGGAAACACCTCTCCCCGCGAGTTTCCCTCCCGGCTTGCTCTAACTGGAATCTGACCTTCATGATGTCACTCAGGGTCTTCGGATAGACAACTCGCATGTTACGAGTTATGCTAGTTTCAGATGGTCCTGAACAGGTACAAGGAAGTACTTTCGGTGAGAACAGACCCCCACCGGAATACTACTATCATCGTGCTGACATCCTGCGCCGATCACTCTGCTAATTAATTAGATTAAGTTAACTACCCGATCAAACGCGTTCTGTGAAATCACCTCATTGAGTGTACCCCCACGCCAGTAATCTAAATAAATCTTGCTGTACCTCAGAACCAGGAGCTCGGCGACTCGATCACTCTGTTCGATATCCCAAAAATGTCGTCCTGGCTGCCATCCCTCCTTCTGTTTGGCAATCTAGCGATTGCGTCTTCTGTATCTACCGTTCATATACCTCTGAACAGTTCGTCCAGGGTCCTGAGACGTGATTTGTATGGTTATTCAATTGAGCCTGTTTCTCTTGACCCGTACCTCCAAACTGAACTGGCATCAAAGTTATTGGGACACGTCGCGGAGATAGCTGGAGTACCCGCACCAATTCGAGTCGGAGGCAATATCGCTGACCAAACATTATTCGATCCAACATTGGAATTCCCGTCGGAAGCACTGCCAAATGATACCACAGTAGAGGTGTTACGTATCCGTCCAGATTGGTTCAATGGCTGGAAAGAATATTTTCCACAAGGAACGGACATTCTATACACACTGAATTTTCGCAACGAGACGGATTCATGGATCAACGCCATGGAGGAAGCCCAAGCCGCGATGGGGGCACTGGGAGATTCCCTATCACACTTCGAACTGGGGAATGAAATAGATCACTATATCAACAAAGGCTGGCGAGGAGCAGACTGGGACACCAAGGAATATACGAAGCAGTGGCGCCGCTTGACAGGCCAAATTCTGTCCTCCAAGTTCTACAAGAATGCCACTCACAAGCCCCTCTTCCAAGCGGCCGTCTTTGCCGATCCTCCCATGGTCCCTGATCAACACGACGAAATAGACGACTTTGACATCGCTAACGTAACCCGCGCGGGACTGGTTGACCCTAAGATCATTGAGAGCTACGCGGTGCACCTCTACCCCCAATCAACTTGCGATGCTGAGCGTTACGCACGTCTTTCTCTGAACTTGCTCTCAGACCACAACGTTATCTGGAAGAACCTGTCTCAATATATTCCACAGGATGCAGCTGCCCGAGCGGCAGGAAGCAGACTGGTTCTGGGAGAAACCAACTCTGCCTCATGTAGTGGGAAAAGCGGCATCAGTGACACCTTTGGAGCCGCCCTTTGGGCCACCGATTATGTGTTAACGGCAGCCAGTATTGGCATCGAGCAGACCTACTTCCACCTCGGTCACCAGAGTGAATATTCTGCTTTCACTCCTCTCCCGTATGAGCACAAGGGCGAGAACCTCACTGCGGGTGTCCGGGCCAACTTCTTCTCGCATATCTTCCTCGCTCATATCATCTCCAGCAGGAAGGCGGACTCGTGGAGGATCAGTGCGTTACCCGCTGCGAATGCATCGGACTTTAGCGGATTCGCAATTTTCAGCGATGCCCCGGAGTCCAGCCTTGCTAAGCTTGTTTTCATCGATTTAGGCGTGTGGAACTCGACAGTCGGAGCGCATAACCCTTCCACTTTGGCAGCAACTGACTCCACATTTGCTTCCCCAGGGGACCGACCGACACGGACCGTGGAAGTGCATACCTCGTGGAGCCCAGGCACAAAGATAGAGATCCTCAGATTACAGGGTCCAGGCACCAACGCAAAGAGTGGGGTGAACGTATCGGGAGTTAGTATCGATTCGGCGACGGGTAACTTGGTAGGCCAAGAAAAAGTCGAGCAAGGCATTGTCAATGACGGTGGCATTGTTCGCTGCGAGCTTTCTCAGGCCGAGGCTATCTTGATCCAGAAGCCCTCGGAATGAGTGATGTGCTTAGTCTGCAAATAGCGACATGGCTTTTGATATTTGATGCGCCAGGGCGAGGCAAAGTATCTCGCGTGGTAAAGGGAATGTTTTCATACAATTAACATATTCAATGGATCCTTAGGAATTCTTCAAGCAGACAGTTATCTCTTTGCGGTAATTTGTTTTTCATCTTGTTCGATCATTGAAAGAAAGGATATATGTGACTGTCTCTAGAGTTCGGACTATCTTTTCAGCATTCCTTCCTTAGAGGAAAGTCCTGGAAGATACAATACATACAGACTAGATAGCTATCTTAGGGAAGCCTTTTAATTATAGGAGATAGTGTTCACCCGAAAATATCATTTCCCTCCACAGCTGCATCCAGTTTGATGGACCCCAAGCCCAATTGTTCACACGGTCGCATTTCGATAGATGTCCACAGGCTATCAAAATAGGAAGTGCCTTTGCCAGAGAAGATCCTCTTGAGGGGAGGCAACATGAAGGAAAAGCCTAGTGTTCTAAATAAGCGACGTGGGAAAGGCGCGTGATATGCATTGCTACGTTTTTGGGGTCTGGACTCTGTCACACACGCCGCACACTATTTATCATTGTCTTTATCCAAGTATCTGGTTTTGCTGGGATTTGAATCGCATCGTCTGTTGGCGAAAGACTTCACTCGTTACTGATCGAGCTTTGCCTCTGAATATATCATATAAGAAGCGCTTCGGCATGAAATACACGGTGTTCGCCAGTTTAGCAATTTTGGGACCAGGTCGATAGAGCGACAAAGACAGAAGTCGACGAGACTGAGTAGTCGAAGGAGTATCGTCTTTCCCAACACATTCCGAACACTCCACAAGGGAACGACATATGATACTGACATGGACCCCGGTTCGCCTGCCTGGACAACTCACGCTAGTGGTGCATCAACATGGACTAGGAAACCACCATTACGTCGATAGGTAAACTGATGATCAGAGATCGCTGTGTTCATGCTTAATGACGTGGTCAACCCAATATCTTCTAAGCCAAGGCCAGTAAACTGCTCCCCTTGCACATTTAATGCATCTCACCCTGCTACCTGCATGCCGGCCAACCTGGATTCCTTGTTTACTCCCTGAGCACCAGAATGAATAGCTAATACACGATGCAATAGGACCAGCGTTAGTCACGGTTTCTCGAGGCTTGAAGCAAAAGGCCTCCACGTAATCACACTCGTGAGCAGACAATTCGATCAAATGTTCCCTGGCGGCAGTGGCAGGTCCCTACAAGATGCCCTGACTCGGAAACTGCACAGATAAACCGGAACTCTGAGCGTACGGCGTCAAGGGTTGACTAGCCGTTTATCGATGAGCAATCCCCTTCTAGCAGGCATTTCAAAATGCGTGCTATGGCATAGGATACGACCAATAATAGCCTAAAGTATTGGTCCAGTTGATATACCTGCCGAATTTGTGGATGTGGAACTATTGCACACGAAATCACTCGTCCGGCCATGGCAGAGCACTGTCATTTAGCTGCATCGTTCGGTAGATATACTATGTGCCGCTGAGGGGATATATCGCAAGGTCGCAATCGAATAGCTCAAAGCTTTAGCTGTGTACGCTTTTGCATTGCTCTCGTTCTCATCTTGACGGGACTCCAGTCTCCCCAGTGGAACAGATGACAGGCCCATCAATCTTAGCTTCGAGGTCAGCAAATCACGGAAGCCCAGAAATGTCTTCGAGATGGCCTACGATTTCCTGTAGATGGTTTAGGTTCAAAGCGATTTCGGATATTGCGGAACTACAGATAGGGTTATGTTGAACTCAAAATATATCCTTTGTCTAACATCATGCCGCATGGCGGAGAAACGTGGAGAGCGCAAAGCAACGTCCAAAGTAACGTCCAAGTATGAACCTGGCTCAGGTCTCCACCGGTCATCCTGCACGATGTCCAACCAGGAAACCAGCAAATTATCATTGCGTTATCGAGGTAGTATCTGTGGATACGCAGCCAACCATCATTGCCTGTCGCCAAATGGACTAAAAGGGAGATAACAAAGGGATTCAAGATAAGATATGCCATAGGTTACGTACCATTGCGGTTGGGTTAGTAATATGAAGCCCAGTCTATTCGTTTGTTACTCATTATCCCCGCCTTGTTGCGGCCATGATCCCTGGGCCTGATCCCTGCCACGAGGATGAATGCGGGTTGAGATAGGGCATGCTTGACGCTTTGGGCCCTCGCCAGCCGCGTGACCGCGCCACGTCCCCCTTTGTTAGATGATAGCGCTTTCTGGGGTCCTTATGCATATCTCATTGCCTGTTGCTTTGTTCTAATCACATCCCTAGCTTGGGCCTCAGGTAACTCCTCCACTTGCCAAGAATATATGACAAGTATATATATCTCCTCGAGATTCAGGAGCTGGATTCCCCTTAAAGCGAATACCAAAAGACAGACTCGAACGAAATGATGATTGCACACTTCTCTCGTCTCGAAAAAGATTATCCGTGGATCGCATGTCCACTTGTTGCGTCAGCGCCCATGCTCAATATCGCGACTGCAAAGCTTGCAGTCGCGGTCTCCTCCGCCGGGGGCATTGGATTCATAGCCGGCGGATACGACCTTTCCGGGTTGGAACAACAACTCATCGAAGCACAAGATCTTGTCAACGAGGCCAACTTCCACGATTATCATCTTCAACAGAGTCAGGGTGACGCACCGATTCTCCCCGTCGGGGTGGGCTTCTTAAACTGGGGCGCATCACTGGAAATCGCGCTGCCCTTGATCCAGAAGTACCGTCCCTGCGCAATTTGGCTCTTTGCACCGAAGACCGGCGTGGACGACCTCTTACCTTGGACCCGGGCCATTCGGTCCGAAGTCCCATACAACGTGAAGATCTGGGTGCAACTCTGTTGTTTGGAAGATGCAATAGAGTCTACAGAGAAATTGCAGCCGGATGTCCTTGTCGTCCAAGGATGTGATGCTGGTGGTCATGGACTTGCTCGGTCTGCCAGTATTGTCACCCTTCTTCCCGAGGTCTTAGATCATTTAAAGTCAAGAGAGCCCAGTTCGACGCAGACCATTGGAAAACCGTTTGTTGTTGCAGCGGGCGGCATCAGTGACGGTCGAGGGTTGGCTGCCACGATAATTTTGGGCGCGGACGGATGTGCTATGGGGACTCGGTTTCTAGCCTCCCCGGAGGCCCAAATTGCGAAAGGCTATCAAAATGAGATTCTTCGAGCCTCGGACGGTGGTGTGAGTACAGTACGGTCGACGGTCTATGATAAAGTCCGTGGGATCTATGGCTGGCCAACAAAGTATGATGGACGCGGTCTAATCAATCGATCGTATGAGGACATTGTGAACCAGGAGGTCACTGAGGAGGAGAATCGACGTCTGTACGAGGAAGAGAAGCTCAAGGGGGATAATGGCTGGGGACCGCAAGGCCGAATGACAACCTATGCAGGAACCGGGGTAGGCCTTATACGAGCCGTGATGCCAGCAGCACATATCGTTACGAAGATCAGGCAGGATGCGATGGGCATCCTCCAGAAGTCATTCGTACCTGCCAAATTATGAAGAATAGGCATTTTCAGATTGTGAAACCCTGCTGTTGAACTTGACTCACATGCCACTCCCGGGCATCGGGCAAGCATCGGCCCGACCACTAGGGCCGATAAATTAATATATCTACGGCCATCTTTCCAGTTTTCTACTCTATTACTTGCTACATACCTCTCACTTCATAGTAACACATATATTGAAGTACAAGATGAGCGACAACTCATTCCACTATTTCACGCGGCTGCCTCTAGAACTACGCCGTCTTATCTGGGAGCATTGCCTCCCGTATCGTATAGCAGAACTAGACATCCCCGCCTTTCTTCTCGATGGCGAAGAATCCCGTCAAGCCTGCTTGCCCGAGTATACAACACACCAAAACGCTCAGCTGCCAGTTATCGCATTTGTCAACAGCGAGTCTCGGCAAGTCGCGCTAGAAGAGGGACGTTGGGTGCAAGGACAGGAGACAACTAGCAAACAGTTGATATGGGTGCAGCCGCGTCGGGATGTGCTGCATCTCAACTGGACACGAATGAGCTATGATGTCTTAGGACCGCTTGTTGGACTTTACAGTCCGATCGGCTGGTACTCGTTGCAGGCAGAGGAGCTTGGGATGCAACCTTCTATCGTGGCAGAGATCATTTACTACTTTGATTTGAAGGGGCTGCTGGAGGGTGCTGATGGCGCTGATGGCGCTGATGGCGCTGATAACGATGAACCATTCTCCGCCTCGTGGTCTCGTCGTCATGATGGCATGTATGACCCTCTCAGCATTGAAGAAGCGAGCGACATTGCGGCTCTCGCAGAATTCCACAGGTGGTACGACGTAGCCATGGCGGCAGTTTCTCTACATATCACTAGGGAAGCGGCTCTGAGGTCTGGCTTGTTTGGGTTGTTAGGTGATGCGCCTGTTCAGATGGTTGATGTTGATGACGAAGCTCGATTGAGGCAATTTCAAGCATTATTCAGGGAGCACGCATTGGAAAAGGAACCGGCCGTGCAAGCACTCTTCGAATTATTAACAAATGCTCGATTCCGAGCGGCCGTGGGAACATGGAAAAGCAAAGCTGAATGGATCATCCTTGCGTCAATGTGGGATTACGCACGAAGGAAAAATGGCATTCTTGGGACAAACCCTGGCTCCGCTTGGGTACCTTACCTCCCGGAGGAAGCGCGCCCGCGCATCGACTTGTCTCAGTATTCGCCTAATGAGAATCATCCATGGGTCAAGGAAGCTAGACAGAGTATGCCCAAGCTACGACCGTGGATTATGGTGCGACATTGTGCCAATGAGTGTTATAAAAAACCGCCACCTAAAAGCTACTGGTAGAAGTACAAACTTTGTATATAGCAATAGAGAATTGTCTTGTACATAACCACACAAGATATCATACATTTCTACAAGCCTCGGCAAGGTGATCATGCATACCCTGTGTCTTGACGATAGCCTCAAAATGGATCAGTGACTGGCCAGCGCTATTGAAGTTCGTGACATAGTCTCTGACTTTCTGCTCCACCTTGTCAAAACCCATCCTGCCCGTGTTATCGCGGATGGTCTGATCCGCATCAATCTTCCTGTAACCCGGCACTGGGGGCCTCTCTATAGGATCAGTGTACGCGGCACTGAACCCCCCGCCGCTCATCTCCTTTTCAATTTTTTTGGCGATTTTCTGTGCCTGATCGTAACGCCGGGCGTCGCCATGAGTCTTGAGCGCAGCTGTCATTTTGTTGAAACGGTCATCGGCAGGCTCCCTGCCATCGGCCTTAAGCTTAGCAATTGCCTTGGTGGCAATATCCTCCGCTTCACTCATCACAGTTTCGAAGCTATCCTTCTGATTTCAATCTTTGAAAATCCTCGCGTTGTTCATGCGCCCCTTGAAACCGACCTTATCAAACTCAATTGCGACTGTCTCGAGGTTCGCACCCTCGCCGATCTGCGCCCAGTTGACCTTGTCCCAATCAGGGTCGTCAACAATCTTGACAGGCTTGATGACTACGCCATTTGCGTCAAGCGCCCGTACTTTCTTGACTATGCTGACCTCCTTCATGAAGGCCTTCATGTCGCAGACAACTCCAGCCTTGACGCATCCAGGCGCCATGCGCGAGTTCTCGAGGCCGTGGGCCTCGACTTCGATTCTGTAGAGCTGGTAGAAGAAGAGGGCTTGCCATTTTCCGGCGACAACGTTGGCCATGACGCCGGGGGCAAGGAAGACCGCCAGGAACAAAAGTGGGAGCATGATCTTTGATTTCTACCAAAGCAAGAATTAATTGCAAAAATGGCAATGCCCAGAAAGAATATAGAACAATGAAGCCCTATTGTGAGGAAGGGCGCTCGATCAAGACAAGGCTCGTCTATGATACGTGCGGCAAGTTGCCTAGCTGCGAGTCATGCACCAGCTGAAAAGAATAACGGCAACGTAGAAGAACAAAAATATTTTTCGTCTTTTAATGATGCTCTTATCACCATGATTCCACCGGACCTCTGAGAAAGGGTACTACTGGGCCGAGACTGGGCGATTAGGAGGAATGGTCTCAATCAACGAAGTCTTGCAATGGTCGAGAGTCACATATTGGACGAAAGCCACTGCATGTGGTTTTGCAATCTCCGAACAAGACCAGCCTTGAAGGTCCCCTTCTCATATTGAACTTCATGCATCTATCAGGGGAAATGGAGACTGCAGCGGTGTAGCACCTCCAACCATGTTAGTAGTAACAAGGATATAATCCCTGGTGTCTCACCTTGATACCTCGGCTACCACCTAGGAAGTTAGCTCCAATTTAACTAGTGTGTATTAATATATCAGAACTACGGCTCACAGTTCCGATATCTAACCGATCACTGCTAAGCACTAGTCTTTGGGGTTAGCCTAGTGCTTGGTGGCAGGATTGGGTTACATTCCGAGTCGTTTCACAAAACAAGTCAATGTCAAGCTACGGATTAATACTTGGCTACTTTCAAATATCGCCCCTTAGCTTCCCTAAAGTCAGACCCTAAATATACGCTAAAATACATAGATGTGGTCTCGAACATTATGAGATTGTTGAAGCGGATAAGCGAGATAGTGTAGCAATATAGCACCTAGCATGGGTCTAGGGGTATCATGAAATTCCGTCTAAGTAACAGATTGGTCGAGTCTAAGAATTTGAACCTTGTCAGGAGACAACGTCTTTCGCGCGAGGGCTCTGACTTTGGTCGACAAACGTCGTATGTCATCAAAGGCCTTACTTGTTAATACTAGGAAATTCCAAACAGATAGAATCTATCGATATTTACTGTATATCCCACTCAAGCCGTATAAATCCTCATATTGCTCACGCACATGCTCGTCATAGAGGCCCTGATGCCACTCAAACCAGTACAATACTCCCCATCCTTGAGCACCACCCTCGGTGTATTCAAGTTATCCACATAGACAGACATACAATCCCCACTTGTCCGAATCACCAACTCATGCTTCTGTCCTGGATTGCTTTCAGCAGCCTGAGTCATCTTGAGCTCATTCTTATGATTGCCTCCGATACCAGCATAATACCCATTATAGCTACCCAGGCCGGGTTTAGCGTCGAACTCACAGAAGATGAAGCCGTCGTATTCATTGGTGGAGAAGAGGTCGATTGAGACGTCGTAGTCGTGGAGGATGATGGAGAGATGGGAGGTAGCGGGATGTTGCTTGCTCCAGACGAGAGGCAACCAAACGACACCTCGGGAACTTGAATGTGCTTTCTACTCTGGCTGTAGCCCCAGACCGGGTAAACAAGTTCAACAGGGAATTCACAGAAGAGTAAAAGGGCTGTGCTTGCTGGCAATAAAGACAAGACTTTCCACAATCTGTACTCTATACAAGAAAAGGAGTTGAGTCAATAACGAGAATCGGCCGAGGCAACTTGATCTAGACTTTGCTACTCAATTCTCCTCATCTTCCCTTGTAAAAGATAGCAATAAAAATAAGTTAATTACTCGCAGTAAGTAAAGACGGTTCATGGTGGTATAGTGTGATGGCCAATTGAGCATGTACCTATCTAGCATTTGGTTGACGGTGTAGTCTAGGGCCCGGAGATGCTCGGAGGTCCGTTGCTAAATAATATTAATAGCAGCCAGAAGGTTACATGTAGGGATCCTTTGGTAGCATGCACCCCCTGGAGTAGTTTTAAGAGAGAGCAAAACCTCCTGGCAATCTAATAGAACCGAAGTCACAAAGAAAACCAATAATAAAGTGGGAAAAGTCTTTTTGCAAGGGCTTAGTTGCATCCGGGGTCCTTCGTGTGAGATTGCAATCTCCGCATAAAACAGACTTGAGGCTTTTCCCGTCTTAGTGTCATGCATCTATCAGGGGAACAGTCAAAACATCCGGAGAAACTTCGAGGTAATTTTAAAACCCCGAAAGAAACAAAATGTGCTGAGGCTAGAACAAAGGCTTGAGTTGATATCGCCGGCTTGCACGATGAGTAACACAAGTTCAATGTATGGACCACTAATTCCTCAAGTACTCTGTCTCTTCCTCGCATGCTCCTTCATCTCCTGCCAGCATTGGCTCACAAACAAAATGAGGCCTTCTTTTGTCCTCCTTGCCTTCTTACTTGGCTTCGCCTCGGCTGTCACAGAGAGCTACAACGGCCAGTATGCTGACAACTGTCCGAGTCTGTGTGCTCATGCCGGTCCCAGTCCAGCCAACTGGACCAACAACCACCATGTCCGGAATCTTGAGAGCTGTGACCAAACTGTTCTCTTTGGTTTGAATATCCACAACTCTGTCACCGATCCAAACACTATCCTCACTATCCGGGCTTGTGTCGCTAGCCATGGCCAGACGTACGAGGCTGCCGCCTCGCCTGATGTGCCTCAACAGCCAAGTCAACACAACCTCGTTGTTGCTGAAAGCTGCGGCGCCAAGGTAGTGAAGACAGCTTTCACTCCCCAGGTTGGCCCCTCGACGCTTAGCAAGGCATCTAGCCCTGCTCCGCAGTCTACTCATGTAGCCGAGGCCACTCGCCAACTTGCCCTGTTTGTGGACAAGAGCGCTGAGTGCGGCACCACCATCCTGTTTGCAAAGCACAAGTCTGCTGTTGTAGGCGTGTATTCTGGTGCACAAATCACAAAGCATGCTGTGCGAGGGTTTCTTGACTCTTTTGCGGAAAAGCAAACTTCTACCGTACAAATCTGCCAGCCTGCCAGCGCGGCCCTGACTGTTGGGGTGGCTTCTGCTGGATTTGTTGATCTGGCAGCGGCTCAAGTTGCTATCAAAGACTGGAACAATGGGCTTTGCCTCGACGAGACCATTCCCGCTACCCCCGTCAGTATGGACGTTCTCGTGTCCACCGTGGATAATAGCTTCAATGCTCCTACCAACACGACTACCATCTCCCACGGCAACATGACAGCTAGAGGGAAACCACAAGCCCTTCTCCCAAGAGGAGAGTGTAGAACAGAGGAGGTCCATGGGGGTGACAGCTGCGCCTCGCTGGCCAGCCGCTGTGGCATCTCTGGAAACGACCTGTCTAAATACAACCCACAAAAGAACTTATGCTCGACCCTGAAGCCCAAACAGTACGTTTGCTGCAATGCAGGCACTCTGCCAGACTTTCGCCCTCGGCCCCAACCCGACGGGACCTGCAACACATATAAAGTTAGTGATAACGATAATTGCTCCGACGTGGCGGACGCGCACTACTTGACCCAACAAGACATTGAAGACTTCAACAAGGACACCTGGGGCTGGGCTGGCTGTGCACACCTACAGAGTGGACAACTGATCTGTCTTAGCGAGGGAACGCCTCCTATGCCCTCGCCAGTCCAGGGAGCCACCTGCGGTCCACAGGTACCGGGTACCGAGAAGCCTTCCAACGGAACAGCGCTGGCTGATCTCAACCCATGCCCACTGAATGCATGTTGCGATGCCTGGGGATTTTGCGGAACAACGGTCGACTTCTGTACCAAGTCACCCGCGGATACTGGCGCTCCCGGCACCGCAAAACCAGGAACCAACGGCTGCATTTCCAACTGCGGGATGGAGATTGTTAACAACGGCAAGGCACCCGATCAATTAAAGACCATCGGATATTTCGAGGCGTTTGATCAGACAAGAGTGTGTCTGCGAATGAGTGTCAAGGAGATCCCGGCCAACAAGTACTCGCACATCCACTTCGCATTTGCCACCGTCACGTCCAGTTTCGACGTAGACATCTCAGACGTCGAGTATGAATTCAGCAGATTCGTCAAGATGAGTGGCTTTAAAAAGATTCTCACCTTTGGCGGATGGGCGTTTTCCACAGAGGCTGATACATTCCAGCGCTTTAGAGATGCTACCAAGAAAGAGCATCGGGAAACATTTGTCAATAACTTGGTGAGCTTCATGAACCGCAAAAACCTGGATGGCTTCGACTTTGACTGGGAGTATCCTGGCGCACCTGATATTCCGGATATCACTCCCGGAAGCCCTGAGGAAGGAGACAACTACCTTGCCTTCCTGCAGCTGCTCCGAAGCAAGTTGCCCAGCGAAAAATCGCTTTCCCTTGCGGTGCCGGCTTCTTATTGGTACCTAAAGCAGTATCCTGTCAAAGATATTGCAAAATATGTCGATTATTTCATTTACATGACATACGACTTGCACGGTCAATGGGGTGAGTAAGGCAAACCGTGAGATAAGAACTGCTTAGAACGATGTACTGACCATGACTCTGGATGCAGATGTCGATAACAAATCGTCCATGCCTGGCTGCCCAGCCGGAAACTGTCTTCGATCACACATCAACAAGACCGAGACGCACGATGCCATGGTCATGATCACCAAAGCTGGCGTGGAAGCCCGACAGCTAGTTATTGGTATTACCAGTTACGCCAGAAGCTTCCGCATGACTGACGCGTCCTGCTCTGGTCCCTTCTGCACTTTTGCTGGTGATAAACGTCACTCCATGGCCTATGCTGGACCCTGTACGACAACTGGTGGCTACATTTCCAATGCCGAGCTTAACGATATCATCAAGAACCCCGGCAACTACTCCATCGTGAAGTCGTACATCGACAAAGATTCCGACTCCAATATTCTCATGTACGGTAATCCCGGAGCCGTGGATTGGGCGGCCTACATGGACAGCGATCTCAAGACCAACCGAATAAACTGGATCAAGGGCCTCAACTTTGGTGGTACGAGTGACTGGGCCATTGACCTCCAAAATTACTCTAACAATTAAAACGGCGATGACGACGACGATGACGATGGTACCGATGATGAAACCAGCGACGAGATACTCACCTGCCCGTCCGACAAGAACCCTGGCACCCTGGAGGGTCTCGCTGATATAGCAGACTCTCTAGACTCAGGTTGTGTTCACCTCTTTGCGCTGGACATTCTATACTCGCAGCTCCTTGACAGTTTATCTCTGTTCCAAGCCAACTCGGAAGGCTACGACGACAAGTTCGGCTGGTATGAGAAGTGGACCAAGGAGCAGATCCAGCCGCGCATTGACACCTTCATGAAGTTAGGCGATGGCAAAGGCCTCAAGTACTTTGATTGCTACTGGGCATATACCGACGGCAAGGAAAAGAAGGATTCCTGCCTTGGCATGCCTCACATCTGGGATGTGAACGCGGGCTGGAGCATTCGCTACGATCTCGTCGACAAGAAAGGCTTCTTTGACGCGCTCGCGGCCGAGACGGGCATCGATGAGTCTTGGGTGGCGTTTGGTGAGACTTCAGATTATACATGCGCGGATCCTGGCGATCCACGACCAGGCACTGGTGGCTTACCCTGCCGAAAGCTTTTCCAAAAAAAGCTGAATTACCCTCAGAAGGGCTCTGATGACAAGGTCCACGTTGGCAATCCTAAGAAGCTCATAGAAGCGTCCCTAGGCAATGTCACCGCTCTGCGAACCTCACTTCTTTCCTCGTACCTCAGCGTGGGCTTGTCCTTCTACGATGACGGGCCAAATGATACTTCGGCCACCGACGCAGTAGTCGCCTACTCCATGCCCATATTACAACTCACTGAGGCGATCAACAGCATGAAAGACATTAAGGAAATCGGCGAAGATGCCAAGGAACAAGCGAAGAAGGACCTCATCTTCAAGATCCTCACTATCGTCTTCATGGTAATCCCCTTTGTCGGCGAGGCTCTCGGACCCCTGATCGGGAGCGCAGCATCAGTCGCTCGTATTGCGCTTCTCATCGGCGAAGCGGGGAATGGGGCACTGACGGTGGCGGATATCATTGAGGATCCGTCGTCTGCACCGTTCGCGGTGTTGGGTTTGATTGCGGGTGTTGGTGGCGGTTCGGGCAAGTTGTCCAAGGCAGAGGCCCTGGCAGAGGCTTCAAAGGCAAGAGGTCTGTTGAAGGGTAGCGATTTGGCCAAGTTCCCGCAGAGGTTTAGAGATCAGGATGCCTTGGTGCAAAAGGTCGTAAAGAGTTTGTGTGCGAGGAGCTAAGTGTGTGATGGTAAGACGATGCACTACTCTTTGTACTTAGACAGTTCCAAAAATTGTTTACCTATATTAAAGACCAGTACAACCTGCATAGACGATGATTATCATGCATAGAGCCACTTTTTAACTACTGATGAAGATATTATACGTTTTAGTGATATCCTTCTTACAACCGAACGCTCAGGAGTGCTTGGGACATACTAAAATATGCATAATACAATTTGTCTTGGCTCCTACACTTGCATGTAGGTTTGAGCTTCTCGTCTAGCTTGTTATGTGATTCACACCTTTACATTCCGTTGCAATCCTTGGGAACCTATCAACTTGCTGCGGCCAGAATTGAGTAAGGGGATGACTGTTGTCTTCGAATCTGTACATCCCGGGGAGATAAAGCAGGAGCTACACAGAATCCTCAACTCGGACACAGTAAGCTTCATATCTGCACCGCGGGGATCAGGTTCATAACACTGTCCCCGAAAATATAAAACCAAGTGTAGCTACCGTACAGTTAGAAAGGCAGTCTATAACAGATGTACAATTAGCTCATACAGCTCGAGGAATCTACGCCTGGGCTCGTCGTGGCTGAGAAGCAGTGTATCAGCCACGGGTGACGTTATGGAACAAAATATAGGTACAAAAGAAGAACTGTTCCTTGAGCATTACCAAGCTTTACTAGTAGTCAACTGCAAGAGCACCATTACCTTTAGATGACCTCACAAACACCTATCGGCTAGCCGAGCTTTAAGGATAATCCAGAAAAATACAACAGTACGGGGCAACGAAATTCTAGATTCTAGGAATTATGGGGCAGAGAATCTCGTCATTTCTTTTTCTTTCTCTTTTCTTACGCACCTAAATGCTAATGATGTAAAGATGGCGCGAAGACCCAGATATCGCCGCGGATATTGCGGAGCAAGCCTCAACACCAAAAGCAGGTAACCATGATCGCTGCAAATATCAGAAACCTCAGTCCAAGGGGAATGTATTTATCGCTATATGCTCGACAAACCTGGATAGATACAACTGATTCCTTTTAAGCATCTCCTTTGGGATTATTAGATAGGTGCTTAATAGTGCTGTCTCAACATAAGATCTTAATTGATCTTGTTTTCGCTTTCCCTTTTCAGGAACCCAATACACCTCGCCTTTCGTTCTCCCACCTATCTCGAAGAGACAATGCCCCTTGTGAGGATTGACCTAGTCAAAGGGGTAAGGTCCCCCGATGAGATAAGAAAGCTGGCCAATGTGGTTCAAGAAGTTATGCGGAAGCACTTCCATGCACCGGAACGGGATCGCTACCAGGTAAGTATTATACGTGCAAACGGCATCCACACCGTGCTCTAATAGTATCTGGTCTTTAGATTATCACCCAGCACGAACCCTATGAGCTGATCTGTGAAGACACGAATCTGGGAATGGAGAGAAGCAACAAGTTGGTTATCATACAGATCCTGCAGCAAGGACGTAGCGCTGAGCAGAAGCTCGCTACGTATCGAGCACTTCAGGAGCGATTATTTGAGAGCTGTGGACTGCCTGGAGAAGATCTGATTATAAGCTGTGCCGAAAATTCAAAGGCGGATTGGAGCTTTGGGGAGGGGGAAGCACAATTTTTGGCCGGCACATTATAGACAAATGACAATAGCCTCACCATTGTTTAACCGATACCCTGCAGATTCGTTTAGTTTACCAGGCGTAGAATCTCCTATCTAGTGTAATTGAGGAGGAGCGTCACTAGAGAACTCGAAGTTCATCCGAATAGCAACATCCTAGGTGGACTATACCATTTTAGGCATGTGGAACGACGCAGTACACGTGATAATTCTCTCCCAATACGGTTAGCCCATGAGGGTTCGGCCTAAATCAGGCAAAAACCCGACAGGAACGATTGAGCATCGCAGTAGGGATTGCTAGCATATCATCCTGCTGCTCAGACCTCGGGAAAGCATGTCCCGACGACTAAGACAATTTATCTGTACCCCGCATATGATCTACACTCTCCTCCCCTCTCCAGACGCTCACTTCACCATGACTTTGGGGGAAGTGGGCCCTCGTCGACTGCTCTCCGGTGGAGGTAAGCCCTCGCAGATATTGTACGGAAACATCTGGCGTCCAGGATCCATTCTGTTCCTGAGATGTTCCGCCGAGGCTGTCAGAATATGTAGAGTAACAAGTACCAAACCGGTAGATATAATGTAACAACCCTCCCCATGGGCGACATATCTTGTGTCGTCTTATCCTTCCGGTGAAGTCACGACTGGTTCACTTCTCATAATGGCTCTCCTTCACCTTGCTGTCGGCCTCCTCGCCGCTGCTGCTCCGACATCAGCTTTGACCTTTAATGTGCCAGCTTCAGCACCGACAAATGCAAGCGCTCAGCTAGCTGAGGCGCCAGTGGGTCTCTCGTGAGTATCACAGAACCGTTCCTGGGGAGTACAGTGCTGATTACGCAGTCTGGAGTTTTTCACATTTCCGGCTTATATGAATGATGTCGAGGCTACCAAAACCTGTCTTCAGAACCTCAAGGAACTGACCGGGACATGGCCACCGATACGAATCGGTGGCACCACACAGTGCGCTTCTTCATCTTCGAGACCATTTAAATCTGCCTTGTCAGGGCTAATGTTATTCCAGAGACCGTGCAACATATGATGCCTCATCCAGCAGCGCAGTCACGTACACAGTATCCGATCCAGCAGATGCACCTTCATCACTTACATTTGGCCCGCCATTCATATCCCTGGCTGCAGACTATGACGGTCAGGTTATCATAGGCCTCAATCGCCGTCTGAACAATCAGTCCAACACGATTGCTGCAGCCACTCTGGCCAAAGATACAATAAAGAACCTCTATGCCATCGAGCTGGGGAACGAACCAAATTGTGGGTTTTTCATGCACATCATGGTGTTCAGGCGCCTGCTGATACGAAGCACATTCAGTCTTTACCGACAGTGACCCCATTGCAGACGGCGGGTCATGGGACGCTGCAGCCGACTACAAATCCCAGGTGGCTTGGCAGGATGCAGTTTGCCAGAATCTGTCCACATCGGATCTCATCTCTGCAGGCGTCTACTTTGGCACATCGCCCATGAGTATCTCCGGCTTGTCTTCTGTTGAGGATGAGGCCAACGACCTTGTCAAGGACTACTGCTCGCACAATTATCCCCAGTCGCCAAGCACTGCTGATTTAGCCGGTCTGATGAGCCACAGTGGCATTGCATCTCAGATCCAACCATTTGCCTCTGAAGCTTCAGCTGCGGCTGCCAAAGGCAAAGCTCACATTTTTGGAGAAACCAACTCTGGTATTTGCAACCGTCGCACACTTGCTGTTGTTACTAACTGTTCTCCGCAGCAACTCAGGGGGGCGGTGGGATCAGCCCGACATACGGTGCAGGTCTATGGATCCTGGACTACGTGATGCAAACTCTTCTTATGGGCACGCGGGTATGTACCTGAATCACTCAACTCTGTATCGCAGAAAGTAACCACTTGCGCTCCGTCTTGTTCAGGCTCTTTACTTCCACCAGGGCACCATAGGCAACTGTAAGTAACTAGATTCACCCGTTTACTGGATGCAAGCTCACTCGAAAGGTCCATACTGCTGGTGGGGTCGCTACAATATGGGCGCACCTTATTATGGCGCCTATTTTGCGACAATGGCTCTGGCCAATGCAGACCAGATCGCTCCGCTAGACGACCAGACAACGCCATACGCAGCATACGCGATCTATCAGGACGGCGCTCCGTCCAGAATACTTTTGTACAATTCGGAATACTACACTAATGGCACACGCCCGTCCCAGACCTTCACGGTGAACGGACTGACCTCCTCCAGTGTCACCGCAAAGCGGCTAACAGCGCCCTACTCCACTTCTAGAGTCGACCAGGGCCAGGTTCCTACCGTTGCCGGCCAAACCTTTGCAAACGAAACATGTGTGATCCAGGGTGACGAAGTCATAGAGACTAGCACCGTGTCTTCCGGTTCAGCCACATTCACGCTCAGCGCCTCAGAAGCTTTGCTTGTCTATCTCTAGGAAGCAGTGTTCTTAGGTCTGTGCTTCTCAGCATGTATGGTGGCTAGAAGCAATGACAAACATGGTAATCATCAGGTATTATTTGTCCTGTATATCTGCAATGGTTTCAGTCAATCAATGTTCTATTAAACTGTTGGAGTGTAACTATTGAAATATCCAGCTATGCGGGTGCCTCGCTGAGACAGACCTTTGTCCAAAGACGCCGCATACTAACCCATCAAGCCTATACACAGCAGATATTAAAAATGAACGAAAAGCCTTTCAAGATATAGCTAAAGTTTCTGCCACAACACCTTTCTCTCCTACTACCACCATCTACCTGCATCTTGCTCCCTTCCTCTATTTATCCTATAGTTCTATGTAGTGAGAAAACCTCCGATCTAGGTTGACCCCTCCAGTAGTAGTAGGTTGTTCTGGGAGCTGGATCAGCTCTGATTCGCGAAATTGACCTAGCACACCTGCCATATACATATGCTCAGCAGCGTAGCGGATTGCCTGCGGGTGTGATATAACAATGTCGTAGTCTACAGTGTTACCACAAAGCCCCCTTGATCACAGCAATCTTACCCAAGGTGGCCATGTGTAGATCAAGATACAGTAGGTACTGCTGTAGGATGTGCCTCAACGTCTGCGAGCCTTCCTCGCTGGAACATCGATCCCACCGAGCCACGTTGACTCTAATCGGAAATCGCGATGTCCTACTCGGTACGAGCGCATCTAGATAGCGATCGCTGTGTGCGGTTTACAAAGGCCCTTCTAAACTCCATGACCTTTCTATCTGCAATAGTTCATTAGAGCCAGCTGCCTCAGCCAATAGCGGTTATCCCCTCGCGTTGCTGGTGGCTTGCGCTATTTTAACCGCTCATTAATTAACCTTCGGCTTTTAGTCGTAAAGGATGGCCTTGTGGTGTCGATCAACCAATGTGAGCACACACTCGGGGTGCGATATCCCGAAGTCAGAAGCACTGGCACAAATTAAAACACTCCACCTCCACCGGAGCTGGTAATCCTTCCATAACCTAAATTAAAATCCATAAGCCGAGCCTGCCCAGTCAATAGCCGATCGGGTGTTGAAGCTTAACAGAGGTTACCAATGCTTCCGTCTGGGGTATTTCTGGAGTCTCCGCATGGATCCACTATCAACACTAAAGTACTCTTGAGTTTATGACTCTATATACAAAAGGTTTTTGGCCGAAACGATATTCTCTGAACTAAACCTGCCAGTCTTGGAGATTAAGAGTAAGGTCAAGAGTCATACCGGCTAAAGATCACTATGGTTACCCACCACGCCTCTCAAGACAGCTTGCAAGCCGTCACCGCAGACGAGCCACGCATTAGCAAAAATGAGGCGCTCGAACAGCCAACTGCCGAAGAGAATGAGCATTCTACTATAAACAAAGGAGGTGCGCCAGTAATGCGGTCGAAGGAGGACGACCTTTCTATATGGCAGACGGTGAGGCGATATAAACTCGTCTCAATCATGGCAATGGCTGCGGCGTTCAGTGCCGCATTAGATGGTTACCGTATGGCTCTGTTATTGTATCCAAGATTCGCGGAAGTCCAACTAATAGGACATTTACACTATGCTAGAGATCAATCTCAATGGTGGGCTTGTCTCCAATACCGGATTCATCCGACAGATGGCCAAACCCGGAACAACAGTCATCGAAGGCCAGTATGTCTCCGCTTGGAGTGGCCTTCAGTCTTCTGGTCAGGCGGTTGGCCAAGTTGTACGTATATCTACCTGTTGACTCATGAGAAACCTGCTAACGCCCCCTTCCCTTTTTCTATAAAGCTGCTCCAGTATGTGACGGAATCATACGGCCGAAAATTGGCATTTTACATCATCTGGGTCATCTTTGTAGTGGTGAGTCGTGACTCAATATTCGCTCTGCCCGATTAACCCCCTATTCATCGGCAATCTTCCCATGGTCCTAATACGACTCCTTTTTCTCAGAGTATATTTATTGAGTCCTTTGCTACCCGATGGGATCACTGGCTTGTGGCGAAGCTCTTCTCTGGCATGGGAGTCGGCATGCTGCAATCAACATTGCCTGTCTATCTATCAGAGATCGCTCCGACCCAGTTAAGAGGATTCTTCATTAATGCGTACAGTTTGTAAGCCCTCCGGCCCCAATTTTGAAGTCAAACATACTCCTAACCAGAGCATCGCTCAGTTGGTTCGTGGTAGGACAAATATTCGCCTCGGTGGCTCTCAACCAACTTCATGCGATGGATCCCCTGGACTTTCGAACGCCCATCTATACACAGGTAAAAGCCAATCTCTTTCAGTAGATCGCAGTGATGTGCTAAGAACCTTTTCCAGTGGGCTATGGTCGGAGCAACGATTATTATCTTTATAATCATGCCCGAAACCCCGTGGTGGCTTGTTAGTAAAGGAAAGCTTGATAAGGCCTCCAAGATGCTTAGGAGATATAACGGCCGCGTTGAGGGCTACGATGTGTCCAAACAAATTGTCTGTGAAATGCCACCGTTTGTGCGCCCTTTTTACTAACCATCAGTCCGGATTGCAGGAGATCATGAGTGCCACAGTCGTTGAGGAGCGCCGAATCGCTGAGCGAGACTCGCAGGAAGGAATGTGGGCTGTTTTCCAGGGCCGCAATTTCATCCGGTTCATTATTGCTGGATGGCCAAAGATGACCCAGCAGTTTGTTGGGCTGGCAGTGTTCAACTCTAATGCTACCTATTTCTGTAAGCTCGCCGCATTCGTATTGAGCTGTCTCTTCCTTCTGATGCTCACCCTTTCTTGCAGTTCAATATGCGGGTAATAAAGACCCTTTCCTGGTCACCGTCATTCTGTCCTGTGTCCAACTTATTTCAATGATTATGACGGCCATGCTCACCGATCAAATTGGCCGTCGACCACTCACCGTCTATCCATATGCGGTTACGACTGTATCAGTGTTATGCCTTGGAATAATCGGCTGCTTTGATTATACTCAGAAGTCTACCAGCTCGCTTTTAGTAAGTCATTAAAATCTATCGTCTGCGCCAAGATCCCTGACCAATACCGCACCACAGGTCTTCTTCGCCTGTCTCGCTACATTCTCGACCACCGGTGCCTCGTCAATTGGTTACGCCTACGCTGCGGAAATTCCCCAGCAACGCCTGCGCGCTCAAACGGCAGGCTTGTCTCTTGCATCGTCCAATTTAATCGCGCTCATGTTCAGCTTCTGCACGCCCCTGATGATCAACGGACCCCTCACCAAATGGGGTGTCAAAACAGGATTCTTGTGCGTACACAGTTTTCTCATCAATGACACGATCAGCCACTAACATGAACTTCATGAAATAGCTTCGCGGGAACTGGTACGGTTGCTGTTATCATCGCCTGGTTTATCCTCCCGGAGGTTACACGTCGGACACCTGCCGAGATCGATGAGATGTAAGTAGACGCGCATTCCGGGGATATTCTTTTCCCTCAGTCGTGCTAACTCCTCCGTGTCTTGCTTATAGGTTTGAGAAGAAGGTTAATCTTCGCAAGTTCAAGCATTATGTTACTGACGTTCAGACCCATGCTGCCGAGCAACACGAGATGGAAGCACACACGCATACAGCGTAGAGCTTGATTTGATGTTGCCAAAAGAGCTGTATTTGTGAAGTGAAACGCGTCGTATCAAGTACCTGTGGTGGAATCCGTGGTTGGCAGTATTACATGACGTCCGACTACTACAAGAATCTTAGAAATAGTACGGAGTAAATCATCCACATTTCTCTACATGGCTCCCCTTTTTGGGGACGTGCACCAGCCACTTAAAAGCGGCGGTAGCTAATACCCAGTTTTGGTTTGGCCTATTTATTCGTGCTAGGGCTCAGGGCTTAGGGTCCGGGTTATTTGTCATCCCGCTTCAGTAACTAATATGCCTTGATCATTTCTTCACTCCAGCGACCCCAAAATACCTATCACAGTATATCCAAAAATTCCATGAAAAGTCCCAATAATATTTGTACTGCTTAGTATATTTAATATATTTTTGTAGAATTCTTGGGGTTAAATTGCACAAGTATTCCTCGACATAGATACATGTGCACATGTGGTATGGAAGAACCATTGGGTGTATATATATATCATGTCTACATTACCAGCTCAAATATGAGAGGAGCTGAAAGCCATTATTCGGCCATTGGAAATCCCGGAAAAATCACAAAAATGTGTAAAGAGTACTATCGCTATATACGAATGAAGACCTATTTAGCGCTCGAGTGGGGTGGTTCTAGGAGTTAACGCAGAGCACCCTCCAGATGAAAACGAGCTTATTGAGCCTCCAAATACAAAGGCGCGTAGAAATAGATCCTAGGAATGATTTCAGGGAGCGTTGAAGCCTCTCAGCCATGACGTGCTACACCTGGGGTTTCAGTTGGCGCCTGGAGGCTGAAAGGATCGAGGAAATATGCAGGTTGGTCCGATGCGATCCTGGAAGCCACCGTCACCACTGGATTTTATGCGCCTTCTCGAGGCTCAAACACGTATGTTTCGGCGGACCCGATCTCGCTCACGACGATGTCGGCGTCAGCTCATGATGGTGTGAGGCCAGGCTACAGGGTTTCATGCGTTACTTTGACGAGACAAACAGTGCATGTCTGTATATAGCCCGTTTCTCGTAGGAAGGCCCTATGATCTATGATGGGATCTGATTCCTTCTCACTGGATCATCAGCAAGTTATATTATGAGCTTGACATTGTTGGGGTGGTAGGGAGATGACTTAGACGATGGTGATTCTCCCACTCCAATTAAGACCCAGTATCCAGCTGCATGGTCCTCTCAAGCCAGACGTTGGTCAACTACCCCACTTTCTTTCGGATAGCAGCGCGGCAAGGTTGAAATGGCAAAGAGCATGAACTGATGGTGAGTGCGTGCAGCTTTGCATGCGACACTGTGTCCTGAGAGTGGTGGCCCGCTCACCAGTGTACGATGCTAACGCCGATGATAGGAACTATTCGCAGCAAGACAGTAGAGTCGAGAGCAAGGTAGGGCTGTTCAATCCGAGAGATACTAAGGTACGGACTCAGCCGAGGAAATACGGGGGTTTATAGGGTATAAATCGGGCCATGGTTAGGTTATTGATAGTCTGAGATCTGCTTACGCTTGAGATTATGTTCAGCCCACACTGGCTGCAGTTTCATCCTCTTGGGCGTATTTTCTACAATTCGGACGTAGACAAGTCTTCTGTCATATTGATACTACCAAGGCTACAAGAAGCTATGGGATAATGAACCACTAAGCATTGTCTCGAATATCCACCCACTTCAACATCTAACGATGTCAAATCTGGCAAAGTCGGGGAGCTTTGCTCCTCTCATCAGCACTTATGCCGTTTCCTATTGTTGGACAATTTAAAGTGAACTGGCTTCAAAACGACCGGGAGAATGAAATAATGTCAAAGGGCGCACATATGATAGGAATCAATAGGACTGGATCGGAACAGTGTCATGTTGAGACTGTCTGATAGACTCTGAGCTGCGGCCAGAGCCATATCTGACTTTCTTCCCAGGCACTGGAGTGCCTTTACACAGTGTTCACAACGCTGATACGCCAGCATGAAAGATTCCTGCTGCATTTGGTAACCACATTGTAATTTGCCAATCTCTCTAATTAGGATAGTACCTGCTTTTCTAAAAGAGTGGATAAGGACAGCAGTCCATGGCTCAGTCAAGGATGCCGCTTGATTGACTGAATCGTGAAAATTGCGGAGTTTAGGGTGCGACGAGCCCTGCAGGTCGTAAGAGTATTGGGCGAGCCCTCCAACAGCGAAAGCATTTTCGTGACGCAAGACGGAGATGAGGCCTGTGGTATACCGATGTTCGGCTTGAGAGTTTTGACCAAGTCGCGCCTGATCTATGTCCTCAACAGTATCTGCGAGCAACATCGCCGCAAGATGCCAATGTCCAGCCAGCACTAGATACCATGATTGTATGCGAGCCGGGAGCTCTGTATGGTGAGAGAGACAGTCCAGCATAAACTGCTTGTACGTGGAGTTCCAATACTCGTAGACCAAGAGAGCGCTGTGGATCGCTTCTTCAATGGCCCCTGCCTCACCTCCCCGGCATACCAGGGTATTGATATGATTTATGCGACGGAATAGGAGAACCTTGACTGGCGCGGCGTCGGATAAGACTTCTGCTGCCTCCTCGTAAGAACAAGGCCAGCGGGCCTGGTTGAGATTGTGGAGCATGTTACGTTTGCGAAGAAAAAGATCGCCCCATACACTTTCTTCACGTCGGCTAGCGGAATAGGAGCTAATATCCCATCCATCCAGATCAACGGCGTCCGGAAACGAGAAGCGTGACCGGGGGCGTATGATCTGACTGTCCTCATCGGAAATGACCGGGGGACGTTGATATATGACAGCTGTCAACGTATCAAACATGATGCCCAGCCAGAATAGAAGATCGAAAGTGTGATGGGTTTCAGAGTCCTTCAGCATCAGATCGATTTGGCTCAACTGATGGGTGCTTTTATCCCCTTTGCTCTCCTTGCAGCATTGCTCGAGCGCTCGGTTGGGACCTTGCCGCCGAAGCTTAATCAATCTAGAACGAAAAGTAAACAGCTGCCTAAGCGCCGTTTCGAGATACATTGGGGCAGGATCGTGATCTAAGAGCTCGTCGAGCTCCATTCCTTCTTCAACGTGTAGGGGTCGTTGCGCCAGCGAAAACAATATATTGGCAAAGGCTACGCGGAACGATGGAATTGCTCTCGAATTCTCCAGTGCATGACGCGCTTCATTCCAGAGACCCTCACGCATGCCACTTTCGTGGTGGGCTGAAGATGATGGTATTGGGATATCCTTGTCAGCTGAAGGCCTCTCCAGCCACTGACAAGCGAATGCCATAATGACAGCATGAAGTGTCTGTGTTGCTGTTCTACTCTCCACACTCGTGAGACGTCGACCCGGGATGGATGAGCATGCCCTATCCAAGAGGCAAATTCGTCTGTAGATCCTATTCGTGGTATAAGGACCTGTCTTCGGCCCTGTTTTGTCAACGTACCCCCGGGCACTGTAGGGACAATTACGCTCGGTCAGCCAACAGCTCAATGCATTTTCCATACTGTCGTTATAAATGTGAATTAGGTTGCGCGTCATCATGGAGTGCGCATAATTGTGTGCTAATTGGTTTGAGCCCACACACAGTGTAGTGTTTGTTGGCATCGACACACCACGTCCTTCGGTAGGTGGAAGACCGTGAAGCGGGAGCTCAGAACTGATATCCCATGTCTCAAATGATCGAGAGTCGGGTGTATCCTTGAATTGCGACGAAGTTATAGAACTGTTCATCGTGTCGAGCAGTGAAGTTTGACCGATACTTTGCCATGCCTGGCCGGCCCCGACAGAGTTCCATTGACTACTCATTTGTGGTGTCTGGTTAGGATTGACGTGCCTATCCCCATTGAGAGTCATGTCGGCGCTTAGAGGAGAGATGGACACTGCGTCGTTGAGGCATCCCCAAGTTAACCAGTCCGCATCTAGTTCCTCGTCTTGTGGCAACGGCAAAAGCGGGTCCCTAACAGACGTTGGCCATTCGCAATCCTCGATGTTTTGCAGAGGGAGCTCTGTAGGATTGCGCCTAGTGGAGGTTTGTTGAGAGGAATGAGGGGAACAATCGTTCACCTGCCGCGAGAGGGCGATAGCGATATTTCTGGCTCTCTTGCTATGAGCATGCCGGGATTCCTTGTGACTCAAGAGCCAGTCGAACGTGCATTTTCTTTTGTATTTTCTGCAATTGGAGCACGAGTGATTGTACGCCTGTCGAGCAGCAGTGTTGGAACTCCGTTCAAGCTCGTCAGCCAGGAGGGCATCGCATGCTCTCTTGCCTTTACGACATTGATCACAACTACGATGCTGACGGCGACGATAAGACATAATTTGCAGCAATATGTTATAGTCGACAGCAAGGTAGGCCGTTTCTGGGAGAATAGTTCAGGTGAACATGGATCCGAGAGATAATAAAGTACGGACTAAGCTGGGGAAATGCGGGGGTTTGCGGGGTATAGATCGGGTCGGGGTTACTTTTAAATTAATAGTTCGTGATATGCTTACGCTTGAGGTCACTTTCAGCCTGTCAAATCCCACTGGCTACGACTTGTTCTTTGTGGCCGGGATGCTACAATGAAGACTCCAGAAAACCTGATCAGTCATGGATTGCAAGCTACCAAAGGTTATTAGAGGTCATGGGACAGTGGAACACCAAGCATTGCCTCCAAATGTCCACCCACTTCAGCGTTTGACGATATCAAATCCATTAAACTTGGGAAGGACTGCTCGGATCTCCTTGGAATACGGGTACTCCCCTCCGGCGTAGTTGACCTGCTCAAAGACCTTTCCGGGCATGCTACCACCCATGTAGGTGGACTTCGTGGTAGGGAAGAGTGTCTTGTCCGAAAGTTCATTGATCTTGGCCTTCCATTCTTTGGCAGCCTTTGCGGTCGGATTGATGTACTTAATACCTTGACGCTCCATCTGCTTGATGGCATCTGCAATCCACCGCCCTTGGATCTCAACTGTTGTAGGGCCATTGCTCAGCAACGTTGGGCCATGCGGCCCGTACAGATGGAACATATTGGGGTAACCACTGACGGTCATGCCAAGATAGGTGAAGGCACCAGATTTCCATTCCTCTTTGAGGCTATCGCCATGGATGCTGTGAAGTCCCATGCTGGTCATGCCCCCGGTCGTGATATCAAATCCAGTGGCGATACACACAACGTCGAATTCATATTCTGTTCCATCTTGCAGCTTGATGCCCTTTTCCGTGAAGTCCACAATGCTATTGTCTTTGATATCAACCAAATCCACATTGGGCCGGTTAAACTGCTCATAGTAGTCATATTCCAAGCAAGGGCGCTTCACTCCCCAAGGATGTGGTGGCTCCGAAGGTGCCAGGAGCTCTTGGTCCTTGGGGTCATTAATGCGCTCACGCACCTTCTTCCTCCAGAAATCATAGACGACGCGATTCGCCTTGGCGTCATATAGATAGTCCTTATAATTCGCCACCCAATACCGAAATCCACCGTCACTCCACAGCTTTTCCAAAAATTGTTCTCGCTCCTCTTCGCTATCTTCAAATACACCACGCTCACACCAGGTGTACAGGAACCCCGCAAAGCATTTCTCGCGATACCTGAAAAGTTCGGGATAGAACGCCTTGGCGCCCTCTTGTTCTTCCACCGTGAGAGATCGCTTGCGCATGGGCACTGCCAGGTTTGGCGTGCGCTGGAAAACCTTGAGCTCCCCAGCCTCCGGTCCCCAGGCCTGGGTCACTTGCACACCAGAGGCGCCAGTGCCAATGATCGCGCAGCGCTTGCCACGAACGTCGATTTTCTCATCTGGCCAAAAGGACGAGTGGTGGACAATTCCCTTGAACTTCTCGATGCCCGGCCACTCGGGGATGTAGCGCTTCGCCGCAAAACCGGCAGCGATGATGAAATATTTCGCGCGTGCAGTCCTTCCATCCGCAGTCCGAATGTGCCAGCGGCCTTCCACTGTATGGAAGTGCGCGCCGACGACCACGCTGTTGAATGCACAGTCCTTTTTGATATCGAGGACCTTGTCCACATGATCGAAGTACTTGCGCAGATCCTCATAGTTGGGATAATTGGTCGACCACGTCCAGTCCTTCCAGGTTTCCGGGATCGATAACTGATACTCGGGCACCTCCGAGTCCACACCCGCGCCGGGATAACAGTTCCATCTCCAGGTGCCACCAATATCATTTCCCGCTTCATAGATGACAGCTTTGAGCCCGAGCTTTCGCATTTCGTACAGAGAATAGATACCGCCGAAGCCGGCACCCACAATCAGGACATCAACGTCGAGTTCATCGGCGTAATTTCCATCAGTGGGGCCACGCGTGGCATTATCGGCGAGTTCCCTTCTTACGGGCATGACTTATGGAGATGTACAAGGTAGATATGTTCGAGGTTGACAAGAAGATAGAAACGTAAATGAGCTTAGTGAGATATTGTTCTTCACTTCGACGATATTTTGAGATACGATACACTTGGTCGGAGAGAACAGAGTCCTTAAATATTGCTGGCAGTCAGGGTTAAACACCTATCATTATCCTTGTCAATAGATATAACCGACGGATCCGCATATGCGTAGTTCCAGCTATGCATCAGTCCGACTCTGGAAGGCAATGCCCTGCCCCCTCTCCTGGGTGTTGCTGCACGAGTATACCTGTACCATAGACTAAAGCCTGATGAAGCAAGGTCTAGATTGCCTCCCTAATAAAAGCTGCATCAAAACTGCAGCACTAGTGCTATGGAGACATCGGATGTGATTGTCCGTGCATGCGGATCCGCATCGCTGTCTTGTGACTCGGGACCGGTTAAAGCCTCGGTGTCTTCCATTCGGCCACACATAGAATCCCGATTATTATAGAATTCTTTACCTACTCCACTTGTCAAATCAATACTGAGTGCGTGGCTGTTAGTGTTCACGATTGCTCAGCCCCGCAGAGTGTTGCATGCGGATCCGAAGCTGCATATTGCATCCCCTCAATTTAACTCAATCTGTCTTTGTCTGTACCGTGGACGTGCGGAGTCCACCGGACTATCCAATAAAAAAGTACTAACTCGGAGCACTAGGCCATGAAGGATATATTGAGGTAAATCTCACTTCCCCAGATGGATTCACCTGCCAGTGCTTGTTCATACGAGGAGCTTCATATTTCCAACCCAACCACGCAAATGAGTCAACTGACCCCCAACGTGACCGGCTCTCTCCAAGCTCGGGTGGATGAAGCCTGTGCGGACCAAGAGAAGGGTATCCCTGGGGCCGTGGTGGTCATGGTGGGCAAGGATGGTCTGGAATATTTCGCCCATGCCAGTGGCAAACGGGGATATGGTTCGTCTGAGCCGATGACTCTCGATAATATTTTCTGGATTGCCTCATGCACCAAATTCATTACGGGCATTGCTTGCATGCAGCTTGTGGAACAGGGCCTTCTCTCATTGGACGATTCTGCTCAAGTCGAAACCATTTGCCCCGAGCTGAAGCGGGTCCAGGTATTGCAAGACGATGGAAGTTTGGTCGATAAGAGACAGGGGATTACATTGCGAATGCTTCTCGCTCATACCGGTACGACTCCAAGACTGGGAATGGGCATTTGTCTCAGGGACATACGCTAACCATACAATACTGTACAGCTGGCTTCGGGTACTCCTTTTTCAACGAAAAGTTACGAGACTATAGCAAGCCAGTAGGGTACGATGAGTTTTCGGGAAGTTCTTATGATATGCTACAACCGCTGGTGAACCAGCCAGGAGAGAGGTGGGAATATGGGGTAAGGTAACAAGCCGTCCAGATTCGAGGCAGAGTTAACAAGCGCGTCTAGGTCAATATTGATTGGGCCGGCCTTCTCGTGGAGCGCGTAACCGGTCTGTCCTTGAATGACTATTTCCACCAGAATATCTTTGAGCCTCTGGATTTGCATAATATTTCCATGTTTCCAAATGCGTCCATGAAGTCCAGACTGGCTCATATGAACTCACGGGCGCCGGATGGACAGTTATCACCACGCGATCACCTCCTTCGACGACCATTGATCGTGGAGGATGCTCGGGATATAGCCTGTTGCTTCAACAGCGGCGGGGCAGGCTGTTTTGCGAAGCCTCAAGAGTATTGTCAAATCCTGGCGACCCTTTTGAACGATGGTATATCTCCCACTACCAACAAGCAGATCCTACGCAAGGCGACGGTAGACCTCATGTTCGAAAATCAGATTCCCCAGTTCCCCAACTTCGCGGCACAGGAAATTCCACCCGCCAAAGCGGATCTCACGAACCGTATCGCTCATTTGTATCCATCCGCAACCCCTCCAGGCTGGGGGCTCACTTGTATGCTTACTGGGGGGAGCACTGGCCGTTCAGCACAGACTGGCCATTGGGCGGGACTTCCTAATCTTTGGTGGTGGTGTGACAGACCCAAGGGGATTGCGGGCATGGTCTGTACGCAGATACTTCCATTTGCAGATGCTCAAGTGCTGGGGCTCTGGAGCGACATGGAGTCGTTGGTGTACAAAGGTCTTGACTTGTAGCTCAGCTTGTCGCCATGCTAGTAGGGAAAGTTAATTCTCTGTTTTTACACGGGCAAAGTAAGCAAAAAGATAATATCCCTATTCAAATATCTGCCCTATGCGTAGATATAACGTAATTCACACGCGAGTGATCCACTCATGTATAGCTAAACATAGCTATCATTAGGTAGTAAGGGATCATGAAGTAGATTATACAGGTCCCCCAATCGAGACCACAACAGATCTGAACTGTCTTATGTGCCCTCGCTAGCAATTGCGACCAATCCATGTCCGTTTCTCAGCAAAATCAATGGACGGAAAACCGGGATCAATTGAACTCTTCGTCGATCCTCTGTAGGCCTAAGCCTCCTCGAAGGAGGATAACGAGCCAATTAAGCCTCATGTTTACCGCAGATCCTTTGTCGCCGCCCACTTAGGAGGTGCTAGCGGCCGCAAGCTTATCAAACGAACAAACTATTTTAGTCCTCAAGCGGGCTGAGGAAAACCTTCATTGGCCTGAGCCTGACTGGCGCTGTCAGTATGTTGAATACTACGCTATGCCAAGCTTTATAACCGACCCGGACTTGAACGGGATGGCTGTGCCTGCCCAAGTAATACAATCAGGCACTCTGCAGGTGATCGTCATGTTCAGATCATACTACTTGAGAGACATGGGGGCCGTAAGGATAAAATTCGATTTGCTTGATCTTCCATTTGCTTCTTTGGGGCCAAGGACGTGCTTCTATCAAGCCAGGATAAAGATACACTCCCGCAGGGAGTCCCTGGTCATAGCAGAATGCTTGCAGTAACCACAAAGAAGCACAGAAAGTCGCGAGGGGATAGGGAGAAGAACTGCAGGCGATGAACGCCTGATCGGCAGCTCTGCGATATCATATCATTGGCTGGCTCGAATATTCATGCCGCCCCTCATGCCCGCGCCGTAAGCTTGATTTATCACTCAATGAATATAGAGACAGGCTAGTGCTTATAGCTCTGAGCATCGCTGCCTTGCAGTGGCTTTGGCTAGGGTGGGTCTTAGGCCCCCCGGGTGAAGCAAATGCTGTCCTGCAATCGGCTCGGTGATGGGAAATCTGCTGTCCTGCATCGGCTCGGTGATGGAAAATCGTACTCATCTCAGCTAGAGCGGGCTCTGGAAGAAGAGATAATATGTCCAGGGTGGCGATTCACTCCACTGGCCTGAAGTGGCCGGAGCTTTGATTGATTCATCTATAAATTATGTCTTGTCCATCGAGCAACTCTTTCTTGACAACTTGAAATCACTCATTGACTATCGATCACCAAGAACAAAGCGCCATTCAAGATGCGTTTGACTTCTCCAATGTCGCTCGTGATGCCCATGGCGATCCTCGGAATATCGACCATTCAAGGGGCAGCGGCGAAGTGCTCAGATGGGCTTGTGAACGTTGTCTTCAACATCGGCCATGGTGGATATACAAAACAGCGATGGGAGAAGATCCACTCCGCTTCCAATTGGCTCACGTTCAATTTTGGATTCGATGAAAAGCAAATCCCGATGCTAGGTAACAACAAGACAGCTGTTGATGACGCTATTGATGCGGTAAACGGCCCAAATCCGCCAGATTTCATGCTCACTTTCAACGAGCCCGACAACCTATATGGCTCTCACCCGAGAAAAGTCATCTTGCAGCCTGAAGAAGCCGCCAACCTGATCAAGCCATTGTTGCGCAGACGCGGAAACCATACAAAGTTTATTGCACCCGTGCCGGCCTTCGAAAAGCTCACCTGGCTTCCCGAGTTTTTTGGAAACTGCAGTTGCCAAGACGCATTCTCAGCATACAACGTCCATATCTATAACAAAACTGTCGACGAAGCCATAACCCGAATCAACGCTTTCCACCAGAAGTGGAACGACAAGCCTTTGTGGATTACCGAGATTGCACCGGGCCAATATACAGGAGCATGTCCGAATCCCGTTCCCTGGAACCACACCACCGAATTCATGCGAGATATCTTCGCTTGGGGGGAGAGAACTGAATGGATCCACAAGATCTTTTGGAACTCAGCCAATGAGATCTCCTGTGGTGATACGAATGTGGCGGCCTCGTTCCTGCTTGATTTTAATGATAACCCGACGCCCCTCTTGGACCCTTTCAATAAGTTGACTTGTTCCTGAACTTACCTGTATCTGCTAAAGTATTTTCCACTTCTGGGGTCTCGCTCAGGAGTAACTGCCTGTCCTTAACTCTTCAGCCCGAGTACACACACGGTCATTCTTTTATATCTTGTCCTTATGCACATCGCGGAATTGTATTACGGCTCTCGTGGCTTACGGTCTCGCAAGCAATGAATCTACTTTGTGACCTCTTCCGAGTCATTCCTGGTCCCACTTATGCATTTTGTGTGCTGGGGGCTCTTGCCTGCTTTTAGCCTAGCGGGGTATCGGTTTCTGTGCGTCAAATCATAACTTTCTTGCCAATTGATACAATCGCCCAGGAATGATTCTCTTGAGTTGCATAACCCATTTTTGGGGCCAGCAGAATATGTTTTGCCTCCAATTTCCAAATATTATGTAAATCTAAGATAGAGAGCCAGAAGTTTCCATTGAAATAGTTACATTCTTCTCACCACTTCTTACTCCTTTAGATGCGGTCTATATATACTCTACATAGTTTTATATTCTGGGGTTATGTATGCCAAACCCTTGCTGGTGTCCAATCAAAGGTCCGGTGGTGCTGAGTCAGCCGGTCGGAGTTGGTGAATCCCGGTCCGAATCTCTCCTGAAATCCGTTCGTCTTTTTTGACAAGAAGAATTATACCATCGTGCACAGTGGATTCTCCTTCTTCTTAATCTTTAAAGATACATAGCCGAGGACAAGCTCATTGGATCCCAATGCCTAACCCCGAATCCCGTCGGACCGATGCGAGGAAAGTCCGGAAGACAATACCCGCCCCATACGGTCAAGCATGCATCAATTGCGCTCGTGCTAAATGCAAATGCTTACTATTGGCAACCGGGGATCGGTGTGATAGGTCTGCACTTATAGTGCCCTGACTTTAGGGTCAGAATGACTGGAAGTACATCGTGCGACAGATCACAGATGCGATCGTCTGGGCAAGGAATGCCGACCTTCGTTATCGCTTCGAAGGAGCAGAAAGGGTTCTTCAAGTACGAGGATTGCTAGGGTTGAATCTCGACTGGATAGTCTTCTGTCCGCCATGCAAAGCCCTGGTATAACTCTTCAGTCTTCCTCTGACTCGGAAAGAGCGCGGGAGGGTGAGACTTCACTAGAAGGGCACGCTGAGGAGTCGTCCAGCGCTCTTAGCCTATACGATATTCGAACAAGGACTCCTGTTTCTGTGCTACCTGCATTAAATTATGCAAGCAACTTTGTTCACATCCCGTGCGATACATCAACACGACTTCTCGAGCAGTTCCGTAACGAAAATCTTAACTATCTTCCCTGCATCCACATACCGCCTCACGTCACCCCTCAAGAACTTATGCAAGAGAAGCCGTTCTTCTGGTATTGCCTGACCGCAGTCCTGACACCAAACCTGATCGAAAGAGAATCCCTCTTCACCAAAGTGCACGATACCATCTACCAAAAGCTGGTTGTGGAAACGACCCCGAGCATGGACCTTCTTCTCGGCCTTATGACATTCATGTCATGGTAAGTGAGCGAAGAATCCATCGTCACCATTGAAGAAATGTAGCCCAGTATTATCTAACTTGATCATCCAGGAAAGTATACTGTGCGAAGCCATTTCTCAACTTCTACAGCCACCTATTGACCGGGCTTGTCAGCGAGCTGGGTATAAACAAAGCTCCCCGAAAGGACCAATCCGTTCTGCAAGGATTCAATCGAGCCGCCGGTCTGAAGACTGAGCCCGCTATGAAGAGAACTTTGGAGGAGCGACGGGCCGTGCTGGGGTGTTTTGTGATCACTTCAAGGTAAACCGCAACTTGCACATTTGATGATATTAACCTGACCATTAACTGTCGCCCTAGCATCGCGTCGTCGTTATTTAAAAGTGACGCCTTGCGTTGGACTCCCCACATGGAAGAAAACCTCGAGATCCTGGCTAGCACGAAAGAATGCTTTGGAGATGAGCTGTTGGTGTGGCTCGTCAGGATTCAGTTGGTGGTCGACAAATCTTATCATCTTCGCCGCGATGGTGAGAACTGTCATTCATCACCTCTTGTTACAGACGTCTTGCAATCTCAACTCGAATTGGTCAAGCGCCAGATACCCGCATATCTGAAGAATAATCGTATGTCCGACGCTCTCCCTTTCCAGATGGGTGTCGTTAACTCGTCCGTCTAGATGTCATCTGCATGTATTTCTCGAACGCAGAACTTGCAATTCATGAGGTCTTTATCAAGGCACCCATCCCAACCAATAGTCCAGACCCCCAGAGCCTCAAAAGCCTTCATACGTGTCTTCTCGCTGCGAAGTCTTGGTTGGATGTCTGGCTGTGTGTTCCCCCAGAACACTATATGGGGGTATCCTTCACCATCTTCTTCCAGTTCTGCCGAGCTCTTGTGGACCTCTTCATGCTTTCTACCCTGGATGACCCAACCTGGGATAGGAAAGCTGTCCAAGACTGCGTTAACCTATTCCATTATCTTGACCTTCTGCAAACCAAATTTAAAAGGTCGTCTGACCAACCCGGCCAAGACGGGGAAGCGACCATATTTTCAAAGGGCGTCAGCATGATATCGGCTATCAAAGAAAGATGGGGACCATCATTGATGGAGGCCCGGCCGTATCTTCCTACCACCGAGATGGCTAACCCGACCGTACATGATACATTGGACAACCCCGGCGATCTAAAACTTGACGGTATGGATGACGCATGGATGATGGAGTTATTTGGATTCTTATAAAAATGAGAAGACTTCCTCCATCTTCTTGAAGACAAACCTTTCTTGACTTTGGGTTAGTGCGGGTAAGCGAAGGAACCATTATTGCACCCGGTAGTGAGCCCATCGGGAAGTACGCTAACTGGGTGTGGGCTGGCCATGACAGGCTGATAGCAAGAGATCGAATTAGTCAAGGATTCGCGTTTATAAGCTATATACGTAATAGGATGGCGGGGCTCAAAAGAGGCGCACACGGTATATGTCATTGAATGCTTCAACAACACTCGAAAGCCCCACGCCAGTTGAATTGGTTTCTGAGAGGTGTTTTGCACCCCTAGCTCGCGTTCACAAAATCATACGAGAGTCTTGCGAAGACATCCGGTCTAGCTAGACATCGTATATCGGCCTTATTACATCTCTAGTAGAGATTCTTTCGGACGCGGCCTATCACACAATATCATTGTCTAGCGCGTTAAACGCAGGTACCGCAATACTTGGCTGCTGGGTGGAGAGCCAGATGTCAGTCTCATTGAGATCGTAACTGCCGTCTCTATCCGGCCTTTGAATCTTCCCCTGAAACCTACCAGTCGAACTAGCCTCCTTGCTGCTGCGACCGGAAAACATCCCATCTCAGATGGCAATATCTCACCGGGGTGCTGTTAACAAGGTGCAAGGGCTGCCCCGCTCCAAACTCACACATTGTTCACATTGACTTACGTTGATCAATCATATTTCAGTGACTGAATCCAGCCCCATGGACCGCACGGCATGTCGTTGAGGGAAGGCTGGCATTGCCCATTGCCATGGCGCCTGTAAAGTGGATCACTCAGCGCTAAGGAAGTATCGTCTTTCCTGGCGCTTCTTCCGTAGTCGTAACACCATGCATGCTACGTCACAGTGGTAACCGGTGTGAATCTTTTGTTCAGGCGCTTCTCGCGCGGCCAGATCGGATTACAGTAAGACTTGGTAAACCATGGGCTACATCAGCAACAGACAAGAAGGAAAAATAAAATAAAATAAAAAATAGCAAAGGATGGTTCAGGAATAGCCGTCATCATTCCTCAACGCTGGTCAGGGACGATCTGCCCCTCGAACTCGCCGGCTTGCGCTAGAGAGAGGAAGGTACTACCAGTGGCCGATCTGGATCAGCGCCGCTTTAGCCTGTGGGCACCATTCGGCTGAATTCTGTGCCGTGTCTTTCTATGTGGGGGAAGTTGGAACGAATATCTGACGTGCGGGGCAGTGAAAGTGTTTTCCAGCGTAGGCTAATCAGGGCTGGTGTTGGGGCCTTGGCAACATTATACGATGCACAACAGTGGATCACTTCCCTAGGCAATCGTCATTTCGTCAGGCGTCTAGTTGTCGCGTTCGTAATTTCCCAGCCTTGGAAATGACGTCCATGCTGGCTCGGTAGTCAGGGAGCTTTCCCCACGGATCAGATACTGAGATCCGTCGGGTTCTGTTTTTAGTAACGCATACCCTAACGATTTTTTTTGCTTTAATGCTAGAATCTTTGAAGAGTACGATTAGTCATTTGGGAAAATAATGGTTAACCTTAGGAAAGAGACGTAGGTTTAGTTCGGGAGTCTACAGACACTGGTCATGCCAGGATTGAGGGGAGAATTCTGACCACGTACTGCTGACAGGGGGTTTTGCCCTAACTGGCAGCTCATTGCACAGCTACACCTGGATGGTCGGACAACATGCTTCATTCTTCTTCTCTACCTTGCATGCTTAGTAAGTGCAGATTCCCCAGTGCTTGGCCACCTTTCATTCGACGAGCACCTGGACTCCCCATTCAGCCAATGAGGTCTACAGTTTCTGGCATGCATATGGTAAGTCTTCCGACGTAACGCACCCCTCTCCCCCCTCGGAGACCCTAACGCAGGAGCGGGATGACCGCATGTAGATATCCGTGTCCATAAAACGATGGTGCAATTAACAAGGTTCGTAGAGCGTCCATGGTGTTGCACTGGTGGGGTGGATGAAGGCCTGGAATCTTCGGTTAAATGCACATCATAGGTTACGGATGAGGAGCGGTAGTTCATTTACAGTAGTGCTATGCCGGGGATTGAAGATCGCAGGCTCAAATCAAGAAATGCACCATTAACATGCACGACTCACCCTCCTCCGGACCTCCGGTTATGCATGCGAAAGATTCGCGAATTCTTGGTTGTACCACGGAGTATGTACGAACCCAGTTGCACGGAGGACGAGTCAACCGACTGTATAAGCCAATCCTAGGCCACCAACCTGCCACCTCTTGCAGCGGGTCAAGAGTCAACAAAGACCAGGACGCGCGGGGAACCTCGTAGTGGGGGAAGAGTCGTATTGCGCCAAGAGTCATCACGGTGGACGCTATTCCTGGGACCCCACCAGAACTCTAGCGCTCTTGTGCCCTATCCCAGAGCCCGAATGATGTAATATGCTCATTCCACCCTGAAAGGCCACATATAGTAGCTTCAGATTCAGTGCGATCGCCTCGGAACAAGCCAGTGAATAGAGCCAGCCATCACGCCATCGGAAACACACGAAGGACTGTGCGCCATGCATCAGAAAAACGAATCCATCCCATAGGATTGGCCATGTTTCCCATGTGAAGTGAGGGGGGGGCTCAGGGATGGAATTGAAGTATGCAAGCCGAGTGGCATACCGAGAGTATATAAAGTGTGTCGGAAGAACGACCGCTTTTGACAAATATCTCGTTGGAATCCCAAGCTGCTCTTCCATCCCGTTTCAATTCTCACACATTTGCATCGATATACATCTATCAATATTCATTCTGCAACCATGGCAGCTCAAGTACTAACCGAAAACACCTACCTGGCTGGAGCCCGTAACAGTCTCAAGAAGGAAGACTGTATGGAGCTCTATGAGAAATGGGCCGCCTCCTACAACGAAGACCTTGCCGACGCATCCCAGAACTATATCGCCCCGCTCCTGGTTGCCCAAGCCGCCCTCGCCTCAAGCAAAGACCCCGAGGCTACCGTATTGGACGCCGGTTGTGGCACGGGGCTCGTGGCCGAAGCCCTTGCTAAGGGCAGCAAATGGACTATTGATGGCATGGATTTGTCTCCTGCCATGCTCAAGGTCGCAGAACAGACTGGCGTGTACCGAAGCCTCTTCAAAGTAGACCTCACACAACCGATCGATCAACCAGACCAGAAGTACGATATCGTGACATGCTGCGGCACCTTCACGCGTGGCCATGTCGGGCCCGACCCTGCCCTGAGGGAACTCATCCGTCTTCTCAAGCCAAACGGTGTCATCGCCGCCACCGTCCTCGAAGAGATTTGGGTGTCCGGCGGCTACAAAGCCGAAGCCGACAAGCTAGAGAAGGAAGGTCTAGCAAAGGTGGTCAGTCGAGACCTCATCGACTATCGAAAGGGAGCCGGCGACAAAGCAACATTGCTCCTGATGAAAAAGACAGCTTCCGCTTGAACATTCTCTTGTGTTGGACTTTTGGCGTGAGAAGGGAGGGAGGCTTTCTAACATTCTAGCTATGGACTGAGCTTAAGTTGGCAAGGACCTCAAGCCTGTTCCCAATGCGACTATTCGTTCCTTATTCCCCAGTGCGACTGCTTTTACCGTCCCAGTGCGACTGCTGTTTTTCCCCAGTGCGACTATTCTTTCCCAGTGCAACTGTTCTTACCCGGTGCGACCGTTCTCCGATGGACTTCGACAGGGACCCAAGTCTAGGTTGCGTTGTATATGTACAAGCTTACTAGATAATGAGAATATAGACCTGGAGAGTAAAACACACAGCCTGTAGGGATGGAGAAGTTGAAGAGCTCACTTGCCGTAAACGGTAACCATGAAGGAGTCCACGGTTCGTACTATAATACTTTAGAAAATAGAGGAGAGATTGTACGCAGGGATAACTCTTAAAAGTAGTTAATGCATGAGTACCAATTCCACGTGAAATCCTCGCAAGAAACGGTTATCTTTATCTCTTGATCTCAATGATCTAAAGAAACTTTGATGTCTGTTGTATCCAGACTCTTCCGAGCCAATAGCCAACATGACAGGAACGCAGAATTAATCCAACAAAACGGCCTTTGGAGGACCTAGAATTCTCTATGTGAGACATACAACTGGATAACCCCAGTGGTGATATGAAACGACGTTTCTGAGGTGACGCGGCGTGGTAGGCACCTGGACCGACCGCAATATAGGTTAGCACCGAAGCTAGTATGAGCTTACTTGGAGTGGGAGAACTTTCGGAAAGAAAGATGTTGATTAAAACATCCATCATGTATCATGATAAACTATTGGTTTGGCTCGTGGCAGGCTGCAGATGTTATATACGTTGGTGACAATAGTTACTACACTGACTAATACAACTATATACTGTGCGAAGTGGCGCCCGCCTGGCTGTTAATCGAAGCTTGTAGTATAATCTGGAGCACGAAAGAGAGATCCGTATTGAGCTCTTTAGGGAGAATCTCTGATATGGTGTCTAATCAGAAAAAGATTGGCAAGTTCTATTTTTCCATCTTCACGACTGAAAGCCCACGGACTAGTTAACTCTCTTCAAGTCTCTCCCCTAGGCAGGTTTTCCACACTGCCCACTTCCACAATATAGAAAAGTCGAAATGCGAGCTCAGCTACTCACGTAGTGCCCTTTGAGACGTGAGATTCACGAGGATTGGCATGGAAAATACGTGAGTTGTGATTTTCAAGAAAAGGAGTTGCGACATCAAACCCGTTGACATTGTGAGGATCCGCTATTTGCGCCATCAGGGTCTCATCCAGCTGAGGCCATCTTACAAGAGTCCAGCGACGCGATTCCCCATGCTGTCGAAGCACGTAGACTGGAACAATGGTTTTGCATTTGTGCGCTGTGTTAAAAATCATAATCGCGGCGATTGATCTCAATGACAAGAAAAGTGCGCTCACTCCACACCTCAATGGCGAGAGAGAGGATTCGAGAGTCATTTCTCATTCGGGGAGAACTTCGCTGACAATTCTATTCACCGAGGCCCGGAAGTCTTCAGGGTCCAGGCGGTTGGTATTGCATTTAATGACCACTCGTTTTGCATCATCGTTGGTCAAGAGCTCTTTGCGAATACCAGACAGATTTGCAATGAATGCCTTATAAATAAGGAATGAATATCTCTAAATAATATATAGAACAAGGCCAGTGCGACCGAAGAACGAGAGACGGGGAGGGTAATAGAAGAACGAAAGATAGTCTGTAGAAGTTCATCCCTTCTGAAGGTTGCGGTTGGCCTGCACGGAGCTAATCCCAGACTGGCAAGTAATGCCGAATAATGTATACCTTAAAGTTCAGGCAACCATGGACTATCAAAAGCAGCAATCTTGAGGAAACGGAGAGAACAAGATAGGTACAGCGCAGTTATAATTATGATGGGGAGCCAACGCTACAATGCCTCGATCTGAAAGCAAAGGAGAGTGTCTGGCACTTGTTGTGGTCCAACTTGAAGCAGGGTACCTCATACATGCCGAGCTGCTGGTATCAAGTGCCATGATAGCCTGTATATACCTTTCCCCACTAACAGCCATGGTGGCACAGTCTGTGGGCCCACCAAGCTTGGAGGCTTCTACGTTTTGGGAGCGGTCTTCTCGACCGTTAGAAAGCGGCCCCAGTGCCCGATTCCCCGGCCCCACTGTCCTAACTAGTATCACTTAGATCCATATCTCGTGTGGCGATATTATTGGGCGAGTATCTCTGTCATTCGACTGGAGACACTTATGCGAGATGTAACCTGGTGATTATTCTTAGCGGCTGGCATATAAATTTGCCCGCACACAAGTCCGACCCTGTCAGGGGAAGATTTCGATTGTCATTGACGACTCCATAATAAGTTCTACACGAGATGGCGAACAGGGATGAGGAGATACTCGTCGACTCCGGCGATGATTACGACTCCCATTATGTAGCGACGGACTCCGAGGTAACATCGATGCGCAGCAGTATCGTCGACTATGTCTACGAAAACGGCCGACGCTACCACGCGTATCATGCGGGATCGTATTGGGGATCCAACGACGAGAAGGCAATTGACGCGATGGAGATCTGTCATCACCTCTACGGCTTGTTGTTGCATGGCCGATTGCACCTCGCCCCGATCAAGAATCCGCTGCGAGTCCTTGATGTCGGAACAGGAACTGGCTCCTGGGCCACTGACTTTGCCGATCTGCACCCTGGAGCAACTGTTATTGGAACGGATCTCTCGCCAATTCAGCCTAGCTTTGTCCCTCCTAATGTGTATTTTGAGATTGACGACTGCTGTGACGAATGGGTATACAAAAGCCCATTTGACTTTATTCATGTTCGTGGGCTATATGGGTGTGTGGCGGACTGGGGAAAATTTTATCAGCAGGCTCTGAAGTAAGTTTCTTTCCTTCATCAACTGCTGACAGCGGTTTTAATTACCCTGGCGCTTAGGAACCTTCATCCCGGTGGATATTTGGAACAGGCCGAGATGAGTGTGACCCCGGTCTCGGACGACGGAAGCACCGCAGGCACGATATATGAAATCTGGGGCCAGAAAAGTCTCGAAGCGGGAGATCAATTCGGCAAGACATTACGTATCGTCGACGAGTCTAAGCAGCGGATGATTGATGCTGGGTTTGTGAACGTTTCTGAACACCGGTACAAACTACCCATCGGCCCCTGGCCAAAAGACCCGCATCTTAAGACTCTAGGACGGTTCTTTCGCATCGTCATGGAGGAAAGTCTGGAGATGTGGGCTATGATGCTCTGGACCAAGATCCTTGGAGTAAGTAACTGCCATATGGGAGTATGAACGAGTAACTAACACGAGATATTAGTGGTCGAGAGAGGAGGTTGAGGTGATCTTTGCGAGAATGCGTGATGCACTAAATAATCCGAGTATCCACGCATACCTCGAGATATCGGTGGTTTACGGGCAGAAGCCAGAGATCTAGTCCAGGTGGCGTCTAAGCAATAAAAAGTCCGTTACCCATAGTGCTTGCCCACGACAACTGTATAGCACGGTATAATTAGTATTTTCTTTCTTCGTCAGAAAGGCTCTTGCCGTAGGCTGGGAGGCGAAAGTAGTCTAATGCTTGAAAACGATAGAAAGAGGAGAAGACTTGCCAATACAGAATAACACATAGACCCGAATGGTTGTTGCGGTGTAAAGTCTATATCGTGAACCTTGCTAGTTTGAGTTATGGACTACAATTTATGTGTCGAGATGTTATAGGAAGAAAAGAGAGAAGGAGAAAACCAACTGGACTGGGCTCCATTGGTAGAATTTCATTCTTCCCCGGATGTGTTCACCCTCATTACGCTATCGATTCGTGCGTACTCCGGGACATTTGCCGTGGCTCCGTCACCGGCGATTGGTTGTTCGAGGACCATATGGTCCTTCACGATTTGGACCAAAAGATGGGAATCGTAGGCTCCTTCACGATGGGGCCATCTCTCGAGAAGTTTCACGGCCCGATGTCTTGTCGGAAAGTCCCTGCATTTGAGGCACACCCAAAGCAGGGACGGGATAACACCCATATCCATGACAATACACGGGCGATGAGTGCCATAGTCGGACTGAAAGCTGGTGATGATCTTCTCAGCACGTCTGGTGATCTTCTTGTATACAGGGAGGTAATCATCATAGACCATCTCCGATGTCACAAGGCTGGTTTCCAGGATATTGGTCAGGGCCTCATTTTGCAATCGCATCAAGTCAATGCTACGCGCGTCCTTGGAGTTGACTAGATATGGCGCTTGACGTAAGACATAGTCTTCAAAGGCCCGAATGTGGTCATCCAAGTGCGCCTGGATTCTGCGTTGTTCAGCTGATGCCTCGGCGATATCGAACAGAAACGGACCGCTTATCTCCCCGCGCACATATGGCTCACAGGACCTGCGAAAACGAAGGATATTGTTCATGATCGGATCAAGCCTCTGTTTTACTTCTCTGAGGCTATTCAGCGAGAGGTTGTCACGGCTTCCCACTCCCAGTACCACGGGGTGGAGATGCAGCAGGGGACCGGAGTCGCCAAAGTGGGCTGACTGCACATCTAGATGCAGTAATACCCTTGTCAGAGCAGATTCTGTCGGAGACCCGGAGTCGATGCTTTGGGGGGATGTATGACGTCGGTTCGCCTTGGTTATTTGGCCCTCTAGGATCTGTACTCCGTTCTGTAAATGTGTAAACGCCGCCTTGTAGTTCCCTCGACAAAGGTCAAAACAGATGAACATGATGCAGCACATCAACGCCACTGCTCGCACTTGTGGATCGTTAGACACTAGCCGTCTACACAGCATCGAAGCCGCTTTGCTGTATTGCGCCAGCGCAAACCTGTGGTAGGTGTTCCTTATATCCATGGCACCTGGGGGTAAGCCTGCCTTTTCCGAATCTTCGTGAATGGCACTCAGTGCGACGACGGCATGATAAATCGCCGGCTCTGCTTGACTCATCCGGAGCACGATCTGTTGCCAGACATCGGAATCGAACCAGCTCACCATCATAGGCACCGTGTACGTCTGGAAGATATTGAAACACCGCCGTTCATCGGGATTGGTACCGGGGAGATCCAGGAGGATTCGCATAGACGGCCCCGACCAAGCTAGATCCTGCCTCTGTCTCTTCATGCCAACCGGTAAGCGAGGCAGGTCGTATCCATCGCAATTGCGCCCAGTGGAGATGCACTGTTTACATGCGCCCGGTGTCTCGTCGCATTTCACCCGTCGGGCTCTGTGGTAATCCAGGGTTTTATGAGCGAGTTGCTGCAGTCCGTTGGGTGCTAGACTTACCGACATGTTTGACATCCCGTTCGCGACCGGCGCGAAAATCTTCTCTGTCGGGGTTGTGGTTGCATGGGTCGTCCTAATATCCCTGGCCTTCCTTTTTTTCTTTTTTTTTTTTTTTTTTGGCGGTTGGTAACGTCCTAGATATCGTGTTCAATGGCAGAGTTGTGAAGACGACAAGATGGCAGACTCAGGGGGCAGTGCTGTCTTTATCTGTGCGAGGGGTCCAGACTGGGGTATGGTTAAGTGGTTCCAGTGTACATGCTAAGACCAAAGATATCTCAGCCTTGAAGAAAAAAGTATTAAATTCTCCACTTTCTATGACAGCTGGGGCGATTATAACAACCATTCCTGTATGAGAGAGCGGAGCTGAAATGCCAAGTCGGTGATGCGAATGGGTTGTCAAGACTGGAGACAACCCTCTCTAAAGGACTAGTCTTCGTAACTATCACTCATGAGGAAGGGATCATTGCATTGATTCTCCACATCATAAACGAAGTAGCCAATGCCCTTGATGTATAGTACGAATGGTGACCCACATGGAGAGGCTGAGCTTCTCAGATTCACGGCTTGGATTATGGTGATTCGACCGGTTTATTGCATTTGCTTTCTTTTTTGTTTCTTTCCGAAAGCTTCATGGGGACAATCATCTATAGAACCAATTATGACCGTTCTTCGTTGGGTCAAAATTGAGACTAAATAGATCTCTTGGCATTCAGGAGCACGAAGCTCACTAGAACGCCACAATTATTATGAACTAGCAAGACGCCCAAGGTTAGAAGACATATCTAAATGCCGTATTCTGAACATCAGTCAGATCCTCCCTCGCCACAGCAATCCCTTGAGCGGGCTCTTTAGGACTATTCGTAGGTGCAAGAGTCGCTGGCCCATATACCCGATCTCTCCGTGAGTTTTCCATCCGCCATGATAGCCCCAGTACTAGGATCAGAACAGTCGCCGCCGCAAGGCACACCATCATTGCGATAAAACCGCTCTAGCTACAGGTTAGTGTGATCATTACTCCGACAGGATAGCTTTACCTTGTAACCTGGAGCTTCACGCTCGAAAAACAGGAATGGACCGACGATATTCCCTGTGCAGTAGGCGATGAACATCATTGCACTGACGGTCGCCTTTTTGGTAAAGCCAGCAACATTTGACGAGACCATGGAGAGAGTCATCGGGATACCTGCCGCGTAGGCAACAAAGAGGTAGAGACCGAAGAGGCGGACTCCTGTGCTTTCACAGGCGTAGACGATAATGTTTCCAATGAGACTATATGCTTCTCGTCAGATATGGTAGTCTTAGGAGGAGGTGATGGAACTTACGCAATCATTGTGCAGCCGGCCAGTAGCATGCAACGAGTATTTGGAAACCTGCTGGCAAGGTAGGTACTGTTGGGGGTTGACCATGTTAGCCGTGCAAGATGGATAGACTATGGAAAAGAACTACCTTCCGAGAGCAAAAAAGGCGTGCACAGCACCCGTTGGGATCGCCAATAGGTAGGTTTGTAACGTCGTGAACCCGAAGCCTTTTACAACGATTGCTGAGAACTATGTAGATAGATCAACGAACTATACTTGCAAGCCAGATTGAGGGAGGGGGGAATACCATTGTCAAACCCCCATTTGGAATGTTGTTGGCTACCTGGAAGAAGAACAAGATGTAAATCTTGTAGTCCGCCAAGGCCTCCCATACCTGGTGCCACTGGATCCTGTCGTGTTTGATAGCTGTTTGGTTGACTTTGACTCGTTCTTCCGCCTCAGCGCGTTCAGAGCGTGAGAGGAATCGTGCGGTTAAGGGTGAGTCTGGAATGAATAGCACGAAAACAATCGACCAGACGACAGTGATTATTCCATATATAATAAATAGCCACTACTCAATCGTTAACCTCTTGCACCGACGGGATCAAGGTACGAGTCGCACCTTCCAGGCGGGGATGGAACCAGCAATATGAGCGACGCCATATGCTATCAGTCCCCCAAATGCTGTCGCGAGGGAGTTACCAGCGAACCATAAACCATGGCGAAATGGCTGCTCCGACCTGGTATACCACATGCCAGTGATAAGGCTAAAGCCAGGCGAAATGGCAGCCTCCGTGACACCTAAAAAGAAGCGAGTAACCATAATTCCAGTGAAGTCATGTGTAGTAGCGTGGCATGCGAGCACAACACCCCAAAGAAAGCTTAAACCATGGTCAATACTGCTGATAATTAAACGACTGTACAGGGAAGCTGAAGCTCACAGTGTTGTGGCGAGAACCTTCGCAATCGGCAGTCGAACCATGAGCATGGAGGCTGGATATGAAAACACAAGGTATGAGAAGTAGAATATCGAGCCTGACCACGAGTACTCAGTGCCAGTCAATTTCTTTACGCTCTCTAGTCAGTCCCTATCGTCTTTTCTTCGGCCATCGGACTAACCAGATCCTCTATGATACCCATGATAGCGGCTTGGGACAAACTCTGCTTGTCCAGAAATTGAAGCATATATGATAACATCATAATTGGCAACAGACTAGAAGCCCCAGTTAATTCTAAAACCCCCCTAAAGGGACTTGTTCATGCAAGAAGACGTACCGCCAGTCGATCTTTCTCAGTAAGGACTTGTTCCCGGTCGAGGCTGATGGATCCATCAACTGTTCCCCATACCCAACAGAAGGTCGATTGAGATCCGTAGCATGGTCCAAGCCTACCTCCCCTTCCTTATCGAAAGCGTCAGGCTTTTCTTGAATGTTCGACATTGAAATGACAGTTCTTTGGATTTCAGGGAAACTTCCAAAAGTAAGAGCCCGTCAGACGTCTGCATCCTGTTCCTAAATACTGATGCTCTTGGCCTTCGCCACCGTGATCAAATCATTGATAACATAGTATCGGTGCCCCCGCTCGAGAGATTGACTAGCTTGAGATGATCCTGAAGTTTCATTCCGTTATCTGGCATATCAGTAAACTTTATCGTGTGGCATGGACCGAAATTGAGTTGACCGTCGCGTAACTTGCAACCACTCAGAGCCCAGCATCGCGAATAGGGCCATATCTAGGGCAAGAGATTCATTGGCTGTGTCGGCAAAAATGGGTCTAGCACCATGCACTCCACCCCCAGATTTTCCCCTTTGAGGATGGTCTGCCAAGAGTATTCAGGGTTCTACCATATCAGAGACAAATATTGACGATAAGACTGAGAGCCGAGGTTAGATATGGAGAGATAATGTCTACAATTTTGTTGGTTTGGTGACAGTCTAACACTACAGGTCGGGGCCACTCATTTCATCAAGCCACCCCCTCATAGACGGAAAGACTATCGTATGCTGCGATTCTATAAGCGTCTTCCGGATCCACTGGCGGTCTTGGGAGTCCTCCATACACCTGGCCAGAACAATCATCGGCCAGTGAACTCTTCCTAAACACGAAGGGCTCACGGTTGAAAGCTCCTTAATGATTGCTAATGCGCCATTTACTGCATCGTGAGAGGACACGGACGGAGAGATCATACCGCTGAGCAAGCTTCGCCGGTAGCAGAAAAATACAGTGGTCGCGTGATACTCTGCAACTGCAAAGTAGACCGTTTGCAATTGTCGATTCCGCAAGTCCGAATGTGGCTGCTGGCTCATGATTATCAAGTCTTGGTATCGCTATGCGTGGACTGGTGGTTAGCTAGATAGTTCCAGTGGAATGAGGGCACTGTATACCTTTCCAATGCCACATAGGTCTTGCTCTATACAATCCATGAGTAACCATTCGGATTTCCCTCGTGTCGTTTGGGGCATGAGCAAGAGTCTATATTTCAGTTTTTTGCATTCGTTGGTCAGCTCCAGCGGACGAAAGACGGATATGTCATCCAACGCCGCTTCGCTCGGGTATTCGAATGGCCAGATTGCATGCTGTGACGTCCGGCTGTTATAAAAGAGCTCATCCATAGTAGATATAAAGGAAGATTCATGACCAGCCTCCTCCCACAATTGGCGGAGACGACCGTATTTGCATATTGTGAGGTTCGCATACCTGTGGGCATAAGTACAAGGCTACGGGTTACGTCCAAGCCAACATTGACTTACATTACGAAAAGCAATAACTGTTGAGTCAGTACCGGTAGTCTAACACGTTGACCAGGTTCGCCTAGTCTCGGAACTAAATCATGAGCCTTGAGGAACGTGTAGATGCCCTGAATATGCACCTCTACGGCAGAGCTATCCTGGCCAAACAGATACTCATATGTCACCATGAGAAAAAAGGCCGTTGAAATTTCATTCACTTCGTGAGGAGATAGGGACCCCTGGCTGTTGCTAAGGATGAGCTGAAATTCGCGTAGAGCACTTTGATAGTGTGACGTCCCTGCTTCACCCGGCCATTGGTCGTATGATGCCATCTGGTCGCTTCTAAGTCGCTCCATATGGCGAATCCCTTCCAGCTCCGTGGCGGAGATTGCCAAAATCATCCTCGTTACGACTGAAGAATGCGGCGCGATATGACTATAGACATAATGCAGGGAGGCCCACTGCCATGGCTTCCCAAGCCATCGCACCATGGACGTATGGGGAAAGAATGCGAAGTACTCCCTCTCGCTAGATGATAGGCAATGTGAATCCGGTAGAGATAGGGAAGTAAAATGCATACTCCCGTCTATATTCCGCGGTCGGAGAGGATGATAGGTTCGTTGTAGGCCTGGAACCCTCGATGCTTTCAAGACGGGTCGCGACCTGGAAGCCTTTCTCGGAGTCTTGTGAATCCATTCACATTGCATTTGAGCATTTACACATCGGACACACGAAGGATGCGTCTCATCACACTTAATCTTCCGAGTCCGACACGTGGCGCACCCTGTTGCGTAATCATTTAGCGACAGGAACGCAATATACCCGGTCTAAACTAGAGTTCTTACCGGTCCGGGATCGCGGCGCATTGCGTCCAGACATAACTTTCATGGATGGTCTGGTATGTTGTTGCATAAATGGCAGCGAGAAGAAGAAATGAAGGAGTGTTGTTGGCCTTTTGAGTGGATCAGTCATCGCTTCTTTCGGTAATTGGTTGCGGGATAAGCGAGGGGCAACCGCTGATTGGACAGGCATTTGCCGATATCAAAGTAGGCTTCTCAGGTATCCACCTAAGGCATCCGCCGTATATGCGCTATTTCACTATAAGTACGTGGACCAGTACAAGTAGAACAGTGATATGCTCTGCATATTTTCTTGTATATCAAATCATTCATTATTATAAGATCTCTCAATATGGCTTCAATATCGGAAACTATAAGCAAACACGAGGAGCGTCTCTGGCAAGTTAACCAGGAAGTAAGTGGCCACCATCAGAGCTGTCCACCCCTATACTACTAGACATATCCCGTTAATTTCTCTTGATCCAATTTAGATTCACTCCAATCCAGAGCTTGCATTTGAAGAGGTTCACGCCCATGACACCCTATGCGACCTGCTCGAGTCGCTGGGATACACCGTCACGCGTCATGCTTATGGACTCAAGACCTCATTCGAAGCCGAGGTCGGGACCGGAGGAGGTTTGATTGTCTATAACGCCGAGTTCGATGCCTTGCCCGAAATTGGTCACGCCTGTGGGCACAATTTAATCGCCACCTCGTCCCTTGCAGCTTTCCTAGCCACTGCAGAGGCAATCAAGGCTAACCAGATTGAGGGCCGTGTACGCCTTCTCGGCACTCCTGCAGAAGAGGGCGGCGGCGGTAAGATTGAGCTTATCAAGGCTGGTGCCTACAAGGGAGTCGATGCCTGCCTCATGGGTCACCCTGGGCCTGGCATGGAAAAGGATGGCGTGGTTGCTCCTCGCGTTATGGCTCGTCGCGGAGCCACTGTGACCTTCCATGGTGTTAGCGCTCACGCCGGCAATGCCCCTTGGCTGGGCCACAATGCATTGGATGCCGCGGTAGCTGCTTATAGTAACATCGCCATGCTTCGACAACAAGTTGCGCCTAATCAGCGTATGCACGCAATCATCTCCAAGGGAGGTGACAAGCCCAATGTGATTCCTCATCTCACAGAGCTCCAATTCTTTGCCCGCGCGGAGACAGACGCAGAATTGCAAGAAACCGCCAGGAGGGTTACTGCCTGCTGTGAAGGGGCTGCGACAGCCGCTGGGTGCACGGTTGAGTTTGAATGGTAAGTAAAGCTCGCAACAGGAAGTCTCTATTAGCTATCGCTAACGTGGTTGGACCTAGGCTTGAAAACTACAAAGAATTGCAATGCAATAATATCCTTATTGACACCTTCTATAAACATTCACAGGAGCAAAAGCAGTATTACATGAAAGCATTGCCTGCAGTCAGTGGCGCGTCAACGGATCAAGGTAGGGCTGTTCATCACCACAATGGTCGCTGATACTAATTGTCAAAACAGGCAATGTCAGTTATGAGCTACCAAGCCTACATCCTGGGTTCCTCATCGAGGTAGAATCACCGAAGATCGGACCCCATCATCCTGGATTTGAAAAATCAGCCGGAACACGACAGGCATTTGAATCGTCCTTGCGGTTCGCTTCCATCATGGCTGCGACAGGCCTTGAGGTTTTGCAGAATCCAGAGCTCCGGAGTCGATTGTGGGCAGAACATAGAGAGAGATTTGGCAAGGCTGAGTAGCTGTGTAGATAGTAGAATTAATGTGGACGGCCTCATCAATTTGAAAGATTGAATAATACCACAACTTGGACATTAAGGTACTTTGCTTAGTACTACATGTGATGATTGTTTTATCTTTCCACAGTTGTTCGTTACCATCGATCTGTCCATCAGTTCCTGAGGCTTCTGCGTCCCAAGGCTTGGTATGCATTACAACTCATGAAGTACAAAAGCCTCTTGATATCGAAAGCACCAGTGATCACCCAGAGATATAGCTATCGGATGGGTGGGTCTTAGTACTACACACCAGTCCTCCCTATCTTCAATCATTCCTAGTCGCGTCTCGACTTCACGGAGCGCCATTCTATCCTCAAGCTCCCAATCATCGTGCCACATGCGAGTGCAACTACCAAGTACCATGTCTGTATAAGGCTTTTATCAATTGCCACGAGATTCTCGCGTCTTAGCCGGTGGCATGGATGTCACAATTTGCGCTAGGCCAGTATTCTCGATATATATGCTCCTCCAGATCTGACACGAGACCATTGAGATTAGTTGACAGCTGATTGACGAAGAGGACCTGTGCAATTGCAATCGCAACAGCTGGACCGAAAGACTGGGCGAAAAGCATAATGGATGTATCAAGCGGCACGTCCTCCACAGGTAACACTGTTTGGACAGCGTTCTGTGGTCCGGAGAAGTCGATGCCATATGCAAGGCCCGAGAACGCAGTGTATATAATTAACTCCGCGAAGCTTGTGGTGATTTAGAAGGTGGTGATGAGTCCCGCGGCAACAGGCATTATAGCTGAGGCGAAATGCATAAATGGTGCGTAGTACCCAATGGCGCCGGTCCCGAAGCCGTGGATGAGTGCGCCAATGGTACCGGCGATATATAATAGAAAGCATCATGTAGCCGCTCTGGGTGTGAGTATATCCACGTACAATCTGATAGTAAGTAGGCAGATAATACTCAAGTACACTGTCAGTACTATTGCCGCATATAATGAATATACATCCAGCGATCACGCTACGGCGCTTTATAATGCGAAAAGGGAGAGGGGCAGCATCTCCTCAGCGTTTTTGGTTGTAGATAAAGGCCGCCATGAGGACAGCGAAGGCAATAATGAAGCCTATCACTAAGCCACTACCCCAGGAATACTTCGTACCGGCCCACGGAATGGCAAGGAACAGGGCCGTGATCGCCGGTATGAACAGCAGATTGCTAACCAAGTATAGTTGCAAGATTTTCTCCCTAATTGCCAGGCGCGAAATGTCGCTAGACTTCGGCAAATCTGAGAAACAACACATTGTCAACACCAGCGCAACAGCACCAAGAGGTGCGCTGATGTAAAAGCACCATCGCCAGCCAATTGACTGCACAATCGCTCCACCAAGAAGTGGTGCAGATAGTGTCGCCAGGCCTTCGACGGCACCCATAATGCCGGTGAATATTGGTCGTCTGCGCAAAGGTGTGGATTGCACGAGGATAACGAAGCACCCTGAAAGAAGACCAGCTGATCCTAGTCCAGCAACAGTCCTCCCAACGATGAGCATGGTTGATGTAGTGGCCGCCCCACAGAGCAACGAACCTGCTATCGAGATAGCATTGGCAAACAAAAAGACGCGTTTGATAGAGAAGAGCTGGTAGGCCTTGCCAAACACAAACTGGAAGGAGCATTGGCTGAGCCTGAATGCAGAAGAATACCACCCGACATCTGCCACTGTGTGAAAATAGGTTGTAATGCTAGGAACTGCCGTAACGACGATGTTCATGTCTACGCTGGACAATATCAGGACAGCGGCCAGGTTGAACATGAGGAGCCAGAATCTCGCGGCTTTTGCAGACTCGGCTACTTCACCCGCGCTGCCACGGTCGGACATCGCGTCGAAGGTGGTTGCTGGCCTGCCCATTGATTCGCAAGGTTCATCGCGCGAAGGTCGACTCGTCCCGTGCTGTTCATTTGTTTTGACTAACATTGACGACGCCATCCTGGTGGAAACAAAAGCCTCACTGGAATCCAATCCCCCTAGACAAAGTACTTGGCGAAGACGTTTACTAACAAGCCTCATTGCTCTAAGTCGAAACGGGCTAGTGGTAACGGCCATGGTCAAAAGAATATCCTGCCATCCAATTCTAAGAATACGTTGTCTGAGTGTAGTTTGCAATTAATGGTTGGTTTTGAATCACTGTTTCATAACTGGGTGCACAATCAAGCGCGGCAGAATTGAAGAAGATATTATCCAGCGACTGCTCGCAATGCAGTCGTAGGGTCTTAGTATTTAGTGGACATTCCCCCATAGGTAGCAGCAGATCATTTTGATGCTTGCTATACAGAGGGGGAGGAGGCACGTAATCATCGTGGAATCCATCGATATGAACCCGTCGGACAGTGCCGTGTTCACTGATGACGTGTGGTGACATGTAGATATTGAAAGGAATTGTTCCTTTTATCTATACAGATATCAGCAAGGGCAGTCCCGTAAAAGTGTGTAGGGTCATATAATCAAATGATCAGATACCTACCATTGATAGCCCTTTTCCCACACCGAGTAGCTCGACAGTGAATGCTACTTGATGCTTGATCGTCATCATCTTAGAACTCACGTCCTGGGTGCAAGCTGCAAGGTCCTGTGGCAAAGATATTGTTTTTGTGATGCACCACTCAAGATCAGGTTCCTCAGATTCTGGTGCTATACAATCGTCTAGGTTGTGCCGCTCGTTGAAAATGATGTGCTCCCGTTTGGATGAGAGAAAGTGAACGTTGAACTGCGCGGAGTATGCTGCTGGGGCGCTAATTTTGACCTCGTGTTGCTCAATTACATCGATGGTCAACGCGTGGAGCTTTATCCCCTTTGATAATGGAGCGAACCGGAGTTTCATTGGAAATGTTGCGCCAAATGGGATGTTGACGTCGGGGATAGAAATGCTATATTGTGCGACGTTATCCCACTGCTTGTCGATTGACTATGAGACATTGTTAGTCATATGTATACAGAAACAAGAGTGTTGCATTGCTGACATTCAAGGCTGACATCCAGTTGAGACTCTCCTCCACGGAAAACCGTTTATAAATCCGTAGAGGCTCTGAGACAACGATATTTCTATTCAACCTGCGCTCGATCATGGCATGGACTTGATATGAGTGGTAGTTGGTCTCCGGGCCTGGGATAGTCTCGAGCATATTTCTGTTTAGAGGAATACTGAAGGGAAATTCATAGTCCCCTGCCGGTAGGCTGAAAGGATTCTGCTGATGGGACGACGCCAACGGCTGCGTCGCTGCAAATGTATTCTCTTCATGATAGGATCTGAAGAATGTGCCCTCATCATAAGGCCTACCGCTGTTAGATCATGTATAATTTTGGAAACAATAGAGGATTACTAACAGTTTAGCTATACCTCGGACCTGGACTGATATTCCTTTGACGGTTATAGCTTGCGCAAGTGATAAGCGAAGCTTCCCAGATATGCAAGCCTTGCTTTCGGAGAAGTTCGAAGTCGGAAGGAAGATACACGACTTGTCTAAACTGTAGATGTGAGGCATTATGGTGTCAGCTAGTTTTGAGCACAACGTCAATATAGAAGTCTAGAGTCGGATCAAACCTTAGACTGCAAGACAGGGTCTCATTGAAGAACATGATGAAAGGTATCGATTGGTCCTTAGACACTAAATGCCTTGGTGGTCTGCTTTCACTGCTCCATTCCGGTTCTTAAGGCATTAACTTCTAATCGTATTCTTGTATTGTCTTTATATTGCGGTGAAATGAAGGTCTTTCCATTTACGGTAAGAAAAGCGGAACTTCCATAGAAGGGGCGGAATAGCCGAAAAGGGTAAGTCTCCCGCCAGCGCAAGACTGCCGTATCAGGCAAAATACTCAACCTCCTCCATGATCAGAACTACAAAAATGCATCGGATGTCGTTGTCCACGTTTACCTGCACAGATATCGAAGGCACTCTGAGTCAAACCCGTCGCTAGTCATCTCAGACAACTGAACGTCATTTTAGTTGTGCTTGCATGCAGTTTCTATGAAGTAATATAAATCCGCATCACTGGCTCGTTAATTGCCACACTCGACATTGAACAACAACATAATCCGAGTCGGCCGATATGGACCTCACCTTCCACATCAGTCAAGACGGGAAAACCCCGAAAAGAACATATGCCAGAGGCGCTTGTGAGAGGTGTCGCCTGAGAAAGGTTCGTTGGTATCTTCACTTGCACGCCCTAATGACTCACCCGATGATGTTTAGAAAAAATGCTACCACCAGAAAGCAAACCGACAATCAGGGTTGTCTACGCCACTGCGGCCGACTACTCAGTTCGTTCAGTATTCTCCAGCTACCACACGGGGGTCGCGACCCCCCGTGGGTGTCTCAGCATCGCAGCAGCTTCCTGGCGAGCCTGCGGAGCCCAGGCTACAGAGTACCCAGCAATCCTCTCAAGTTCACATGGAAACTCAAAAGAATGCTTCGCAACCCTCACGGCGGGATACATGTGTCCATCGTTTTATCGGTGACTTGAACCCAGTCGTACTTTTTGTCGGCGATGGTAGTACGAGACTCATGCGTGGGCGTGCTCACCAGCGGGATGTCGGAGTCTGGCTGGATAGGGAAAATGAATTTATTGAAAACGGCGAGAATGCCTATCATGAAGAACTCTCGTCGAGCAGTACCAGATATCAGATGTCTCGCCAGAAGCGACACTCAGGCCGCCCGGGCGCTCTTCTTCCGCCACGACAAACCCAAGAAGCATTGATAAACATTTACTTCCGTCGTATCCACCCAGTGCTCCCATTAGTTCACGAGGAAGATTTTCAAGTACAATTCCGCAATGGTACTGTTTCCCCGTACCTCCTACAGGCAATATGTCTAGTGGCCTCAAAGGAAGGCGAGGCAGAACCAATCCTCCGACTTGGGGATCGTGCCGAAACCATGTCACCTTGCAGGTTTAGCAATCTTCTGTACGATGACCTGTGCCATGCCATTACCATGCGTTTGGAGCGGCAAAGAATGACTTTAATACAAATCCTCGCCCTTGCTTCGTTGCATGCTTCGGGACCTAAGAGCTTCGAGGACGCGTCCTTGTATTTGGCTCAAGCCATCCATCATGCTCACACTGTCGGGCTACACTTCCTAAAATGTGGCCCTGAGAGACATGAAAAACCGCTAGTTACACTGTTTTGGTGCCTATGGAGTCTGGACCGGTGGATCGCGGCCATTCACGGGAGGCCGTTGGTAATTCACGACAGAGACCTAGGGCAACAGCTCACAGACGTGATTGACCTCTTTGACAGCCCCTTTCGCGTCTGGCTTTCCCTGGCGTCCATAATGGGCGAGGTCATGGTAGTGTATCGGCCGACCCTAGATGCCCCCGTAGATGAGAACAAACCCGAAATTCCCCGCTTCGAAGAACTGATTGCAAAATGTCAAGCGGAGGATATATCTTTGGATCAAACGTGTCAGTCTCCTTATGCCTTCTTCCTCCCAGTGCGCTCACTGAACTACCCCAGTGTCTTTCGAATTGGCGTACCATGCAATAGCTCTTCTCGCCTCACGGCCATGGGGCCTCAAGGCTCAACCGAGGTCTCACGCGCTGTACCTACGACAGGATCTAGCTGTATATCGCTTAGCCACCCTGCTACAAATGTGTACCATCAGTCAGTTCGTGCCTTTACCCACCGTTGCTTATTCCATATCCCTCGGGTTCTCAATATCCTATAAACAGCTCAAGCGGTGTCAGCTTCCCAGTACTCAGTATGCGGCAAAGAAGCACTTACAAACTTTTTATAAGAGCCTGGAGGCTCTAAGCTCGACATGGTGGTCCGCTCAAGTGATGACCCGGCTTGGTCAGCGTGCATTGGGTGGCATGCAACGCGTGGCTGGGAGAGCGAGTCAGTTATCGCCGTCACATAAGAAAGGACCGGCAGCTACAACCTCATCAAACTGCGAGGTCTACAATATAGGTCCTTTCCATTCTGAAGAAAGCTTAGAAGAAGTAGCCGAAGTGGCACACGACCAACAAATTTGTGCAGACGAGGCTGTCGCAATGACTGATCACCAATTTTTGTTCGATTTTGAAGACTTAGATACCAGTGGCTTCAATAATTTTGTGACGGACCCCATGTTTCAAGACATCGACGATCAACTGGGAAATTTTTTAAATATCAATATTCCCAAATGTCCTTCGGACTCTGCCTTTATCAACCCGGACACGATGTGGAACCCTGATGAGTTTGACTTTTCTTGTCTTTAGTCATACAAACTGGAAGTGGCGATCAACAAAGGTCGGGACAAGTAACACTACTTGTACTCAATTGGTTTGGTATAGCGTCTCAATGGAACAGGAAACTTGAAGCCCCTGAAGTGGAAGGTTGATTACGTTGTCTGCCTGGTTATGTTCAATGCACTCAGGCTATCAAATGGCACGTTTCCATACAGCAATCATCTCCACGTTTAGGTCAAAGAATCGTTGACCCTGGGATCTGATCCGAAAGAGAGTCCGATTACCTAGAGCAGGAGGATAGAATGTACAATTTTCCTGAGCTCCCCCTGACTCGTCTATGCGGCAGGGAAGTTACATCGAACGACTTCACGAATCACGAAGATATGACAAGCATAGTTAGCTCTTTGGAATCAAACCTTTGGTCGAGGAATGTCAGGATATAAAGCTAGATATAATACTAAATACCATACAGGATGTTATTACTCTCCACGACTCAATATATATTTTGTGCTCCCCTTGTACGATCAGCAACATTGCCAGACCATTCTCAGCGGATCATGAGGTACTCGTAAGTGAATGTAACCATGTATGTACTTGAATGATACGATCATCGCTGACTGGATTTTAACAACTCCCAATCGCCTAGGTAGTGAGTGGGCCCCTCCATCCAGGTCCTGGAATGGTCAGGGCAAGACAGACGAAGGGCAACAAAAGCGGTGGAGAAACGCAGTGGTTGCGGCTTCCAAAATGAGCACACTTTCCCCGAAGAGGAAAGCCTCACGTGCTCCGGAGCAATACTTATCCTGGTGCGGGCCCAACCAGGCAAGTTAAACCGCAATGGGGTTCGGACGGAAGCCGAGTTTGGCCCCGACTTGCCCGATGAAGACAACACATTCCCCAGACCCAGACCCTCACTCAACCTCCGCATAACCATGACTTTCTCCAGCTTCCTGAAATCCCCGCGTTGGATCCACTGCGCGACCTGGTCGCCGTCCGTCAAGCGGACAACAATGGACCCTTATCATCCACAATGATGGGGTGTTCCCGACCCTGGCAACTCGCGTTTCGTCATATACATGATTCGAGGTGGATATAAAAGAACGCATCCCCGATGGACCGGATCCATAGGCATAGGCATGTGGTGTTCGATCGTTGACCACTTCTCATAACGATACCTCCCACCGTTCATCATGCGCACCTGGTATGGAAGAGGCACATCCCTTCAGGCAGCCATCACGGCATGCTGTCTTGTGGCTTTTGTCCTATTCGGATATGACCAGGGCGTCTTCAGTGGGATTGTCGGGAATGATGACTGGAGGAAGCAGTTCAATTATCCCGATGATTCGGAGGAAGGAATTATAGTAAGCTGCTATAACCTGGGCTGTCTTTTGGGGTGCTTGGGTAAGTGAACTGGCCGATATGAATGAGCATCAAGCTGAGCCATATGGATGTTAGTCAATTTCTTCATTGGAGAGACGTTCGGACGCCGGAAGACCATCTGGCTGGCGATGGGTGTGGTCATCGTGGGCGCAGTACTGCAGACTACCGCGTTTACGGTGCCCCATCTGATCATTGGGCGACTAGTGACGGGCGCGGGCACAGGTCTGAAGACATCCACAGTGCCAATGTAAGTTGTGGTGTTAGCGATCACAGGGAGAAGCAAAATGCTCACTGGGACTCAAGGTATCAAGCTGAAATGTGCGAGGGTAAAACCAGAGGACGTCTGATTTCATCCGAAGTACTCTTTACTGCAGTCGGTATTGTTGTGGCGTACTGGTTTGACTTTGGAATGTCATTTGTCGGCGGCCCTATCGCCTGGCGACTTCCTATTGCGATGCAAATCGTGTTCGCTATCTTTGTTATTGTGCTTGTCTTTGGCCTCCCCGAATCCCCGCGATGGCTTATGAACCACGGCCAAGAGCAAGAAGCTATGGAAGTCCTCTGTGCGGTCTATAACAAGGAGCAGGACGACGAATATATCGTCAACGAGCGCAGGGCGATTTTATCGGCTATTGAGCTGGAAGACGCAGTCAGCAAACAGTCTTTCTGGAAGATCTTCCGTAACGATGAGGTGAAGACGGGCCAACGAGTGCTCCTTGCGTGGGGTATTCAGCTCATGAACCAGGTTGGAGGGATTAACCTAGTCGTTTATTTCGTTCCGAGTAAGTGCTGGATTCCTTGAATTAAACGACCCCTGCTGATGATCTACATAACAGCGGTCCTGAGAAACAACGTTGGCATGAGTGCCCAACTTTCTCAAATCCTCGGCGGGTGCATCCAGATCATGTTTATGCTCGGATCGCTTCTTCCCGCATTCATGCTGGATCGAATGGGCCGACGGAAGACAATGATGATTGGTTCTTTTGGCCTCGGCGTATGTATGCTCATGGTCGCCGCCCTGCTATCTCAGGTCAACGAGCCGAATGGAAAGGCCTATGCCTCCGCCTCTGTTACCTTCTTCTTCCTATATATGCTGATCCATGGCATGTCTATCAACTCGGTCCCGTGGGTGTACGTCCCAGAGATCCTACCACTAGAAGCCCGGACGAAAGGCACGGCTATCGGAGTAAGCTCTAACTGGCTGTGGAACTTTACCGTGGTCATGATCACGCCAGTGATCATCAACCGCATTCAGTGGAAGGCGTACCTGATTTTCATGATCACTAATCTCCTCTTTATCCCAATCATCTACTTCTTCTATCCGGAGACTAGCAATCTGCGTCTTGAGGATATTGATCTCATCTTCTCCCGAGGCGGGGACCCGGTGAAACAGGCCAGGAAGATGGCTGCGGAGATCAAGGCATATGGGTATATTCAAACGGAACAGCAGTCGAATGAAAAGGAGATAAGTGGTATGGAAGTGGAGCGTGTGTGAACTGAGGTGATGGCCCTAGCGGCAAGCCTGAGGCGCTGGCTGCTGGAATTGTTTGTATTCCACCGGTTTGTTGCTAATGGCTACATCCCGCCCTAGGATTCTCTGTGACTTTGTTTTATTGCTTAACATAGATATCAATCTTTTATAGACTATTCTGTCTAAATCAATCGTGAACATAACCCGGGAAACCTACTCCGAGTAAAAGTCTTCCTTCTAGCTAGTAGCTCCGCACTCAGTGACAAATATCTCTAACAGTAGTTCGTTCACCCATATCGGAGATGAAATCGCACAGACTCTCCCATCTTTGCTCCTTGTTATGACTAGCACTGACAGCAACTATATACGCACATTTCAATCAACAATGCTCAAGAATGACGGTAGTAGTGAGATACGGTCTCTAATATTTTGATGAGGAGCTGTATATGGAATATTCATAATAGGTACTATCTAACACCCGCCGTTACACACTAATCAGGATCATAACGTCCTGGCTAAATTAAGCACTCTCAAGCTTGTCCCGAGCAACATCCTGCTGCTCAGCAATCACATCAGCAGGGATGCGATCCGGTGTCGTGTTCACAAGCATAATCATGGGGAGCAAAGAGGCTCCGAGGAGGGCGAACGTCACGCAACTAAGTCAGTCAGCATCTCGTCGATAGGATGATATATAATTGCAGCGAGAAACATACAATCCTGTGAGAGGGTCACTCGTGGTTTGAGTATTCATGCCGTAGGCAATTGCTTGACCGATAGCTTCGATGCATCTGAATGCTGCACCATTACGAACGTTCTCTGATGGGGAATTAGCATATGAACAACTGCTTGGTGATCCCCAACCAAGATCTGTTTCAGTGCTCACCTTGCGCATCTGTTGCAAAAGATGACAGAAGCCAATACATGTACGACTGTGACAACGGACCTGTGGTCTGGACGAAGAAATACGGCAGGAAGGATGAAGCATACAGTCTGTCATCCCAGTCGATGTGGCCAGGATCATGGCGGTTGAACTTGGTTTGCATGATGATAGACCAGATATATACACCAACGTTGAGGATGACGACGGTGTAGAGACCGATCTGCGCACGGCGGCGTTGGCTGAGACCCTTCATGTCAAGGATATAACCGAGACCAAAGCAGCCGATTCTGGTGAGGAAAGAGACTAATTAATGTCGATCACGAACAAGAGATTATATCTTGGACTTACATGCAGAAGAAAGGAGAAATCAGAGACGATAGAGCACGGGCCCGGACAGAGAAATAGGTTCCTAAGTAGGTAGTCCAAGTACCACTGCCAATTCAGTTAGCGTTCCATGGTCTTTTTCATGGATATAAGTGTACGATGTAACCCACGTGTAGAAAAATGACCATAATGCCCAAAGGGATGAAAGCACAATGAGCCTGGAGGTTATGGTCTTTGCAATGCGCCTAAGCTCCTCTTTGGTCGAAAGCGTCTCTGAAGTAACGATATGGGTGCCATCAGATCGGATAACGCGCTCAAAGGGCGTGATTAACAATGCGAATGGAAGACTGCAATAAGCATAGTTTAGTTTCTGCCATCGAGGTTGTTCAGAGGAAGAGTACACTCACGCGAGGCACTCAATGATCACAAAGGCAATGAAAGTATCAGGGGTGACTCCACCATCGGCACCTTTCTCATGGTTCTTTGCTAGACTTTAAGAAGAGTGAGCTTCAGTCAGGATTTATCCATCATGCACGCCTTTCGTGTAGGCTTCTGAGACACTTACTTAATTGCACCTCCGACTAACTGTCCGAGATTTCGCGAGACAATCCACAGAGCTAGATACTTTCCACGAGCACCGGACGGAGCAAGCGTCATAATGGCTCCAGCCTCCGCGACATACCAGCAAGCGGTCCCGATACCGCCAATAGCACCGCTGAGAATGAGGTACTACAGAAAATGGCTTTTGTCAGGCATTGCGTACTTTCAAATTGCAGGCCAAGTTGCGTAGATCCGGCAGGTAGGCATGTTCAAAAGATCCTCGCACTCACCCACTGGTTTCCAAACTTGCTGTTGCAGTAGTATGCAGACCCTTGGATAGGGAAGGACATTGAGCCGATGACCAGGGCCCACTTGACGCCGATTTTGTTCACTATGGGGCCGCCCAAGAAGCAAACTTGAAAGAGTATCCGCCGATTAGCGCGCTTAACGTCCTTGTTGGTAGCGGAAACACATACCGGCAGCCAGCGTGGCATATCTGATCGCGGTCGAAATATTTGACACCTGAGGAGTTGCAAGGCCACCACCACCGAGGCCTGGAATCAATTAGCGCCACATTCCGACTATACCAGCCTGGTTGACATATGATGATGGTATGAAAGTCTCACCGGTAATCGCGTCAGACATGGCTGGACCACAAAACGCCTGGACGCTCAAAAGCATCATCTGGGTCAAACTGTGCCGCCATACACGTTTCCATAGCGGGACGGCATCCATGCTGACTCCTTGACTCTGATCGGTGATATGTGTTGGTGAGGTGGGCGGAGGACCCTCTTCCGAAGGAGGAACAGCCGTCTTGGTGTCGGTCATCATGAAAGCGTTGTACGTAGAGGAGAAAGACACCAAAATCTTTTGCTACCTGGGTGGGCGTTTATATACATGGGATCGGGGTTTCGGGTGAGTCCCGTAATATCTCGACGCTAAGCTCGTGTCCGAAGAGGTGAAGGGTGGGTCTGTTCCCCATGGGGTTCTTCTCGAGTCAATGGAAGGTCCACGCGGTCTGTTCTGTATTCTACCGATAATCCCATGGTGGGTATTGCGATATATATACATGGTGCACGGCGCAGATAGCGATTTTGTTCTTCCTTGTTACTCAGCAGGAGATAACACCTCTGACCAGTCAGCATTCGGTATCCCGGCTGTGAAAAAAGAAGGCGGGGTTAAGAACGGTTATCGTACGGAGCAGAAGTTCTTACTATCTTATCTCGATGACCAGAGTGGGTCTTCTTCCCCGTAGTCCAAGAGTCCAGAGGCGAAGGTCTTAGGGCACGGAAGGTCCACGCGAAGGCATAATCTTCCCCACTACTCCGTATCTCGGTGGCGGAATGACACTTCTAATAGCACGACTTCGAGTTACTCACCACTATCGGGATGCTTATCTTGAAATGGTAATCGAAACGGGCTTGTAGGTCTTAAGATCGTACTCCTAGTTTATCTGAGATTTATCTGAGATTTGTAATTGCGAGACTTGCCACCTGCCCTGATAGGATCTATCACCCGATACGATTCGCAGCAATTGAATTTCCCATTCCTTGTAAAATTGGCTTACGTTTCTCTCCTGAACAAGAAGCGCCGACACGGATACGAAAGGGGAAGTATTTATGAACAGACGACGAGTAACTGAGTAGACATGGTCCAGATTCTCATACACAGTAGTCATGTGACCCTAAAAATACTCTATAACCGTTTGCTACAGCAATCCACACATTGCAAGAACCACCGCATTCGAACCTTCCTCTGCATTCACGTCGCCGACATATCCTAGCTTTCCCGTACCGACTTTGGCCAGCGCCACGGCTGTCTCTCCAGCTATGTTCACCTTCGTTGCCGGGAAGACCATCGACTGAACCACCGAGTCATCATCAGTTTTGTACCACATATCACCTGGTGCGACGTTCTTCACGAACACAGCCTTCTGACTGTATCTTTGTGGCAGCTTCTCGGCATTGGCGACACTAACCGCGGCTGGGTTTAATGCCAGGGTTGTTCTCTGGTAGGATCCAGATTCCCAGTTGAGACCTGCCTGGGAGAAAAATGGTTTCAGGTGGTTCGGTCGAACGAACGAAGGAAAGTGGCCCATGATCACGGCCGTGCCCCCGCGACGGACATACTCTAGAACTGCTTTCCAGACCGCCCTGTTCTCCGGGAGGGTCAACACTTCGTCCGTGACGAGGATGGCCGACGGTTCTGGACGTTGTGCCAAAAGCTCAATGGCCGAGTTGGGTTTTCGGCTCGCTGAAAGTCCGCTTTTGACGCGAGGGCCTTGAGAAGCGGGGCATAACTCTCGCCAAACCATGGTTGGAGGTGCAGAGAGATGGCAAGAACTCTCAATGTCATGATTGCAATGCCGCAAGTGTGGCTTTTGTAGAAGTCCACCAGCGAAAGAGTGTTGATTGAAATGCAGAAGTTTTGTTGAACGGGAGAATATGGGAAAGTGATACGTCATTGGCAACTTAAGACGGTGAGGTCATGAGACCCGATCCATATCTCTGGTTACGGACTTGCTTTGCGACATGGAGAAGGCAGAAGAATGGTCGGAAGACGAAAAAGGTTGTTGGATATGTATATCACGTACAATGTGAGCGAGGCCATCCAAGAGTACGTGGTGCCCTCAAAATGACCCAGCACCGAAGCCACTGGGACATCGAATTTATGGAACTTCAATTGAAATCCATGTATCCCTGAGCTCCCAAGCATCTGCAACAAAGCTCAACGCCCCTATGAAGGGTTCGGGAATCCCAATCCCAGCAGGCATCCCCCAGTGCGCACATAATGCTCCCCAAGTCACGCTTGACACCAAGCTCTTCCTCGCGGCATGGACTTCCTCTCGCCGCGCGGATGTTTCCGTATCATTGTCGTCGGCCTCACTCGCACTTTCCACCTCCTTGTCAATCATCTTTATCTTACCATTGGTGGATGCCACTGCCTTCTGGTCGGCCCTCTTTCTAAGCACACTCTCCCGCCAAAGCTTACCTAACTGGAGCATCATATGCACACACAGGGAAAGAAGACTCCAAGCATACAGCTTCTCACTATCGAATCGCTTCCATAGCTTCTCCGGTAAAACGTTTTTTGTCATGAGAAAAGCGACATTCTCTAAAAATTGGTACACTGTGGTCGCCACCAACTGAAGTCGTGTTAGTTCTCGGACAATTCGATCCGCCGGTGGAGCCTTTGCGGTTTCAGAGCCCCAGGTCCATATCGAGAACAATCCCAATAGACGTAGAGTGCAACGAGTGTCGAACATCAAAGATGAAAGTGACAGTAGCGGTGACCATGCAGGCGTCTTGATTTGCGTATGTGTGGATTGACCGTGGCATGGAGTAGTTCTATGTCTCTGCATCACTCTCAGCAGAGCATGTAGGCGAGCCTTGATTTTTCTCCAGATTCTCGAAAGGAGAAAGTAATGTAAGGCGTGCGATAGATATTCAACGGAGCCGAGAGCGGCGTCCTGACCTATTGAGCTAGAGATGAGACTGTCGTTGGCAGTCGACCATTAACTCCGAGATCTGTAAGACATGATTATAAACGATACATACCTGTTTATTTTGTGCATCGTAACATCCGTCGACCTCAATCCGGCAGCTATTGACCAAAGTTGACAATTCCCCACACAATGTGGATCTGTATTGGTGGAATGTGTTGTTCCACCTGTGTCCAGGGAGACGTCAAGGCATCCATCTTGCTGGCGTTCGGGATCCGACATATTATGGACTTATATGTCAAATGTTAAGACGGCGAGCCAGCCTCGGGCAGCCGCGAAGGAATAACAGAGCCATAACTTATATCGGCAAGTTGAAAGTAAGGACTGGACTTTTCCGAGTTTCCGACGTTCCGAAGATCTGGTTTAGATCACCTTGATTGGCTGGACCCACCGAGGTTCTCATAACAACGCGAGGACCTGCCTAATTCACATTATTTCTCAACATCTTTGATAATTTATGCATTCGCCATGTGGGTGTCAATAGGTAAAATAGTAGAAGTATTCCGTTTCCACTAAGTAAGCGAGAGAAGTGTCAAAGTCGTGGGGAACGTATGGAGAAAACGAACCGGAAAGGGAGAAAAGTTCGGGCCGTCTCCTGGTCTTTCCGCTTGCGGACTAGCGTCCTGCTCAGGTCATAACAGAGAGAGAGAGAGAGAGAGAGAGAGAGCTATTGTTCTATGCAGAATTGTCATTCATTTATGGGAAGTACAAACAGCTACTGATCATGGAAGTAGCTCTCTTTATACAGCTTCTCCATCAGCTGTCGATCAGAACTGTTCCCGGTAGGTTAGTACTCCCACACCAAATATATATAATGTAGTACTCACACTGTCTTAGTTGTCTAGGATTAAGACACATTGGGCGAGATGCAAATATCCGCCCTAGCTAACCCGTCTTGAAATATGGCTAATACTGTTATAATAGGGGCAAACAGACAGCGTTCCCTGGTAGGGTTGTAGTAGTTATTCGTCTTTGATTCTGTTCCGAGTCGCCAGTCCCACTGGACGGCGGGTTTAATAAATGACTAATGCTCTGCAAAAGAAGAAATTGCAACCGCGAAGTAGACAAGCAGAAAGAAGATCGAAGTATACAACCAAAGGACACAACCGGATTGAATACAGGGATTACTTGGAGCAACATATACCCTTATCAGAGTGGTAGATAACAGATACCACCCTGAATTACAAGCAACACGGCCAAAACATTACACCACGCGCGTATGCCATATTTGCCTTGCCGACATTATATGAATTCCACGAGACGCCTCGAACATGTAGTTATACGTCCCCTCCGGGTAGGGCTGAGCCTATTCAAGCATCACGACGTTGGTATGTCTACCCACCACCGGAGGAAGACATGGTACTTATCCTCTTTTGGACGTTGCTGTAGTGACTTGGTCAGAAACTCTGAACTTATCAATGAATGACAATGTCTCTACTACCACAAACTAGGATTGAACCCCCCCTGTTTCAATCCCAAAAAATACGGCCCTGGAGGAAGCCAAGCAGGTTGGACGGAGATTGCGGCTGTTTTTCTCCGTTGTTGCCTTTAGTCGACAGCCGGCGTCTTGGCAGGGCAAACCACTCAATCTGAGGGTCTCAATGCTTTATGAAGTCCCACAGCCAAGAAAACGATGAGTTACTCGTGGTTGCTGATACCCTGTCCAAAAGACGGGGTCAGTGCTAGTCATCCTAATAAATGGACAGTTAAGTACAGCCCAAGCCCCCAGCAAGTTAATCCCTAGCCATATCCTGTGGCGTGGGCGTCATAAAGAAGATGTGGAGCGCATACCTCTTCATTATTGCCGCGCTGGCAATCCAGCTCGAAACTGGCGAAGCAGCTGACATGAGATACCGCGATGCATCCACCTGCGTCGACCCAGAATCCTTCATGTCATGTAGGCATCGCGCTCGTGAATCGCGCATCGACTGTGTCAGTAAGCGCTGTTACGGTGCGGAGGACCCATGCACCAAAGTATGCAATGGCGATGATACGTGCATGCGAGAGAAATGTAATGCCTTACAAAATGAATGCCACAGGCCCTGTGAATGTGCCGAGGCACAGGACATAATTGATTGTACTGCAACGAGCTGCTGGAATGAGGTTGGCGCTCCCCTTCGTGCTTATTTAGCTTGAGTTCGATTTGCAATATTGCAGACCTAGGAAAAGGCAATCGGAAATTAATCGATGACCCGTAATAGGTATATTCATGCGAATATGGAGTGTCGGTCAGCGGGTTAGTTTACTCCTGCCCCGACGTTAACCTGGACCAGATTCCCTTTTGGCCAGCACCCGACAACGCCCCGAGTGGATGTGTCTGCAACGTGGGAAAAATCACTAAGAAACAGCTCCAAATCGAGAATCAAGCAAAGGCATGCGTGAAGAATGTGACCAAACCAGGCCAACTATCTGCTGCTGAAGAGAGGACAGACTATTTGTAGGCCTGTCTGTGCTGCGAGATGAGTGCCATAGTAGCGTCGTACGTGTTGATTAACTTACTCACTACTTACGGATTGGACAGCCTGACGAATATCCGTCTCATTGCACGCAGAATCTGGGACACCTGTCCTAACACAAAACCCTTCCTTATCACCGCCGATTACTGGAGTAAGTACTTACTCGGCTCGCTTGACTGGGATGCCTGTGCCCCGTACCTGCAGCAATATGATTGCGCTGGGACCTTAGGGTTTGGGGCCGCCGATGCCGGAGGTACACAGAACTTTTATGAGCCGGGAAACATCCCCAAGAATGGGACGGGAATGTTGACGAACACGGGCGGCGTTATCTCGACCCCTGTTAGTGGGAGTAGCTTCACCTGGACGCTTGGGTCGACGACGCACCCTATTACTGCGGTGGTGAGTAGTACGGCTACTCCTTCTACTACGAGAGAATGTACGGCTACGGCATGTCAAGGGAGACAGACGACGGGTGGTGGAGAGTCAATCGCAGCAGGTCAGTCTAGGCCGGGTATCTTGTTGGCTGGTACTCTACTAGGGCTCTGGGCTGCTTGGATCGGCTTTTGCATGTAGATTAATATATTTCAACTCTCTAAGACGGGCTCGTTGATGCAATAATGACTATTTGAAGTGGCCGATGGTATGATATGCTTTTCCCTTAGGCATGCTATCAGGACGGGTATGTACTTTATATACAAGACTTGTGGTGTTGGCTTTACTTGTAAGTATTTCATATGCTGTACTCCCGAGAGGAATGGAAAGAGTACCTGGTCGAAGCCATTTGCTTTTGGAACGACTCTAATGATCTCTTTATTCAGATCTTACTACTCACACGAGCTCGTTCATCCTTTTATGCTGTCTATCTTAAATGCCGAAATCCAGCATCCTGTTACTTGTTGGTAGAACTCGCAGCTTTATTGAAGCCCTGATCCTCGGTCAACATGCCAGCTGTTACCTCAAATGTCTCTGTGAATTCGGATGTGTTAGGGACAGTCAGCGTGAATGCTCGGCTTTGACAGGAGTAGCTGTGGAGTGGAGTGTAGGTTGGTCATTCGATCTTCTTGTCCACCGCTGTGGGTTGGAAAAGGCTATTCATAACCTATAATATCTGAGCACTACCAAGTTCACGACTGTTTCTGCTTAACCGAACGCCATTCAATCAAAAGACTTCCCACAATTGTCGTGCAACCCAGCGCGACAGAAAGGTACCACGTATGAGTCAAACTCCGATCGATACTACGCGAGACCTCATCCCACCGCGGCATAGGCACCATGTTCTTGATATCGCCAAGTCCGCGCTCGGCAATATAGGCAGGTGTCAGCCCGGGTACAACATCTTCTAACGTGGACGACAACTGATTCGTGAATATAACCTGTGCAATAGCGATGAACACGGCCGGACCCATGCTCTGCCCGAACAGGATGACCCCGATCCCAAGATTGAGATCTGCGGAACTTAACGTTGTTTGGATAGCTGCCTGGGGGCCTTGGAAGCCAATTCCCCCACCGAAACCGGCTAATCCCGAATAGAAGATAATCTGGGCAAGGGATGTGTGGGGATTGTATGTTGTCATCAAGCCGGCGGCAATTGGCATGCACACGGAGCCAAAGATCATAAAAGGAGCATAGTAACCGAAGGTTGTAGTACCGATACCCTGTATCAAGAGCCCGAGCATCATTCCGGCAAGAATGGGAATCATCAGGTAGCCGCTCTCGCTTGGACTCTGGCAGCATAGAGCATTGTCAGTGAGTGTACGTCGCCAGCTGTCGATGGAAGCTTACCCGGGATCGAACAACTTGATAGTATGTTGGTAAGTACCACTCCAAGACATTGGTCATTGAATTTGTGCACGTAGTGAAGATGAAACCTGCGATGACGTTTCGGCTTTTGATAATGCGGAAGGGGAGCGCTGCGGAGTCTCCTCGTCGGTATTGATTGAGGAGAAAGACAGTGAGTAGCACAGCAAATACAGCGAATAGTCCAATCACCTTCCCATCGGACCAGGGATACTTGGTTCCTGCCCAAGAGAGTGCGATAAATAGCGCTGTGAGGGAGGGAATGAACAAGCAGTTGCTAACGAGGTCGAGCTCTCTGATCTTCTGAGTCAGTGTGAGGTCGTCCTCTTGGCGACTTCTTGGGTCTGAGAAGAGGAAGAACATGACCGCTAGCGATACCGTGCCAATAGGAAGGTTGATCCTATTCAGATATCAACATCAAGCTAGCTTCAGTTTAGCCATGATTAGGAAGAGCAGAGAATACCAGAAACACCATCGCCACCCCAGAGATTGCGTTAGTGCACCACCCACTATAGGCGCCGCAATGATGGCAAGCGACTCTACACACGCCATTAACCCCGCAAATACTGGACGTCTGTTAAGCGGGAGAATATGGGCGAGGACTGCAAAACAGCCCGCAAGCTCACCCGCAAACCCTAGATTTGTCACTGCTCTCCCTACAATAAACATCGTCGATGAAGCCGCTGTGGCACAGAGTACAGAGCCGACAAGGAATATAACATTGCTTGTCATAAAGACAATCTTAATAGAGAAGAGTGTATACAGCTTTGCAAACCCGAACTGGAATGCACAGGTGCAGAGTCGGAATGCAGAGGAGTACCATCCTACATCGGCGAGAGTATGGAAGTGGTTGGTGATGCTCGGGACAGCTGTTGCGACAATGTTGGCGTCCAGGCCCCCGAGAATCAGGATTACACACAGCGCTATTACGGTGAACCAAAACTTGGTGCCTGTTGGGTAATTTGGCTCTGTATCTGGAGGGGTGGACTCGACATTCAGTGGCTCAATTGTTTGTGCCGAGGTTGCCGAACGTTGTGGTTGATTTTGCTGCATATCTCAACACTTTGTGGTTAATAGACAAGATCTCTGTAGATGCAGCCGTACGAAACCCTTGGCACGAGCAAGTATGAAGAAGGAAGACAGGAGTGAAAGGCGATTCTACACGATGCATGTATCCAATTCTGCAGCCGAGGCAGTGGGATTCATTTCTCTACACGTGAGAGATAAGCAGGGATCTACCATACGTACTTCGGGCCGAATACTGCCCTAATATAACATAATATGGTAAACTCGCAAGATCATTACCGAAGCAAACAATGCTGCACACAAAGCTGGGAGAGCTTAGATGAGAAACCCATTGTGATCCAAATGCATTAGTATAATCAGTGTTTTGTTTTGGCCGCAGACACCTAGGAAGGTCTAACTGTAAGAACAAAATGGAAATAACGAAGGCATCAAATTCTTGACAAAAGTCTCACGCGTGGGTGTATCCCACGAACCTCCTTCAAGGCAAATTCAAACCTTGGTAAACGGATCTTTCCCCTTATATACCGGATCGTCGGCTTGAACTTCCATGGTCACCCCGGCAGCTCTCAACCGAGATACATAGTGATCTCCCAGGGTGGCAGAGGTCAACACCCCGCCACCAAACTTGTGTGCCCATGTATCCTTCTGCCAAAGAAGAATCCGAGCTGCTTCTCCCAAGGCGACAGCTGTAAATATGTAGGGATCACTCTCATAACGCATACGAACCAAGGCCTTTTGCTTCGGCTTAGTCGGGGTGTCTGCCTCGGCGACACACCGATACTCGAACCAGTTGTTCTCAATATCACTCTGACCTGCACCACCACCGGGTTCATACCAAAGTTTCGGAAGCAACTTTCGAATAGGGCGTAGGAGGATCAGCGGCGCCAACATGAGTCCTCCAAAATGCCACAATATCGCCGCCACGGGTCCCCAGATCTTAAACCATGCGTGAAAATCGAAGTTCTGGCCATATGAAACAGTAGTTGATTCTAGCAAGCCCCATGATCTATGAACAATCGCTCGGTCGACTGGTCCTTGCGGTTGATATGCCATCCAACCTAGTCTTTTGATCCAGAGTAGTCCGAAGAGCTTGGTCCAAATACTAGTTGGTTTAGTGGGCACAGTTGGCGAGGGTTGCCTTGGGGATAGAGAATACGGGGCATGAGCTTTGTAGAGATGGCGAAGGGAATGGAGCTCAAATGCTTGCAGAACCGATGCCAACGTTCCACCACTGACACCGCTTTGGACACCGTGGATACAAACATCGACACGGCCTGTCTGCGCATTGAAATGGCGGCGGATGTAGCTGGCAGCAAGCCAAGTGGAAAGGTCGGATGGCACACAGTCGAAGCCACAACACGGAATCATCTGGTTCTAATTAGCCACGAACCAATGCCTCAATGTGGTCTTGATGCCCGTGGGATACATACAATGCTCCCGGTTTCTTTTGCGGTTCTATCGTACTGTTGGATCATGTTTTTCAGCCAGGGTATTTCTCCATTGCTATACCTCGATTGTCAGCATGTTCCATGCAGATTCAGCCACCGAGAACTGACCAGTCCAAGTAATGCGTGCCATTTCGAGCACAGGCAGCGAAGGTCTCCGACCCATAGAGCAGAAATGGGCCCACAGTCGATATGACTAGTCGTGTCCTCTTCGCCAAGCCGTTCAGCTCCTTCTCGTTCAGATTCACGACAAGAATATCTACTTGATGATTAGCCATCGAAAGGACGAATAGTGATCTGGTATTCACAGACCAGGTGGTTGCCTAGAACTGTTCTCTGGCATTAGCGACTGAGCAAGCTGTTCGAGCTTTCCCCTATTTCTTCCGGCGATGGCCCACTTCAGGTCCAACGGTAACGACTTGAAAATATACTGTGTAGTGAGCATACCCGTGTACCCGGTGGCACCTAGCAAAATCAAGTCATATTGGCGTCTGGAAGTCATTGTGGAATGGATTAAAGTGCTCCGTCTACGTTCTGAGTCTTTTGCCAGCATAGAAGGCAGACAAGGTCTGGACAGTCAGGGTCATGACTATATAAAAGGGCGCTGAGCACAGATTTTGACTCACATGCAGGGAGGAAGTATCCCCAGAGACTGTTTATCAATAGACTGTCCATAGATCCGTACATTTTAAGAGTGGATAGCCGGAGGGATCGGCCTGATAATTCCTCCGATTATACTTTGGAAGCCCTAGTTAACTAAGAAATAAGATTATACCCTCAGGCTGCAGGCTAGCCGAATTGAGATATATTTGCGAGGTTCTATGCTAAGCCCTCACAGCTATTCAGAACAATGACTTGCTACCTAATGACGCATACGGATTCCAAATTTGCTGGGTTTTTCGATCCCTCGATAATCTCTAGTACCCCAGACTAGCAATTCCAGCTCGAATCGACTCCTCCAATCCAACCCAACCAGACCCTCCGAAAAGTGCCTGGAGTAAATTCTTCGCTCTCCGAGCAGGGACGATCTCACTCAAATCTCGGAGCTCATTCTCCGGAGGACTTGGAATTCCTGTATGACCCGGACGGAGCTTTCGTAAAATACCGACGAATTCCTTCCAGGTAAAAGTCGAGGCGAAAGCAAACAGACGTTCGGACTTGACTTCGGGATGAAGAAGACCAACGACATGTACGCGCGCAAGATCTGCAACGTCGACGAATTCTATTTTCGAACACATATCGGTAAACGGATCGACATGAAACGTATAGGAATAGGGGACAATATGATACTTACGTCCAGGAAACCCGAAAGCCGTGGTGTCACCGTCAAGCAAATTAGCCGCCCACTTCATGGTGGAGCCAGCTATTTCGGGGTGAAGCACTTGTCCGAGCTGGATTGCGATTATGAATTAGCGAAGATCATGCATGGAAACTTTTCAGATTTTGTTTAGACTCCATTGATATGCTCTGGAGGAATTGTATGACGACATTAAAGCCTGCCCCATTCGTTCACTCACCGTGTAGTAGGGCAAGATGGCGTTGAACACGAAAGGCGGCTTGTTATCCTTAACCCACTTCCACGCCGCTCGCTCGCCTTCTGTCTTGGAAGCAACGTAGACCGTGAACGGCTTGGCATCTGCTGGGGTGCCTTCGTCAAAAGCAGCCTTCACCGTCGCTTCATTCCACGTGTCTACAGTCATACCATCAGCATCAAGCTTGTATGAATGATTAGGTATCATTCTCTGGGTCCATGTTTGGTTGATATCCTCGATATAGGAGACCCTTAAAGTGAATGCTTACCTTCAGTGATCACGATCCCTTCGACTCCCGGTTGTGGTAATGCCGCTGCTGAAGCGGATGAAGTAAGGACGACTCTTTTAATCGATCCTTCAGGTTGCCTAGCGGCGGCTTCTAAAACAGTCTCGGTGGCCGAAACAACTTTCGGAATAACCTCGTCAGCATTCGGGCTGAAGGAAACGTCCGATGCCTAGAGGTATCTGTTCAGCATCATATCATCTAGAGCTGCTCATATTTCTCATAGCTGGGCAGAGCTGTGGGGGCCAAGGTAGAAAAGGTTTTGTATATACCACATGAATGACACCGCTAACATCCCTCATTGCCTTTCTCAAAGTGTCATAGTCACTCAAGTCTGGAATAACAACCGACTCGAAACTGTTGGGACCGTATTTGGATCTGAAAAGTTCGTCGAGCCACGGCTTCTGGGAGCGCACGGTGCCTCGCACAACGTATCCAAGGGATAAGAGTTGCTGGACAACGTGCGAACCAATAAAGCCATTGGCACCTGTGACTAGAACGCGGGATCTAGGCGCAATAGCATACTGTTCTTTTTTGATTGATGCCATTTTAGTTGACTGGTGGTGACTTGCAGTAAAAGGTTGTCGATGTGAAAGACTCTGAATTGAAAGGTAGTTTTCGTGACTGCTTTCCAATCCTCTACATCAGGATCAGGGAATGACTTATATTCTATTTCCATCGCGCAGGATCAGGAGTTGTCTGCCTCCGCGGAGCTGGATAACCTAATCTATACGAAAGCGCAAGAAGTAGTACTTATATTTATCAGCCGTCCGCCATGACGTATTGAGAGACAAGTTGGAATTGCTCATTATAAATCCTCCTCTCGATTATGAAGCATTCCATGGAGAATGACATCCGCGGAGCTGGCTTCTCCCATCTGGGAGTGCTACTGTGATATTAATTAGTCATTGGCTATAGTCTGTCAAGAGTCAAACTAGAGATAGATCCTGCTCCATATTATAAAGCGTCGCATTCGGAATTCCTTCCGGGGAACCAACTATCTTCTGTCTGGCCTGGTCAAGCTGTTTCGCTACAGCATATAATTCCAGCCAGCCTCCCACGAAATGCTCAAATTACAGCGCCAAGAATCAGTGGTACACTTCGTTATCGCATTCTCCTTTCACATCAATCGAGAGACGTGTAGCCAAGATGAAAGTTGGCATCGTGAACGCAGGCAATATTGGATTGCGTCTGGGCTTTGCCTGGATTCGCCTTGGCCATGATGTCATGCTCAGCAAGGACACGCATCCGGAACGGCTTCAAAAGCGTGTTCGACAATTCGCTATGGAAAAGGGCATCGGGGAGGACGAGATAGCCCGGTTTCAATACGGGTCAATCACGGACGCTGCGAAATTCGGCGACGTTGTCATTCTGTCGGCATACTTCCCACGCTTGGCTCATATTCTCAAAGAGCTCCAGAACGACGGCATTACGCTTTCGGGTAAGCTGGTGATCGATACAATGAACCCGCTAAATGTGGATGCCAACTTCAATCATTACCATGACCTCAAGTACATGGAAAGGACCTCCGTCACGCAAGACGTTCAGCGAGCCTTTCCAGAGGCAATAGTTTTCAAAGCCTTCAATTCCATGCCTGCAACGCTCTTGGAAGTCCAAAAGTGGGCACCTCGTCGTGTACCACCTATAATCTTCATTGGTGGAAACCCATCTTCTATCGACACAGTACGAAAGCTTATCAAAGACACCGGATTCAAGCCACAGTTTGCAGGTTATGATTTGAATCATTCAGGATTGCTGGAGCGATTGGGTGTGTTGTTACATCTGGTGGCTGAGAATGAATATGAGGGCAATTTCGATGTCGTCTTCGATGTCATGGAAGGGAAGGCCTGAGTGTCGATTATGCCATGGTAATATGGTCTGGAATTAGTTCTCTTCCTCTGTTGATTGATGTCCTCCCCGCTACAGTGGTTTATGTGAGCACCTGTCGTCTGGAAGATATATGTAAGCGTTGGACTCAGGCTTCCTTCACGATTGGAATAGCCAGAGTAGGCTATTTTCAAGTGGGGGAAGCCATGACGTTCACATTCTGAATACTACCCAATAGTTTTGGAGCTAATGAATATTGATCCCTTCGGTGCCGCCATATACTTAGAATGGCTCTAAACTGTCTGGATGATTGAGCAACCAATAATTTCCAAAGGGCGTTGTGAAGTCTCCAGCAAGCTTCTGCTTTACCGTTCGGACGGCCTCAACACAAGTTTCCCGCAGCGCTCGGGCCTCGTCCGATTGACTTTCCCTCATGGCCTCATTGAGCCAAAGAAGGGCTGAGTCTATCAGCTCGACATCCAACTGGGTGTTATTATGCGACGGATTCCCCAGAGTGTTGGCCGTCAACAGCACCAGAGCGGTCGTATAAGGACAAGAGGTCATCCTGTTATTGTCAACAATGGTACCATCATTATGATATGTGATTGCTAACCAGCGAAACCAGGCATCTCTCGACCAAACCTCTCGAAACAAGAGCATGTAATTTCGGGCCTGGTGTACTATTGTGTCCCAAGCTGGTGGTAGCTGCAGCATTTGAATTCCTCTACTATGGTTGCGCAAACCACTCACCCATTGTCGATCCCAAGCGTGAGCCCGGCTAACAAGCGCCATGCATTGGAGACTGGTTGCGTGTAGCACACAGAAAAATCCACCATTTGCGGGTTTATTGCTAGTGCTCGATGTGACAATACTGGCGCTAAATTCGAGTGGTATGGAAGCTCGCCATTCGTCGAGCGCGCTAACAACGCTCTCCCTTGCGTTGCGTCGTTCTTCGAAGCTTCGGTTGACTGCTCGTGTGGAGTAGAGAGAGTCATATACACGACCCTCAATCTTGGCCAGCTTGACGCGAGCCAGAAAGTAATTCATCCTGGCATTTCCGTCCGCCGTAACGACGATACCAGCAGTGTTGTCATTATCGTCGTTCGTTGTCGGCAAGGAAGATGGTAACTCCACGTCCATATCGTCATCGAGTTGAACCGAAGGTTGTTGGGTACGGAGGCTTAGATCTTTGTCGAGAATGTATGCAATCCAAATGACGCGGGCACGCTGTCTCCTTTCCACAGGATCCAGATGTGTTGATGCTGCATGGCTGTGCAGGCCTAACTTATGTGCCAGACGCATGGTTGCCGATATTAGGAGCAAAGAAGGGGTCAGGTCGTGTGCAGTTTGGAGCAACATCACCATGCCCACCAGTACCTGTATGTTAAGGAGATGGGTCTCACCAAGCATCACAGTCGAGATGATAGATTGTACCTTGTTGAGATACTCCGTTGTCTGATCGGTCTGGTGCTGCGACCGGCCATTCCTGGGGTTTTCTGGAACCTGTTGGCAAGCCAAGGCAAAAACGACGTTGATGGCAGCCCATACTACTGGGTCGCGTTGTCGGGGTTGACGGGCATAGCATTCACCGACTAGACGCAACAGCGTGTCAGCATGAAAGAGCGGTAAGACCGAGTTGTAAGTATTAAGATATATTCCAACCATGGCCATGGCTTGATGTAGTGGAGGTAGTTTCATTGAGCTGATTGTATGGTCGCCGTCCTCGTCAATGTGTTGATCTGCGACGTGCGCTGCTATTGTCGTCCTCACCGGCTCTTGTGTTGCATGTGACGCCTGATCATGGTCTCGATTCTGGGCCTGTAGCTTTTATAATTGAGTATCCTCATTATTTCAACGCCCGGGAATACGTACAAGTTGAGTCTCTAAGCGCTGTATTTCTGCTTGCAGGCTCTTGACTTCGTCCGCCTTCTTGAGCTCGCTCCTACGTTGTGCTCTGGGCTTCGACTTCCGGCTCAGCGCCGTATGCGTGCAATCTGTAGCGTAGTTGATGCAGTTCGAGCAGCGAGGTTTCTGTCCGTCGCACTTGATCCTGCGCGTGTAGCATAGATCGCATGCCTGTTCCCATCATAACTTAGCAATTCGCATTTGATCAATGCGCCGACGCGCTTATCATTCCTACCTTCCTCGGTCGATTACTCAATTCCATTGTAGCTCCGGTATGCGGTTAAATCCATTCGATCGTTGTGCTCCCCCCATGGAGGTAGACTCCAAGTGGTGGATTGGTCACTTATGTGAAAGGCGAAAAGGCTCCGCGGAAGCAGCAGTCAGCTGACTCATCTGGGGCATTACAAATCCACTCCGACGTTCTTACTATGGAACCATTCTTGTCTGCTAGTGACTACTCGAGGTGATAGAGCTGAAATTACAGAATCAAGCCATTCGATTTGCACTTGAGTAGGTTGTGTCGAAGTCAAGGTCTCCTCAACCCAAGGCACATAACCATGATAAGGGCCCTGATCACGACATTTCAGATGTAGCCGATCTCGGTAATCTGGATAACCATGGACTATCCGACCAGGTAAAGCACTTTTTGGCCATGACACTGGTAAGTTCAGGCCGGAGCATTGGCTCGATAGGTCTGAGGAGCACCTAACAGCGATGGGGTCTTACTTCGTGCCGTTCGGTGTGGCTTCGACGACATGCATTGGAAGCCATAGCTCCATATTAGAGATCAGTAAATATCTGCCGGCCCTCGTTCGGAGCTTTCAGTTCGAATTGGTGGATGGGAAGGAGGGATGGAGGACACTCAACCATTCGTTTGTCATGCCTCTGGGCTTTAATGTGAAGATGAAGCCAGCAGTCTAGGGTAGTGCCCCCCAGGATTTGCTCCTTCCTATTGTTTTGTTATCAAGACAAGAGTAACTACGAAGCAACCTGATCCTCCATGTATATCAGAACAAGACCAGAAAGCATTCGAACGCGGAAGGGCATTTAGGGAAGATTTTGAGTAAAATATCCTCGATTCATCCGGGGATGGTAGATTGGCCATGGTGGCTATGCTTTGCCTGGGCTTGTTAAGTGATCTCACAAGTACTACTATACAATCTTCGATGGACGTCCATGGGATTGGTTTCCTAGCCGAAGAACAACGGCCCAATTCTACAAGGCCGTCCTGTTTTCGTAACCTTTGCGACTGAATTAATTAGCAAAGGGCGTGGTGCATGTTGGATGACAAGGTTACATTGCACATAAACGTCCGGGTAGAAGCACAGGAATCGAATACCTGTCACATGTTTCTTATATCTTCAGAAAATAGTGTTAAAATCGTTACATAATTGCGGGGAAACCTTTAGATTCTCTACCAATCTCCAGCCGACCTGGGCTCCACTTACAAGTAGCCCGTCTCTCCGATCCTAGGTAACTTGTCCTTCCCCACCGTGACAGAGAGACGCTTGGTGAATCTAACAGCCTAAGCCGGCGTGTCAATACAATCACATCACTTGATTGGCTTGTCACGCCGGGCCGCCTCGCCTACGATGTATATCCGGGACCCCTGCAGCGCTATGGCGTGTTTTGTGGGTCACTTCGACGTCCAATTCTTCAGGCGATTAAGCCCGAATAGTGGATGTAACCTCACATTTGAGTTGTGTAAAAAGGGGCGCTGCACATGTATAAACCTCCTACAGCCTCCTCATGCTTGTTATCCTCCGAACGTTTCGTCACTCTGCCCCCTTGTCCGTTTAGTCTTACTGGGGTTGACTTAGCTTTTTCATGGCAATGCTGTTCACTCCCATTGCGGCTGCATCACTGCTAGCGGTGGTGGGCACACAGCCGACGGGTGTGTTCGCTCAAGATGCCGAGGGTTGGTACAAGGCTCATCCCGGAATGTCGCGCATCAAGGATGTGAATCAAGACACACATCAGATCGTCGATGAATTTGGCCGTACGCGGTTCTTCCACGGAACCAATGTCGTTATGAAGGAACCACCATGGCATCGGCCCTTGGAGTGGGTGCCCGGTGTCTCCTCGTTTGGCGAGCAAGATGTCCAAAATCTGCACGACTTGGGTCTGAACATTGTCCGGTTGGGCCACAGCTGGGCTGGAGCAGAGCCTGTGCGTGGGGAGTACAACCAGACATTTCTGGATATTATGAAAAAGCAGACTAAGATGGCGGAGGACCATGGACTTTACGTTTTGGTGGACGTGCATCAGGACTGCCTGGCGCGGCAATTTTGCGGGAACGGTGTACCCGACGTAAGTAGACGCCCGGACAGGTGGGCGCAGCTGATACTGACATGGCTTCCTAGTGGTTTGCCAAGAAAGATTGGGTATCGAGTGGCAAGATGTATCCGTTTCCCCTCAAAACGACGCCGTTCCCGGTGGATGAAAACGGCTTCCGTTCGCCACAGTCGCTTTGCGGTTCGGTCGACTGGGCTCTGAGCTACACGTCGGTGGCGCTGGGCAATGCGTTTGGGCGGTTATATAACAATTACGACGGGCTGGGCGATGCGTTCGCAGCGTACTGGAAAAAGCTGGCGTCCGAGTATGGCAAGACGACCAATGTGGTCGGGTATAACCTGCTGAACGAGCCATGGGTGGGCGACACATGGGCCGATCCGACACTGCTAGTGCCAGGTGTTGCCGACCACAAGGTCCTAGAAGGGCTCTGGAACCGCGCGGCCAAGCAGATCCGTACCGTCGACAATGACACACTCATCTGGTTCGAAGGCGCAACGCTGGACGTCCTGTCCGGCTTCAACAACGTCCCGCTTGGGGACGGCTCTAAGTCGGTGCACTCGTTCCACTACTACAACCCGCCGCAACTGGGCTCCATTTCCACCACGCTCAGCAACCGCCACAAGGACAACGAGCGCCTGAGGACCGCCGGGGTGCTGACCGAGCTCACGTTCTGGATGGGTGATGAGAAGCAGATGCAGGGCCTCGCAGATGCCATGTCGGCGACCGATGCCAATATGGTTTCCTGGATCGGTTGGGCGTACGAGAACCTGTACAACGGCACATCTGGTCAGCCCTATCCTGAGCTGGCCAAGCACTACAGCCGTTCATACCCAGCTGCCGTCGCCGGCACTCCCAAAAGCTTCAGCTTTGCTGACAGCTCGGCCACCTTCAAGCTGCAGTTCACATCGGATCCCAATATCCAAGCGCCCACCGAAATTATCCTGCCCCCATCCACATTTCCCAACGGCTATAGCGTCCAGGTCTCTCCCGATGGTAGCGTGCTGCAGTACGCCGTTGACAAGCGTACTCTAGCCTTCTTCACATCGACCAGTATCAAGAACGCCACGGACATCACTATCACAATCACTCGTAAATAATCTCATCCATAGTCTATTTGCCCCTCAAATTGCTAGGTGCTTACCCACGTTTAAATCTCATCTGCACCCTGACTTCCGCTTTAGACTGTTCTTGTCGGGCTTTCGGTAACCCACAAGGCACAATTGTATAACTATGGCAGGTCACACCAGGCAAGACACCTCGCCGAGGAAACATACTCCTGTACATGTCCAGCGTTGTTAATGTCAAACAAGCGTTGTTCAGTACTCCGTAGAGCTGAGAGCATAATGTCCTTCCTACCCGGACGCTAAACCTCTTCGAGTCTAATTCCCAGGTCACGGGTCCATTCCCCAAAGATAACAAAAGGTTGCGGGGAATTCGAGTCTTGTCCCGAAGCCAAATCTCTTCCACCTTCCAGCCTTGTGCACACGACCCGAACTGATCTTTTCTCTTGATGTTGTCTCTACATTATCGGCTACCGGAACTCAACGATACACCACTACCCGTTCCTGGGTCATGGTAGCAGTTCCATACAGCAGAGGCTGTCGCACCTGCATACAGCGACGAGTCAAGGTAGAGGCGACCCTCCATACATGCTGCGTGCCAGCCTACAAAGCATGGTGATGCCACTAACCGAGTGGAACCGGGCGTAGTGTGATGAGACACGACCCAACTGCCGACGTTGCGAGCTGCGAGGGATTCAATGTCCCGGTTATCGGAAACCTTTGACCTTCGTGGTTAGCACTCCCTCCGATTCCAGAACACCGGCAGGCCCTACGTATCGATCGGCGACCCGGTCCGCACAATCCCAGAAGTCGAACACCTCTCGGTCTATTACGAAGCGTGGTGGATGCTCGCATAATACTGTGGATGAGTTGATTGTGCCAAGTCTTGTGGAAAAACCTTTAGCCGCGCAGGGAGTTGAAACCCTGGGCTTCTTCATAGATGCCGCTGTCCCAGGGCTCTACTATATGTATAGTACTCGTCTGTCGGTCAATTGGATGAACTTTGCTCGTCGCCATGTTGAGTCGACCCTGGACCCCTTCATCTGGAGTCTCCGGTGTTTGGGTACGCTTCACCTGGGCATGAAACACCAGGACCAGGATACGATTGCCAGTAGTCGGTCCATGTATAGTCGTGGGCTGCAAGGCTTGCATAGTTTGCTACGACGACCCCGATTTGTCCGATCTGACATGACCCTCGCAATTGCTGTCATGCTTGGCATTTACGAGATGATGGATCCGATCACACCACAGTCCTGGCTCACGCATTCCAGTGGCATTGCCACCCTCATTCGCTTACGGGGACCAAATGCTCACCGTGGTGGGTTTGGCCGCACTTTGCTCATTTCCTTCAAGTCATTTATAGTAGCCGACGCGCTCATTCGAGGTGAGGCCTGTTTCTTAGCTGAGCCGGCATGGCAATTGGCGCTCACCGACACTCTCGCCGCGGAAAGTGGAAATGGAAAGGGCAGCCAGCTCTGTGATCTAGTTGAACTACTTTTTGCCGAGATCACTAAGTGTCCGGGCCTCTACGCTCGCGCCTGCGCCATCATCAAAAATAATGAAACAGATCACTCCATGTTCGAAACACTTAGACAGGAAGCCACGCAGTCTAAGCAAAGGCTCCAATACCTGAAAGACCAACTGGAATCGGTAGTTCCAGTCTCGCTAGACAGTGAGGCGCTGAGAGACAAACCAGACCTTATTGGACTAATTCCCGTTTCAGTAGCTCAGAAAAGCAGGACGTTTGCTGGTCATGGAGCTCAGTCAGCTCTCGCACTTCTGGACCAGGTTATCGTAATTACGGAGTCCGATCATCACCGGCTGTTCACAGATTCAACAATGACTACGTTACCGGTGTGGGATGTGCTACCAGCCCCAGCCAATTGTGTGACAATGGACAAGGAAGAGACTCTTGCGAATCGACTTCCAGCATGGCCGGATCAACTGGCGCTGTCCATGGGTATGCTTGCCGTGAAGGACAATTGACATGTATGAATGTCCCCAAGCCAATGGATCATTCTGATACACGATAAATCTCAAGGCTGTGACGTTGCCCTGGGAATGTAAGTCGCGATCCAGTTGTATGACCTCTGATACCCATTGTGGCTGTTCGATAGCCAGTGTAGAAAGCTTATGCTCATTACGATATAAGCTATGGTAGCCAACGGAGACGATACAGATGGGCGATGAGGCTCCTTCCGTAACCAAGTCTTTCTACTATTAACCCAGGAGGTTTGTCAAATCCTTACCCGACCCGCAGTGTTCCCAAGTGCTGCTTGTAGAGACAGGAACCAGCCCATCACAATGAATGGTGTAAACCATCGGGTTGTTTTTATCTATTCTCTCTATCATGTGGATATGATCGTGCTCGCGATAAGATTTGTTCGTTAGGTATATTTACCTTTACTTGGGATTCGAGAAGAGCAGCAGGGCGCATATATATATCTGTGGTGCTCGAGTTTACAATACCTCAATGTTGTCAAAGGTCTGCGCGATATCGGACCCCTCCTTATCATTCCATACTAAAGACATATGTGCATTCCTACATCAGGTAGTCTAATCGTCTACGAGGCCTGATTTCAGGTGGAGTTACTCAGTGCAGGCACACCGGATGGATCAGGACCCCGATAGTCACGTGACAGTTTCCATAATGGAGCCCTCCAATTCGCAAATACCACGCCTGATGTTCAGAAGAGACTGTTAAAGAACTGTCACGTTGACGCGCTTCAGATCCTCCGTTCTCGAGCTCGTGCCAGCCCAGAAGGAGTAGACTCCTCTCTTCACACGCAACTCCCCGTCGACATAGTATCCAAGATCTTTATGCGGAATGACAAATCGAACCTCTCTACCTTCCCCAGCGTGTAGGTCAACCTTCTCAAATCTCACTAGGCGCTTCACAGGGAATTCGATGCCTGTCGTCGTGTTCGGGCGATGATATAGTTGCACGACTTCCTTCCCAGCGATAGGACCAACATTGGTAATATTCACACGCACCTCAACACTGCTATTGCTAGCTCTCGCCCTAGGGGCCGAGATCGTGAAATCTGTATAACTCAAGCCAAATCCAAATGGCATCGGCGGAGACCGTGAAAGCAGAGGAAACTGGTACGTGGAATGAAATCCTAAGATGCTATCCGCTGTGCCGGTATCGTCACTCGGAAGGTAATCGTAAAACACTGGCGTTGCAGATGTATCTTGTGGCAAACTGATCGGCAACTTACCGCTGGGGTTGACGTCGCCCATGATGATCTCGGCTAAAGCATCGCCAGTGAATTCGCCGCCCAAGAAAGAATGGAGAATAGCATTGCTGCGGAGGGTCGAATTATTGAGCACGAAAGGCTGTCCGCCGGAAAGGACCAGGATCGTGGGAATTGACGCGTCCAGCACAGCATCGAGGAGTTGCTGTTGAGCCCCTGGGAAGCCCAGGTTTGCGTGCGTGAAGAACTCCCCGTCGGTCCGCTTGGTTACTAGGGGGTCTGTGGTCCCGACGGAGAGCGAGCCGAGGACGATAATTGCAAGCCCGGCCTCTTTGGCGGCTGACACGGCGGTTGCGATGTTCGTGGTATCAATGTCAATGAAGTCGACCCCTTGGACCAGGGTCACATTACTTGTACCGAGCTTGGCTTGGAGACTTTGATAGAGTGAGTTGCCATACCGAGAGTCACTCGAGTTCACAGGCGCATAGGAGCCGTAGTTACGGATATCAGCGAATGGGCCGAGAAGGGCCACCTTTGATGGTGTTGTCGGTAGGATACCATCATTCTGAAGCAGGACGATGCTTTCTCTGGTGACATGGCGGCTAATCTCGAGGTGGGCAGGCGTTCGCAGGGTCTCGTTCACTTTGGCCGGGTCAGGAAGAGGTTTGTCGAAAACACCGGTTGCGAACTTCAGCTGAAGAATATTTAATACAGCCTCATCGATCAACTGCCCTACATGGCTATCCTCTGCAGCTGCAACAAGAGTGGGGAATACAGCCGGAGACTGGGGACTCAACTCCATCTGCAACCCAGCTTCCAGTGCTAGTAACGCGGCCTCGGCATATGAGCCGGCCAGCCGAGACTCAGTATAGAGATGTGCAATGCCTCCTGCATCTGACATAACAATACCCTCAAAGCCAAGCCTTTGGCGAAGAATGTCCCGCACGAGATACTTGTTCGCCGACATTGGGACCAAGTCGACCGACGCGTAAGAGACCATGACAGCGGCGGGATCTGCTTCCAATGCCCGTAGATAAGGACGCAACTGATCGTTATAAAGATGGTTGATTCCCCCATACATGCTGGCAGCATTGATCCCACCACGACTCTCGCCATAGACGAAGTGCTTGACGGTCGTGGCGACTTTGATGTTTCCTGAATCGTCTTTGTCCTGCATAGTCTGGACATAGGCATGGCCAAATTCACCAGTTAAGTAAGAGTCCTCGCCAAACCTGGCTGCGTTAGCGTGTTTACGATGGACAGGACAGGACAGCTACTCACAGCTCACCGATGCGGGAATACCGCGGCTCCCACGCTATGTCTAGTGGCGGAGACAGAACCCATGAGACGCCGATTGCTATTTGCTCTTCACGAAGGGCAGCAACGCCCTCGCTGAACAGCGGAATGTTGAATGTAGCCGCCATGGCCAGATTACTTGGGAAGATAGTACCCCCGGACAGGTAGAGACTGTTAATTGAGTCTGTAACGGTGATGAATGGGATATGAAGCCGACTCTCATTGATTTGCCTCTGTCGCACTTCGTTTGTGAGTGGAAGAATGCCATCGGCCCAGTTGAGCGTAGCACCAAAGCCTGTACTGTCAGTTACATTGTAGGATTACCCACAAATAGATCACCCACCAATGTTGCCGTTCTGGTACTCCGCTTGCCTGTATTCGTAGTTTTCCTCGTCTATCTCCGGACCGGTATTTAGAAGCCGACGGATACCACCCATCTGGCCAACCTTCTCTTCCCAGGTCATCTGGCTCAACAATGCTTCAGCACGTTCTCTATGCAATGTTCCCACTGACATCTCTGAGTGCACAGAGGCCGCAAGGGCTGTGGAGGACAATGCCATTGCCGGAAGAGTCAATTGCAGGTTCACCATAGTGAGCAATGGCTGTTACGCACAGCTTGAACAGGAATGCTTCAACTGCAATTCAACTTCAAGTAAGAGAATAGTGCTCTATCCTAATGAGCCGTGTTCGTGCCATCGTCTCCGGACTTTATACATTATTTATCATCTACCGGCGGGGTGTTAGCGGATTGAATCATTGTAGTGCAACATCACGAAATGTGGGGCCCCGACTGCCGATAAAATTCAACGGCTCGGAGGTTTGTCCGAGATAGACATTTGCCATGCCAGCGTTCTTTGCTACCGAGCTAAAGTAAGTATACCCTGGCCAAACGGGGGTAAGAGTTTTCCATCGGCTACGGCCGTGTATGGACCAGGGCGTGAGTGAGTATAGACGTTGAAAAGTACTCGTTACAACGAAATGACGCACGCTATTGCTCTAGAGGACAGTATGGGACGAGATAAGAATTGCAACCGTGTATAGACATGTACTTAAAAGTCCGCCAAGCAAAGACTAAACTATATTATGCGAAAGATGTCGGTCTGTCTGGTATTATCATCATAGAGACCCCAGCAGCCATTGCGGCTTCGGATGAACAGGCTCATCCCCAATTTCCGCCATTTTCTTCTCTAACAGTGTAGTCATCTGCCTGACCACGCCTTGATATTCTCCTTCATGATACACATTGAACAGCTCTAATGGATCCTTGTCACAGTCAAAGAGCTCCCACTCTTTATGCTCCTTGCCCCCGGGACGCGCCCCCGGGACGTCTAAGGGCTCGTTGTACCAATAGATCAGCTTGTACCTCTGGTTACGTATACCATAATGTGCATATGCATGGTGGATAATGTCGTTATGCATCCAGTATCGGTGATATGCCACCTGTTGCCAGGACTCCGGCGTACGGCCCTGCAAGAGTGGACGGAAGGACGTGCCTTGCATGTATGAGGGCGCAGGGAGGTTGGCGTAGTCCAACCATGTGGGCGCAAAATCGACGTTGCAGATTATATCGTCGCACACTGACCCAGCAATGATCTCCTTCGGGTATCTGATGAGAAAAGGCATTTGAAATGACTCTTCGTACATGAATCTCTTATCAAACCAGCCGTGCTCTCCTAGAAAGAACCCTTGGTCGGAGGTATAGACAACGATTGTGTTCTCTGCTAGCTGGGGTTCTGAATCCAGGTAGTCTAACATGCGGCCGACGTTATCATCAATCGATTGGATAGTGCGAATGTAGCGTTGCATGTATCGCTGAAACTTAAATTCGGCTAACTCGGCGTGGCTTTTGAATGTAAAGACAGTGCCATCATCTTTGTCAATTAGTCTCATTGATTGAAGCTCAGCAATTGAACCTGGGACCGGAACCTTGCGCTCGCTGCTACCAAATTCTTGCAGCACAGGTTCGCCAACTCTGCGGCCGCCATCTGGCTGTACGAGTCCGAGATCTTGGTAGGTGAGGTCTTCAGCGACGCGCATCTTGGCGATCTTGGCCGCTTTCGCGCGGTTCTTATAGTCGTCGGTGAATGTATCAGGCAAGCGCACGGGGTCCTTGTACAAGTGCTTGTGCTTGTCATCGCATTCCCATGACCGATGGGGCGCTTTGTGGTGGCACATTAGGAAGAACGGACGATCGCGGTCTCGCGACTTGATCCAATCCAGAGACTTGTCGGTGATAATGTCTGTCACGTATCCTGATTCGACCCGCTCCCCGGTGGGCTCAATGAAGTCGGGATCCCAGTAGAGGCCTTGTCCAGGCAGAACAGACCAGTAGTCGAAGCCTGTAGGTTGATTATCAACACTCTCCCCAAGGTGCCATTTTCCAACCATGGCGGTTTGATATCCGCCGGTCCGAAGATGCTTTGCAACATTGGGGATGTGCTTATTTATCTGCACGTGGTTAAGATTGCTGCTATCGAAGGCTCCCTCTGTTTGTAACTCACATGGTCGTTCAGCGTCATGACGCCGTTAACATGATTATACGTTCCACAAAGAATTGCCGCTCGGGATGGGGTACAAATTGAGTTCGTCACATAGCAATGGTTGAATTTCATTCCTTCCGTCGCCAGGCGATCGATGTTAGGTGTGTGGTTGATTCCAGCGCCGTAGCAGCTAATCGCCTTGGAAGCGTGATCGTCTGCCATAATGAAGATGATATTTGGCCGCCTGTCACGGCCCCTAGATACCGGTACTGCCATTCTTGCATTTGAGTACCCAGTGTGAAAACAGGATGTGTGAAAATGGTTATCCCGTTAGCTAACTAGCGATATATATGTCAACTCGGCTCGGCTTCAGATCCCCGACGACCCACTGTCTACCGACTGGACATCGGCAGCTCGGCCGCTCTCGCCAGCCATTGGTCAGGACCTTCTTTCTAGTACATGAACTGCTCATCAAGCCCACCGATAAAGCCTAATGCCTCTTGGGTGCCTTCACCGGGCCACCCGAGAAGGTCCAGTCCGTATTCTAGTCCACAAAATAGATTTGGTTCACTACCTATCTGTTCGGTTACGGGATCTACAGTACCGCGATCATCCCAATCTGATGCGGGCGGTGGGATCTGGTCATCCTCGGTAGAGGCAGTCCAGGTGAGAAGGGGTCTGTTGGGTTCCGGAGCAGCATCACAGCTGTCGTCTACAAAGTCCGATTGCCGCAGCAGACTGTGGATGGCAAGGCGCTGGCGCATATATGCATCGCGTGAGATACCGGCAGGCGGATGTGGGCTTGGATCCGCCGTGGCTATAGGGTGATGGTCGGAAGACTCCAACCATTTCTTGTGCTGCTGGATGGCTCGCTCCAGGATTTGACGCTGTTTGGTCAGCCTAGCTCATTGAGTGCGATGCAGCCACTCACCATGGATTTTAGCTGAGCGGAGAACCCGAAGTACCGAGTTATCACGTCGAGACATAGCTGAGCTTTGTAAATGGCCAACTGCATGGGCAGAGCCTCATCACTTCTCCCAGTATAAGTCACAAACAAGATCAAGCGAGCTGCGTGATAGGCACACACAGCTGCATCGAAATCAAGCATCTGTTGCTCATCCTTATGGTGAACAAAGTCCGAAAGGACCTTCACGATCTGTTCAGCGTGTCCCAGGCACTTTTCTTTCATGAGAACACGCTCCGGCAGTGTCATGCGCTCCACGGCCGGGTGTGGAGTGGATTCGGGGTAGCCGCTGAGAAAGATGCGATACAGATCGCAATGACACTGATGCCAGGACATGTGCAAAATTGCGTACGGGGCGGGCCAATGAAGCTCTCCTGGGTTTGCCGGAGGATATTGATCAGTGGACGTGAGTCGACTGCGTAGACAATGGAGATCTGATTGGAATCTTTCCACGGATTCAAACAGTTCGGAGAGGCTTAGTTCTTTGGCAAATATTCTTCGGTTCAGTCTGTTTGGGTATCAGTATCGAGCAGAATGCTACGTGGCCTCCAAACGAACCTCATTATTCCCCTTCGAATAAAAGCTAGCTTGACGAAGGCCGCTCGAGCTCCCAGGAATTCTGGCTCAAGGCCCTTGCCCGGATGGAGGAAGCCGGTCAGCACCGGTCGCTCATTGTGGAAGTCCTCATCTTCACAGGGTAGTTGGAGGTGAATTGTCTCTGGGTCGAAGAGTTCAAATTCTTTCAATCCCACGCAGAAACTGTCCTCCAGCAAATAGAGCGACCACAACGTCCTCCGCCGTACCTCCTGTGCAATCAGACCCAGGCGCGAGTGCTCGTAGTTCAGACGCAGGGATACAGCCCACCGTGCTGCGAGTCCAGCAAGAATGAATGCTCGTGGAAATTGGCCTACTCCGGCCCTATATCGAATGGTGAGCAGTGACGCTTGGATTAGGAATATCGAGGGTCGTTCGAGCCGATCCAGTATGAGTTGTTCGGACTGTTGCGCCCAGGCACCATGCTCAGACCTGTATTGACTAAAATATAAAGCAGTGATCGCACATATGGCTAGCTTGAGCGACTCATCGATGGTACCCTCAGAACAGCGTCGAACGACAGTGTCTTTGTGGAGGAAGTTGAAAGATGGGAGAGGGTGCAAGTGATCGAAATAGTCTCTCAGAAGCGAGCTCACTACCTCATCGGAAGGCGACGGAGGAGCAGAAGGTATTGGTATTGAAGGATTGGATTGGCTGACGGTGCAATCATCACTCGTAATTGTGCTAGAGGCGCTGGTCGTGGGACTTGGCAACTCCTCAACGCGAGTTGATGCGGGTCTCGCTGGCCCAGTAGATGAAGGATAGGTACATTGACGACCTCGGCGATGACAATTATGGCACCGAGGCGTAGCCCCCGAGCAACGGACCTTCATGGCCCGACACTCCAGGCAAGCCTTCGCACCACGACGCTTCGGAGGCAGATGCGGCGCATACAGGCCGACGGGCAGAGAATTGTCGCGCTGGAAAGAGCAGTGGAATTGTAGACGCTCACAGGTCTTGCAACAAGGTACGCTTCCGTCACAGCGGACCTAGGCATGGTTCGTCAATATTAACCCTAATAGCCCTGGAGGGATTCCTAATCATCGTTACCACCACTGGGATGGGGTCTTTCTTACCTTGCGTACCCGACACTGGACACACGCTTTCTTCATGGTTGAGAGAGTGAATGGAGAATGAATGAGCCCCTTGTGAACTCAGTCTAGACTTGACCCTCAACTGGGTCGACAGAGAATCGGCCTTTCGTCACGCTAGCCTTCAATTGCGTGCGGCGGCTCCTATGGAGGCCTATAGCGGCCACTCCGCAATAATCCTTCTTCTTGTAAAGTCTATTTACCGCTTTCCTAACCGCTTTCTTAACCGCTTTTTTTACTAGATTACTATAGAATTATTTATTTATTTTTTTAATTTTTATATATAACTATGTCTTGTCTAATAATTAATCTTGAGCTATATAAAGCTAAGATTATTATTTTATATTAAAGAAATAAGCTGGTGGTTATAATTTAAGATTATTTTAAGAAGTTATTTAATCTTTAGCTTAGTAAGCGTATATTTAAATTATATCTTTAGAAATAGAGATTACTATATTAGAATTATATAATTAATATTAATATTAATATATAAATATAGATAAAGATATTTTTTTTTTAGATTAGTCTTGAAAATAAAGATATTCTTTATATTTTATATTAAAAAGAAGTAACTCTAGTATCTTATATATTTAGATATATATATAAAAGTCTTGGATTTATATACTATATTAATTTATTTTTTAAAAGATAGTATTAAATTAAAGCTATTCTATAAGCTTTTTTTAAGAAATCTAAGAAAAGTAGAATCTAAGGATTTAATAGAAGATTACTCTACTAGTATATATATATAAGAGACTATATTATTATTTAATAAGTTTCTATTTCTATCTCTATATATTATACTTATTTTATTTAAAGATTATTTTTTTTAAATCTACTATATAAGATTTTCTAATTAAATTTTTATTTATTATTATTAGCTATAGTATAAATAAAAAGAATATATTATATCTAGACTAAATTATATTTAGTTAATAGATAGTTATATAAAGTTTAAGTTATATAGAATTAAAATATATATAGAAATAGATACTTATTTATACTATATTATTTAGATTTATTATAGTATTACTATTTATATAGCTCTAAATATTTTAAATTAGTTTTTAAATATTATTAAAATTATATAGCTATAATTATAAAAGATCTAATTTAATTATAGCTTAGAAAAAGATTATTTTTAGAATATTTATCTATAGTTTTAATAGATATATAATCTTTTTATTTAGCTAGCTAATTATTAATTAAAAGAATAAAGTACTAAGAATTAAAGAATTAAGATTTAATAAAAGTAATTTTTAAAAAGTATACTCTATAAATAGTAAATAAGTTATTCTATTTCTATATAAAATTAATTTTTAATAAAATAGATATATTTCTATATACTAAAGAATAAAGATCTATTTAATAAAAGCTATACTATTAATTAAATTATTTTACTAAGTATTTATATATCTATAATTTATATAGAGATTTATAGCTATATAAAACTTTAGAATATTTATTAAATCTAAAAGTAATAGAATTAATCTAATTCTATTGCTAGAAAACTATATATACTTTATTATTATTTAAAAAAAGATATATAAGACTATGGGCTTTCTATTAAATAAGAAATTCTAGATATATAATAATAATCTATATATAGATTTAGTAAATAATCTTTAAATATCTTTTATATATATTAAATATTAATTAATATAGATATTAATAAGTATCTACTAGTAGAAACTCTTTAATTTTGCTGTATAGTATTACTAGGGATTAGCTTTAATTTTAAAAAGCTACTATTACTTTGGCTAGAGAATAAAATAGTCTTTTTTTATATAATCTATTTAAAGCTAAGAAAGATTATTAGCTTTTATATAGATCTTTTTATTAAGCTATTTTTTAGCTTATTATTTCGATTAATAGCTAGTTAATATTTAAATTCTAAAATAGAATAGTATTATATAAAAAAAATTAGATTTCTTTATATAAAAAAGTCTAAAAGATATTTTTTTTTATAAGAATATTATATTTTATTAGACTATTATTTTTTTATATATATTGACTATTAAGTATTAAAATATTATTTAAATTTATTAATTTAATCTTATTTTTTTTTCTCTTTTTATCTAGATACTGTATTGTTTATACTTTAGAGAATTCTATTTTTTATCTTTTATATATTCTAATCTTGTTTATTATTAGATTAATGAGGAGCTACTATAATATTAAGATAGAGCTAAATACTATATTATCTATTTTTTTTTAAGATTATTCTTATATTTTATTTTATAATATTTAATATATAAAATATCTAAATTATAAGATATCTAGAGTAGATAGATATAATTAGCTCTTAATATTTTATATAGAGAATATTAATATATAATAAAAAGTATTAAAATAGAAATCTCTACTTATATAATTAAATTGTTATATAATCTTATCTATTAAGATTTTTTAAAAAATATATTTAAAAATATACGATAATTATATAATTTATAAAGATATAATATCTACTACTTAATAATTAATATTAAAAAAAAATCTTTAATATATTTAAATTTAATTATAGATATATAGTAAATAGTTAAGAATCTTCTTTTAAAATAGTTTAAATCTTATATAACTGTTAGTAAAAAGAAGTATATAGTTTATTTAATTATAGAATAAATAATTATACTAAATAAGAATATTATTTCTATTAAAAAAAAGATTAAAGTTAAAAAAAAAAGATTAAGAAAAAGATTAAAAATAAGATTAAAAATAAAATTAAAAAAAAAGAATACTTTTTTTTATTTTTTAAATAGATAATAGTATTATATAATCTTTTCTCTCTATATAATTTAAAAGATTTTTTAAAATTATATAAGATTCTCGAAAACGTGCTATAAATAAATTATCTCTAATATTAGATATAATTTTCTATTAAATAAAAAAAAGATATATTATTAATAAAAAAGATATAAATTAAATTTAGTAATATAGACTATTTATTAGTAGAGAATAGCTTTTTATTACTTAGTTATATGGGTATTTAAAATAGATTAATTTAATATTATATTTTTTATTTTTTCTATTTAAAAATTTCTAGATAGCTTTATCTTTTTTTGATAATAATAATATTATTACTACTACTATTACTATATTTTCTATTATTAATTACTATATCTGCGTATGTGTATAGGTAATAAAATAGCTAAGTTTTTATATTTGATTTATATATTTAATTTTCTATATATTAATGTATTGTTTTTATATATAATAGTAATTAGTGTTTTACTATCTTGGCTATTATTCTTAAAAAGTGGTTCTGCTGTTTATATAAGGATCTCTCTATTAGCTATAATCTAGTTCTATTTACTAGTAGGATTAATCTTCTCTATCTCTTTATATATATAGATAAGGGACGCCGTTTGTTTTAATCTTTTCTAGAGAAGAATATAGAATTTATTAGCGGCAGGATATCTATATATTAAATACTGATATATTAGCTTTTATATATTAATGCTCTATTTATATAGTCTTAAGAAATTTAGTTAGCTATATTTTGTACACGTTGTTATAGTAAATAAGATAGATTAATATTTATTAAATATTGCTATATGCTAGATGTATTTAGTAGAATATATATTAATTGTAAATAGTTTAATAAAGTTAGTTAATACTTTATACAAGATAAGCTATAGTATAGTATTAGTGATTATAGAGAAGTATTTTAAATAGAGAAGGAAAATTAATATATAAGAAGACTTAATTTCTTTTAGAATAATCTAATTAATATAGATACTAAGATTATTGATTTAGATAAGTTAATTAATTTAGATTTTAAAGAAAATAATTATTTTACTAATTTAATTAATTTAGATCTTAAAAAGAATAATAAATATTCTAAGATTAAATAAATATATATATATTTTAATATTTTATTTTATATAATTATATATTATTAATAGTATTAGTATCTACTTCTCTAGTTATATAGGATTTATATATAGTATCTAAATAAGACTTGTATCTCTACGTGGTGCTTAGAACTAGTAGTTAAATTAGTAGTAAAACTAAGTAAGTCTATGGTCATTAATTCTGCCGGTAGAAATTGATAAGACCTGTTGTTGCGGAGTGGCCGCTATAGGCCTCCGTAGGCTCCGCCCTTTGCTGGACCAATCACGGCAGTCTCCGACCGACTGTCCGAGGCTTCAGAATCCAAGTTATCCAACTACCACTTGCGCTGTCCCACTTGAGCTCCATTAGTTCGTATGTCCGGTCACAAGTAGGGCATAAAGACACCCCTCTCACTCCATTGTCATGCTGTCTGGGCCAAGCTCCGATCTGGAATCGCGTCTCTGCTCCCGCCGGCGCAACAGACCAAAACGCGTCGCATTTGATATCTATTACCTCACTGGGATACCATGGGACATGATGCTTTGGATCTGATTGTAGACATGAACAAGCAGCTCACAGTTTAGAAAATATACTGCCGACCCATGGATGCGTCACATATTCAGTACACCTAGGAATGGGAGAAAAGCCGAACAACGTTCTCGATCTCCAGCGAAAAATAATAATAATGGGAAAAAAAAAAAAAAGAATACTACCTTGCGTATGCCACGGCCAGGTTACGTCACCTTCATAAGTTGAGCTTATCTAACTGCTTGCAGCTTCACTATGAAGCCTTTGATATTGATGCTAACGCGGGCAGCCTGTGCTTACAAGGGAGGTGTCATCAACAACGGATTCGGATAGCTTTACCAACCTAGCACAATGTGCTACACGTTCACATATATACATAGCCGTCTAAAATAATCTGGGAGTGAATATTGCTAGGATACTTTGGAGAAGAAATGGTAGCTGAATTATTTGGTTCCCACTTTGACATCGGCACCATTGTTTCACAAAGCCTGCTCAATCTTAGTGCCTCCTCTTGTTAATATGTAACAAATTGTTTTGCTATTATTGTCATGGTTGATATCGGCACCCTGTTTTAGTAGCGGCTGTACTACGTCTGCTTGTCTCGTAGACTATGCATATCCAAGTGCAGTGCTATGCTTACGTGTAGTGTGCGCAAGAGTTCCTAGGGTGCTAATCTTCGGACCTCGATCTAACATCTGTACTATCTTTTCATGCCCTATATCTGACATGGAACGAAGTATAGTGTTGCTGTAATCCCCCCGTACGTAATCATCGGCCCCTTGATCCAATAGATAATATATGCGCCTTTTAATGCCTTTCTTGGATGCCACATGGAGCGCAGGGGCCTTGTTGAGACCAGTGCCTTGATCTAGTAGTATCTACACTAGAGATTCATTGTTTTCTGAGAGGACAGGGCTGAGTGCAGTATGGTTGAAGTTCTTACTCATTAATGCACCTCATTTGAGTAGTATCTTTAAACTTTTCTTTTATCACCAGTAGCTAGTCGCAGGGTGGCCATCTCGATATCCTTTGCCTCGTTGGCATAGCGAAACCAAGTATGTCTTATGTATATAGAAATGAGGAGTATGGAATTCCTCATCTGATTCCACCAATTTCTCGGCAAAAGCTGACTTCTCTGGCTCCCCTGCCTCAGTGAGCTCAGCTGGCACGTCTGCGTCGACTCCCAAGTTGTCACGATTCTCATATTTGTTGACAAAACAAGACAAGCAGACATTGGCCGCGTGATAATAGGCATATAGTACACCAGTCTTTCTTCACTTCCAAGTATTCCCTAACTGACAAAAGCGGGGATCGCCACACCTTCAGCCCAGGATTAACAACAAGAAAACTATTACAGAGGGGGATAACAGTCATTCAACATTGAATGCGTCACTAATGAGAGTCAGATCTCGGCCAACCAAATTGATGAACTGAGCTGAAAAGACAGAATCATCAAGGTACACATCTACCTACAAGATAATCAGGCATTGTGGTTAATGCGAACGTAGAGGAAGGCTGAGAGACAACGCAAGCCAAGCCAAGGCTGTGTATTACAAAGCTTGAACAGGTGGAGAAAGTGCAAGCTTAAGGTAGAACCGGCTTCACTGCGGCCCGCGCTTACCCCAGACATCAGTCGCCGTTAAGTGTCCACAGGGAGAGTCTTGATAAGCTGCCACAAAGGAACAAACGAGTGGGAGGCCACTGCGGCAGAGGCTCAGAGATCACTCTCGATCGTGACCCGCTTCAGCAGGCAATGAGCACAGCGGACCAGTAGACCAAGTGCCCACTAGCCTTATACGGTATCATGACATTCGGGGTGTGTGAATAGCACACTTTTGCTCAGGGGTTATCTTGGTTCAAGATATCTTCAACATCACTCCAGAGCTGGCATATTGATATTGCCAACGCTCCTCCTATACCCTATCCCTCATCTCAATAAATTCCATACCAGTGGGTATCTTCTGGTCATGATACCACATTTGGATATTTTATTTTTAACTATATTCTGAGCATTACGTAGGATTCCAAGCGTACGAACTAATCTTAGCCCTCCAAAGGTGAATTCTACGTGACTTCTTGACGATGCATGGTGACAGTTGTATTGACACTCCTTTCACATGGACATTATATTGGTCGTGTGGTTGGCTGAGAACTCGCCCTCCAATGCAGGAGACCAACGGGAGCGCATGTCGAACCCGCCACTATTTTTGACCACAGTGCGTCCGCAGTACGAGTAACCCATATTTTGTAGTATTTAATTAAGGTTTCTCCCCGGCTTCCCATTGGAGGAGATTCAAGATCCGTCCGGGGTCATAGCGCGGGGTAGTTCCCGTCCGGGGTAAAGCTGGCCGAGCCCTAGCCCTCGAATCAGATGACCCCGAGCCGTGTTCGATTCTGGGATCCGTCAGGCTCTTTAAAGATCGAGCAAATTCTCTTAGGTCTACCACTCAGTGAGCATGATAGTTTACAGAGATGGAGAGACCAAGTATCACGTGCATCTGACTGCAAAGACATTCTGAATGGGTCACGTTTGCTGAACATTTGACTGCGGTATTCAATACTCCGAGTCCAGCACAGCGCCGCCTAAAAATTAGCGCTTATCCTCTCCCGGCTGTTCGGTTAAAATCGACTCGCTTTATTATGATTGGCTCAACCCGAATCGAGGGAATCAGGAGGTTGGTTGACTCGCACTAACGGACAGAAGGATTCTGGACTTCTTCGTCTACGACCCAAAGCAGGAATTCTCCGGCGAATGGAACGCCACCAATTTGCTTGACTTCAGCGGACCCCGCAAACGAACCAGTACAATTCCTCCCGACCAGTACCTATCAGATTAGCCCACCACAATCAAGAGACGCGGCTACCCGTTGTTGGGTAGCGGAGGTCAAGGTTCGGAGCAAGCTTCGCTTAATTGAGCTAGGATCGGGACCACCATCACGAGCGTATTGTCGCAGGTATAAAGATCTGAAACTCCCCCAGTCGTGCCTGCCTGTCTTTCATTTACCCGTTTGTCTCAGAGATTGTCAAAATGACTAGCGACACAGAGAAGGAGACCTCCGCGTTGGAGCTTGAAGCGCAGCCCAACTCCAAGCCCGGACCTGTTTACGATGGCGACGAGAAGGTTGACTACGACAGGGCAGGCGCTCTTGAGGCCGAGCAGGCCGAACATAATATGACTGTGCTCGAGGCTGTCAAGGCCTATCCCGCTGCCAGCTGGTGGGCATTCGTGATGTCCTTCACCATTGTAAGCTCTTGCCCAAGGTAGACAGATCATTCTCTAACGTTGCGATAGGTCCTGGAGTCATACTGTGTTTTCCTAATGGGACAGTTCATCGCCACACAGCAATTCGCCAATGATTTTGGTGTATGGAGCGACAACACAGGGAAGTATATTATCGAAGCTTCATGGCAGTCAGCATTCCAGTGTAGTGGACCAGTCGGTGCCTTCATCGGTGTATTCATCGCAGGTCCCATTACCAGTCGGATTGGATATCGATGGGCAACCATTGGGGGTCTCATGTTCTTGAACGCCTTCATCTTCATTTTCTATTTTGGCAACAGCAATGGGATGTTTTTCGCGTCCCAGATCCTAGAAGGCCTCCCGTGGGGCATTTTTATCGCCAATGCACCCGCCTACTGTGCCGAAATTGTGCCGATGAGATTGAGAGCTCCGGCGACGCAGATGTTGCAGATGTTCTGGGCGGTTGGGTCAATCATAGTCGGCGGTATCACCTACCACTACCAATCCAGGACAGACCCGTCTGCGTACAGGTTCGTCCGCCCCCATAGATGCCATCGAGGAGCGCTGTACTAACCGTGGTCCCAGAGTTCCCATTGCACTGCAGTGGATGTTTCCTACTCCCCTCGCCATCCTTCTCTTCATCGCGCCTGAATCGCCCTGGTGGCTCGTCCGAAAGGGCCGTCTGGCCGAGGCCGAGAAGGCTGTCAAACGACTTGGACGCGCGAGTGCAACTGATAATCCCGCTGCTGCAGTCGCTATGATGCGTCGCACAATCGAACTCGAGAAGACGGAGAAGAAGCCCAGTCTCATCGAACTGTGGAAAGGCACCGATCTCTACCGCACATTGATTGTGTGCGGTGTGTACGCATCTCAGAATCTGACGGGCAATCTGATCGCTAACCAAGCGGTTTACTTTTTCAAGCGTGAGTCCAGCCATTTCCTCCAAACCCATAACAGACTAACACCAGACCAGAGGCCGGCATGGCAGACAACACCGCCTTTGCACTTGGTCTCGTTACTTCGGCCCTCCAATTGATCATGGTCATGCTCTCTTGGATCCTCACCACGTACCTTGGTCGACGCACCATCTATGTCTATGGTCAACTCATCAACTGTGGATTCTTGGTCGCGCTCGGTATTGCGGCTTCGGTTGGCAGTAGTATCGCGGCTAGCAATGCGCAGGCATCACTGGGCTTGATCGTCTCCGTCCTGTTCTGCTTGGGACCCGCCCCTGCCTCATGGGTCATCATCGGCGAGACATCCTCCGTTCGTCTCAGGCCACTGACCACCGGTATTGGACGAGGTGCCTACTACGTGGTCAACATTCCTTGCATCTTCCTTTCCAGCTACATGCTCAACGATGATAAGTGGGCCCTGGGCGGCAAGAGCGGCTACGTCTGGGCTGGTACTGCGTTTATCTGTACCGCCGGCGCTTGGTGGTGGGTTCCAGAGATGAAGAACAGGTCCTTCCGTGAGATCGACATTTTGTTCCGGCGTAAGGTCCCGGCTCGAAAATGGAAGCAGACGGTCGTCGATCTCCGCGATGACGAGTAGATGGAAATTGCTGTTCGGAGAAGCCTGAGTGGTACTGCTTGTGCAAGCATATGTGGTTGAGATGAGTTCCTTAATAGATATTTACGGGTAATTATTTCAAGATGAGAATAGGAGATTGGGTTTCATTAATACTCACAACCCTCCAAGTATTATATAAACCCAGCTATAATTCAATCCGACCATTATCCAAACTCCCAGTGAGAGTTAGATCAGCCCTGTTTATATAAGATGAGCCATTATTAGGGTCAACATTAGGGTCAACATTAGGGTCA